>NC_065919.1:50568963-51768963 GCF_024586455.1 Bactrocera neohumeralis
GGATGCCGGTCTTGGTTAGGTAGCTGTTCACAAGAAAGGTGGTGTGAGCTGGGACGTTGTCGTTGTGCCACTTCCAATCGGCTGCGATGTCTTGTCGGACCCGATTGACGCTTCGTTTGAGTCTCTTGAGGACTTCCACGTAAAACTTGGTGTTGACGGTTTGTCCAGGAGGTACAAATTCATGGTGGACGATGCCTTTGATGTCAAAAAAGACGATAAGCAACGTTTTCACTTTGGATTTGCTCATTCATAAGCGACCTCTACCCGGCCCTCCAAAAAAACACGTCTCGCGAAAATGTTTGTCCTGACTGTCCAGGTGCTCGGAGGCAACTGACCAGGCGCTTGTTCGTTAGCTAGGAACGCCCTCTACCGAATCCAGTCGTTGCGCGCGCGCTCCAAAGCACAGTCGCGATGGAAGAAAATCAGTCCTATTACTTTCTGGACAAACCCTGTATAACATTTTATTAGACACTCATTAAGTGTGACATCCTCAAATGGCTTTGGCTTCTCTCTTCTTCTCTTCCTTCCGTTTTTTCCTGCTCTTCATTCGCTACAAACATATGATTCTAGGATATTTGTGTACGTACATATATAGTATATGTATGTGAGTATTCATGAACTCAGACGCATCCACTTATGGACAATTTTTAAGATCTAGTACATGATTTCTATTGACAATTTTAAGCCAATAGCGAAAGAAATGTACAAAAAACTCCACAGTTCAGTCGCAGGCTATCCTCTGGTAATTCGAAAGGCGGCAACACAGCGCAGGACATGCTAATGGCCGCCATGAAGTTTGCCTATAAATATCTGTGGTTTTTTACACATCTAACCCAACTTTCGTGGAACTTCTTTTTTAGCATTTTTTCTCATTTTGAAAGCAATCATGTTTAATTATCTATGCTGACAATCAAAGCTTTTTTTTTAAGTCGTTTTCGAAGTTGGCATTGCGCTTAGGACACAGCGTGAATTTGTTTTGTTTTTGTGTTGCGGTTGGCCTACGCTTCGAACGCTTTTATTTTCACGCCACTTGGAGCACAATCGAAATGAGCAAAATGCAAAATTCACAAAAAGACAAACCACCACGTGACAATGCATGCACTGAGCAGAAGTAATTAAATTAGAATTTTGAAAAGTATAAAGGAAGCGTGATTAACATGAGCCACACGCCGCGTTGCAGTTGCTTAGTTATTGTTCGACTCGCTGACAGCTCGAGGAACTGTTGCTCATCTGCATATATACCCACTTAGCTGAATGTGTATAAGTGTGTGTGTGTGTGGGTGGGTGCAAATTTACGAGATGTGGGATATCCATTTCGATGTTTAATGCTGATTTATGCAGATTTCATTTGGCTGACACGCAGTGCGACTTTAAATGCGAAATGAGTATTGCGTTTTGGACAGCGAGTGGGCGCACGCGGATCGTTGGCCTTCAGCCGGCGGTGAGTGCAGTCGGACTTATAACAAAATTTAAATTATGTAATAAGGGGAAAAATGTATATGTAACATGTAAATAAAGGCCTAACATTTATATTCATCCTTTGAATATAAGGAATCTTCTTTCCTTTCTCGAAAACAAGCGTTCAAAGAAAAAAATTGGGTGGGCGTCTTTTGAAGGAAGTGTACTCTTCTTTTATTGAACGATTTGAATAAGCGGAATCTCAAGAAACCGACTGTATGAGTGCGATGACTTACCCCACTATATCACCACTCTTGCAAAATGAATTCATTGTCGGGTAGTACGTCTTCTATGCCAATAAAGAAGAAGGAGGACATCTTCGAAGATGATTGGTGTCCAAATTTGATTATTGTTTTTGGAAGCGAAAACACTCAGTGAAGTTCGCTTGGCTGTTAAATACCTTGTTCCTCAATGGCGACTGTTAAAAATTGGTTTAAGATGTCCTCAATGGCGCCAAAAACTAATATCGCGGTTGATAAAGTTTTAATAGTCCACGATCTAAATCAGCAAACTGCAAATTGAAGATGCACCAAGGGAACTGAGATAAAATCCGCATTTATCATATCCTGCATGAAATACTAGGTTGCTAGAGAGCAAGGAATGGTCGAAATGGGCACCCATTGGCAAGAGTTACTCTGCGTTGGATTTCGCGGCTGACATTGTTGTTGCTGTTAATGCTGGTTCCAAGATAGACGAAATTATCTACAGCTTTGAAGTTATGACTGTCAACAGTTAGGGGGGGAAACCGAATATACCCGCGGTAAGGCATGCCTGTCGTAAGAGGCGACTAAGATCCTGGCCACCAGTCCAGGGCTGTATGGACGGTCGTAGCTTTGGCTACAAGGTCATACCAAAGACCTTAACCTGGTACCACGGGGAGCAGTAGCCCCTGGAGTTCGCTCCAGTCTGCTCATTGGGTTTGGCCCTTTGTGGAGATTCGTGGTGGCTGTGGTTAAAACCCAAATCGCTGGAAGAACTGACTTTGTCAGTCGAATGTGGAGTTGCATTGCAACCGGGTGCCGGACCCAAAGTACGGCAGAGG
Organism: Bactrocera neohumeralis; assembly: GCF_024586455.1. Lineage (NCBI taxonomy): Eukaryota > Metazoa > Arthropoda > Insecta > Diptera > Tephritidae > Bactrocera > Bactrocera neohumeralis. The sequence goes on from NC_065919.1 coordinate 50,571,464, forward strand.
TTTTAGATGGGCCTCGAACCCTACCAAGGTGGTTAGTGTGTCCATGCCACACTGCCAATTGGTACTGAAAATCGTTACCCAATTTTCAGGGCGCTGATCGACGCATTGTATTGATCCGTTGTGCTTTTGAGCACCGTGGAGTTAAGCTGTCGACAGCAGGATCCCACGTTAAACACAATCAGATGTTGTCAACAGTGATGTCGGAGCCAAGTCGCGAATGTGACGACTGTTTGTTTGATGACTGGAGATATTTCGTTTTGATCTCATTCACCACCAGACCCATTTTTCTTACTTCTTTGTCCAACCTGGAAAATGCAGAACTAACGGAGCGGTTGTTATGGCCAATGATATCAATGTCATCGGCGTACGCCCTTGTAGAAGATTTTTACTTTTCTATTTAGCTCCGCAGCTCGAATTATTTTCTCCAGCAGTAGATTGAAGAAGTCGCACGATAGGAAGTCGCCTTGTCTGAAACCTCGTTTGGTATCGAACGCCTCGGAGAGGCCTCTTCCGATCCTGACGGAGCTTTTGGTACTGCTCAACGTCAGTTTACACAGCCGTATTAGTTTTGCGGGGATACCAAATTCAGACATTGCGGCATAAAGACAGCTCCTTTTCGTGCTGTCAAAAGTATCTTTGAAATCGTCGAAGAGGCAGTGTGTGTCGATCCTCTTACCGCGGGTCTTTTCCAAGATTTGGCGGATGGTGAATATCTGGTTGTTGTGAATTTTCCAAGCCTGAAGCCGCTTTGATAAGGTCAAATCAGTCCGTTGACGGTGGGCTTTAATCATTCACACCATACGCTCGATAGAACCTTATATGCGATGCTGAGGAGACTTATCCCACGATAGTTGGCGGAAATTGTGGGGTCTCCGTTTTTGTGGATTGGGCAGAGCATCATTAAATTACCAATTTTCGGCACCGTTTTTAAATAGCTCGACCAGCAATTGTTGCTTGTTTATTGTTCTTCAAAGGGGTAATTGCCATTCAAACTTCTTCATGGTCGGGCAAAGGGATGTCTCCCTATATATAATACAACTAAGCCTAACACATATTATGACAAACCTACTTTATTCTACATATGTACATACATATGCCCATATACAAGGTCTGTCGCAAAAGAAACAGAACTTTTTAAATATAAGTGTTTCTGGTGGCACCACCTTTGGTGGGTATATGAAATACAAAGTTTGATCTCTTGTTGACATTTCGTAAAAGTTTTAAGACAATTAGATAACTACAATCGATGTTATCGATCAAAAAGTGACAGCAGCTTTTGGTCATCGGTCGTAAAATGCAAAGAGCAAATATTAAATTTTGTTTTAAACTTGGGAAAAGGTTTACTGAAACATTTCAAATGATGTAAAAAGTTTATGGTGATCAGTGTCTATCCCGTAGTAATGTGCATGAGTGGTTTAAGCGATTCTGAGGCCTCTGTGACGATCAGAAGTCGGTCGTCTTCAGAAGTCAAAAATAAAGACAATGCTGATTTGTTTTTACGATTCCGAGGGTATTGTACACCGAGAGTTCGTCCCACCTGGCCAAACGAATAATGCTGTGTTTTACCTTGGTGTTATGAAGCGTCTTTTGTCACGTATTCGTCGTGCTCGACCACAATACCGTGAGGCAGGGTCCTGGCGCCTGTTGCACGATAATGCGCCGTGTCATCGGTCGACGCTTGTCACTGATTTTTTGACAAAAGACTCCATTTTAACCATTAATCACTCACCCTACTTACCTGATCTGGCACCCTGTAATTTTTACCTATTTGGAAAACTTCATTTGCCCATGAAAGGACACTGGTTTCAGGACATTTCAGCTATCCAAAAAGCGACGACCGATATTCTCAAGAGCATTCCGAAAAATGACCTTAAACACTCATTTGAAATGGTAATTGACGGGCTAAACGCTGTATCGAAGCACAAGGAAACTACTTAAAAAAAAAAAAATAAAACTTTTGAAAAATATTCATTTTTTGTTGTTTTTTTTAACAGTCCTGTTTCTTTTGCGACAGACCTTGTATACTCCTTTTACCTCATGCAACCATTAAAGCGTTTGACTGGTAAACCAAGCAACTCAGCACTCATTAACGATTCATCAGTCATTATACTAATCACCAGAGACGCGGTGCATTTGTCGTCTTAACACTTTCACACCCTTTTACTTTTATGCACCCTTCAATTCGGCGCACACACATACATGTGTATGCTGTCACATTCTCACTTCATAAACTCGCTGCACACCCCCCTTGACAAAGATTTCGTTGATCTGCATTTGTCGTTGACAAAATTACTTAAAGATAATTAAATTTGAGTTCTTTTGTGTTCGGAGGGAGTTTGGAAAATGCAGCAAACGAAGACTATGCTGCTTTCAGTTTTCGGTTTGCTGCAGAATTTAACTTTGGATTTTGGGAAATTTGAATTTTGACTTAAAATTGTTTTCATCAATTTTTCAGTTTTCTTTAAAAAAATAATAAAATTTTATTTCAAGTTGTTTGGTATTGAGTTCTTTCAAGTTATTCGTTTTTAAGAAATTTTGTCGCTCATAAATTGTGCGTAATTCCTTCATACTTGTATATCTTTTTTTTCTGAACAAGTGTTCTCGCATCATCATTTACAACACAATCAGCGCCGTTACGCCCATCAAGCTCAGCTTGTACATACTTTTGCAGTTGTGTAGCTGTGGGTGTGTGCATTTTTCACTCACGTATCGCACTGCCGTCTGTCCATTGTCATTTAAATTTAATTGAGTAGTCATCATTTGGCGTTGTTCACCGTTTTTGTCAGCTGATTATTCATAAACACACACACACAATCACACAAATTCATACACATAAGTACTTGTCGTCGTTCATCATCAGGTACTTGTGCCATGGACCAGTCGCCGCTCCTCAATTACATGTTTATATCCGCATTTTTTTCGGGGTGATTTTTGTGCCTGAAATATTCACCAGTCGAAAATTAATTTGCTTATGCTCACATTTTTGTTGTTTGCACACAAATACGGGTGAATGCTTGTCGGAGTGTTTAATATTTGTTTTGTGTACACATCGATGTATATTTGTATGTAACTAGGCATGTATATACATAAGTACATATGTACTTAGTTGATTTGCATTTACGCATTTCATTGCTTTTATTAAACAATCTATCAGGTTTATTGACATGCAACAAGTCAGTTGGTAGATTGAAGTGCTGAGGGGGTGTGTAATAAAAATATTTTGAAACTTCATGAGTATATACATAAGTAAGTAAATATGATATAATTGCTGTGGCATGAATACTAAATAGTTGGTGAAGGGTTAAATGAGTGTGATTTCCATTTTTAGTAGACAAAAAATAATAATAAAGAAGACCTAAGTTTGACACCATATTTTGACATTGACTGCATAATTTGAATTATGAATCTTATGCCATCGGGATTCGAGCATAAGCTGGTACAGCCAACCCCATCAGAAAAGTTAAAAATGAAATTGGTTGAAACTAATAGATAGATGGGCGAAGACTACGTACCTTTTCATAAAAAATTGAATTTATCAATCTACATGCATAGCCCAGCGCTTCTCGGCCTACTCTGACTCATTTTAATACCTTGAACAAGGTACATTAAGTTTGCCCCGAAATTTGTAACACTTAGCAGGAAACTTCGAAGACCTCATCAACCATACACATGATCACCATGACGAGCTGAGTCAATTTAACCAAGTCGGGGTTGGCGCCGGAAAGAGTACGAATAAAGCGTTATTCTAAATCACCTAACATAAACAAATCAGACTATATCCTAAAAGGGTTAGATTATTGTAATTAATTTCGGGTGAGGATTCCCTCTACAGGCGATTGGAAAAGAGGTTTAGTAGAAGAGCAGGATACTACCTCTATCTATACCGACAGTTCCAAAATGGCCTACGGAGTATGAGCTGAGTTATAATCCAATGATCTTGACATATCTATTTGAATCCGCCTACCAAACTTACGCAGCATCTTCCAAGCGGACGCACTACATAGGTATAGAGAAGGCCCATGAAGTTCTATTGATAACCTGCGGGAGGATACAGAAAGCAACCATATACACGAATAGCCAATTGGCATTGTTTGCCTGGTCGACGACACAGCTCAATTCCAACCTAGTCAAAAACTCCAGGAAGGCTTTCATCTCACACGCAGTTCAGTTCCACTTGTCCATAATTAAGGTTTTCGGCAACGCACAGGCCGATGAGTTGGCAAAGTTAAGAGCCTCTTTAGATGAAACCGAGGCGGATTCAATACCATGCCGGCTGTAAACGATTAAAAAAAAGAAATATATGCATTTTGAACAAATAACTCAGTATACAAGTAGATGGAACTCAATAACAAGCTGCAAGATAACAAAGCAGATATGGAATGTATAAAAATAATCTGTAATCTAGAAGGGAATAAGGATAAGATATCTTTACGAAATTTTCCACATTGGTACAAATTGCGAGCAATATAGTAAAATTGTCTATACAATTTTATTTAGATATCTTTAAAACTGAAAGTTAAGATAGTTTTTGTATGGATGGTCGTAAATAACTCAGGTTTATTTCTAAACCAATTTCAGATAGTACATATGTATGTGATGACTTCTTTTATGAACGTCGGACTACATTCACTCATGGTTAAGAGTTACACAAAGAACTTCAATACAGTTGAAAGAAAAATCTAACTAAGAAGCATTAATCCCAACTTAATTAATACCATCTCTCAAATAACCTTACTCATTGATATATGGATTAGTCCTTTGGAAAAAAAAATTGTATGCTCTGAAAGATTCCAAAAAATCTATAGTAATGACCATTCAACTTGCAACATGTTACAGAAACAACCCTAACACAACTTAGGTAGATACCATTTTCTTCTTTACCTTTCACCTCTCCTTCGCTTGTGTAATGAATATCCTTTTTCATTGAGCACTAAACTCACGCATATCCTTTTATAGTAATTCTCAACCACTTTCTACACTATTTTACTGAAATACTTTCGTTTGAGCGGAGAAAAGCATACTTACCTGGCGTAGAGGTTAACCGTGATCATGAAGGCGGTTCCTCCGAAGCGAGACCTGATCATTGCACTTCGATTGGGTTGACCTTTGCGATTATTCCTAATGTGAATAACTCGTGCGTGTAATTTTTGGTAGCCGGGAATGGCGTACGCGCCGTCCCGACGTTTTTGAATACATACATACAATTATATACGAAAGGCATGGTATTTTCTATAACATATATGTACATACTTATAAAAATTCATTATTGCCAGTTTTGATATTTCAAAAATATTAATAAGTCAACAGTTCAGTGGAAGAATACTTCACAATTCGTTTCCTTTAGGAATTTGCGTGTCCACATTTTATGCGAACAAAGTTATCACTTTTACTATTGGGGGAATATATCTATTTACTTGCAACTCAGAAAAACACTGTTTAAGATAATATACATTTATAATAGGGGTATTCAGACCAGCCTTGTTAATTCGTTAGTCGTTATTCGGTAGTTTTTTACATGTATTTTGTTTTTGTAAAACTAACAGACTATCGCTCTACCGAGTAACGAACTATCCATCAAGCTTGATAATTGTTTCGTTACTCGGTAATATCACATCAGCTGTTCTCCTGCTGCTCTGTACATCAATTTAAAGTACTTACCAGTAATAAATTTGCTCTGAAAAACATAATTTTTAAATTAAATGATAAACTGGCAATTTTGATTTTGAAAATTTTAAGAAATTCGCATATTTTTTCTCGTTAAAAAATTGAATCAGCTGTTTCGACCAATAAAATTTAAGTTTCATGCTGTACAGTGTAGAACAAAAAGTATGTTCTTTCGTTTAATTTCTTTTAACGAAGTATCGTTAACGAATTACCAAATTAACAGGCTTCGGTCTGAATACCCCTAATACATATGTTATTTATAATAATATACTCTAACAAATACTCTCAAGGTTCCGAAAGTATTTGCGGCATCACTTTAAAATTTTCGAGAAATATACTGAAATATATGTATATGCACAAGTAAATTCGATAAAAATGCAAAAAAAAAAAAGATTTTTGAAAATTCACATGTGAATATAACCCTTAAACCGTACTAGTGGGTTTTTTTCCTTTGACAACTAAGTCGATCTTTCGAATTTAGATTGCATTCGAGTAAAGCAAGAAGTTTCATAAATACAAGTAATGTGCTGAATACATAGAGAGCGACAGACCTCAAGCGACATCTGCCAAAGAACATGTGTATTTTAAAATATGGCAGATGTCGCTTGAAGTCTGTCGCTCCTATGTATTACCAGCACCATTAAATGTAAACCATTTGGTAGTCAAAAAGTCTTTTCGTAGTTTTTTAAATTCGGGAAGTTGAAAAATGTTGCAGCAGTGGTTCAAAAATGAGTGAAAATAATGAAGAAATTCGATATATTTGGAAATTTTTGTATAAAAAAGAGAAGAATGCCACGCATGCCACCAATGAAATTTGTGAAGTTTACGGAGACGATGCTGTTCGTGTAGGACAACAATGGTTCGCTCGCTTTCGTTCTGGAAATTTCGATGTGAAAGTTGCATCTCGCTCTGGTCGACCTATCGTTGAAAAAGTCGATGAAATTATGGAAAAGGTTGACCAGGACCGTCACATAAGCAGCCATGACATCGCTAAGGAACTTAACATTCATTATCAAACGGTTTTGAACCATTTAAAAAAGGCTGGCTACAAAAAGAAGCTTGATGTTTGGTACCACATGAATTGTCTGTGAAAAATTGAATGGACCGAATTAACATCTGCGATTCTTTGCTGAAATGAAATGAAATCGAACCACCTCTGAAGCGAATGGTAACAGGAGATGAAAGGTGGATCAAAGACGACAATAATGTGCAAAAGCGATCATGGTACAAGCGTGGTGAAACTCAACCAGTGGTCCCAAAGCCAGGATTGACGCCTCGAAAGGTTATGCTGAGTGTTTGGTGGGATTGGAAAGAAATCATCCACTATAAGCTGCTCCAGCCTGGTCGAACGATTGATTCTACATTTTACTGACAACAACTGATGACATTGAAGCAAGCAATCGAAAAAAACGGCCAGAACTGATCAACAGAAAGAGCTTCTTCTTCCATCAAGAACAACGCTAGACCACACACATCTTTGATGACTCGGCAAAAACTGGGAGTGCTTGGCTTTGAAGCTTTGAAGCATCCACCATATAGCCTTTACCTGCACCATCGGACTACCATTTGTTTCGGTCAATGCAGAACTCCCTTAATGGAGTAAAGTTAGCTTGAAGAGAAGCCTGTGAAAATTACTTGTCGCAGTTTTTCACCGTGAAACCTGAAAAGTTTTACGCTGATGGAATAGTGTGGAATAGTAGCGGAAAATGGCAAAAAGTGGTCTACCAAAATGGTATATATTTGAAGTTTGATTAGAAATACGAAAAAACTTTTTCGACTACCCAATATATCGATCATCCTTGAACCTTTCAAACTATTTGGTTTTCACAAATGATTTGACAAGCACTTTCAGATAGATACATACATTATGATGGAAGAACATGACATGGTTTGAAAAATTGAAAAACATTTTTTCGGAGACTAACCCAATATGTAGTTACTCTATTTAAAAATGGACTCAGCTTTGGAAGACAACATTTCCATAATTGAAATTATGGAACAAAAATGCATTGAAATTATCTTCAACCAATGAACGTTTCAAATAAAAACCGATGACATTTTGCAAATTTTATGCGTTTTTTTTTAAAAAAGTTATCAAGCTCTATAAAAAATGTACATATACATATGTATGTACGGCGAAATATCAATAATGACAACATTATAAATGTCAACCGTAATGACATAGTGAACTTCAAATATTGGTTTTCTTATGTTGCTAATAAAAAGGAAAAGTGAAGAAGAAGAAAAACTCTAAAAGCTATTCATAGTTACATATGTATATGTATACACATACATGAAAATACATACATATGTGTACGTGTGTATATGTACAGTAATAACAACAAGTGTTCGAGTGGATATCCTGCTGTCACAAAACCCAATAAAATATCCTAGCAAAACAAACATTGCAAAGCGAATAAAGAAAAGAAACAGACTTGAACTCGTTCCGCGCAAACCTTGCAAACACACTGACACACTTGCAATACATACACATACATATATACTTATAATATATAGTAGTTAGACAAACATGCGTAAGTATGTAAGTTAGCAAAGGCCTTTCAAAATAATTGCAAGTAGGCAGGAAGATGGGTTTGGGGGCACAAAAAAAGGAGGAAAACTCGAATGAAATCAAATAAAATAAATGCACTCTGGTGGCAAAATGAGAAAACACACTGACATACATAAAAAATACCACATTATAAATATATAAATTGTCTATGTGTAGGTGTATGTATGTGTACTTGTAGCCTGCAAGTCTCCTGATGATTGCAAAACTGCCGCGCAAAACCCAACCGCATTACCGAAAGCAGCGCGCAGTGAAAGCGAATTCTCATCATTGCCAGCAACAAATATGAAATCAAATAAAGCCTTTCGACAAAGCGTCGATTGAAAAAGAATATTATTAGAAAAACACGCAGCGCAAAAATACATATACATATATTTAGCCTTAGTGTCACAAAGCTTAGCGCTGACAGTCCCAAGGGTAACGCTAGAAAGCATTGTTTCGATTGAATGAAAGTTTTGCAAGGCACCCAGTAGGAAATTTTAGTTCGCTGTTAGTATCAATTATATTTCAAAAAAACTTCAGAAGCGCAGATTGACAAACAAACTGATTTTAAATGAATATTTGCAATATTGTTTGTGGAGGAGTAATAAATGAATTCTAATACTCGTAATAATTAATAGAAATGTTCCACATTAGTTTTGGCATAAATATTAAGAGTATATCTAGATCCTATGGTCTAGTGTGAGTGTAATAAAATAAAAAAACACATTGGAAAGCTTCGAAATTATTTTGAGGCAAAAATCAGACGGCAGAGCAGCAATACTAGCTTTTAACTCGCTTGCTGAGCGCTCTAAATTTATTTAAGCAGTCATATATAGCATCAAGGTACTTTATTGTCAGACTCGTCTAAGGGCCTGGTCATTTCAAATCACTGAGAACTGCAAAATGTATGAGTTCACAAGTGAGGGCACCATTGTCTCGATTACTTTGGATTGGTAATGTGGTGGGTATTCGATAGTCTCTGGATCCTGCTTTACTTCTGCAGGTGCAGATCAATCACTAACTCTGATAGATCCTTCCGACCACTTTCCGATCTTTGGGTAGCTTTTGTTATAGCTTAACGTCAGTTTTTACAGTTTTAGTTGACGGGGATACCAAATTCAGACATCGCGGCATAAAGGCAGCTTTCGTTCGTTCGTTCTGTCAAAAGCAGCTTTGAAATTGACCTCTTTTCACGCGTCTTTTCCAAGATTTGGCGGATGGTGCATAACTGGTCAGTTAATTTTCCAGGCCTAAAGCTAAAAAGGTCCAAACAGTTTGTTGACGGTAGGCTTTAATCTTTCACATAATTCGCTCAATAGAGGTTTCCTTTTTGTGGATTGGGTAAAGCACACTTAAATCCCGATCGCAGGGCATGCTTTCGTCCGACCATATTCTACAAAGAAGCTGATGCATGCTCCTTATCAGTTCTTCGCCACCGTATTTGAATAGCTCGGCCGGCAATCCGCGCTTTGTTGATCTTCAGACGGGTAATTGCTATTCGAACTTTTTCATGGTCTGGCAATGGAACGTCTGCGGTCTCTTAACTTACTTAATTTACATAAATCAATATAATAGATATTTCGTTTAAATGTGACTTCGTTTCTCACAAATTTTAGTATTAAATTGGAAATATTTTTATATCCTAAGCAGGAAAACTTTTCTGCGTAGCAACAACTAGAAAGAAACGACGGAGTCCTAATATATATATATATGTATATCTAATATAATCTAAATATATGTATCAGTCGATTTACATAACTTTGTTCGTCTGTCTGTATATACGTGAAGTCCCTCAGTTTTTGAGACATCGATCGGAAATTTTACACACGTTCTTTTCTCTTCAAAAAATTACTCGTTTCTCTATTAAAGCTACTATGCAAACTGACCGATCAAACTCAGGTCCTCGTTTTGAAAACATTTTTATTTGAAGAGATATATTCTTGCCACAGATTATTGTCCCAAGCAACGACACAATCTCCGAACAAATTATTCAGATTAGACCACTATAACATATAGCTGTCTTTCAAACTGACTGATCAAAATGGTGGCAAAGCACTTTTCATACTCCTTTATACTATAAAAAATGAACGTGTGAAAGCCGAAATTTCTGTTAGACGCACCCTCGATATCATTCCTCGCCTTCTTTGAATCTGTCAGTCCTTTTTCGATTTTCATATATTTAAAAACTATTGAGTTAGAACACTTAACTTCATAAATATTCTTGTATGTATTTACTATTTACAATTAAAACCATCTAAAAAATGTATCAAAACAAAATAGTTTTCACAAAAACAGTTTCCTACTGGGATCGCATTAGCTGTTTTGGCAACAACTTGCAATCGGTGTATTAACAAAATGCACCAGCAGCCAACAACAAGCTGATAAACTGCATAAGGGAATATCAAACCACAATTGCTGATCAATTTTGTGTCGTCTCATTAGGATTCTTCCTTTGAGTACAAATGAAGCAAGCAGCAGGTCATTGCCTAAACGAGGACATATGCACACACCCACGCACCTAACAACGCTCAGGCATTAATGCATGTTTATATGTATGTATGTATGTATGTTGGTGTAGATTATAAATCCATATGTGTGTATGGCAGCTTCTGTGTGTGTTGCTTAAGTCACTAGGACAAGCAATCAACCCACTGAACGTGCAATCGAGCGGCCGATGCATCTCGCACACGGACACACACACACATACACGCACATATGCTGAACGATGGCACTCGGCGTGTTGTCAACCTCATTTCAAGGGTGAAATTAAGTACTCAACCGTGTCTAATGTGGATGGGCAATGATTTGCTAAGGATGCACACGTACATACATATACATATATAAACATATGTGTATGCCATCTCGGTGTACATGGCATGCTCAGTTATTTCAAAATTCACTCTCTCACTTTCCCCCCGACAACTGCAGACGCGCGTCTCTGATTCCGTTGCAAAGCCAAAATGCCAGCTTTTGAAGTTTGAAGACTTAACTCCTTCGCATAACATAAATAATTTACCTTACACACGGTCACAATTTAAATCAGTTGCATCGCCAACTGTTCCGTCGTTCACCTGACCTCGAGAGATTAAGCCAGTACTTATGTATTTAGTTTTCACAATATATATGTACAAATGTGTATATACTTTAATATGCGTGCATGTGTGTGAGTCACGAAGTCCATTGATGAAATCGCTATTGAGTATTTGAATAGTTCTACTCGTCTATGATGGCTGTTTGGTTTTGTTGCTGCTTGTCAAGTTCGTCTGTTGGGAAATTAAAGCTCGCAGCTCGAAATTGGTTGGAGAGCAAATTCACGGAATTTTTGCTTGTCCTAGAGTTTTAACTTGTTATTCTTAGTTGTACTAGGTTGCAAGTGCTCTGTGTTTTGTGTTAAGAGCATAACTTGTAAATAACGGAAAAATCGGAGAGAATTTTTCTGAAATACCCGTTATAAGCTAAGCTTAGTTTATTATAAAAGGAATTAGCTGTTGAAGCTTAGGTTAGGTTATGCAATTTGATTCTTTGCGTTACCAAATTGAGTTCAGTTGCTAGATCCAAGTATATCATCCTTTAGGATGCCTGCGTGAATTCTAACAGACTGCGGTATCTCTACCGATACCTCCTCCAGTGTATCATACAGTGGGGACTCCAAATGCTTGCAGCGTAGTTTTGCCAATGCGGACAAGTGCACAAGAGATGCTCCATTGTTTTCCTGGTGACTAGACATTTCTTGCAGTCTTATCGTTCTGTCAGCCCCATCCTGCGGGCATGTGTCGCCACCAGACAGTGACCAGTTAGTATTCCCATCACGTTCCTACAGTATCTTCTATCGAGTGCCAATAGGAATTTTTTGTACTTCCGTTCTACCGTTTTGCACCTGAACTTTACAGTTTTGCACCCAGGTAGCTCATTCCATTGGGTTTTGATTCTATTTACCATGCTTCTGTCGAGTTCGTATTATAGACAATGTTATAATTTAATGTTTTATAATTTTAAAATTTTTAAACAAAGTCTTACTATTTTGCTCATAGTAGTGTTGAGTGTTTCAATAAATTTAGTTTTTGGAAAACAAAATTCTAGGTAATTATTAAATATCTACATACATACACATGCTATTCCCATTTCTACACTTTCTACATTCATTTAAGCGCATGTGGAACAATTTTCAACTTAGGCATACACAACATGTTACAGAAACAACCCTAACACAAATATAGTAGGTTACCATTTTCTTCATTACCTTTCACTGTTTCTTAGCTACTGTCCTTTTTCATTGAGCACTTAACTCTCACATATCCTTTTCACAATAATTCTCAACCACTTTCTATACCATTCTACTGAAATACTTTCGTTTGAGCGGAGAAAAGCATACTTACCTGGCGTAGAGGTTATCCGTGATCATGAAGGCGGTTCCTCCGAAGCGAGACCTGATCATTGCACTTCGATTGGGTTGACCTTTGCGATTATTCCTAATGTGAATAACTCGTGCGTGTAATTTTTGGTAGCCGGGAATGGCGTACGCGCCGTCCCGACGTTTTTGAATACATACAAATATATACGAAAGACATGGTATTATCTATAACATATACATATGTACTTATAAAAATTTATTGGTACCCTTTTTGATAAGTGAAAAATATTGATAGCTGTCATGTTTTCGAGTAATGAAGTAGGAGGGTAAAAGAAAGAGTATTTAGAGTAAGTCCAACAATGCGGTGGAAGAATGTTTCACAGAGAAACATTTTTTAAGGTAATATATGTTTACAGATTTTTTCAGAAATACCCGTTATAAGTTTAGGCTTATTTTATTATAGCAAAAGTTAGTGTGATTTTAAGACTTTCAGGTACATAAGGCTTGTAAGTTATGCGTGGCCTAGGGCGAGTTTTCACTAGATTTTATTCATTCTAAGCACAAAAATGCACCGTAGGTCTACAACTTTGCTTCCGCCGTTTTCCAATAGATGTCTCTAGGGTCAATCACTGGTCGATTAAATCGTTTTATATCGATCATGGACATTTGTGTCAAAATTAGCCCAACAAAATATTTGTAGCGATCTGTTTGCATCCAAAATTTATTCTCAACTGAAAATGTCACTTTTTGAGCCGAATTCTCGACGTTTGCGGGAAATTTTGCTTTTCTTTTTTAATTCCAAGAAAAGTGCGGCTGAGGCTCATCGAATGCTTTCGGATACGTACGGTGGGGCTGTCCTAAGTGAAAGAACATGTCGCGAATGGTTTCAACGTTTTAAGAATGGTGATTGTGAAGTCGAAGACCGGCATGGTGGTAAAACACTCTCTCTCATTTTTATTAAGATAACTCACATATTGACCGATATGTGCGGTATAAAGTCACCTGGATGTTCGAAAATCTTTAAATTAGGTATATGGGGGCTAAGTAAATATTAACCCAATTTAACGTATTTGTAGCACACAGACATACTACTATCAGGAAAGGAATCTCTCTGAATTTCAATTATATACATATATCACACATTGACCTATATTTTCGGTAAAAGGTCAACTATAGGCTCTCTGGTCCACATATTCGGAAACTAGGGGATTGAACAGTTTAGGTTTCAATAAAAAATTTTTGGTCATAAGGCGGCACACTTTCAAAGCATTATTCGTGCAAGTTACATCCTGAAAGTGAAAGAATCAAGTGGAATTTTCGAATTGTGCATATGAGAAGTATGGTTGCAAACCGATTTCACTAATTTTCAGACTGTGATATAGGAACGTCAGAAGAATGTCATATATCGAATTTGGTTGGGTCTACAGATGTGTGTCTTCACCCAAAAGCGGGCGGTGCCACGGACAACGGTTCTATTTGAGAGATATCTCAATTTTTACCCAAGTTACAGCTTGCACGGACGGACGGGCAGACAGGTAGTCTCCCAGATTTCAACTCGTCTCCTCATCCTGACCATTTCTGTATAAATGTATATATTATATACATATAACCCTATATCTATCTCGCTTAGTTTTAGGTGATACTTACAACCGTTAAGTGAACAAAAACAACATGTTGCAAGAGTATAAAAGTGAAACAAACGTAGCTCTGTAAGCATGCTATTAGACATTGCTACCAACAAATGGTCGTCAGACTGATCATTTATTTACTTATGTAGTCCTGCCTTAAGTTCTGTTATATATTGAGACCGTTATAAAAATGAAACTATAATTTTTGTTTTTGTAAAGTTAAATTTCTTCTTCTTAATTGGCGTAGACACCGCTTACGCGATTATAGCCGAGTTAACAACAGCGCGCCAGTCGTTTCTCCTTTTCGCTACGTGGCGCCAATTGGATATTCCAAGCGAAGCCAGGTCCTTCTCTACTTGGTCCTTCCAACGGAGTGGAGGTCTTCCTCTTCCTCTGCTTCCCCCGGCGGGTACTGCGTCGAATACTTTCAGAGCTGGAGTGTTTTCATCCATCCAGACAACATGATCTAGCCAGCGTAGCCACTGTCTTTTAATTCGCTGAACTATGTCAATGTCGTCATATATCTCGTACAGCTCATCGTTCCATCGAATGCGATATTCGCCGTGGCCAACGCGCAAAGGACCATAAATTTTATTTCGAAAACTCGCAAACTCATCAGTTGTTGTCATCGTCCAGGCCTCTGCACCATATAGAACGACGGAAATTATGAGCGACTTATAGAGTTTGGTTTTTGTTCGTCGAGAGAGCACTTTACTTCTCAATTGCCTACTCAGTCCAAAGTAGTACCTGTTGGCAAGAGCAAAAGGCTGACATTATTAGTGGTGTTAATGCTGGTTCCATAACGAAATTATCTAAACTTCAAAGTTATGACTGTCAACAGTGACGTATCGCGAGTGGACGACTGTTTGTTTGATGACATTAGATATTTCGTCTTGCCCTCGTTCGGGTCTGGCAGTCCCATATTTCCAGCCCAATAACGGCGCGGGTGTTTGATATCAATTTCGCGGCATACGTATATATATATCTTATAGAAGATGGGTTACTTGTAGAACTATTTTCTCCAAAAGCAGGTTGAAAAAGTCGCACGATAGGGAGTCGCCTTGTCTGAAACCTCGTTTGGTATCGAACGGCTCGGAGAGGTCCTTGCCGATCCTGACGGAGCTTTTGGTGTTAAAACTTCAAAATATCAGACATCGGGTATCTAATCGACAAGGTGCAATCACTATTTACTAATTAAAATACATACTAATTTATTTTAGATATATGGATGTACACTATATATAGTTAAGTATATAGCACACTTAAATTAATCATACATATTTTCATTATTTCGTAAGCTGCCGCTTTGTTGAATAGTTGATGGTCATCGTACTGGTGTTGTGCGTTAATGAGCTGGAGAAGTGTTCCCTCCAAACCTTGCTGGGCATCAACGTAAAATATGTCTTGAAAGAAGATGAAAAGAATACCCCTGTCGGCCAGCCAGTTAAATCAAAACAACTATGGATTGACACTGCATATTCGACATTGATCAATTGTTAGTACATACATACATTACTGTATACTTTATATTTATATACTTGTATGTATGTTATATATGCAACCACATGTAAAGATGTAGTATTGGATGTACATATATTAAGTATATATTATAATCATACTCATTATTTCGTAAGCGAATAGTTGAGGTCAAATAGAATAAATCAAAATATGTAAAGACACTAAATATGACGTAATTATGCGAGGAGACCACAAAAGTCATAAAAAACTAATGACACTGTCAGAATAATTGATTCGAAACGGAGTTAATGGCTATTATAATTATGTGGGTATGCACGATTGTTAACTAAATGTGTGGGTAAATAATGTTCTTAGTCCCGAAACCATTTGTGCATTCGCGTCATGACCGTTCAATGTGCGATTTGTGGAATTTTTTTAGAAGATATCAGAAATTTATGCTATGAATTTAACTTTTTATAGCAGAAGCGAAGACATGCTACTGTGATCAAAATGTGAATTTTGTCCATTTCATCCCCTTCAAAGTAATCCCCTCCCGCTGTAATACATTTATGCCAACGAATTTTCCAGTCATCATAGCACTCCGTCGTGATGGCCATCAGAGCCTTCTGCGATTCAGCTTTTATATCCTCAAGTGAGTCAAAACGATGAACAGTACAGTGCTGCAAACTTACAGAAAAAAAATTTATTGATATAAATTAGAAATTCACCTTTAAATTTGAACATTTATTTAAGAAAGCAACTAAAATAGTGTTAATCAAAGTTTTGTTAATTTTTTTGGCAATTACTGGATTTCATCCCAAAAGAACTGTGACTTAGCGTACAGGAATGAATAAGCCAATTCTGATATGAATAGTATTCTAGTGAGGGCGCTCTACAGCAACAAATGGTGGTCAGAAGGGCGGCAATCTATCGCTTCAATTAATGAGTTGTGGTCAGTGGCGTTCCCCTTTAATGGTTTCATCCGGTTTGGAAGCTCATAATACAGCACGTCATCTTTTACACATGATTTGTTGATTTTACGCTGTTCGTAATAGATCCATTTTCCGTCATCAGTCACAATCCGATAAAAAAGCGACTTCGTTTTTAGAGTTCAAGCTGAATTTGCCACATGCCAAATCGTCTGTTGCTTTCAATTCATATGTCACACAATTTTCATGATTTTGAAGGACCTCGGTTGCTTCTAATGTTTTAGAAAAGCTGCTTGAGTGACTCTCATATATTCTGCGAGCTCTTTTCTAGTTTCTCTTCTTTAAAATTTTTTGGCCGCCGAGGATGTTTTCGTCTTCCAAACCAAAGTCACTAGTTTTAAATGGTATAATATCACTTTTGGCACATTCGCTTAACTAGAGCATGTTCTCATAAACTTCCACCAAAACACGATGACTTTCGGATGAGGTTTTCTTCATATTAAAGAAATAGACCCCACGAAAACACTTGTTTAGGAACAAATTTCGACATATTCGAGTAAAAAAAATATTGTCGTTAAAGCTTCAAGTAAAAAAATACTAGGAGAGTAGTTATGTTGATTGAAAATTGGGACAACGGAAAATATTCAAGTTCTGTCAGCTGTTGGCAAATCGTATATAAATTGAATAGTCAAATTGATCTGGTTGTCGGGTTGATAAAGTGCTTATAAATATTAAAATATTTTTATATATTATTGGTAATAATATTAAATAAGTAAAACATTAAATTCCGGGATCCCGAAAATATAAAATATACAATTTTGTATTTCGGGATCCCGAATTTAGATACATTTGGCTTTAATTGCCGCAACAAGTTAACTTAGAGCGATTGATTTATGGCAATGTCATTACATGCATGAATTTTTGAAAGTTGCAATGTAATCCTATAAGGTATTTACAGCAATAAAGTTTGAATTCATTTTGTTCAGAACAGACTCACACACGAAAAGAAAAATGCATAAAACTATGCTAATGTATGCGTTAGCAAATAGTTAGCGCTTTGAAATAACAAATCATTGACGTGTACGCCAGCATGAGTAAATTGTTGCTTGACTACAACAAAAGCACATTTATTTATAATGTAGTATATACATACATATGTACATATACATCACTATATAAAGTATTCGAATTTTTAGTATTTTTAGTTCGTTTAAATTCATGATTACTATTTATTTATGTATATGTGTGAATATTCTATGTACATATATATATATATATATACATATACATATTTTGCAATAAATTTATACAGTCATATATGTATATATAAATAAAAATAAATAAGGTCAGCTTTATGAACATAAATGCAACCTTCACACCACCCCACCACACCAAAAATTTTTACTCACAATATTTAGTCTGAATCTTATTTTGATTTTCTCTTCAACTTTGCTTTCCCTTTTCTCACCCGCAGCGATCCACCAATTTTGCAAGCGCACAACAACACCAACATCATACTGCGTCTGCCCATGGGCAAAAGGATTAAGGATATACGATGGCTGTCCGTGTGGTGCCGACGATTTACGGTAAGAAGATTTGCTTTGCGTTTCCTTATGTTGTGGTTACACACAGCCACATGGCAATACACACACACACATATACATAAATATCTACAAATTTATATTAGATATTTTCGCAATCGTGGTTGCTTTGACAATTATAAAAATGATTCCGACAAACTGCGGTCGCGTGGACGCACAAGTTTTGCTATAATTCATTTTTAATTAAGGAAAAAACCACATAACGGCATACCGTGGGAGCTGAGTGATTGTAATTATGGAAAAATTGGTGAAAGGTGCTTGGAAAGGGTTAAAAATGTAGGTTGAAAATAATCCTAGTTGATTTTGATTTTTTTTTTTTTCAAAAATTTCAAAGCTTGTTTTAGAAAAAAAGTATTTGTTGCAACTTCTTCGTTATTGGCGTAGACACCACTTACGCGTTTATAGCCTAGTTTACATTAGTGCACCAGTCGAGATATTCCAGTGTAGCCAGGTAGTCCACCTGGTCTTTCCAACGGAGTCAAATTCTTCCTCTACCTCTGCTTACCCTGGCGGGTATTGCGTCGAATATTCTAAGAGCTGGAGCGTTTTCATCCATACGGAAGGTATGACCTATCCAGCGTAGCCCCTGTCTCTTAATTGCTGAACTATTTCAATGTCGACGTATATCTCGTTCAGCTCATGGTTTCATCGACTGCGGTATTCGCTCTTGCCAATGCACAAGGTACCATAAATCTTCCGCAGAACCTTTCTCTCGAAAACTCGTAACGCCGACTCATCACATGTTGTCATCGTCCATGCCTCTGCACCATATAGTAGGACGGCTATGATCAGTGACTTATAGAGTTTGGTCTTTGTTCGTCGACAGAGGACTTTACTTCTCAATTGAATACTCAGTCCGAAGTGATGACGGGAGATATTTCGTCTTGTCCCCGTTTACAACCAGATCCATACGCTTTCCTTCTTTATTTTTTTAACTTACCACAATTTAGAATAATTTTGAATACATTGTTTTGTCTGAATTGCTGCGGAACCTTGTGGAGGCCTTTATTTTCGTGACAACCACCCGAAAGTTGGAAAATAGTTTTATACGACAAAAACTAGGACAATATGTCTTGAAAGGGCAAGACGTCTAAAATGAAAACAGAGATGGTTACCATATTGTATTACCATGTTTTTCTCAAGTAAAACGTCGAGGTAGAACTCATGAAAAATTATCAGTTTTACAGTCCATTAGACAACATCTTCATCAGCTAATCGTATTATCGATTTATTTTTTACAAATATGCTTTACATAATCGTTTGAAAGATAATATCGGTATCTTTTGGAATGTTACCACACTAAATATTAGTAAGAGAAGAGTTTATCTGTAAAGGTCCAATGAAATACCTGTTCTCAGCCATGTTACCCTTCCATCAGTTGCAAAAATTTTAACCAGATGTTGCCAATAGGCATCCATGCAATGAGCCTATAACTTTTACCACATGTTAATTGTCGAAGCTGTCCGAAAGAAGGTGAATTAGAGCCAACCCGGCACCTTCTTCTGGACCGTCTGGTTTTCGCAAGACTACGGTCGAAAAATTTGATATATTTTAACTGCAGTCAAGTGAGTGAAATGGCCACTCAAACAAAATTTAAAAAAAAATTGTTAAAGTTTGATTAGAAATACGAAAAGACTTTTTCGACTACCAATATACAATAAATAATAAGGTAAATATATATATTTAGTATATATGTACGTGTGAATTTTCGGTATTAAACTACAGTATATCCAAGATAAGTGTTTCATGTAATTCTCTTAAAATACCTTGCATATTTCGGCCAAGAACATAGCTTTGTTACTAAAATAAGGTTTTATTTGGTTTTATGTTTCAAATGTGATTTCGGGCAAGTCATCGCTGCGGTTGGTTCAAATGAATTCCAGCTAACAGGACAAATTTTCGACCAATTTGTGAAGCCTTTAGGACCGTGTGTCAGCAATAACGCGCCGAATATTATCTTACAAGGCGTCAATCGCCTCGAGCTTATCTGCGTAGACAAGTGACTTCACACAACCCTGTAAAAATATTGGAACTAGTGATATTTATCACAACTTCAATTTGAGTTCAAACTTCCTGACTAATACAATCCTTTTCAAGCCGAGGTTGCTGCCATTAAGGTAGCAATAGATTTACTGCTCCGGAGCGTAGCCTACTTCAGAGAAGTTACTATTCACTCTGACGGCAGGGTAGTGATACTAGCCTTGAAGTCACTAACCGTGCGTTAATAAATGCCTAACCTCGTTAGCAACAGCAACGAGTCACTCTGTAATAAGATTATCATGGGTGGCAGGCCACAGCGGCATCGCAGTAAACTGTAAAACTGATAAAAGAAAGGGAACCCTAGCTCCGCTATAAATGGAACGGGAACGGATCGGTCTTCCACTCTTCTGGTGTATTCTACTGCTGAAGAGTTGGGCTTCGGTGGAGCTTGGTCATGCGCTGGGCCACCATCGGTTTATGCGCTATCGTAAGATCCTTATGGCACAATGATCGCTAGAGATCCAGTGAGCTCTTTGTTCATAAATAAGGCTAGCCTCTCCCTTCTTATGAAAGTTCTAACAGCCCACTATCCTACCGGCTTCCATGCTGATTGTTCCGCGTTTTTGCGGAGAGTCTTAGAGGTGTATATCAAACATTTTTTCAGAGTACGAAACCAAAAAATTTATTAAAATTTTATTGATCCACCCTAATATACACAAAAATATAATGTCTTCATATTAATGAAACAAAGTGTATGTAGACAGATGTCTGCCTTTCTAATATTCACTCCGAAACAAGTTCAAAGTCATTGTAGTACACGAATCGATTGTGTAAATATTTTGTCAGCAAATCACTTTCTAACCTACACAACAACAACAACGACAACAGCACGGAGGATAAACAACAAAAGCACTGAAAGGCGCCTGGCAAAGCAGCCATTGACGGCCGATTTATGACAGGTGTAAAGCAAGTTGAATTAAATAGCTGTACATGGGCATACAAACAACTCAACTGACGCAACTTTAATACAATTCCACCTACATGCGTGTGTATGCGTGTGAATTTCGCGTTTGCTGTCAGTCAGTTCGGCGGCGATGCGCGCCTTGAGGTCGGTAAAAACCATTAAAGCTAAATGCTTAAGTTCAAAGCCCACAAATCTGCACATGCACAGATACATTTACTTAAATATGTACATATATGTATATATATAAATATATATATATATATATATATACATCTATATATATATATATATATATATACATTTCCACATACGTATTTATATATGTACATCCTATCTACAAAGTTAAACAGCATCATCCATTATTCATAGACGCTACACACAGTTGGCTTTAGCGCCTGTATATATGCAACACTGTTGCCACTGTTGCAAAACCTAAAGCAACAACAATAGCAACGTTGTATAGGGCTAAAACAAAACTAATTTTTTTCGGGGTTAATATTCGAACCGCGCCCATTTTTTGGTGTGAAAGTTGCGCACTCGAGTCGGCAAACACATACCTATATATGCACATATCGCTCACATACATGTACTTATGTGAGTTTGGGTGAAATTTCATAAATTACTTTTGTTTTATTTGGCTCACGTGCACGAAATAATATTACTTTTCATTTACCAGTGGGAGGCGGAAAGCGTAAAGCATGAAAGCAGGATGGCAGATAGAAAGCAAAACAGGAAACGGAAGGTCCTACTTTGTTGCGACTCACCCAGTGCGTGTGTGTGTGTGTTGGTATGCGATGGTGTGGGAGTTGCGGCCGCTGTCTTAGAATATAAAAGATGGCGTCGTGGTTAAATAAATTACAGCAGACATTTTTGATTAACTCAAGTGTGTACATAAGTAGGCGTGTGTGAACGCTGGTGCGGCAGTATACACACGCATACATAATTATGTATCCATGTGCTAGTATTCTCAGTGAAATATATGTATATGTATGCTGTATTACGCATATGTATTTACATAAATACCTATACATGCGCAGTCTGCAGCGCGCTCAAAAGTGGCTGCAATTCGTTGTGCACACATACATACGCAAGTTATGTTAAGTTCAGCATGTGTACGTGAGACGAACTGTGGTGAATAACTATTCATAACAAGAAAAAAACCATAACTTCGATGGCATCGACTCCATAATACCCTTAACAAATCAAAATAGTTTGATTATGTTCGGTCAGTTTGTAAGGCAGCTATAAGCTATAGTCATTCGATCTGAACAATTTATACGTAGATTCTACCGTTGGATTTGATGTTAATCTATGACAAATTTCGCAAAGATATTTCATTAAATAAGATAGTTTTCTATACAAGGACTTGATTTTGTTCAGCCAATTTGTATAGGAGCTTTGTACGAGTATGTATGTATGTGCTATAGTGGTCCGATCTAAACAATATGTTCAGAGATATAATAATTATATTGGATAATAATTCATGCCACATTGCGTAAGATTGCCTCGTAAAATAAATAAAAAAGTTTTCCATACGAGAAATTGATTCCGATCGTTCGGTTTGTATGGCAGCTATATGCTATAGTCAACCGATCTGAACGATTTCTTCGGAGATTACATTGTTGCCTTAGAAAATAATCTGTACCAAATTTGGTGACGATACATTGTCAAATGTGAAAGTTTTCCATACAAGAACTTGATTCCGATCGTTCAATTTGTATGGTAGCTATATGTTATAGAGGTCCAATATCGCCAGTTCCGACAAATGAGCAGCTTCTTGAAGAGAAAATGACGTTTGCAAAATTTCAAAACTATATCTTAAAAACTGAGGGACTAATTCGTATATATACAGACAGACGGACGGACGGACATGGCTAAATCGACTCAGCTCAACATACTGATCATTTATACATTATATACACTTTATAGGGACGCTTCCTTCTAGGTGTTACAAACTTCGTGACAAACTTAATATACCCTTTTCAGGGTATAAAAATGTATTTTTCTAAGTTGCTAGGACAGTTCTTAAAAACTATACCAAATACGAGCGCGATCTATCACCAGTTTGTTTACAGCAGTTGCTTACGTCGGTACACCTCAGTAGTGCGTTGCGATTTTTATACTCTCGCAACAATGTTGCTAAGGAGAGTATTATAGTTATACGGTTGTTTGTAAGTCCTAAAACTAAAAGAGTCAGATATAGGGTTATATAACCAAAGTGATCAGGGTGACGAGTAGAGTCGAAATCCGGATGTGTCCTCCGTCTGTCCGTCCGTCCGTGCAAGCTGTAACTTGAGTAAAATTGAGATATCATGATGAAACAGGGTACACGTATTCCTTGGCTCCATAAAAGGTTAAGTTCGAAGATGGGCAAAATCGGCCCACTGCCACGCCCACAAAATGGCGGAAACCGAAAACTTATAAAGTGTCATAACTAAGCCATAAATAAAGATATTAAAGTGAAATTTGGCACAAAGGATCGCATTAGGGAGGGACGTAATTTTTTAGGAAAAGTGGGCGTGGCCCCGCCCCCTACTAATTTTTTGTACATATCTCGAAAACTACTATAGCTATGTCAACCAAACTCTACACAGTCGTTTTCTTCAGGCATTTCCATATACAGTTCGAAAATGGAAGAAATCGGATAATAACCACGCCCTCCTCCCATACAAAGGTTATGTTGAAAATCACTAAAAGTGCGTTAACCGACTAACAAAAAACGTCAGAAACACTAAATTTTACGGAAGAAATGGCAGAAGAAGCTGCACCCAGGCTTTTTTTAAAAATTGAAAATGGGCGTGTCGTCGCCCACTTATGGACCAAAAACCATATCTCAGGAACTACTAGACCGATTTCAATGAAATTCAGTATATAATATTTTCTTAACACCCTGATGACATGTACGAAATATGGGTGAAATCGGTTCACAACCACGCCTTCTTCCAATATAACGCTATTTTCAATTCCATCTGATGCCTTTTCTGTATAATACGAGTATATACATTAGGAACCAATGATGATAGCGGAATAAAACTTTACAAAAATACGGTATTTGAAAAATATATAAATGACGTATAATGAAATCTCGATTATCACTTTATCATGCGAGAGTATAAAATGTTCGGTGACACCGGAACTTAGCTCTTCCTTACTTGTTAAAATTGATTATAATATCGAAGAAAGAACTTGTGTCCAACTTTGTATTTCTAACCAAATTTCGAGTGCGGAATCGTTGCGAATGTTGGCAAACGCTTACGGTGATTCAGTTTCATTAAAAACCCAAGCCTGCGAGTGGTACAAAGTCTTCAAAGACGGTCGAGATTTAGTTGAAAGACGTGACGTTCTGGACGACCTTCGACATCTTCAACTAATGAATATATATGTATTAAGAAAGCGAAAGATATATGTAGTACTTGAAAATCATCAAACATGTGTTAGAGAGATGTCAACAGAGCTCGTCATCTCTCGCGAGTCCGTTCGAATGATTTTGGTGAATATTTTGGATATGAAACGCGTTCTGGCGCGACTAGTCCCGATAAAACTAATTTTTTCCACAAAAAGTACCGTAAACAGTTCTTCATGGGATTAGTTTGGAAACTCGTGATTTTATCACTTTATCACTTTAGCATTCAAGTAATTAAGATCCCAATCTAACTCTAGTGATTCTTTTAATGAACAGACGTTCTCATTATTCCATAATAAAGTATATTAGTACAGCTTGAGGCTTATTGGACCATTATTTGCACTGTAAGCAAGATTATGACCAGTATATAATATAAAGTCTTTATCAAGACGCTTCACTTTAGCTGGCAGGTTGAATTGGATATTATTTTACCATACAAATATATATGTAGGTCTTCTAGCGTGAATCCTTTGTATTAAATTTTCACGAGTCAATAACGATTATATTGGGGCATAAATATATTTACTAGAATTAATATATACAAAGCTGATACTAAATCTTGTTGGTGGTCATTACAGTCTTTTGAATAATACACTAAAATTTATAAGAAGATCCATGACAGACAGTGTTGTATTTCATGTGTTAACAGTGTATACAGCACAATATGCATACTAACAAAAATAGAAATACAAAATATTCTTACAACAACCACAATGTAGTATGCTAAACGGCATAGGCAGTTTGATTTTTTACCTGCTTAGACTGCAGAGCTGCCTGCCTATGAGGGTATGAACAACTTTTTGGTTGCCTTTTCTCCTTATGTCCTTTTAATTAACTCTCATGGATTTTGTGTGAGCCAGCATTATATTCTGAAATTCTCAACCACTTTCTGTGATGATCTTCTTAAGAACTTTGATTTAAGCATTGGAAAGCATACTTACCTGGCGTAGAGGTTAACCGTGATCATGAAGGCGGTTCCTCCGGAGTGAGACCTAATCATTGCACTACGATGGGGTTGACCTCTGCGATTATTCCTAATGTGAATAGCTCGTGCGTGTAATTTTTGGTAGCCGGGAATGGCGTACGCGCCGTCCCGACGTATTTAAATACATTCGAAGGTTAATTTATCAATTATGGAGACAATGTGTGTCCGAGGTCAACGCCACTGTACAGACTGGCATATGAACGTAGAACTGCTAATAAAAAAATGAGGGAGCTGTAAAGCTTAAGAAATCATAAGTGGAGCATTAAACAATGTCCCATTAACGCAATCGTTAGCATTTCGGAAGCAACTAAGATATACCCTGCCATTATAGCATGGAAAAAAGCTCTACTGAGCAAGCTGCAGGAGGATTAACGCGGAAAGAAACAAAGCTAGATTGCCCAGATTAGTACCAACAGGAACTCTTCAAGGGGGTGTATTGTCACCAAGCCTTTGATCACTTGTAGCTAATGAGCTTCTAAAACAATTTGAAAGGAAAACACCAAAATTGATGCCTATGTAGATGGCATAGCTATATTAGTGACAACGAAATTCCTCGACACAATCTGTAACGGCATGGGCAACGCTCTAATGTGAGATGTCGATCAAGCTAGAGGTAAATGTCGATAATACGGATATGACACTCTTTACCAGGAGTTACAAAATGGCGGCATGGAAACTCCCGAAGTGCAACGGGTTGAAATAATAATTAAGCAGCACACCAAGTACTTGGGGGTAATTTTGGATGCGAGATGGTGTGAGAGAAACACCGGAACACCACCTAAGCTTCTATCCAACCTTATCTAGAATTTCTTAGATAACAAGGAGCTTCGCAATTCAACGGACTAGATGTGGTATAAAAATGAGGCATTAAGTGTCTCTTCAAGTTCGCAAAAAAGTTGAGTTATTGTGAGACTAATGCTTCAAATCAAATAAAATTCAACGTCCATCTGGCATTATTTAGGACCAGTAGGTCGCTTGCATAGTATTCCGCAAATGAATTTGCCTCCTTTGAGCGTTTTTATATGTACATAGGAACAATCCTACAGCTATTCTTCTTCTTTATTGGCGTGGACACCGCTTACGCGGTTATAGCCGAGTTTACAAGGCGCGCCAATCGTTCTTACTTTTCGCTGTTTGGCACCAACTGGAGATTGCAAGTGTAGCCAGGTGCTTTTCCACCTGGTAATTACAACGGAGTGGAGATCTTCCTCATCCTCTGCTTCCCCCGGCGGGTACTGCGTCGAATACTCTCAGGGCTGGAGTGTTTTTATCTATTCGGACGACATGAGCTATCCAGCTTAGCCGTTGGCTCTGAATTCGCTGAACTGTATCAACGGTTTTCTTCTTTTCATTGGGGATGTTTTTTACGTGCCGGGTCCCAAACCCAGCACACAACCCTGGGGAGGAATATTTCGCCTTTTCACTTTAGCTCTCCTTCAAATGGATATTTTTGGGCTACCCAGAGAATACTTCGTCTAAGATCGGTAGTCGAGCGCTGCTTGAGTCATATGTAAAAGAATCATTACTAGTCGTCTGCGTGAACTTCTACACATGGTTCCATCCTCCATCATCTAATAGACGTTACATATAGGTGCTATGTGAACGAATCTATTTAAACCACATAATCTGATATTCGATAACATTGAAATATTAAAGTTAGAATGAAGGTAACTGCAACAAAAACCCATACATGAATTTCCATAAAAATTCCATTATTAAAAATAGATTTTCCAAGATGTCTAGACTCTACAGCCAATGCAAATATACAAATATACATTTATGTATAACTACCAGCATTGCGGTTACCATAATATACAACAACTCGTACATGCGAATATGCATTTATATTCACCACGAATGGGGAAGTTGGAGAATCGAAGCTCCTTACACACCTACTCACATAAATATGTATGTATATACAATGCGCGCGCACATTTCTCCTTTTTTGGCCCTTTGAGTTGGAGTGTGTTAATATGTATTTTATTTACATATACATATTCCTTTAGATGTTTATTCAGTATACATATTCATATGAATATACAAAACCAACAAAAAGTCATTTCATACATTACATACATATTTAAGCATATAATTAATCTTGTGTCTGTAAATATATATGCACACTATTACTATGTATTTACATACTATGCATATATATGCACGAATATTTGCTAAAAAGAGCAACCATATACATATATCTCACCAAAGTAAATGGGTGGGCGTGTGTGTGCGCGCATAAAACAAATGAGTATTTTCGGCAATAATTTCGCCTGTCTGTATGCAAATATGTAAATCGTGTAATTATTTTCGCAAAATATTTGCATTTTTATATCTTCGTTGACTTAAATAAATGCATCTTCATGCTATTTACTTATTCTTCTTCGGTCTTCGCTTTCGACAAGCTGGCGCTTTAGTAAACCTGAGTTTAAGGCAAAATCTGAAGGCCATCGATTCGCTGCCGCCTTTATAAATAGCGCAACAGCTTGCTCTTTCTTCTCAGTTTAAATCTTCCTTGTAGAAACTCGGTTGTAGAAAGTGGCTTGTCAATGGCTATTAAATAGTATTAACTGGATTATTATGGAATATTTCTCTTCTCATTTGAAAAGCTTAAAATTTATTAAAGTTCTTCCTTGTTTTTGTAAGACTTTGATTTGCGCAGAATAATAGAATATACCAAAGCATGCTAAAACTATGGAGGGAACACTTCTCCAGCCTGCTGAATGGCAGTGAAAGCATAACGCCCCCATCCATGATGATGGAGCAGACGTTCCATTGCCCGATCTTGAAGAAGTTCGAATAGCAATTACCCGCATGAAGAACAATAAAGCTGCGGGGGCCGATGCATTGCCGGCCGAGCTATTCAAGCACGTCGGCGAAGAACTGATAAGGAGCATTCATCAGCTTCTTTGTAAAATATGGTCGGACGAACATATGTCGACGAATGGAATTTAAGTGCGTTCTGCCCAATGCACAAAAAGGGTGACCCCACAATCTGCTTCAATTACCGTGGGATAAGTATCCTAAACAACGCATATAAGGCTCAATCGATTGTGTGAAAAATTTAAGCCCACCGTCAACAAACTGATTAGACCTTATCAGTTTAGCTTTAGACCTGGAAAATCAATAACGACCTGATATTCACCATGCGCCAAATTTTGAAAAAGACCCGTGAAAAGAGAATCTGCACACACCAACTATTCTTCGATTTTCAAAAGTGGAGAAGGACCTGGCTTCGCTTGGATTCTACAATTAGCGCCACCTTGCGAAAAGAAGAAACGAAGAAACGACAGTAAAGAAGAAGAAGAAGAAGAATATAATATACGTAGGTTGCCTTTTCTATTTCGGGATTTGGCAACCTTAGTGTTGCCGTATGGCAACTCACAACTTCAAAGTAAAGTTTTCGCGCGATTATTTTTTACAACTTTCGACGTGGATTAACTCAGCAACAATTCATCGATAAACTAAGTTTATCATACATCAAGCAACAGGGTTTCTCAATTATATTGTCAATTCAATTGGGGTCGTAGCTCACTCAGGAAACTATTGATGTTGTGCGTAAGGTCTATTGCACGATCGACAGGTGACTGAAACAACTGCATTTTTGAGTACTCAAAGCGTCGATTTGATGAATCACTAGATTCCCGTTCGTAAAAGATAAACTAAGAGGTCAACGTCCTGTGAAGAAGCGGTTGATGCGTTCAGGTCGTGTTTTTGGAGATACCGCATTCTGAGTGGCAAAAGTTCTACGACAATTGGTTTAAGCGCATTCAAAATAGATCAATGGAGAATGTTACTAGTTATTGAGTAAAAATATTTATTATGTACGCTTACGCCTTTATTTGTTGTTTTTCTAAGTTATTTCTTATATTTTTAGTATATTTCTTGAAGTTATTCGGGGTTTAGAGCTACATAAAGGTCTTTTCTAAAAATTTGAAATACTCCATCAGATAGGTAAAGAAATTTTGCTCAAAATATTTGACATATTCACAGCTGCTATTAATATTATAGGAAATTCTGCATTGAGTCTAAATGTACGACCTTTAAGGTCCGCCACCAATTTTCTTACCCTCGACCTACCGTCAGTATGACCCGACAGAATTACACATAGTCATGTTGATCCAACTTTCACGCATTTGATGGGTTCTACATAGTGGGAAGCACTCCTTACAAGAGTCAACCGTCTCGGGATAATTAGATCATCCGTCTAACAGTGGAATCATTCCATTGCCGTTGTTGTTGTAGCGACTAAAAAACTCTCTAAACAGTTGTCCACAAGTGTCCAATTATAAGAGGAATGGTTCTGCCCAGCAGAAAATATTCATAGTGATCGTATCATTTGCCTCCGAGTGAAAATTCTTTGAGGTATGGTTTTAAATTTTTAGTTTGTTATTATTGGAGGTATAACCTGTCGTAATATGAAATATTAGAATGTGAAATATAATCTATCAGATCGTAACCAAGTGCTTCTTATCTGGGTGCGCAGTCACAAAAGTGGCTTATGAGCTCGCCCGCTCCGCAGTATCCACCAACATGGTAGGACAAGAACCTTTCATTGACACCATAAAGGAGCCGCTCCGCAAGGATGAAACATTGGGCAGGGAGGGGTATTGACAACAACTTCTAACCAACTTGTAACCAAATAAATCTTTGTTTACGGCCCGAAATCTGTTTCAGTGTAAAACTCCAATTAAGTTAAACTGCGATATAGATCTCATAGATACAACAGAACATAGAAAACTCAATACACCCAGAAGATATATTGTAACAGTAATTATAACGAAAGCTATTCTTATTTCAAACTACCTTGACTTCAATTAAATAAACGGCCTGTTTAAGTAAAAAGTCGTATCAATTACTAAGAAGTTTAAAGATCATGAACCTATTGCCATATTATGTGCGGAAACATGCCACAGTTATCGGAGAAATCGTTCCCCGCAATGTACGCCCTTCCCACCGTTAATGGTATAAGACTCAAAAATTTTGAACTCAGCACCTCAGCAAAGTGATTGCCATCGATCTTCAATATGCTATTTAAAAGCAAGACTCATTTCTTTGGAAAACCCTAAGCTGCTTCTAACAATGTCAGCTGATTTTTAACTAAATTGAACACTTTATTAATACATCGTATATTTTATAGAACCACTTTTCCTAATAATTAATTTAATATTTCTTTCTTACAGGTTGATTTCGGTGAAGTTTTTATCCCACCTAACCTCGATGTACCAAAACCACGCGTGCTACCGGAATTCAAACGTCTAGCACATGGACTACGCTCGAGCAACATAAGTGTTTTGGATGCGAAAACTTTCTATATACCCAATCTACACTATGACGGCGCCGGTCCAGATGCCTATTTCTGGGTTGGCAATGGCTCCGAACCTAATATTATGGGCATTAAGGTAAGTTATAACGCTGTAATGATTATTACACTCATGCTTGCATTCTGCTCAGGTACCCAATGAGGTTGGCTCACTAGAACCGCTGCGTGGTTATCAAGGTGAAGATATCGAGATACAGTTACCGGGCTCCCTGACAGTTTACGATATCGATTGGCTTTCGGTTTGGTGTGTGGAGTACAGGCATAATTTCGGGCATGTTTTCATACCGAAAGATTTGGATGTGCCGCCAGCGTTGGGTCAAACAAAAATAACGGTAAAATATGCACTTAATGTAAATATCACTTGAAAGCATTATTTGTTGAGTTTTAGTTGACAGTCCCGCCTTATTTATAGTGTATATATTAATGTAGTTATATATGTATATTTAAACACGTCCTATGTATGTATATATTTATATATGTATATATATATATATTATCGTTTTGATCTTATCATTATGATCATTAATTCCCTCATTTATGAGTAACGCATTATCGCATTCTACACTCACTTTGTAACCTAATGATCGCCATACAAGAAATATCTCATTAAACATTATATTCTTATATCTTTCGTATGCATTAGCCTCCATGGTGGTATACACCTGTAAGTATTAGTTTAGACTACCAACACTCATTGTGTAGTACATTCATACAACCTGTACGAAATTATATAAAGAATCGAGTTCTTACTTTGTCAAATCGAAGAATACTCAACTCATTCCAACCGCTTTCAGACCACCACCACACCACGTCCCGTCTACGCCAATTGTCGTGAGATTATACCCGACAAACTGCAAGTGAAATGGGAGTTACAAGGCGAATACATACAGATCGAGCTGTTTGGACGCATTGCCGAGGATCAGTATATGGCCTTCGGTCTATCTGGCGCCAATGGACGTGCGCAAATGTCGCAATCGGATGTTGTTGTCGCATTCTACGATACCAATGCGCGCGTTTTCCGTGCCGAAGACTACTTCATCTCCGATTTGTCGCAGTGCGATGGCCAGCACGGCGCTTGTCCCGATAGTCGCATCGGCGGACGTAACGATGTTATTGTCTGTACGTAAATTAGTATCTCTAATCACATAAAATTCATATTAATATTTCGAAAATGTTTTCCAGTGAGCGGCGATCGCAAGAATAATGTGACCAGCATACGCTATAAGCGCCTCATACAAACCAACGAACCGATCTACGACTTTGCCATACCATTGGATCGCGAAGTGTCCGTGATCGCTGCGATCGGACCGCTGAATAGTCTTATGGAGGCAAATGCGCATTCGCACACCGGCAACGATCACACCATCGACGATGTGCGCATTAATTTCTCATCGCGTGTAAGTGAAATGTATTTTAGAAGCGATAATGTTTCCAACTAATAACTCTTCTATCGTTAGAATGATCATTCGTGCAAGAATTCGCTGTACAGTTTCAAAGATCAGAGCGGTCCAAAGCCCTGGCCAACACGTAAGATCACTAACGAGACCGTATTCACGGCACGTATTGGTCCCACAGGCGGTAAACGTGGTTACACGCCACTCACTGGTATACCTTCCTGGGGTATTGCTTGGTACTTGAATGATCTGCTAATACCAGAGATAACGGTGCAGCGTGGCAAAACTTATGAGTTCTATGTCGAGGGCGGTGATGATCCCGCACAACCTGCCAGGTAAGCTGGACCATCAAACTATTAAACAAAGCTAATATATTTTTCATACAGATACCATCCATTCTATATCACCGATTCACCGGAAGGCGGTATTGGACAAATGACTGGTCTTGAAGTAAGCAAACAAAAAGCTTATGCCGGCGTCGAATTCGATAAGGAGGGTAACCCAATACCGACTGCATGTAAGTACTAACAGTGTTTTTTAAAAGGTCTTAGTTTCCATTGTCTTTATTTTATTGTTAGTTGGACGTTACTGCGAATGGACACATCGTACAGTTGATCTATCAGCCCAGATTGAAACCTTTGAGGAATATATGAAGACCTTGATGCTGGAATGTGTTGAGGGTGAACCGGGCTTCTTAAATTGGACAGTACCATTGGATGCACCAGATCTGCTGTATTATCAGGTAAATTGGAGATTTTCACTATTATAACATATGTATGTGCATTATTTTAATCCGTCCGGCATTCAGTGCTGATATTCCGAATGTTCTTAGTTGTATAGTGTCTCTTTCCTTCAGACGGCAATTTATAAAAATGCAGTTTTGTGGCTGAATATTGTTCATATAAAGAGCAGACAAAATATTCTTACCCAATCCTTAAGACTTTTCAAAAGGCTCTTCCAAAAAACAATATTTTAGAAGATTGTAAGCCATTCTACGTTTTACTCCGTAAAAAAATCAAGGAAAGGGATGCTCATAGCTGCTTGCTGCAGACCTATTTTTAGACTAATATAAAATTTTTAGTTATCATGTTCGTTATAATAATTTCTTACATTTTTCCAGTGCTTCACACATCGAAATCTCGGCTGGAAGATAAACGTGGTCGACGCCACAGACGCATCAACAGCGCTGCAGCTAACCATCACCAATGCGATTGTGTATACAATTTCCGTGCTATTTAGCCTGTTTGTGACGCAAAACATTTTCAGTTTGTCAATAATTGCCTGATAGTGGTGCTGCTGTCACAGCAAGTTAGAACATTTTAAATTTTAAATGTCAAGTGAAAAACGTTTAAGAGGCTGAGGCAAATGCGCAAAACGCACACAGAACACACAGAAATATATTTTCAGATATATACACACACGTGCAATTTTAGTTATTTGGATAAAAATTATAATTTTTGAAACTGTGAAACATATCTGGAAAAAGAGAAAGTATAAGGGCATATCTTTGTAGAGCGCATATCGGTACGATTTTTTAGTCCACGCACACTCATACATATGCATTTTGACTTTTATATAGTATTTATAAGCAGCATATCCGTTTACAAAACAACCAAAGCAAAGTAAATTTGAGAAGAAAGAGGTATTAAAAAAAATAAGTAGTAAAAAATTAAATTTGGTGTTGATAATTTGGTTTCAAAAATAAAAAAATATTTTCTTTTAATTTTATAAAAAATATTTTTTTTGGAAAATAATTTATTTATTTCATTTTTAATTTAAAAAATTATTTTATAATAATTAACTTTACAAAAATTTTAAAAATAAGAATTAATTTTTTTTCATTTTATAAGAAATATTTTTTTTTAATTAAAATAAATTTGTTTTATTTCATAATAGAAAAAATATTTTAAATTATTTAATTTTAAGTAAATTAAAAAAAATATATTCAATCAAAAACATTTTTTAAATTCATTAATTTTATAAAAAAAATATAAAAATAAGAAATAATTTTGTTTTTAATTTTATAAAAAAATGTTTTCTTATTTAATTTTTATTAAAAGTTATAACTTTTTTTTTTTAATTTTATAACAAATATTTTTTTTATTTAATTTTTAATTAATTAAATAATTTAAATTGGTTCATTTTAAAAAATATTTTATTAAAAGTTAAAAATTAAATAAAATAAATAGTTATGTTAAGCTTTTAACCAATTTAAATTGTTTTTATTTGAAATGAAATAAAAAAAATTGTTTTAATAAAAGAACATTATTTTTAATAAATAAATGATTTGATTAAATTATTTAAATAAAATTTAATAATAAAAAAAATATTTTTAATAAAATAAATAAAAATATTTTTAATAAATTTTTAATAAAATATTTTTTTATAAAATTAAAAGAGCAATTATAATTTTTAATTAACAAAAAATTTTAAATTAAATATTTTAATAAAAAAATTTTTGTTTAATTTAGAATTTTTAATAAAAAATAATAACTTTTAATTTAATGACTTTATAAAAATTTTAAAAATAAGAAATCTTTTTTTTAATTAAAAGTAAAATAATTTATTTCCTTATTAATGTTTAATAAAAAAAGTTATTTTATATTAATTAATTTTATAAAATTTTTTAATTAAAAGTAATTTGTTTTATTTAATTATTAATTTTTAATAATAAAAAGTTATTTTATATTAATTAATTTTATTTTATTAAAATAAAAAATTATTAATTAAATTTTTTTTAATAATAGTTTAAAAAAAGTTAATTTTATATTAATTAATTTTATAATTAATTTTTAATTTTCAAATTAATTAATTTTATGCAAAAATTTAAAGATATTTTCTTTTCTTTTATAAAAATATTGCTAAATTAAAAATTAATTAAAAAAAAAATTTTAATTGAAATGAAAAAAAATGTTTTATTTTTCAAATTTATTAGAAAACCAAATTTCAAAAAAATACTTTTTTAATAAAAAATAATCTACAAATGTCTCCAAATTTTGCGCATATCCTTGGCCTCCAAACATTTTCACTTCAAAAAGTTTCAACAAACTGAAAGTTTTGCTAACCAAAATACCAGGCTAATATCATCTAAAAACATATCTTGACAATAATTTTAAGGTTAAAGACAAACAAAAACAAAAATATGATAAATTTAAAATAACGGTTGAATTTGTGTGCATGATTGTTGGATGTGCTGAGAATGTGTGCGTTTGTCGTGATTACAAGTACATACATGCTTACATACATAGCATAGTACTTACATACATAGAAACAAGAGAAAATTCATAAATAAATAGGGCGTATGTAGGCGTGTAACGGTGGATTGTCGCAGTTGCGCAAAGTGACGGCAAACTTTTTTGTATTTTGTAAAGTTTAACAAGAACAAAAAAAATTAATAAAAGCAAAAAAATATTATTCCTTAAACATTTACTTAAAAATTTAACTGTAATATATGTATGTATTGACTTTTTCAAACTTTTTCTAAACATTTTTTTCTGAATTTTCGGTCTATTGGTTTTTATTACTTACGAATAATGCATTTTTTGTGTATGAATATGAAAATTAATATATAATGTTATACATACAACTACATATATACATACATACATACACATGCGTAACGCTGTTTTTGAAATTTAATGATGTAAACTTTTTTATAAAAATATTTATGTATTATACAATGTATTATTGAAAAGACAATATTTTGTTTTTAGCCTTTAAGCTGACAATAATGTTGACACAGGACAATAATAACGGAGAATAGTTGCAATGCAAATAAAAAGCAAAAGCAAAATCGCAAATTTATTGCTAAAGCCGAATTGTAAAGAGAAATTGTTCAATTAAAATATAGTTATATAAAGTAAATAATGTTAATGTGAGACAATAATAAGCAAACGCTATTTGTAAAGTGCAAATGTAATATTTGAAATTTACGCTAATCAATGTACTTCAAATTTATATATACATACATACATATGTAAGTACATATCTGAAACGTACAGACAAACATACATGAATTAAAGAAAGAATCTCAAAAAAAACATACATATGTATGTGTGCGCGTACATAGGTTTCTAAAACTTATGCTGTGCTGCTTGCATGAATTCATGTCAATTTTTTTTAATTTTTTTGATCAAAAATAGATTGCTGCACAACACACATACATATGCCACGCATTAATTGCTGGTGGCAAGCTGAAATTTTTCAACGTTTACCCAGGTGCATAAAATAAAAAATACCTTCATACATACAAACATATCTATATCAATCCGTATGTATGTGCTGTTTAAAATTTACAATATATTAATATTAAAAATATTATTATTGTAATATTTTAATAATATTTTCTGTTTGAAAAATGTATCTGTTTACAGTTTTGCAAAAACACTATATATATTAAACTAATTAGCATAATTTTTACTATAAATTTTGTGTTCTTAAAATTTTGAATAACGTTTTTTATTCTAATAAAATACTAAATCTTAAACCTTTTGAGTTATACTTTGTTTTATGCTTTATGTGAGTCACGTGAGTCAAAAAAAAATTCTAAATTTTTTTTTTCAAATCAATAAATTTTTATTTTTATTTTTTAAATATTAATAACTTATTTTCTTTTTACGGTTTTAGTGTTATTTTTCTTTTTTTACTAATGGACCAGTGTAGATGGTTTTTGTAAGCAAAAAAATTATAGTAGGGTGAAATTAATTAACCCTTAAAATTTCATCCTCGTCCCTCCCCTTTCTCTTCCGCACGTCAGATCGCCCGTAAATTACTTTTATGCTCCTGCAACATGTCAAAAAACCGCTATTGAAAAAAGTATCTATTTTTGGTTCACCCGTTATACTTGTCTAGTTTTCCATAATCAGAGCACAAAACGGGCCTAAAGGACTAATATTTTCGGTAAGGATTAATTTTTTTAAACACCGCCATTTTGTCAATTCTTGATATAATTTTCGTCAGTAAGTTTATATCTCCTGGCAGAAAATTTTTATACCTTGCAATATGTTGCTGCAGAGTATAATAGTTTTGTTCACTTAACCGTTGTATGTATCGCCCAAAACTAAGCGAGTTAGATATAAGTCATATATAAATCATCAGGATAGGATGACGAGACGAGTTGAAATCCGGCTCACTGTCTGTCTGTACGTCTGTCCGTCCGTCCGTGCGAGATTTAAAGTTACAACAACTAAATTCGTCTAGCGCAAATGTTAAGTATAAGAACTCTTACTGACAATGTGAAAATGGATAAAATCGGATGGTCACCACCTCACCACCCATATAACGGTACTATTAAAAACTATTAAAAGTGCGATAAATCAGTAACTAAATACGCCAGAGACTTTAAACTTTACACACGAGTTGGTATGAGGAGGCTTTTAAGGATGTTAAGTGAAGTGACATATCTCGCTCAACCGATTTCAATAAAATTCGGTATGTGGCATTCCACCAATATTTTTAGGTTACAGTGCAATAATGGGCGGACTACGTTTACTTCCTTTATAATAGAGTATCAAATTCGTTATGGCTACGGGATCAAAACCCAAAATGTATCAAAATGACTTACGGATTATTAATGTAAATTCAATTCTGGAACTCATTACTTACTCATAACAACATATACGGATTCAAAAAAAAATCACAAAAAACAGGTGATTTTTCTGACTTTCAACTGGTTATAACCCCTTATAAAATTAAAATTGCTGCGTTGGAGGTATCGAGCGAGGGTTTATTACTTTTGATATTTTTTTAAGTATATATAAAAATTTTTAATTGATCTAAATTGTTAATATCGTCATTCATCTCAAAAAATGTCATGAGTGAGCTCACTTAGAATCCGCGATATTTAGGCAACGCTTCTCTTGAAATTACAGCAAATTTTACAATAATTCAGATCTCATTTCACTATCTTCGGGATGAACATATACAAAAACTGGCTTCGATTCGTCCAAACATAGTTCAATCGAACAAACGACTAGCATAAAACGATTTGCTATTACTTTAGCTGCATACACTTTTTTTCATAATACTATTGTGGGCATAAAATAGTAAGACTTTTAATTTAAATTTCGCGCGAAAACCCATTCGTCGTAATATTTTTTTCTAGGTTGGTATGACTGTCAGTGATAGCTAAGCCAAATGTCACATCAAAATAATTATTAGTGTTTAGTATACGCTTGTCTTTCTGAAGTACATAAAGTGTATTCGGCAATTTTTACGATGAGTGAAATTATTCAACAAAGAAGTTCCATTAAATTTTGTGTGCGAAATCAAATTTTCTGATGCCGAAACGTTCGGAAGGTCGGAAAAGGTCTTCGGTGATAATTGTTTGTCGCGAGCAAGTCTTTTTGTTTGGTAGAAATTTTTCAAAGAAGGTTGAGAACGCGTTTACGACGAACCGACGAATCGAGGACGGGCATCAAGAGCAACTGATGATCAACATGTCAATAAAATAAACGAATAGATGCTTGAGAAACGAATCAGAGTTCTTACTGGCATCGTTGGAATATCGGAAGGGTTAGTGAAACCCATTTTGAAAGACCATTTGGGCCTAAGAAAAGTGAAAGTACGATTGATTCCAAAATCAAACAGTTTTTTCGAGAAACAGCGTCGCGTTAACGTCTATGAAACAAATCTTTCCGACTACCAGAATGCCATGAAACATATTATTCCAGGTGATGAGCCTTGGATCTATGTTTAAGAACCGGAAACAGACAATCATTCGGCCGAATATCGCGGCAAAGGTGAGCCAAAGCCGAAAAAACCACGTTAAAGCAGGTCAAAATTCAACGGTGTGGGTACAGTTTTCTTCGGTAATCGAGGTGTAGTGCAATTCGAATTCCTTCGACCGGCCAAACTGTCAACAAAGAATACAGTTACGCGTCTTTTGCGCGAAGCTATTCGTAAAAAGAGGCTGGAGTTACGGGCCGACAACTCTTGGTTTTTGCATCATGATTATGCACCTTCGCATACTGCAGTGTGTCTTCGTGAGATTTTCGCCAACTGTTCGACTGTTTTAGCTCCATGTGACTTTAGGTTATTCAGCAAACTCAAACGATCGCTACGGGGAAACCGTTTTGAGTCAACTGAAGACATTAACCGTGAATAGCTATAGTATGCGCATTAAAGGATATTCCAGAAATTTACCTTAACAACTTTTTCGAGGATTGAACCAAATTGAACCAAGATTGTATTGTGACCAAGGCGGATTACTTTGAGGGGTACGACAAAGATTTTGAAGAATAAATTATGAATTTTAAAATTATGAACAAAGTCTTACTATTTTTTGCTCATAGTATGTAGTATATGGTAAGAACTAAAAAAACTTGTTAATCTTTAACTTGTCTAGCCGTTCGTGGAGTGTCAAATGTCTACCTATGTTTCCTCGTGTATATTAGAAGTTCGCTTCAGAGGCACACTCAGCTAAAATCTAGATCTGCTCTCTAGAAAACATACAAATATTTTTTCATATACCTGAAACTGTGCCGCTTAATATACTCTTCCTTTATTTAATTAGAATAGTGAAATTGTAATTGTTAATATTTTCAGTGTTTTTGTTGATCTTATTTATAATATTGTTTTTGTAATTGTTACTATTGTTGTCATGATTCTTTTAACTATTATTATTACTGTTCATCAACATCATTAAACGAGTTTGTAGTGTTTTATTCAAACAAATTTTTAACACAATGCATCTAGATATTATCAATTGATATCTATATTTTCTTCTTCGCGAGAATTGAAACTCATACATATGTATGTACACTAGACAATAAAAATGAAGGCAACAAATTGTAATACATTTCTTTTTGACAATAAAACGTACTAATAGCTGTAATTGTAACATAACTAATTTAAATTAAGTAAAAGATATTTGAATTGCAAATAAATAAATTTAGCATAAGCAAATGGACTTAAATAAGTAGTAGAAATATAGGTTAGGTTAATAAATGCCCTAGCAGTACGAAGCACAACTATTTTAAAATAAGTGTTAGCCGTAAGTAATAGTAAATAATATGTGTAGGCATATGAGAGACAATACAAAAATTACTTACAAACATATGTAGGTATGTGGTCAACCATTTTTAATGAAATAAAGCAAGTTACATAAATACAGAAAATAAATTGAGCGCAGCAAATAGTTTGAAATAGTTTCAAATATACATTTAGTACCTGTACATATTTGTTTTTGCAGCGCCATAACTGAAATAATTTATTTTTGTAATAAACTTATAAGCCGCTTATAAATAGTCCTAATAATTACACATTTTTAAAATGCTATTTAGGGTGCTTTTGAAGAAAAAAATGTTTACTGGAATGTATTTTTAAAATTTAGACTTTTTCCAGATTTTTTGAAACAATTCATTTTATTTCCTAAGTTTATTACATGCAACTATTGAACTATTATAAACAAACGATAAAAATGTTTTAGAACAAAATTGTAAAGATATTCTCATACAAAGTTTTTAGCACCTAAAAACCATAAACACCTAAATCTAACTATTTTAATTTTCTAATTATGTTTTGTTCATTGATATCCACGCTTTTTTCTGTGCAGCAGCTCAGCTATGTATGTATATTCCTATTTACTCTTTTTTTCTTCTTCTTAGTTACTATGCTTGATGAGCATAAAGTGGCCGCAAAATGTCACCATTTATTAAAATTTTTCGATAACGTCATTTCGTTGTAAGTTTTCCTCATTCACTCAAGTTATTTTGCAAGCCTGCGTTCTCTGGTGTGCTTAGGCCTCCAGCGTTCCTGCTGCCTTGTGGGTTCCACGCTAGTGTTTTTCTGAAGCTCTCATCTGGCTGCAAGCTCAATCATATCTGATTTACGCCTGCATATATTCTTTTCATTTGCAAAGCTTGAAATTGTGATTTATTTATGCCTTATTTTGGTTTTATACTTCTTATGTTCTAACTGAAGCTTCGAAGCGTAATTTCACGGTAGATAGTTTTTATAAGGTTATCCATTTTAAGGTTCCCTACTTTTTCAAAAAAAAAAAACAAAAAAAAAACACAGAAACTTCAAATTTAATGTGAAATATTTATTATCAATCGAAAGAACACTCTTTGGCATTTATTGTTTGAAGATTACCG
Source organism: Bactrocera neohumeralis (assembly GCF_024586455.1). NCBI lineage: Eukaryota > Metazoa > Arthropoda > Insecta > Diptera > Tephritidae > Bactrocera > Bactrocera neohumeralis. The sequence goes on from NC_065919.1 coordinate 50,612,787, forward strand.
CTTTCAAATGTTGGCCGCGGCTACGTCTCAGATTGTCCATCTGTTGAGTCCAATTTTCGATGACTCGTTCGAGCATTTCGACTGGTAGCTGGCGAATGACACGCGTGATGTTTCGCTCCGAGCCCAGAATCGAAGAGAGGTTGTCCGCATAGACCTTAGACATTCCCATATACATGTCCCCACAGGAAAAGCTTAACGCTGTGGCCAATCGATCGACCCAAAAATGTAACTTCGTTGTGTATCAAAATATTTCATGGTCAATAGTTTTTTCTAACATTTAACGCTCAAGAATCAATGAGACTTAAAACTGAACTACATATATTTAAAGTTGCTGAAGCGATAATACGTTCACCAGCACGCTGGTTCAAGTTCTAAAAACCGGAAGAGAATGCTCATTGGAAATAAATGTTGCGACGGAAAAGAGCTAAGGTAAAGCAGAAACTGAGGCCTTTTCCAAAATATACTTGTAAGACAAAACGTACTACAAATATGATACCGAAAAAGTCGGAGAGATCATTATGAACGGTATATCGCCCTCGACAGCAACTATTTGGATTAAATACCATTATTTTTTTTAAACGAATCCAACTTTTCCGACCACCTGATGTATGTATTTTGTGAAGTTCGTTAATTTTTGTATACTTTTCATATGAAGTTTTTATTTTAATTTTTTTTTTATAGTTCTACATATTATGTTTACACCAAGTGTAAAGTAACTTTAGGGCTTATATCCGCTTAAGAAAATTAAAAAATCGACTTGTTTTTGTGTAAGTATCGAATTCACATACATAGATACATACATACTTTGGTCCGTTTGTTAAAATAGATGCGAGTATTTACAGTTGGCTTGAGTTTTTCAACACGATAACGACCCCAAGCACTGCTCACGAGTCGTTAAGTAGCCAAAATACATATTAAGATTCTGGATTGGCTAGCTCAAAGTCCGGACCTAAACTCCATAGAAAAATCTCTGGGTGTTTATAAAAAGAGCCGTAGCTGCACGAAAACCTCATAACAAATATTCTTTAAGGAAAATAGTACAGGCAGAGTGGAACAAAGTAAGTCCCACCCAATGTGTTACTTTAGTCCAAACAATGCTGAAGCGTTGCACTGAAGTGCTACGCAATAAAAGATATCCAACTAAATATTAGTTTTTTATTAAAGAAGAATTTCAAAAAATAAGTAAATTTTTCTGCGATGCCTTGTTTATATGACCAAATAGTTGCTTGGAAGAAACTTTCATACTATAAGTGGCGTGACTTAATTATATGAGCACAAGTGTACAGGCATATGGTATTTGAAAATATGCTCCGAAAATTTGAAGTCGATCCTGCAATACGCATGAAAATTTCACACGATCCGCTTAGATGTACAGTTTGTTCAAAAATATATAATATGATAAAAAACAGTTTTTGGGAAACCGCCATTCCGTCAAAAATCATAATTTTGAGCAGTCCTTCGAACATTAGGTGCATTCTTCTTTTGTAATGATCATCTTTTTGGTTCAGGAACTTTAGTTAATTTTAACTATAGAGAAATCTTGTTGTCGTTGCAACACCAGAAAACATTTCTGGAGTAATTTCGAGGCATGTGAGTTCCTTAATACAAAAAAAAAAACATACGAGTTGCAGGAATATAAAATGTTTTTTTTTTGAACTTTCTTTTCTTACTTCTTTTTATTTATTATTATTTTGGTTAAATGGTTATACACTGCTGGTCATTAGGTTAGACGCACGTTTACTTGCATTACAATTGTTTAAATATTTATTATTTTAATGGTGAATGACAAAAAAGTTGGTATGCAAAAACATGGGTACTTCATGACACTTTCAATGTAATATTCAAATGATTATTCAAACTTAACAAAATTGTGTGTTTCAAACATTTTCTTAAAGCTACTTAAAAAACGGTGCCTTTTTCTTGGTCATTAGAATAGACGCACTTAGGATATTAAATTTTTTATAAGAAAAGTTTTTTTTTTTACTTAAATTTTTAGTTCGTGTTAATATTTGATTTATTAGAAATAAAAAAATAATTTCAGTAATGAGTACTTCCTCCTTTGTTAGTAATAACTTCAAATGTCTGGTCCTTCATAGAATGATACAGGGAATCTATGTAGGTCAAGGAAATCTCGCTCCAAGCACGTTTTATAGCTGCAGTTAATGCTTCCTTACCTTCGTATTGCTTTCCTTTTTCGTATACCTTCCGTGTTAGCCAGCCCCAAACATTTTCAATTACTTTAGGATCTGAAGAATTTGGTGGCCAGGTCATGACATTAACGTTTTGACTCGAAATAAACGACTTTACTACTCGAGCGTTATGAATAGGAGCACAGTCTTGTTGAAAAATCCAAGGAATTGGGCCAAAGAGATCGCTTAATTTTGGCAATACGGACTCCAACGATGTTTTGAAGCGATCGCCGTTCATCTTCTGATTGCTAAAAATCAAGTCAGTTGTTCCATAAAACGTGATGGCACCCACACCATGACTCCACCTGCTCGGCTGTGGTGACATCTTAAATATATGTAGGACATCTTTCCACAAATCGTGATAATAGTATCGAAAGCCATCAGGGCCATCTAAATTAAAACGTTTTTCCTCAGTAAATACAACTGAACGCCAATCATTAAGTCAAGTGCCAGATTGAACAGTCCATGTCATGTATTCTTTCGCGAATCGAAGACGTTTTTCTTTGCGTAGTTCATTTAGGGGGCGAGGTTTTTCTTGATTTTTAAACGCTTTAGGTATTCTGCATTTCTGATTGTATGCTGAGCAGTTGAAAGGCTTGCTTTTACTTTGGCTATTTCCGTGTTTTTCATATGCCTCTGGATCCTTTAAATATATATCAACGGTTCTGGAGGTACGTTTTATCTATTCGGCAATATTTCGATTGGATAGTCCTTAGGAGTAAAAAAAAGTGTACTTTTTCACGTTCCAATAAGCTCAGGATACCAGCTTTTCCCATTTTTCCTTTAAATGTAGCTCGAAAACAATTTATTTGCTTATTTTTAGTACTTTCTCAATAGAAAAAACTGCAGGTCTTTACGCAAGACGATGAAATGTTATGTGCGTCTATTTCAATGACCAACCGAAAACGCACGTGATTGCCATAGACATTTCTGGAATCTTCGAATGTACAGTTGTTTTTGCGCAAATCAACCAACTATGAGCAAATATATTTCGGACAAGATTCGAACTTTGAAAAGAAAAGCATTTTGGACAATAAGAACAAGCATGATTATAAATATAACAATTTATTAAAAAAAAAAAACGTTGATGCGTTTAACCTAAGACCAGCAGTGTATATTGGTTGTATCGCACAGTGGAAGCTGAAAATTCCATGCCACATACTACATACATATGTATATGTAATATGTTTTAATGAATCGTAAGCAACAAATAAACTCAATTTCTATCTTTTTGTGATACGTTGTTTTGCATTTCAGTTGATGATATACATACAAGTACATACTTTTTAAAGAATATTTAAAAAAAATTGATTTTCATAAAAACCATAGCTTATTTAGATACTACGCCTACAATAGAAACGCACAAATTTGTAATGACACGCCATTACAATGAGCAAGAAGCTACAAAAATAAAGTTTAAAACAAGAAAAGTTTAAAAAATTAGAAGAAAATAGTAAAATAAAGCATAAATAGTGGAAGAAGACGCACACAACGAGCAAATCTAACTGCAATTACAAACACATAGACATATGTACATATATTTAACACACATACAAATCCCTATACATATATGTACATACATACATGTATATATATGCATACACCTACAAATATACATATGTATATACCTACATTTACACTTGTTGTTGAGAATATGCCAACGATCCGACACTTTCCGTTTTGTAAAATAGAAAAATTACTCAATTGGGTAATCCAACACACACATACATACATATATGCATAGAAACACAGCAAATATACATACATATGTAAATATATATATGCATATGTTTGTGCTACTTAGCATTAAATTGTAGTTGTAAGTAAATGATGATGATATTTCCATATGTTTAGAAGGATTTTTAGATAGCTCTATTGTTCTCATTAAAACTCACACACTGTGAATATTTGCTAACTAATTAAATTCAATGAAAAAAATCGCTACAAATATGCATACATACATACATACATAGGTACATACATTTATTAAGCACTAAAACACGAACTCCAATTACCTAAAATAGTTAAAGCAAGGCGATTATGAAACTATTGTAACTTCATTCTGAAAAAACAAAAATCGAATTACAAAAAAAAAAAAAAAAATAAAAATAAAAAAATCAAATTAAATAAATTTATGTAAATTGCATGAACTTTTTCACTCTTCTAATAAAATATTAACTACATACATATTTACATACTTACATACATACATACATACATATGTACATGCATACACACATACATACATGTGCACATGCATACAAAACTGAGTAATCATAAAGTAAAAACATAAAAATAAATTAACGACACAAACACACACACAACACATATTTTGCGCAAAGAATTACAATACAAATTGCAGGCATTGCAATTAAAAAACAAAAGCTAAAATTTCATAAAAAATTTAGGATTTGTAAAGACTAGCTTAGTGCAGCGCAGTAAAAAATAAATAAATTTTAGCGAAATGAAAGTGCGAATTTTTGAAATTCAAACACTAAAGTGACAACTGTAATTAAAAAAAAAATACAAAACTTAAAAAATAATAACAACAACAAAAATTCAAACACATTTGGTAATAGATTGGCAATGCGTGCAGTTAGCCGGCAGCATTTTGTGGCAAAAGAAATAAAATTGTTTAAAAATACACACACACATATCTGCATACATATGTATTGTATACACACACATACAACGGTACTTTGAGTACAAAAAAAAACTTTGTCATTTAAAGCATTTTAAAATTTATAGACAATAAAAGGTAAGCATACAAATTCATAGTACACACACACACACACACAGACACACTCACATGTAGACACACACAAACTTGCATACAATAAAATTGCTGTCAAAAAAGTGACAATAAAAAAAAATTGACAATAAAAAAAATAAAAAAAATTTACAATAAATAAAAATATACAATAAAAAATAGACAACAAAAAAAAATGACAACAAAAAAAATTGACAATAAAAAAAATTGACAATATTGCCAATATTAAAAAAAATTGACAATAAAAAATGTTGACAATAAAAAATGTTGACAATAAAAAATGTTGACAATAAAAAAAGTTGACAAAAATAAAAATTGACAATAAAAAATGTACGAAAATCTTTGGCACCCAAAATTTGCTGTTTAAGTGCGAGAATTCAAAAAGCAATTAATTGTATTCAAAATTTACTGGCGTAAACAGATTATACATTTCTAAAATAAGCAAAATGAAACACTAAAATTACTTTCGAACAATTGCAAGTGTATGCAAATAGTAAGGAAGTGAAGAAGTACATGTTGAGAAAAATTTAAATTTAACTACTAACAATAACAATAACAATAAAATGGTTATAAACACATTACATCTGTCTTATATTGAATGTAATACGAAAATTATTGAACAATAATAAATGAATAATAAAATAAATTGTTTTCACCTTATGTCAATGAAAATAATTATTGTTTGGTTTTTCAGCTGAAATAAAAGCAAAAGTGGGTAAAAACGCAGACGCAGATTTGGGTGGATCTGGGCGAGTAGGGTTAATACGAGCAAAAACAAGCATGATTTTGTGAAATTTTTTGCCAAAATATGGTTAAAATCTAAATAAACGAGCAAAAATGTTAACTACGGCTGCACCGAAGCAAAAGACTAACCCATTTCTGAGGTTCGTCTCAGAGTTCCCCCCAAAAATTAAAATTTTTATTTCCATCATATGTGACACTGCGTGAAGAAAAGGACTTTGTGTTGCAAGCAAAAAATTATATAGTTCTCCCCCCAAAATCCTACTCTGGATCCGTCACTGTCTCAGTGTGAAATTTTCGGAAAATATTAGGTCTACAACTTTGCTTCCGCCGTTTTCCAATAGATGTCTCTAGGGTCAAGCACTGGTCGATTAAATCGTTTTGTATCGATCTTGGACATTTGTGTCAACACTAACCCAACAAAATATTTGAAGAGATCTGTTTGCATCCAAAATTTATTCTCAACTGAAAATGTCACTTTTTGAGCCGAATTCTCGACATTTGCGGGAAATTTTGCTCTTCTTTTTTAATTCCAAGAAAAGTGCGGCTGAGGCTCATCGAATGCTTTCGGATACGTACGGCGAGGCTGTCCTAAGTGAAAGAACATGTCGCGAATTATTTTCAACGTTTTAAGAATGGTGATAATGAAGTCGAAGACCGGCATGGTGATGGAAGGGAGAAGATTTTCGAAGATGCTGAATTGGAAGCATTACTCGACCAAGATGCGTTTCAAACCCAGGAGGAATCGTTGCTAGTGACACAGCAAGCCGTATCAAAACGCCTCAAAGCCATGGGGATGATTAAGAAACAAGGAAACTGGGTACCTTACGACTTGAAACCGAGAGATGTCGAACTTTGCATGTGAACAGCTGCTTCAAAGGCACAACCGAAAGGGATTTTTACATCGCATTGTAACTGGCGACGAAAAATGGGTCCACTACGATAAGCCTAAGCGAAGAAAATCATGGGGAAAGCCTGGACATGCCTCCACGTCGACGGCAAAACCGAGCATTCCCGGCGCCAAGGTCATGCTCTGCATTTGGTGGGATCAACCGGGGGTGATATATTATGAGCTGCTAAAGCCAAGTGAAACCATTACAGGAGATCGATACCGAACGCAGTTGATGCGTTTGAGTCAAGCACTAAAAGAAAAATGGCCACAGTACGAGGAAAGACACGATAAAGTCATTCTCCAGCATGGCAATGTTCGGTCTCACGTCGCAAAGGTGGTCAAAAAATATTTGGAGATGCTGAAATGGGAGATCTTACCCCACCCGCCGTAATCTCCAGACGTTGCTCCATCTGACTACCACTTGTTCCGATCGATGGCACACGGTCTAGCTAACGAGCACTTCAGTTCTTATGAAGAAGTCAAAAATTGGATTGATACTTGGATCGACTCGAAAGATGAGGAGTTCTTTCGTTACGGAATACGCATGCTGCCAGAAAGATGGTCAAAAGTAGTAGCTAGCGACGGCCAATATTTTGAATAACATTTTTGTAACCGTTTTTATACAATAAAGCCTTAAATTTCCAAAAAAAAAAAAAAACGGCGGAAGCAAAGTTGTAGACACATCTGTACATTTTTTTGTTGTTGCATTTTCGTATAGTATACGCTGTAATAAACATTCTCTCAAAAATCGAAATTCAAATTATTACGGTCGCTACAGCGATTCTTGTAGAAAGGGAACAGAGTAGCGAACGAAGCGAGAAAATCTTTAAACGCGTTTTTTTTTTCAGAATGGTTTTTCAAAACGGTTTCCACTCTCAAAAGAAGAGAGAGATATTTTCAAATCTTGTTCCAATTTGGAGAGTACATTTTTAACGTCATTCTCTATGGCACTATGGACGCTTTTTTTTAATCTTCCTATTTTTCCTACGAAAAACTGTTGAAAAAAGGCCCAAATTGGATACTTTTTCTTGAAACCGCCGCCATTTTGTCACATTTCAAAAATAAAAAAACAAAAAGCTTACATAGCGTAATAGCGATTTCTCTACAGATTAATAATCTTTTTGAAATTTTTGTTTTATACCAAAATTGCGGCTGCAATCGTGGACATCGTACAGGCCTTTTTTACGTGTCATTTCAACAATTTATTTCACTATTATACACCCAATAAATAAACATAAAGAAAATCTTTTTGTTTTCGTCATGAATGTATTTATTTCTAAAAAACGGACCGACTAGTTAATTTCAAGATTTAAAATAACATCGCAGAATTCAGTGATTTTTCATAGGCTCACACTGAGACGATCCCTTAACTTTGGTTGCACCGAAGCTAATGAGGAATCCATTTCGAGGTTCCTACTTTTTTAAAGTAAAAACAGAGAAACTTCAAATTTAATGGGGAAAGTGTATTATCATTCGAAGGAACATTCTTTGGCATTTATTTTTAAAATATTGTCTCTTTCAAATAACAGCGGCTTCGTCTCAGATGGTCCATCCGTTTAGTTCAATTTTCGATGACTCGTTTGAGCATTTTAGGCTGGTAATTGGTGAATGACACGTGTCATGTTTTGATCCAAGGCCTGAATCAAAGCGGGATTGTACACATAGACTTTAGGCTTCACATATCCGCATAGAAAAATATCTAACGGTGTGAAATCACACTATCTTGGTGGCCAGTCGACCGACCCAAAACGTGAAACTATCTGCTCACCGAAGTGTGCTCTCAATAAATCCATTGATTGATGTGATGTGATGTGTGGAAAGTGGCGGCGTCTTGGTGAAACCAAATGTCGCTAATATCACGAGCTTCAATTAGTCGGTTATCATGGCGCGATAACAGTCGCCATTAAAGGTTACATTCTCACCAGCCACATTTTTCAAGAAATATGGACCAATGATTCCACTGATCCACAAACCAAACCAAACTGTCCTGTTTTTTCTGGATGAAATGGCAGCTCTAGAATCTTCTCAGGTTGCTCTTCAACCCAAATGTGACAATTTTTTTTGCTGTGAACGGCGCCGAATCGACTCTCCACGGTTTCGTATACACTCTCAGCTACGGCTGTTATATTTTCTTCACTGCGTGCTGGACGTGGTCTATGCGGTCGAGTATTAACCAATAATGAATGCTGGGTCTCAAGATGGGTGATGGTGCTTCGAATAGTACGCTCAGTAAATCGATTCTTAACAGAACGTTAATTATATTCGTAATAAAGTTGTACGATGTGTCTTTTAGGGTCCAAGACTTTTGCTTTTGAGTGTGACAAACTTGGCCGAAAACTTGAAATACCCTCTTCAGGGTGTAAAAATATGGCAATGGCAGCAATTATTCAAACGAATCTCGGAAAAGAGAGGTTTGCAGTGCCACTAATAACTTGGTATAGTACGAGGGCTGCTATATATATTCTCGCCAAGGCAACACAAAGTGTTGCCAGGTGCAATCTGACATTTCCATTGAAAAGTTTGACATTTTTTAGCATAACATCATTCAGAACGTTTTGTCATTTAATCGTGAATTGTTTTATTTACAGGGAATTAAAAAATTCATCTCGGCCCAAAAATGGAATTAACTCGTGAACATTTTCGTGCGATCATTTTTCACAACTTTCGACGTGGATTATCACGACAAGAGTGCATCGATGAACTAACTACTTTGTATGGCTATGAAGCACCATCCTATAGCACTGTGAAAAACTGGTACAACGAATTCAATCGTGGCCGACGCTCGCTCATAGACGAATTCCGTGAAGGTCGTCCAAAAACAGCCGTTGTGCCAGAAAACATCGATGCCGTACATGAACTGATAATGCAAGACCGTCATGTAACATACCTTCAGATAGAGGCATGCATATGCATTTCTCCCACCAGCATACATTCGATATTGCATGAATACCTGGCCGTAAAAAAGGTTTGTTCTCGTTGGATCCCGTACAATTTGATAATCGCTCAAAAAAAGGCTCGTGTGGATTGGTGTAAAGAAATGCTGAAAAAATACGATCGCGGTGCTTCAAAAATCGCTTATAAGATCGTCACAGGTGACGAATCATGGATCTATGCGTATGAGCCCGAAACAAAACAGCAATCGACATAAAAAATAAAAAAAAAAAAAAAAAGCATTTTCGTTGATAAATATGCCTATTTACATTATTAGGCCAGAAATATATATAGCAACCTACGTATCACCCTAAATCGCAAAATCAAGCTTACGCCCAGAGAGGAAGAAAATTTAAAATTTTCATTTTTGTTGGAACACTTTCAAAGAAAAAATGCAATTCTTGGCGAAATAATTGGCTAAGTTGTTATTGTAAAACAAAAATTATTAAGAAGTTTGAAAATTACTCTCGGACATTATCTCCTAAATTAGGTAAAGAAATAGTGTTCAAACTTTCAAAGGTCGCGGTGAAGAGCCTGTTCTTAAACGCCGAAAAATACACATAGAATAATTCAACTATACTGAAGATTTTTTTAAAACTATCTACAAGTAGCTAAGCCGCTTACTGAAGTAATCCTAAAGTCAATTATTTTATAAAACGAACTTTAGAGGAATATATATGTATCATAAGGAACCAAAAAGCGAATTCAGAAGACTGCATGAACTGACCGAACTCATCTTAATGTCTGCGGGATGTTCAGGAGAAGTTCGCGATGATGTATTTTCATGGTCGTATATTACTCTACCTGAACAGGGTATATTAAGTTTGTCACGAAGTTTGTAACACCCAGAAAGAAGTGTCGGAGACCCTATAAAGTATATATATAATTGATCAGTATGTTGAGCTGAGTCGATTTAACCATGTCCGCCTGTCTGTATATATACGAACTAGTCCCTGAGTTTTTGAGATATCGTTTTGAAATTATGCAAAGTCTTACTATTTTGCTCATAGTAGTGTTGAGTGTTTCAATATAATTTAGTTTTTGGGAAACAAAATTCTAGGTAATTATTAAATATCTACATACATACACATTCTATTCCCATTTCTACACATTCTACATACATTTAAGCGCATATGAAACAATTTTCAACTAAGGCATACACAACATGTTACAGAAACAACCCTAACACAAATATAGTAGGTTACCATTTTCTTCATTACCTTTCACTGTTTCTTAGCTACTGTCCTTTTTCATTGAGCACTAAACTCACGCATATCCTTTTTATAGTAATTCTCAACCACTTTCTACACTATTTTACTGAAATACTTTCGTTTGAGCGGAGAAAAGCATACTTACCTGGCGTAGAGGTTATCCGTGATCATGAAGGCGGTTCCTCCGAAGCGAGACCTGATCATTGCACTTCGATTGGGTTGACCTTTGCGATTATTCCTAATGTGAATAACTCGTGCGTGTAATTTTTGGTAGCCGGGAATGGCGTACGCGCCGTCCCGACGTTTTTGAATACATACAAATATATACGAAAGGCATGGTATTATCTATAACATATACATATGTACTTATAAAAATTTATTGGTATCCTTTTTGATAAGTGAAAAATATTGATAGCTGTCTTGTTTTCGAGTAATGAAGAAGGAGGGTAAAAGGAAGGAGTATTTAGAGTAAGTCAAACAGTTCGGTGGTTTCACAGAGAAACATTTTTTAAGGTAATATATGTTTACAGATTTTTTCCGAAATACCCGTTATAATTATACCCTGAACAGGGTATATTAAATTTGTCACGAAGTTTGTAACACCCAGAAGGAATCGTCAGAGACCCTATAAAGTACATATATACATATATAAATGATCAGTATGTCGAGCTGAGTCGATTTAGCCATGTCCGTCTGTCTGTCTGTCTGTATATATACGAACTAGTCCCTCAGTTTTTAAGATATGGTTTTGAAATTTTGTAAACGTCATTTTCTCTACAAGAAGCTGCTCATTTGTCGGAACGGCCGATATCGGACCACTATAACATATAGCTGCCATACAAACTGAACGATCGGAATCAAATGCTTGTATGGAAAACTTTCACATTTGACAAGATATATTCACGAAATTTGGTATATATTATTTCCTAAAGCAACAATGTAATCTCCGAAGAAATTGATAAGATCGGTTAACTATTGCATATAGCTGCCATACAAACTGAATGATCGGAATCAGGTTCTTCACGAAATTTGGCACAGGTTATTTTCTAGGGCAACAACGTAATCTCCGAAAAAGGTTTTCAGATCGGATTATTATATCATATAGCTTCCATACAAACTGAACGCATAGTTACTAACAGAAATGCACCTGTGAACGTGCAACCGAAGTTAACGTTTTTTCTTGTTTTTTGCTGTTTTTGACACTCACTAACACGCCAGCTAGCAAAAGGGTTCAAGGCGCAATGCGCTAGAATTCACCTTGCTATGTGCGGTTTATGTTCACTATGTGGAGCAACATCACACATCAACGCTCAGTGGGACATCTAGGTAGTTCAAGTGCTTTGGATGGTTAGAATATCTCATATAATTTTATTATCAAAAGCAATAGCCATCGTTAAGTCGCCACAAGTTTTGCAATAACGTAAAGTTCACCACAATGCATTTTGTTTGCTCATATATGGACTCTCTTTAACATTCACTGGCGAGCGAAGTGTGTCCGCTATAGGGTTCAAATAAAAAATCCTAAGGTCATCAGTAAAGTGACAAATCGCCTGCCTTCGCCATGATCCATTTTTCATGTTCATGCATAGTTTTGCTCTCTTCGACGGTCACTAGCGACCGAAGTACGTCTACTAGGTGCCTCAAACCATTCCGGTGGCCTAGCGGATTCTATGTACTTCCTTACTCAGGAGTAATATTCATCCCAGGGACTCCAGGAACGTATTAAAATGGATCCTTCCAATTTATTATACCAAACAGCAACTCTCGATAAAAAAAAAAAAATTAAATGAAAATATCGCCGTTTTTTTACATTTGTATTCAGTTCATTTGATCTTTATTAATCATAGAATTCAGTAAATTTAATTACACTTTTTTCATTTAAATTCTAAAGATATTCAATATAAGGATTTATTTTATTTTATATGTACTCTTAATTTGTTTATTTTCAATTGTTAACATTACCATTATCATTATCATTAAATTAATGTCTAGAAATTAAAAAAAGAAATAAATAAAAAAATTATAAAAAAAATTTAAAAACTTATAAAAAAAAAATTAAAAAACTTATAAAAAAAATAATAAAAGCTTATAAAAACTAAAAACATTTAATAATAAAAATTAAATATAAAAATTAAAAGATATTTTTAAACTTCATGAAGTAATTACAAACGTAATTAATTGCTTAACAAAAATTTACTTAATAATTAATGGTAATTAAAATATTTTTTAATTAAACACATTAAATAAACATGGCTTCTAAAATTAAGGTTTTTTTGAAATGAGATAATTAAGTGGCTGAAACTGATGCACTCTACCGTTTTGATAAATGCCAACAATGGGAAAAAACTGATAACTTATTTTTATACAAAAAGTTTTGAAATTGTTGTGTTAATAACTGTGGCACTCAAATGCATAATGAGTGCGCAAATATCGCGAAAAATGAAGGAAAATGTAAAATAAATGGCGTTCAAAGACATTTCTTTTTTAACTGTTTTTTTTTATGGAAAATGAGGTTATGGAATTTTTTAAAAAATATTTTATATTTTAAATTATGCCAAATTATGTAGTAAAAACATATTTTCTTTTTTCATATAATGCCGCCAGAACTCACTTAGATGCATGCTTTTGTGAAAAAGGAAATTTTTTGAAGACGTAATTTTATAAAATATTTTTGAGAAAATATAAATTTTATTTTTCTTTGCATTGACATTTTTAAATACCAAGCATTTTTAGAAAATCTTCAATTTTATGATTTATTTTAGTTTTTCATTTTCAATAAAATTCTTAAAACTGCAAAAAAATAAAAAAAAATGTATGTTTACTATCATTTACTTTTCAAAATATTACACAATTTACAAATGAATGGAACTAGCATGATTTACGTACAAAATTTTAAAAATTTAATCTTATAGCAATTTTTGAAGCAAACAGTCGATTTTTGTTTAACAAAACAAAAAAAAGCACACAATTTACGGTTATAAAAACCATATTAATTTTCCTCAAATTTTATATGGTGACGCATATTCAAACTAATTTTTGTACAAAAAAAAAATTTGAATAATTACATAAATTTATTTAATTTAAATTTTTAAATTTTTTTTTTTAGAAATTAAATTTTTTTGTTTAAATAAGCAATAATGAATGAACATATAGTACATACAAATGTTGAAAAATTAATGATTTTGTTTGCAAAGAAAATTAGAGTTAAAAAATTTTTTTTTAATTTTAACAAAGCTTTTTTTCAAATATGCATACATACATATATACATATATGTATATTTATAATTTTGGAATTTTTTAATTAATAAAATAAATTTAATATTTTAAATACCATGCAATAATTTCCAAATATTTAAATTTTAGCAAATTTTTTGAAAAAACCTAAATTTTAAAATTTTATTTGAAAACAAACTAAAAGTTTAAAAAGTTGTATTAAATCAGCTGTTGTTAAAAAAACATAATAATAGCAAATAATACTAACAAAAAAAAATTGGAAATAAGATTTTTATAACTTTGAAATTTCTCTAAATTGTATGCTTCATTTGTGTATGTGTGAATTTTTAAATTTTATTTTAAAACAAAATAAAACCTAGAAGATTTTTCAATAAAAAGCTGTTTATTTAAAAAAATATGAATAACTGAAAAACAATTACATATTTATAAATAAGAAAATATTTTTTTTAATTGTTTTACATCAAAGGCAGCTTTTTGAAAAAAGAGATTTAACATTTTAATTTTGAAAATAAATTTTACTATGCACATATTTTTGAGAAGTTTTATTTTCCTAAATTTTTTAAACAAAAATAGCTTTTTATATAAAAGAAATATTAAAAATATTAGTTTTGATAAAATGTATACCTATAATTTTTTGATTTTTCCTTTATAAAAATTAATTGAAGTTCTTTTAAATTTCTAAAATATTTTTTTCTAATTTTTTTAAATCAAAGTTGGCTTTTATATGTAAAAAAAATTATTTAGCATTTTAATTAAAAAAAAATATGCATACATACATATATAACTGTAAGAAGTTTTTTTCTCTACAGTTCTTTTAATAAAAATGTTTTTTATATAAAAAAATATAATTTTGAAAAAATAATTTAATTTTTCTCTTTTACAAATTAATAATGTTATTACAAAAGCATGCCACAAATACATACGTATGATTTCAGTTTAGCGATGTTATAAGTTTTTAAATATTTTTTAACGAACATTTTTTTGAATTTTTTTAAATAAAACTCAGCTGCTTATAAAAAAATATAAATTAAAAAAATAATTAAAAAAATATTTAAAAATAATAAAAAAATATTTAAAAAAATTTTTAAAAAAATTAATATTAGATATTTTTTTTTATATTTTTATTTTTTAATTTAATTTTTACATAAATTTTTAACTGATTTCATATGTGCTCTTAATTTATGCAATTTTCTGTAGGAAAATTTTAATTTTAAGATTTAGTTTTAAATAAAACAAAAGTTAGAAATTTTTTAAAGATTTTTTTTTTTCAATAAAAAAACAGCTTTTTATATAAAAAAAAGACATATACATATGTATATATACATATGTCTTTTTTTATATAAAAAGCTATATATGTATACATATGTATATAAAAAGTATAATAACCCAAAAATAATTTTGAAAAAAAAAATATATGTAAAATTTTGAGATTTTTATGTTGGCAAATTAATTTGATTTTTATATAAATTTTATAATAACTGATTTACATTATTTTAAGCAATTTTTTGTAAGAAAATTTTAATTTTTAAGACTGTAAATAACAGCTTGATAAATTTTTTCTGAATAGTTTAAATAAAAAACAGCTTTTTATATTAAAAAAAAAAAGATATACATATATATGTAAGTATGTATATAAAAAGTATAACAACCCAAAAATAATTTTGAAAAAAAATATATGTTTGTAAAATTTTGAGATTTTTATTTTGGCAAATTAATTTGATTTTTATATAAATTTTGATACATTTTTTCAGAATTGTTTAAATAAAAAAACAGCTTTTTATATAAAAAAAAATATATATATAGAAAGTATTATAACAAAAAAATAAATTTTGAGAAAAACATGTTTGTATAATTTTGAGATTTTCATTTCTGACAAATTAATCTAAAATTTTGTAAATATATGTATGTAAATTTGCTGTTAATAAAATATATTGCATAAACGCAGCAACTAATTTTTTGTTGTTATTGTAACACGCTTTGAATGCAATCATTGAATTTCTTGCAAGTTAATTCATTTAAATTCTAAACACATGCAAATTGTGCACACAATTACATAATACATGTACATAAAATCTAAATCTCTCAATTCAGTTAATTATTAGTTATTTATTTAATTATTTATTTTTTAGTTTTACATTTACATTTGCGCATGAAGCCACATTTAGATTTCATTTTCAATTTCATTAAAGAATGTAAATTTTTGTTTTTGCTATTTTGGTTTGCTTTTGATTTCAATGAAATGCACATGTATAGTGGAATACATATGGGTGTGTGTATATATAATTATTATACCGCCATTACATAAGTAAAAAGCTAAACGGTGAACGTGTTGAAATTGCACGCAGTGGCGTTTGCTCAGTCCATTTAAATTCAATTTCGAAAAAACAAAAAAATTGAAAATTTTTTCTAAAACTCACAAATAAATCAAAAGCTTTACTTGTTATTTATTTGAATGCCAGCAGGTTGGTAGCGCTTGCCGCGAGAGTTTGCATAAAAAACGAATGTACCGTAAATGTAGCTATCACTGCAACGCCTATTTGTATTATTTACGCTGTTAAACTGTACATAACCACTTCGTCATCAGTCGGCACTAGTGTCCGTCCTTCAGATGCACTTTGTAGTTCTACTATTGGTTTCTTACACATTAAGCTCTAAATTGTTAAATTTATATATATATATATTGTGTATGTATGTATGTGTGTGTGTATGCGTGTGTCTATGTGTTGCTTGCTGGTGGCAAAATGCTTCTCACATCATCTGTGTTAATTTGTTCGCCTTAAGTGCTAACATCTATCGTTAATCATTTACGGTTTTGTATTTTAGTTTTATTATAAATTTTACATAACTTAATTTCTTGTTATTTCTTTACAATTCATTACAATCCAATACCACTACAGCTGGCTTTACGAACCCTAATAACGGTGCAGCAGTTGCACAACGCCAACACACAAACAAAAAATTATGCACTTTTATTTTCATTTTTCATTTTTCATTTTGCTCACTTTCTTTGTAGTACTTTCTCGCTTTTCACTCGTTTTTTAGTGCCATGTATATGTGTGTGTTTGTATGTATATGTATATGTGTTTATATATAAATTTCTTTCATTTTATATAATTGAAATAAAATTTTGTAATTGTTGTTGCCTGTGTGTGTGTGTGTGGCAAATAAACTAAATGTATGTATGTTAAAGCTTATCAGCCAATGCTTTCTTTGTGGGGGAGAAGTTTCTCAAATATAAATTAAAAAAGTAATTGTATAATCATTACAATAGTAGCATTACTCTACGCCACTAACTTCACTTTCGCACGACATTTGCCAAAAAGCTCCGCCTCAGCGTACAACTCTTGTAATTACAATTGTGTATACATATGTATATATACACTTATATAAATGTATACATATGTACTAATGCATATAAAAGGGCTGATAAACTGCAACATTGCTAGTTTGCATTCTTGCAAAATATATGCGCTTTGCTTACATTTAAACATAATAATAGTAATTATGTAATTTAATCTAAATTATCTTGGAAAATCAACTTAATGTAACCGGATGAACCGTCCAGTGGCGTCGCACAGAAGGGACAAACCGCCTGAAAGCCATTCGTGCCATGTGGTATGTCAACATTGGCCCAGTACCTAGACGTGGAGAGAAGAAAACAAAATTATATAATTTTTTGTTCTATTAAAGTATAGGTTAGGGTTCATATTTTCAGGAAAAATGTCAAATCATTTTTATAATAAACCGTTAACTACGGCCACACCAAAAGTGCAAATTATTGCATTCATTATTTACAATCACAGCCAAAAGATGGCATTGTTAGTAGAAAGAGGTTTTTTCTGAACTTCATTAAGATTTCTTACATCTTGACCGATCGGCATACAGTCTGCCGGAAGTTCGAAAATAATGTGTTATACCAGAAATAGTAAGACTTTGTTCCTAATTTAAAAATTTTTAATTTATTCTTCAAAATTTATGTCGTCCCCCTTAAAGTAATCTCCCGTGTCCAAAACACTTACTGCTCTGAACAAATTGAAAGGTGAATTTTGTATATTTCATGTACTTTAAAGTAATCCCCTCCCTGCAATACACTTATGCCAACGAATTTTCCAGTCATCATAGCACTTAGAAAAATCCTCCGTCGTGATGGCCATAAGAGCCTTCTTCGATACAGCTTTTATATACTCAATTGAGTCAATACGGTCAAATACGGTATCCTCGGAGTTGCCATGTGAATTTGCTGAGTAGCCAGCAGTCACAGGGAGCTAAATCAGGCGAATACAGTGGTTGTGCCACGATATTGTTGGAAAAACTCACGAAGAATCAATGCAGTATATGACGGCGTATTATCGAGAAGCAAAAACCAAGAGTCGGTTCATAATCCCGGTCTCATTTTACGACAAGTTTCGCGCAAACGACGCATAGCGCTCAAATAGTATGCCTTGTTGATAGTTTGGTCGGTCGGAAGGAATTCGGATTCACCTCGATAATCGAAGAAAACTGTCCACATAACCTTGATTTTTGACCTGCTTTGACGGGGTTTTTCTTCTTTGGCTCACCTTTGCCACGATGTTCAACCGAATGATCGTCTATTTCCGGCTCGTAAGCATAGACCCAAGATTCGTCGCCAATAATATTACTTTTCATGACATCCTGGTAGTCGGAAGGTATTGTTTCACAGACGTTAACGCGACGCTGTTTTCTAAAAAAAATTTAGTGATTTTGGAATAAATCGTGCTTTCACATTTCTTAGGTCCAAATAATTTTTCAAAATGGTTTTACGGATTCTTCTGATATTCCAACGATGCGAGTAAGATTTCTGATTGTTAATCGTCGATTCTCAAGCACCAATTCCTTTATGTTATTGACATGTTGAGCATCAATTGATGTTGATGGCCGTTCTGGATGTGTTTCGTCGTGAACGCGTTTTCGACCTTCTCTGAATAATTTGTACCAATCTAAAAAACTTGCTCGCGACAAAACAATTATCACCGAAGACCTTTTCCGACCTTCCGAACGTTTCGGCATCAGAAATTTGATTCCGCACACAAAATTTAATTGAACTTCTTTGTTGAATAATTTCACTCATCGTAAAACCGTCGAATGCACATTATTTACTTCAGAAAGAGAAGCGTCTACTGAAAACTCATGATTATTTTGGTGTGACATTTGGCGCAGATGTCACTGACTGTCATACCAACCTAAAAAACTTACTACCTACTATTTTTTTGCCCATAATATTTATAGAGACTTTTTCTGACATAATCAATGTTCCTTCAGGCGTTCCTCAAGGTAGCCACCTTGGTCCAATTCTGTTCTTGTTATTTATTAACGACATATCATCTGTTGTTAAGTTTTCAAAAGTTTTATTATATGCTGACGATGTAAAACTTTTTAAAACATATACTTCAAACAGCGAAAGATGTCAGTTGCAAACAGACTTAAACAACCTAGTTTCTTGGTGTGATAGAAATGACATGCCATTGAACCTTAAAAAATGTAAAACGATGTGCTTTTCACGTAGAGCTGTAGACGCTCATACGCAATACAAAACTTTAGGTTGGAGCAAGTATGCAGTTTTGTTGATCTGGGAGTAACTATGGACCCCAAACTCAATTTTAATCTTCACGTATCTTCCACGGTTTTTAAAGCTAAAGGCGCTCTTAGTTTTGTTAAACGTTGGTCTAAAGAATTTAGAGATCCGCTTACCACAAAAATTCTTTTTACATCTCTGGTGAGGCCTATATTGGAGTATGCTTCTGTGGTTTGGAACCCTAGTTACCAAGTCCATTCGGATAAGTTAGAGTCCGTTCAAAAACATTTTTTACTTTTTGCCTTAAATCATTTGCATTGGGATTCCAGTTTAAATCTTCCCCCTTACATTAACCGTTTAAAATTTATAAATCTCCCGACACTCGCTAGTCGTAGGGAGATGCTTGGTATAATATTTCTTGTAAAACTCATGAATGGGTCAGTCTGTAGCCCATCTCTCTTATCTGATATTAATTTTAACGTTCCCGCTCGCCCTACCAGGCAGTTTAGACCCTTACTTTTAAAATTTTCTAGAACAAATTTTGAGTTAAACGAACCATTCCGCCGTATATGTCATGATTTCAATTTTCATTCCAGCACATTTGATCTAACAGACTCACTCTTTACCATTAAAAAAATTATTTTATCTACTCTTAACAAGTAACATTTAATAATTATAAACTTTAATCTAATTCTTAATTTCGGCTGTTGAAATTTTTGTTTCTGTAGCTAAGCAGCTTAAGATCGCAACGCTTAAAACTCTCTTGCCTTAATTAATTCCGCTCGTTCGCGGATTGCGCCCCTCGCGTCGGTTGGGCGGGAGGAGGGTAATCGTTGGGTATTATTATTATAATAAAAGTAAATTTTAACAAAACTCTGTGTCTGGGCACTTGAAAAAGTAAAAAATCACTTTATTCGGTGATTTATCGCATTTTCAGTAGTTTTCAACATAAACGTTTTATGGGGAGTGATTTTACCCATTTTCACAGAGTATGAACATATGCTAAAAATACCACCCTGTACCAAATTACTTGAGATAGTGCTTAGTTATGCCACTTTATATTATTTTGTTTAACGGCACTTTGTGGGAATGGCAATGTACCGATTCCGCCCATCTGCAATATCCCCCCTTGGGCGTACGTCAACAAAATATATTGATTTTTACCCAAATTATCGCTTGCAAAGACGGACAAACGGACGAAGGTGCAGACAGACGTGCGGATTTCACCTCGTCTCATCATTCTAATCTTTTATATACGTATTATAGTATAAGCTAACTGTTTGAAGTATTGAAGGAATCGTTTTCCATGATAGCCGGTGCCACTTTACCGAAATTGAACGTGATTGATTTTAAACGTGCAAAAACTTGTATTTCTACACAGTTATAGTTATATTAGGTTGGAAAATATCTTCCTTCCGCCTTTTTGTCTTTTGAATTTCGCGGCTATGTATAAAGCGCTACAGAGCTCGTATCTGGCAATACTATATATCTTTGAAAGGTCTTGACATAACCTACAAAACGACGCTATGCATGATTAGTTTGGATATTGCGTTCAACAGTTATAGCCTTGTAAACATGGAGTTCACTCACTAACGCCGAAATTCGCGCTATTTTAAAGTTTTCCTTCGTTAAAGGCAAATCCGTTTGAGGGGGGTATTATGAAATTGCCGTCTAGATGGAAACAGATTATCGAAGGAAACGGCGCATATTTGAACTAAATCCGATCACTGTAACACTTTTTATAAAGCATTGAATAAAGAGCAAAAAAGCGAAGCAAAAAGAGATATTTGACAACCTAATGAATTGGTGATGATATTCTGTAATATATATGTATGCTTACTTGACTGTCTTCTCAGTCGCCATGTGGCCACATGGATTAAAAGCGAACGTAGGTGCACCGACATCAACATAAAAGGCCGGTTCTAGACCCATACAAAGCGTAACGACCGGACCAACTTCGAGGCACATGGGACAGCGACGGGCGCCAGTACTCTTATCCTGGCCCCAATCATGATGACCTGCAAAACAAAGTTCAATTAGTCAAAAAAGAATTGCTACAGAGCGCCAGCGGTTACATACCCTGAACATGTCCACAGTTTAAGTACACATAAGGCTGATTCACTTGATCACCAATATTCACTTTTCTAGGTATAACTAAGGTATTCAAACCGACCGGACATTGCGGACGCCCAGCGTTGATTTCATCAATTAGCTTTTCTAAATCGCGCTTGGTCTGTAAGAATACAATGGAGATTAGTAAGGAAGAATTATATATATATATCAATCGTATGTCATATGCGAACCGGTGAATGTTGTAGGCCTTCGGCTGAACGCCAAAGCAGCGTGGCACCGCACAGATCGATCAGTGTGCCATCTTGCAGCACATTGGATTCATCGTAAATCTGTAAGACAACAAAAAATTGTTAATAGAATTTTACTATTTCAGTTAAAAATATATTTTAGATAATTACCGGCTGTCCCTTTTGCTGTGCCGATCTCGACTCGCGCAGACTGAACACATCGCCGCCGACGGAACATTCGCGCCAGAGTCCACACTTGGCATTGCCGCCGCAAAACTGACCCTTTGGATGCATTATTAGCACACCGTTTGTGGTGAGACCATCGATTTCGACATTATCCTGCCATTTTGTGGCCTTCTCCTGGACACAAAGGAATGTTTGATTATTAATGTTAACATTTAAGTGTTTTGAAAAATAAACTTACGCCCAGGAAAATATTTCTACTTGAGTCGAAGCCCGCGGCAAATATTCGCGCTTTGGATGCCTCACAGCGATTCACGAGTATTCGACATGCGAAACGCGATATTGTACTTTGCATGACTTTTGCATCTTTTTTATCACCGGGCAATGTATCCATAACAACAAAATCTATGGGGGACTCCGATGAGCGGCCAACCTTTGGAAATATGGAAAGATGGAGATAAGATTATATTTGAGAAAAAAATATTTCATTTGAATATAAATTTATCGCAATTATAGCTATGGAAAAATAATTAATCATTAAAAAATTTGATACTTATACCCTGAACCGGGTAAATTAAATTTGCACGTATGTTTGTAATACCCTGAACAAAACCTCGAAGACCCTATAGAATATATATATAAATAATCAGTATGAAGAGCTGAGTCAATTAAGACATGTCCGGCTGTCTGTACGCTCTCTGTGTAGACGCCAACTAGTTTCTCACTTTTAGAGATATCGATCGGGCATGCACCTTGAAATGAAATATGGTTATCTGTGGTACTAGATTCTAGCATAGAAAAATTCGCCAAGCCACCTGGCAGTTTCCGGATCGAAAAGACACCAACCAGTTCGATCATGTTGTGATAGACGGAAGACACGTTCCAGTGTTTTAGACGTACGTTCGTTCCGAGGACCTAACATCGACTCGGACCACCATCTTGTTGCAGCCAAAATACGCACCCGCCTCTGTGCAGCAAAAAACGCACGTCAACAAACACAAAGAAGGTTCGACGTCGAGAACCTGTAATCACAATAGTCAGCCAAACGATTTTCGACTCGACCATTGGTTTTCGGAAAATGCAATGCAATGCGATGAGGAGTGCCGTGTCGCAGCGGAGAAAAAGCAGACTGCCTACCTTGCAACGTTACGTTGGACCACAACACGTGCGGGATGGGATAGATACCGAGAGTTGAAGAGGATTCATTTTACACACAGAAAAAGAGAGAGAGAGAGCCGAAATGCGTGAATAAGAAGAGCTTGATAAGCTGGCCGACAGGGGTAATAAGAGGAAAAAATCAACAACCGACCAGATATTCACTATGCGCCAAATCTTGGAAAAGACCCGCAAAAAGAGAATCGACACGCACCACCTCTTCGTCGATTTGAAAGCTTGACAGCACGAAAAGGAGCTGCTTTTATGCCGCGATGTCTGAATTTGGTATCCCCACAAAACTAATACGGCTGTGTAAACTGACGTTGAGCAACACCAAAAGCTCCGTCAGGATCGGGAAGAACTTCTGCGAGCCGTTCGATATTAAACGAGTTTTAAGACAAGGCGACTCCCTTTCGTGCGACTTCTTCAACCAGCTGCTGGAGAAAATAATTCGAGCTGTAGAACTAAATAGAGAAGGTACCATCTTCTACATGTACACATGCGCTTGTACTTGTATAAGAGTGTACAGCTACTGGCGATGATATTGATATCATTGACCTGAACATCCACGCCGTTAGTTCTGCTTTCTCCAGACTGGATAAGAAAGCAAAGCAAATGGGTCTGATAGTGAACGAGGCCGAAATATCTCCTGTCATCAAACAAACAGTCGTCGCACTCGCGACTTGGCTCCCACAGTCATAACTTCGAAGTCGTAGATAATATCGTCTATCTTGGAACCAGCATTAACAGCAACAACAATGTCAGCCTCGAAATCCATCGCAGAATAATTCTTGACGACAGGTTCTACCTCGGACTGAGTAGGCGATTGAGAAGTAAAGTCCTCTCTCGACGAACAAAGACCGAACTCTATAAGTCATTCATTATTCCCGTCCTGCTATATGGTGCAGAAGCTCGGACGATGACAACATCTGATGAGGCGCCTTTACGAGTTTTCGAGAGAAAGGTTCTGCAGAAGATTTATGGTCCTTTGCGCATCGGTAACGGCGAATACCGCAGTCAATGGAACGATGAGCTGTACGAGATATACGACGGCATTGACATAGTGCAGCGAATTAAAATACAATGGCTACGCTGGCTAGGTCATGTCGTTCGAATGGATGAAAACATTCCAGCTCTGAGAGTATTCGACGCAGTACCCGTCAGGGGAAGCAGAGGAAAAGGAAGACCTCTACTCCGTTGGAAAACCAAATGGAGAAGGACCTGGCTACACTTGGAATCTCCAGAAAGGCTGGTCCCGCCAGTGTCGATTTAATATACATAATCTAATAAAAGGAGGCATTTCACATGCGAGGAGAATGTCAGCAGATTTCAAAACCGCACCATGAAAGCATTTATTGTAATCATAAATTTATATTGTATCTGGAAATAATGACGACAGATAGGAGGCAAAATTTGCGATTTATAAATAGTTGAAATCAATATAACAAAGAAAAAAAAAGAAATAAATATGATGACGATAAAAAAAATTTTGACAAAGAATATTTTCCGAGAAATATATCTGCAATTATATATACTTAGGGAATGTATATGTATTTATGTATGCTCCTCGGATATGCTATGATTGTCACTGACGTGTGTCACACTGACAATGTCATCCAATGACGACGATTTACAAGCAGATCAGCGTCGTGCATAGGTACTCCTACCTGTACTTGACAACAAGAAATATTACACAAGTGTTGCTTACCACAAACACACAAACATATTAACTCCACACACGCAGAACATCTGACGCACAAGGCTGGGGAGACCAGACAGTTGGCAACATGGTTGGGCTAACTAATGAAATCGATATGTTTGCATTGAATACGCAACAGTTCTCAGTATGGAATATTGACAGACTGCCATTATGTATGTTGGCATGCGTGTAACGGTAGAAAGTATGACATAGTAACATTTTCTATTTGCTTTGATAATATCTCTTCACACAAGCATACTATTTGTACGTATGTATGTATATTGTGAAAAAAGAAATCAAGAAAAAGTTTGGTTATGGACATTTTCTGCGGGCTCTAACACGTCGTTTGGGGAAGGTGTTGTTTAGCAATTAGGCCAAGTTGTTGTTGTGCTTGAAGAAGACATTACTTTGCCTTACTTAATTAAATAAAAAAGAAATTTCGATTAAAATTAAAATTACCTTTTAAAAGTCATCCAATTTTTGTAGAATTTCATATTTATTAGAACTATGTTGCCTACACTTAGGCGTATTAGTAAAAAATATGCAGGCTTTTCGATAATATTTTAACATTGCTAGTGAGTAAGTAATGGATATTTTCTTTTTGTAATACTAAGCGTATACACCCGGATAATATCTGAAACGCAGAGGGAATTTCTATCACCTTATGATTGCCTGATAATGACGTCGGAAGTGGAGTCCTAAAAAGTAAACGGCTATCTCTCCGACCTTTCTCGCTTTCTCGCTGCACGGATCCTAACACTCGCCACCACTAAATCCACAGCGACCATATTCATTAACTGAACGAAGGAATACAGACTTGACCTTAATATTGCAGTCGATGCCGTTAAAATTCCGACTATCCATAACATTGAGGTTTTAGGTCTGACATTCGACAGAATGTGCTCCTTCACTCCTCACACGACAGCGGTTATTGCCAAATCATAGAGCCGCAACAAAATCCTTAAGTCGCTAACCGGAAGCACTTGGGAAGCGTAGTTGACAACTTGCAAGGCAATCGACCGGCCGATATGGTCGCCTGGATGCAAGAAAAGAAGACGAGGAAGCTATAGACATGTCAGAACACTGCACTCCGGACTAGTGAGATCCGAATGCTCCCAGTTAAGGAGCATAATGAACTCCACTCTAAGCAGTTTGGGTGCTGGGCAGCTAGAGTGCATTCATAGAAATCGTTCTAGGAGCATCAAGAGGTCCTTGCTCAACTACGTCGACGGCATAGAACAATACGTCGGCCACTCTTCGGGCATAACGAACTTCAGACATGCACTGACCGCCTTACACATTGCACCTTCACCGATTCTCTCTCAGTGAATAGCCTGCTTGGAGTCAAACCACCATCCATTGCAAACGAAGTTCGAGGAGCCGCAAGAATCGAGAGTGACCCTAACGCAGCTTGTTCTGGATATTGTAGCAGGTTAAACTCCTACTTATCCAGAATCGACCCCGACGACATATCAAATACATATATGTCCAGAGTGCAACGAGTCCCCGCTTGACTCTAATCACCTCTTTGCATGCCCAGCTAACTCTACACATCTGACACTCGTCTTCTGATGATCTCATCACGTCAAAACAGCACGTCTCCTGGGACTACTATTGGATGACTTACAACTTATCTGAACCTTACCATCCTAACGGGGACTAGATAACCGTTACAACAACATGAATCACCGCTGCCAAAGCATAGGTGGAATCAGAGTTTGATTATTAAAATTTATAGAAAGTCTCATCTCGGTAAAGTTGTAGAAAGACACTTTCAGCAACATTTTCCCGTCTTCACTAGACAACGGTTGAAATATTTCGGTAGTCTTACTTATATTCGTTGAACAAGGCGACAGGGAACTAACTAACCGAAACGAACTTTCTTTCGGCGAACATTTTCAGTTTTAACATGAAACATTTTTTCATAAAAACCTCAAATGATTGCAGACTTTTTAATTTAAATTTCGCGATATATGTTTTTTCTAGGTTTGTATGATCATCAGTGCTTGAGAATCGATGATTAAGAGTTAGAGATCTTACTGGCTTCGTTGGAATATCAGAAAGATCAGTGAAAACCATTTTGAGAGATAATTTGGACCTAAGAAATGTGAATACATGAAAAACAGAGTCGCGGTAACGTCTGTGACACAATGCTTTCCGACTACCAGGATATCATGAAACGTATTAACACTGGCGATGGGTCTTGGATGGATGCTTACAACTCGGAAACAGAAAAGTAAACAGCAAAGATGAGTCGAAGCTGAAAAAACCACGTCAAAATAGGTCAAACATTAAGGTGACAGTTTTGTTCGACCGACCAATTCCTTCGACCGACCAAACTATCAGCAAGGCATACTATTTGAGTTTAATGCGTTGTTTGCGCGAAGCTTTTAGTAAAAAGAGGCCGGGATTAAGGGCCGACAACTCTTGGTTTTTGCACCACGCTAATGCACCGTCACATACTGCATTGAGTCTTCCTGAGCTTTTCGCCAAATTTTCAACCAATATCATATTCGCCTGATTTGGATCCGTGTGACTTCTGATGAATGTTAATTACATCAGTTTAAATTTTTTTTTTTGCAGAAATCACCTAACCCTGATGTTTGGGTTATTCATGCTTCTCTTTAAAATTAATTTTGTGAGGGTTCTATATGTATGTTTACCCTATACTCTGTCTGGACTAAACACTTATCGATATATTAGCGATTTCTCTCGATAAAACTTTATTTTTATTACTGCTTTAGATGACAATAGCAAACTTTGTGGTTTCTAAAATAGTTTTTGAAGATTGTTAAGCTTGATGACTGCTTTGTAGAAGTTTCATTTATATTAGAATTTAGAATTAGAATTTAGAATTCATCGAGGGAATTTAAACCAGAATCAATAAAATTTTAAAACAGTAATGATTCCCTGCCCTTTTGTCATAAATTTGTAGTACATGTCTATATATATATACATATATACATAGTTGCCAGTTATATTTGTAAAAATGTTCGCCAATGCAAACAAGTTAAAAATTGAATAAATAAGGCGAGTACAAAAGACGACACAAAAGATATTTCTGCCATTTTTATTGATGGCAAAAAAACAAAATAAACTAGTGAAACAGGAACAACGGTAATATAATTTCTCATTCTATTAGTAACAGTAAACACAATAAAGTGCACACTTAACAATAATTGAATACATAATCAAATGAACTGTTGGAAATTATATTGTAGGCATCACACTCACCGTCGCTCTATGCAAGTTTGTAACTTAGTGGAAAAATATATATCTTAATTTGCATTGAACTTAACCTCTGCTCAGGTGAAATTTATAATAATATAATTTGTGCATATAATTACTAATATGCTTTTTATTATAAAAAGTTGAAGGGCATTTCATAAATTTTTTAAAAGAGCCAAAGTAGCATTTCAAGGTCTGAAATTTTTTACAGCTTTGTGTTACAATTTAAAATTTTATTGACAATTTTTGCAATGTGTTTGGGAATTTAAGAAAATATCAGCAATGGAGCTTAGTAGTAACTGTTCTCAATTTGTCATACTTTCAATCAATTAACTAATTGCACTATTAGTAAGGGGTGATGCAAGTAAGGGTGCTTTTTGACAGATCACGCGTAAGTCGTGTCAAGCTGTCATGTTATTTTCGTTCAGTATTGATTGGCATTCCATCATGGCAAGACTTAGGAAAATTTACGCAACTCCATCACCCATCTTGAGACCAGGCATTCATTATTAGATAATATTCGACCAAATAGACCACGTCCAGCACGCAGTGAAGAAAATATAGCCGACGTAGCGAAGAGTGTACACGAAGACCGTGGAGAATCGATTTGGCGCCGCTTCGCTCTATGGGCTGTTGAAAAGTTCCAAGAACGTTTTCAAGCCAAATTTTGTTCAGCGATGAGGCCAATTTTTAGCTCAATGGGTATGTAAACAACCAAATTGCCGTATTTGCGACGAAGAGCAACCTTAAGAAATTCAAGAGCTGCGATTTTTTCTAGAAAAAACAACGGTTGTACATATGTGGTTTGTAGGCCGGTGGAATCATCGGTCCAAATTTCTCAAAGAATGATCTTTCGAATGAGAATAAACAATCCCCATTAAATTTGAAGTTTATGTGATTTATCTTTAAAAAAGTAAGAACCTCGAAATGGATCAGCCTTTATATGCGGTATAAGCTTTAAATTAAAGGTTATAAGTCATGGAGGTACGAAATTACCGCCCTGGAAACCCACGAGGCTCAAGGAGGTTGAATTAATAATTAGGGAGCATACCGAGTACCTGGAAGTAATATGTATCACCTAAACATGCATTGATTTACAACACAGTGTTAGTGTTAGTCAAGTTAACTTTGTTTTACAGTTTTGGTGTGGAGAACCGCTGTCAGCAAACTCTCACACAGAAAACCGATGGAACGGATATAGCGACTCAATATTGCATTGCAGTAGAAAGCGCTGCAGAAAATCAGCTGCAAGATAGGCGGCGCTAG
Organism: Bactrocera neohumeralis; assembly: GCF_024586455.1. Taxonomy (NCBI): domain Eukaryota; kingdom Metazoa; phylum Arthropoda; class Insecta; order Diptera; family Tephritidae; genus Bactrocera; species Bactrocera neohumeralis. The sequence continues at coordinate 50,642,119 of NC_065919.1, forward strand.
GTGAAATCTCCACGGGAACCTTCGGGCATAGCTCTATAAGCAGAAGGTTGCTGGGTAAAATCTACCACATGCCTTTACGCTTTATTTGGGAGAGAAGGTTTGAAGTCACGCTAAAATAAGGCGGAGGGCGAAGGAGCATGCGACTCGCCAGCGGAACTTATAACGTGTATAGTACACAGACGGATTATGGAAAACAGCTAATGGAGTGGGAGGCGGACTATATTGTTTGCTGGCTGGATCTCAGGGAACCCTTCAAGCTATTTGCAGGACCTTCCAGGCGAACGTATTGAATGAGCAGGAAAGCGAGCGAGATAGCTAATAATGCAGGAAACTGCAGCAATTAAGGCAATACTCTCATGTGGCATTATATCAGAGAAAAGCAGGGAGACGGTATATGTAGAGGCTGTCAGTAACCGCCTGCATATATACTGGGTTCCAGGCTACGACTAAAATCTGGGAAACGGATTAGCTCATTAAATTGGCTATCGAACAGATCTGGACGTGATGAAATGCCTTAAGGACAGACAGGATCGCCAAGATCATATGCAAGAGCCTCGTAGGAAAACTTGCGCGCTTTTTAATCACAGGATCTCGAAAGGACTGCAGGACGGTTATTGGCCTAATGACAGGTCACATGCTACTGACATCACATGGCGAGTCGGATGAACAACATTATTACGATGACGCATGTACAAGTAGTAGTTGTAGCAAAGTAGACGCTGGAACAGCTCCTCTGCTTATGTTCGGCCTTATCTAGAACTCGTCTTAGATAACTAGCAGCTTCGCAGTTCAAAGGACTAGGATGAAGTATCAAAAATAGAAATCAAGTCTTTCTTAAAGTTCGTAAAAAGTATTGACATCCTGTTTGACAACCCGTAGTGTCTAGAATATTGCTGCCGCCAGCGCAACAATTAAAGAAGACCGAAATCAGTCTCTCACACGTCGTATTCAAGCGTTGGGCATCTCTGTGACATCGTTGTGGCGAATTTTGCGAAAAGATCTTGGCCTACATCCTTACAAGATCAAATTGACGCAAGAACTGAAGCCGCTTGACCACCAGAATCGTCGTATGTTCGTGAATTGGGCTGAGCAACAATTTGAAAATGATTCGGATTTTCATCGAAAAATCTTCTTCAGCGATGACACTCATTTCTGGCTGAATGGCTTCGTCAATAAGCAAAATATGTGTTATTGGTCAGGCAGCAATCCACACGTACTTCATGAGTTACCAGTACAACCCGAAAAAAATACGGTTTGGTGCGGACATTTGACCGTTTTTCTTCCGTGACGATCAAGACCGACACGCTAATGTGAATGGGAATCGTTACCGCTCAATAATAAACGAATATTTTTGGTCCGAAAGAATTTCATTGATATCCCTTTTGTAGCGCTCTTATGGAAAAACCCGTTATATATGTAAATACTTTATAGGGTCTCCGTCAAGTAGCAGGAAGCTGGCTGTAACAAACATCGTGGCAAATATAAATATTTAAGCTCTAATATTATTCCAAGCTAAAAATAGGAAAATACTTGAAGGTTAAGACCATTACACTCGCAAGGGCTTAAACAATGTCTCAGAATTCAACAGAATTTTGATGATCTACATTTAACAACACTTTTTTTATGAATTCTTGGAAGTTGCTTTTGTGTTCCTGACAAACAAGTTATCGCTGTAATCCCTTCATAGTATTATAAACACCACTTAGATAGGGTGCCACACTTTAATAAAGTAATCTACGTGCTCTATGTGCTCTTACCTGAAACATATCCGTTTCCGTGTCTTCTTTGTATTCCACGATGACAGCTTGATTGCGTGACAGTGTGTACGAAATTGAATGCTGATTGGCATCTAATATAGCTTTCGATGTCTGTGGCGATTGGACGATATAGTGTTTGGAACGTTTCACACCGTTCGGCTCTGTACGTTTGTAAAGTACGAATTTTGAACGTCTGCGACCGCGATCACCTTGCGGTAAATAACCATTATAGCTGTAATGGCAGGCAAATAACAGATAATGGCATATTAGTTACAGTTGCTTGTAGTACTTATGTATATATGTATGTATAAATATGGAGTTGACAATAAGTGCTTGGAGCTTTTAAGGCGCATATTATTACAAATTATTGAGCAACAAAGCAAAACGGTTTATAAAAATACGAAGTACAAAAAGCTTAAATAAGTAAATACGGTAAACACATATATTTCTAGGAAACGCAAATGCACTTTAGCGGTTTGAAGAATGTGTAGCGATTTAAAGGCAATGCCACTTAAGCTTATCACCGCCGAACAAATAAACGCGTGTGCAGCAATCTACAGTATTTACTCGTGTTGATTTTTCGTTTTTTTTCTCGTTTTTTGAGTATTTAAAATTTTTACTTTTAACCACGTGTTTTTAAGGCAAATAATTAAGTGAGAAGTGCTTATTAGGAGGTATTAGATAAATATATGTTTAACTATTTACTTAAGTACCAGATAAAAATGTTGTTCAGGATCATGTGTTTTGAAGTTGTAACTCTTTAAATGTTTGGCCTATTTGAGACTCTTATAAAGTCTAATTATAATTATTTCATAGATTATATATTTTAAATGTGATTAAGAGTTTTGAAGTAGAACAAATGGTAGTATGTTGAAGTGCTTGTCAAAAAATTTCAAGTATACAATAATCTAATGTCGAAAAGGATTGATAATAGTATTAAATTTCACTAATATTCCACGAAATAAACGAATTTAATTGACCGTCTTCAATAATACCATCAAATGTTGCCTACCTTTCGGCGCCATTACGAAAACCTGATTAAAAGACAAGTAAATAATTCGACTTCATCTAAAAACGAACACACTTCGGGTAACGTGCGTATAATGTTATTCTGGTGCTCAGAAATTAGTGACGATTTTCATATGAAAATATAGCTTTTGTTACATTGAAACCTATATAAATCAAAGTTTTGAGCTTTACACAGGAGTAATAATTCAACAAGGTCAAAAAATAGTTCTAGTAGAGTAAAAAAATATTTATTTGAAACACTTTTCAGTTCTAAGAAAAAATATCATGCCTATTTTTTATGTCTGCAGAGTAAATGCGTTGTATTCGAAAACAAAGTTATCATTATTATTCTAATAGCAATCCTTCTCAGATAAAAAAACAACTATACCAACGATTATTTCAAACTCCAGAGCATTCATATTTTAGCTAAAGACCTGGCATAATTTCTTAAAAGATTACATGGATTTCACGACTCCAAAAAATCGAAGTTTTTTATTGTCTTATTTCATTCGATAGTATCTCCAGAATATTATCCTACATTTTCAAGTTGATCTGAGTGATAGTTTTGGAGATACAGCCGTGAAAACGCTAGACATTTTTCCGGAACTGAGTTTTCAAATTCGATTGCCAAGATTTCTCGCGAAAATCGGTTGAGTGGATTTTATTGAAATTTTGCACAAGTCAAAAAGGTCATAAAATCTAGTTTATGATTTTAATTAAAACGCGTCTTGTTTTCGTTTTTTGTCTTTTGATTGCACTGTAAGAAGTGTCTCCTAGACCACAGTGTGACAGTAGATAAAATCGGATGATAATTCCACCCACTCCCCATATAACGGTACTGTTAAAAACTACTTAAAGCGCGATAAATCAATAACTAAATGCACGAGAGATTAAATAAATTTCACCGCCGAGATACTATGAAAGGGCTTTAAAGGAATCGAGGTCAAACTTCGACGACAAGCGTGCCACCGATCACTCTTAGATGAAAAGAGATATATCAGAACATGCTGGACCGATAACAGTGTAATGTCTCTACAAGAAATTTGTATAAAAACACGTTTTGGCTGACTTGCAAGAGGTATACATAACTCTTCAAATCGCCCTAAACATTATTCATTCGAAAAAATTCAAATTATAAAAATAAATGCAGAGAATTCAGCATTAATCCACACTAAATACACCACCAATATTGTTTTTGATTTTCAAATTCAAAAAGTGTTATTCTAAAGCTAATAATCCACACAATCGCTCCAAATTTGCTCACACAATTTTTGGGCGGCGAAAGCCTTTCCAATTGGAAATATTGTGTTTCAGCCACTTTTATTTATGAAAATTGCCGCCAATTATAAATAGACGCAGAGCGACATGTAACAACATTAATTCGCTTAAATTATGTGCAACGGCGACCGAAATGCGTCTGATGAGTAGATACACCATCAACACCGCTATGGCCAGCAGCACGAGCGTCGAATGCTGTTGGCCTGTTGAAGCGTCGAATAAATACACACAATACGAGTACATATTTCTTCTCAACTAATTCGTACGTAAATATACGCAGCACACTACACCCTCCGGTCGCTGCCGCCACCGCCACCGCCTCCACCGCAGCACAACACCTACCGACATGACCGACATCATGTTGACGCTTGTGGTACGTGATAGCGGCGCTGTGCCCTGTTGCTGTTCCCCGGTCTATTTTATTTTATGGCATAAGTTTCGGTGTTAACGAACTCTGTGTGGATTCGTCAAAAATAGATAAACGATTGCAGATTGTGTTGTGGCGCGGCAGCGGCGGCTCCTGATGCTGTGTCTACTGCGCTGTTGTTGTTGCTGGTAGTAGTATATGGTATATTGTTACTTTTGCCACTATGTAGTTGTGGCCGCCGTAGTTGTTGCCCCAACTTGTGTAAGCGTGTGCGTGAACGCGGACCAACCGCCGTGGCCCTTGCGCTGTTGCGCCTTCGTCAGCATTTATTTGATGCCGTCCATTCTAGGAATAGCACATTTCTGAATGCATACCTACGTACTCGGTCGCTTTTCTTTTAGCTTGTTTAGAAATTGTGGACATTTTTATCTCGTGAATACCCACTCAGCTCTGTACAGTTAGGTATTCGAGTAAGTGTTTGTGAAGAGTCCGAAAATATGCGGCAGTTATGAAATGGGGCACAAATAGTCGGATCTATCATTCGACATACATCTTCTTTACTTGTGTAGACAGCGCTTACGCGGTTATAGCCGAGTTAACGACAGCGCGCCAGTCGTTTCTTCTTTTTGCAATACGGCGCCAAGCGAAGGCAGGTCCTTCTCCACCCGGTCTTTACAACAGAGTGGAGGTCTTCCTCTTTCTCTGCTTCCCCCAGCGGGTACTGCGTCGAATACTTTCAGAGCTGGAGTGTTTTCGTCCATTCGGACAACATGACCTAGCCAGCGTAGCCGCTAACTTTTAATTCGCTGAACTATGTCAATGTCGTCGTATATTTCATACAGCTCCTCCTCCATCGAATGCGATATTCGCCGTGGCCGATGCGCAAAGGACCATAAATCTTTCGCAGAACCTATAGACGAAATTATCTACGACTTCGAAGTTATGGCTATTAACAGTGACGTGGGAGCCCCGACGCTTTGTCGTCCTACAGACGGGTACTTGCTATGCGGACTTCTTTATGGTCGGGCAATGAAACGTCTGCTCCACCGTCAACGATTGGGGAAGCGGGTTCGCCATCTCTTGATATTATGCCTTGACTGCCATTTAGCAGGCTGAAGAAGTGTTCCCTCCATAATTTTAGTATACTCTGGGCATCGGTTATTAGAAATTTTGACATACCCATCAGGAAAATAGAAACTAGTTGAGAGCTAATGGGAATTTTGCAAATTGGTAGCAGTTTAAGGTAGTCTCTATATGATTTTCACTAATTCAAATTCTCGGCTACTTTTTGCAACAATTGAAGCCGTACATCAACAATAACTAAACACTAAACTACTAAACAATGGCTTAAAGATTATCACCACTTTAACTGCAATAATTTTGTTTATTAACGTAAGCCAAAAGTGAGCTTCATCGCTGAACAAAGTTTTCTTGTGAAAATCGGAATCGGTGGCTATCTCGTTATTGGCTTAGTCTATTATGAAATGGCAAATCAAACTGAGTATAAATGAAGTTACAGCCATCAAAAAGACCACTGGACCTTGTATCACACAATCTTACATATAAGATGCATGTTTGGAAGGCAGAGTCTGTATATATATTTACATATAAGAATTTCTTTAAAAATTGTAAACCAATACCGATTAAATCTCAGAAGCCATTTTCATAAATTTTCAGATTACAAAAAATGTGAAATACTTGAGGAACTAATGGTTTCCTTTGCATATCCACACGAGAAGAAATACATAAGTCAGTACGTTGTTCAACACTGTAGAGAAAATAACCGAAAGTTACTTTTGACATAAATCACGAGTTGACTCTGGGTCCACTACAAGCCATCTTCGACAACCAATATTTCATGAACTGTCATCAAGTTTTGGTACAAAAGCGCATGAAGCAAGAGCTAAGAGATGTGCTTTTCATCCGCGGAAACCAAAATTTGCATGTTCTAGAGAAAACTTGTGAACTTGGGGCAAAAGTCGCAAGGACGGTACACGATCAAATCTAAATAGAGTTATCGCCAATGTATGATTTACAGAACTGGAACGAACCGTATTTATTTCCAGCCAAGAATTATCGTCTCAATAACATTCACCTAAACTGTTTGGATCATATTTTAATTGCTTTTAACAGCTCTGTAAGAGTTGTAGGGCATTTTAGTCAGTATTCCAAAAACAAATGATGTAAAGAATTCGGTTAAATTTGATGCCTTCAAATGAAATATTCAAATACATATGTATGTATGAATGTATTCTGAGTCATCTTTCATGAAACTCGATTTCCAAGTTGGAAGGTTGAAGTCATATTGTTGCATTTTTCAAGGTTTCGCCCAAACAACTGTGTCATGTTTGTATATATTTATTTTTTACATATTTTGTGGAAGTTTTGCAATTTGAACCCAATAACATTTGGCCCAGGTGACATTGGTAATGAAACGTAAGATCCAAAGGCATAATATTGATGACGGAGATATTATTCGTCATAGATATATGAATGTAGTTAACATTTACTATAAATAACAGCAGAAGTTTAGACGATCTGATCGATTTTGTGAAAATAATATTGGTTGAACTGTTGATGTAGACCTTCATTAAGATAGATAACCCCTTATTTTATGAAGGCGGAAGAGTTTGTCTGTACTACTTCACGATAGTGAAAAATTTCACGTTCGGCTCAAATTCAATTGACTTTACTGCACAAACTCGAGTTTAAGGCTCTTACGATTTTCGTGTTTACGGACCTCTAAGTCTATTTAGAACAATTTTTAAATGATGGATGGATGGATGACTGCCGAAATATTTAAGACTGTTAGAGTTCAACTATTTCAAAGATACATATTTTACAAAGATTTTGTGAAGTTCTCAAAGGAAAGTATTCAAAATTCGGCCATTACGAGGTCATTTCCGGCAAGCCTTCGAAAAAAGGTGTGTTCTCGTCAACCGCAAATACAGGTTGATATTAAATAAACACATATTTTATTTAAAACCATTACTAGGTATTGGACAAAAGAAAAACAAAAACGATGATGAACATTTTTCAATTTTTCTTTCGTAACTTAAAAAACACTTTGTAAATTAACGGCTTTTTCAATAAGAGCGTTACAAAAGTTAGGGATATCAATGAAAACCTTTATTCCTGTGATGCCATTATGTATGGAACTCGATTGATTTTGCATGGCCACCACGGGAAAGCTTGGAGAAGTCCAGACGCTGAACCCATTTTCGATGGTTTGCAAGCATAAATCGGTCTATGCTGCGGCAATTTTACGTTCGATATTTGTATGAAGTTCTTCAATCGTCGCTGGCTGACTCGACTTAGCCCTCAGGAAATAGTTTAATGGCGTCAAATCGCACGACCGAGGCCATTCGTGGCCATTTCGTGAGATAACACGTTAATCAAACTTGGTTTTCAATAAATTGATTGTGACATTCGCTATGTGGCTTGTGGCGCCGTCCTGTTGAAACCGCATATTGTTCAAGTCAATATCATCCAAATCGCGGAAAAATTATTCGGTTATCATTAAGCGGTAGCGATATTTTGCTTATTGATGAAGCCATTCAGCCAGAAATGAGCCTAATCGGTGAAGAAGATTTTTCGATGAAAATCCGAATCATTTTCAAGTTGTTGCTCAGCCCAATTCACGAACATACGAGGATTTTGGTGGTCAAGCGGCATCAGTTCTTGCGTTAATTTCATCTTGTAAGGATGTAGGCCAAAATCTTTTCGTAAAATTCACCACAAGGACGTCACAGAAATGCCCAACACTTGAGAACGAAGTGTGAGAGTCTGATTTGGATCTTCCTCAATTGATGCGCTAGCGGCAGCAATATTCTCGACACTTCTTTGTCTCACTGGCATGGGAACACTATATACTGTGCCTGTGGATTCAAATTTTACCACTAGACGCTAAACTAATGATCTGACTGGACCATAAATGGGACGTAGTGCTCTTAAAGTTGAGGCCACTGACTCGGAATTTAGGCAGTCAATTTTAATAATTTCGACTCGTCGTTGGATCCTATATCTTTCCATTATGAAATGGCAAACCTTACTGAAGAGAAATGACAAAAAGGCAGGAAAAATATGGCGTCGTTTGCGGTTCCAATCGAACACTTTTGTAGCGTCGTTTTGAAAAACCCGTTATATTTCGAAGACCTGTGTAAAATTTCATTAAGATCGGTTGAGTAGTTCGCAAGAAATCTTGATACCCAATTTTGAACCCGACCGTTCCGAAAAAACGCGTTTAAAGTTTTAAAATGCATATATAGCTGTATTTACAAAACTGTCACTCGGAATAACTTCGGCGTTTAGGATAATATTTAAGAGATGTTATAAAATTAAATGAGACAATAAATTTTTTTTTTTTTTTTGAAGCCGTGAAGTTTATTCATCTCCTTAATGCTTAACACCAGAACTGCCTATAAATTCGAGTTAGTTTCTTCTGAGAAATGTATGAGGCTTAGCCACTTTTTAACAGTTTTTCTTAGAATGACTCGCTCATTTCTGAGATGCTTTTTAGGATACTGGGTAACTATATAGGGACAAACTTCATTGAAGGAATTGCTATTGTAAAGAATAAATATGAAATTCAATAGCTCCAAAGATATTTTGTTAAAATTATAATTTTTTAAGTTGTAACTATTTTCTAGACATATTGGTATTGAAATTAGTACAAAGCGCAGAATACTTTTGTACATTAGTGTAAGAGACTTACACTCCCCTTTAGAAAAAGGTCTTAAACTTTTAACTCAAAAATGAGATATGTCTACAATATGAAAAGTATATGAAAATATACGAACAACCCCCAGATATGGCAAATAAAGAATATACATATCTATAGTATATATACATAAATACATACATATACACAGCGCTAAAGACTTTACAACAAGATTGCTCTCGCGATAACAGTGAAACATTATTAAAAGTTGTAAGTTTTGCGCGCCAAAAAATTATTTGCGGCCTCCCTTTTGGTTAACTGATGACAGACGCATGCTCCTCCCCGCAGCACGACTCCTCAAGCACCACAACGGTTTGTTGGATTTACAAGTGCAGCGAGTGAGTATTTTATTAATGATGTTATTAGTTTTAATGGCTTGACATTACAACTGGAATTATGGTTTTATTTTAGTGTGGCTTTTAATTATAGTGCGTGGTGCTGTATGAGGAGGCAAGACGGATGTGCGCCATATATATAGGAACATTTGCTTTATATGCAGTTAAAACAAACAATTAACTCCTTTTAGTGTGATCAAGCGGCGGTGGAAGCTGGTCTACACTTGACGAATTATTTTTGTTAATATCATATACTACATACACAGTCATATACTATACATATATGTATGTATATACATATAAGAGCAACTAGGTGTGTGTGTGTGTGAACACTGCGTTTCAGGAAACTGTACCCTTACCCACGAGAAACATGTGATTGGCTCGAAACGCTGGGGGTTTTTTCTGTCGAGTGCTGATCGAGAAAACTCTAATTTCATGACAACATACCACTGAAGTGTCTTTCAAGTATAGGTGACTGTCATCGGGATAGCTCCGTAGCGCAACATCCTTTAGAAAGGTGACGCTTACTCTGATAATAAACGGTAGTACTGGATTTGAGATCGCTGGGTGTTCAAAGAGTACTTCAATTCATTGCATCATCATTAAACTCGTATGTTGGTTTGATTCCAGCAGAATCGCAGGAAACTGTAGAAGGCGAGATGTCAAATTAGCGCAGAAGTTCTAAGCGGACATTGTCCAATAGGCTAATAAAAGATAAGACTAAAAATGCCAATTGACAATTTGAAAATGTCTGCACTTTCTCTCCCTTTCGACTGTCCAGCTTTCGGTAGACTGAGGTTGCTACTACACCTTGGAACGTAGCGCAATCTTCTTTAGGGAGGTGAGCACTCATTCACAAAGTTCACAATCCGTTCAACTTTATTACGAAAATTCACGTTCTGTAAAGAATGTGTTTCGGGCGTTTCGCTCAACTTATGGTCAACATAATCGGCCTACTGAGCGTACTATTCGCAACATCATCACTCATCTTGAGACCCAACATTCATTATTGGATATTTCGACCGAATAGAAAACGTCCAGTACGCAGCCAGTACGCAGCAAGATCCGACGTTTTCGAGCCAAATTTTGTTTAGCCACGAGGCTCATTTCTGGCTCAATGGGTATGTAAACAAACAAAATTGCCGCATTTGGGACGAAAAGCAACCTGAAGATATTCAAGAGCTGCCATTTTATGCAGAAAAACAGCGGTTTAGTGTGGTTTGTGTGCTGGTGGAATAATCGGTCCATATTTCTTCAAAAATGATGCCGGTGAGAACGTAACCGTCATCGTCAATGACCGTTCTTGCGCCATGGTAACCGACCATCTTCTCATGATCTCGGCGCCATTTTCAACAAGACAACACTTCCCACATATTCCATCAATCAATGGATTTATTGAGAGAACACTTCCGGGAGCAGATAATATCAGGTTTTGGGCAGGTCGTTTGGCCACCTTTTAGACTTTCCCTGTGTGGATATATAAAGTCTAAAGTCCCGCTTCTATTCAGGCCTTGGAGTAAAACATCACGCGTGTCATTCGACAGTTACCAGTCGAAATGCTCGAACGAGTCATCGAAAATTGGACTCAACGGATGGATCATTTAAGACGTAGCCGCGGCCAACATTTGAAAAAGATAATTAAAAAAAAATAAATGTCAAAGAATATTCTTTTGAATGTTGATAAACGTTCCCCAGTAAATTTGACGTTTCTGTGTTTTTTCTTTAAAAAAGTAGGAAGCCTCAAAATAGATCATCTTTTATCTATACTTTCTCTTCGACGGTCCGGTTTTTGGCAGACTACTACTACTTCGAGAAACTATTCAAAATTAGCCTTCTGTCTTTATTACTTTTCTCAGTATCCTCTGCAAAATTTCATTGTCTCACAAAATTGAAGGCTGTAGTCTTTGCGCGGTCCCATTTGATTTCGCCTAATTCGTTGATTAAGAGTCCGTGACAGCACAAACGACCGATATTTCAACTACTAAAGCCGGATCCTCGCGATTATCAGTTGCTTAACCTAACCTAACCTAAAAATGTGCAGCCTTAAAAGAAGTATCGTAATGAACCGACTTTCGTATGTGAAGTAATTAATGAACCTTATTACGATACTTCTTTTAAGGCTCCTTCTAATTGAAGCTTTTTTCTAGTAGTTCAGTAGATAATAGAAATTTCAACGAATAATCGGCATTTTTATTATTGAAAACCGAAAAAAGGAACTTCTTATGAAACACATTGTACCTATGTATGTATATGTATATGGAAGCATTTCGCCTGAGTTTACTGCTTACAAGGAAGCCTTATTATCGGTCCGTATGTGTGTAAATAATTACAAGAAATTTATGTTTATACTACAAAACGAAAAAATGGGCGAAACATGCTTCCTTATTAGCTGTTGGTCGCTGATATATCAACACTAACCAGACGGGCTAACGTTCCTCCATGTATGCATACATTCAGACCGACTTTTGTATTCGAGGCAATTAATTGCCAATTTACCATATGTCTGTATGTATGTATCGCGTGTTGAAGCATTTGTATGCGACGCAGATATATGAACACATACTTACACACTTAAGTACAACAAAAAATATTTTTACGCAATTTCTGGAAAATAGTGTTGCCACTTTCAATGTTTGTTTTTATATTAAATAACAAAATATTTTAGCAATAAAAACTTTTTACATAATTTCGAATACGTGGCAACACTGGTAAATATTTGTTAATTGAATACGAACGAAAAGCAGGACGAGGTCGCGAAATCAACAATCGAATCTTGCAGCAGCCAAAAATGGGCACAAACAAATCAACCCAAACAATTGAACAATTAAGCAATAAGTAACACGCCCCCAACTAAGACCAACTAAGAGCACAAGTCTGCGGTCTCTGGGGTGCTGGCGAGAATGGCATCTTCGTCGCCGCCATCGTCACAGTAAAATCGGCAATGAGAAATTACGGCACCACTTTTGGCGACTCGGCGCCAGGCGGGTACTCTGACGCTTACATTATTGCTTTTAGGGGGAAATCCGATACGACATACAACAACAGCTGGTTGATTGTCGTGACGAATATTGTTTTATTGCTTTGTGTCTTTTGTGAGTAATTTTTTTTTCGTTTGCTTTGCCTGCTACCTGTTGCTGGTTGCCACCCAACGCCGATCAAATGCGTCGAATGCGTCAATTTTAAGACCCAATTCGGAAGGCACGCCAACAGTGCGAAACACACACGCACACACGCGCAGGCAATGCTGAGACAGAGGCACGTCGAAGGAACTAATTTAATTTGCTTGGACAAATTCAATTAACACAGCAATGTGACTTGGAATACATAGCAAGCAAAATGATAAAAAACAGAAATAAATATAAAAACAAAAACGAAAACCACGAAATGGCGACATTAACAAATACAGAACTTAATTAACAGCACGCAATGACAGTTATCTGAGCAAACTGAGTGCAACAGCAGCAAAACGAGTGTCTAATCAAAGTTATTTAGCGAAGAAAAAAGAAACACGAAGCGCCTTCACGAAGCAGAAATTCAATATTGTCGATGGATCAGGCAATGACAACAATTAAGTGTGCTGGATTGCTTTTCGGGCACATAATTAGCTTTTTTGTTATTGCTCTAATGCTCGAACGAATTGGTCTTGGCTTTATAGATATCCAATTGTCGTTTACAGAATATTAGCGGATACATCATCACTTTATTTATTCATTTAAGAGTATTCTTGCATTTAAATTGTTTTATAAAGATTATGGCAATAGGGTGGATAGTTAAATTTTATAAATATGAAAGTACTTGGTTCATGACTTCGGTAAACTTTCATATTACGCCTAATTCTAGGCAACATTTCAACTACTACTATGAGGAAAACTTAGTAAGACTTTGTTCATAATCTTAAAATTTCTAATTTATTCTTCCAAACATATGTATGCCTTTCCATCAAAGTAAACCCCCTTGACCCCAATACACTTGTGCTAACGTTTTTTCCGGAATAGCCTTCACTGCGCGTAGCGATTCACGTTTAATGTCTTCAATAGAGCTCAAAACGATTTCCCCGGAGCGGTCGTTTGAGTTAACTGAATTGCCCGAAGTCACACGGAACTAAACCAGGCGAATACGGTGGTTGCGACGTGGTATTGGTTGAAACATTGGCGAAAAACTCACGAAGAATCAATGCAGTATGCGACGATGCATTATCGTGGTGCTAAAACCAAGAGTTGTCGGTCCATATTTAGGGCTCTTCTTACGAACAGTTTCGCGCAAACGACGCGTAACACTCAATTTGTATTCCTACTTGACAGTTGGGCCAATCGGAAGGAATTCGGAGTGCACCAGACCTCGACACTTAAGAAAACTATATAACCTTTATTTTTGACACGCTTTGACGTGTTTTTTCGGCTTCATCTCACCTGCGCCGATTAATCATCTGTTTTCGGGTCGTAAGCATAGATACAAGACTCATCGTCAGTAGGACATGTTATCCTGATGGTCGGAAAACATTATTTCACAGACGTTTATGCGGCGCTGTTTTTCGAAAAAATTTAGTAATTTTAGAGCCAATTGTACTTTCGCTTTTCTTCGGCCCAAATGATGTTTCAAAATAGTTTTCACCAATCCTTCCGATATACCAACGATACCAGTAAGATCTCTAACGATTGATCGTCGATTCTCGAGCAACAATTCTTTTATTTTATTGACGTGTTGATCATCAGTTGATATTGATGCCGTCCTGGATGTGGTTCGTCGTCAACGCGCTCTTAACCCTCTTTGAATAATTTGTACCAACAAAAACCACATGCTCGCGACCAACAATTATCACCGAAGACCTTTACTAGCATTCTGAACGTTTCGGCACCAGAAATTTGATTCTGCACACAAAATTTAATGGAAATTCTTTTTGAATAGTTTCACTCATCGTAAAAATCGCCGAATGCACTTTATGTACTTCAAAAAGACAAGCGTGAACTAAACACTATGAAAACATTCCAGCTCTGAGAGTAGTACGACGCAGTACCCGCCGGGGTAAACAGCGGAAAGGGAAAACCTCTACTTCGTTGGAAATCCAGGTGGAGAAGGACCTGACTTAGCTTGGAATCTCCAATTGGCGCCACATAGCAAACAAGGAGAAACGACTGGCGCGCTGTTGTTGTTAACTCGACTATGACCAACTAGCGCTGTCTACGCCAGTAAAGAAGAAGAAGAAGATTTAGTGAAGTTCCACCGTTTTGTTCGATCAGTTGTTGACAGTTTGAAGGTAATTTCAGTTTTCTTGGTTTCCTCCTCCTAGCTTTTCAATCTACTTTTGTGCCGTGTTAGCTAAACATCTTGTATGATTCATTACTAATCTCTCGTTTTGTGACAGTTTTCTGTCAAATTCAATGAATATTGGAAAAAGCGAACCCAAATTTTTTTGGACAAGAAGACAAGAGATTAAAATATTTCTAGTTAAGAATCAGAAATTTAACAGTGTTTTAAATAAAAATTTTCATTTAAATTGGTGTGTTCCCAACTGTGATACAACTTTGAACTGCAAAAGAAAAATATAGCGATAAAAAAAAACAAAAACAATTTCATTTTGGCGCCAAAGTGATTGCAAATAACAACAAACGATACAATCGCAACTAAAAGCAATAAAACAACACAAGAATTGTCATCATCAAAAAGGCAAACGCACATAAATCTCGGGAATAACAACATTTCGCAGTCATGAGTGTTCCACAGTAACAAGTGTAAGTCTAATTTATGGATGTGGTAGAGGTCATCAAACAGATTTCAGCGTAGAGTTGGAGCTGCAGCTCAACTGGTAACATCGTGCTTAGGTCAGCGGTGCCGCCAGCAGTGATTTGTGTCCTTTTTGACACATTTCACAACAACTTCAATATTACATGCCGAACAAGTGTGTACGTATGTATTAAGGTGGGTAAAAAACAATAGTTATTTAATTTAAGCTCAGAAAATTCAGTTGGCAGATACGACAAAGAAAATCTCTTTAATTATGAGTTTTTAAAAGGTGGTAATCGAAAAGCTTTAGGCTTTTTAGTTTCCTAATATGAAAAAAATAAGAAACTGAAAAGTAGAGGATCTTTTTATCAATATTTTGAGAGTATGACATGATAAAAAACACGAAAACACGTTCCCTTCAGTTCCACCGCAAATATAAAAGATGCCATAAAGTTCTTGATTTTTAACGGTCAGTTTGTATGGCAGCTATATGTTATAATGATCCGATCTGAACAATTTTTTAGGAGATTGCACCACTGTCTCAGACAATACATCATGCCAAATTTCTTGAAGATATATCGTCAAATGAAAATGTTCTTCATATAAGCACTTTATTCCAATCGTTCAGTTTGTATGGCAGTTATAAACTATAGTGGTCCAATGAACAGCTTTTTTGAAAGAAGAGATCGTGTGCAAAACTTCATACCGAGTTCTCGAAAACTGAGGGACTAGTTCGGGTATATACATACAGAAGAACTCGACTCAGCTCGTCATGCCGATAATGTATCCTTCTGGGTATTGTAAACCTCCAAACAAACTTAATATGTCAGTGCAGGAAATGAAAAGAATTAGATTTTTTGACTCACCCTAGGATGAGTCAAATGGAAGTACCTTTTTCAATAGCCTTTTTTGATAGATCGCACGTGTCGTGTCAAGCTGTCATGTTATTTTTGCTCAGTATTGTTTGGTATTTCAAAAGAAATTGGAAAGCCTTAAGCCTGAACTACGTTTACAAATCGTTCAACTTTATTACGAAAATTCAAATTCTGTAAAAAATGTGTTTCGCGCGCTTGGCACAACATATGGTCAACATAATCGGCCTACAGAGCGTACTATTTACAGCACCATCAACCATCTTGAGACCCAACATTCATTATTAGATACTATTCGACCGAGTAGACCATGTCTAGCACGCAGTGAAGAAAACATAGCAGCCGTAGCAGAGAGTGTACACGAAGACCGTGGAGAATCGATTCGGCACCGTTTGTAGCAACTCGGACTTATGTCGAGATATTAAATTGTTAGTGGAGAAAATAAAGCTTCCGAGATCACGAGCTGCAAGAACTGAAACCGCTCGACCTTCCCAAGCGACTGCGCTTCGCTCTATGGGCTCTTGAAAAGTTCCAAGAAGACCCGACGTTTTCGAGCCAAATTTTGTTCCACGATGAGGACCATTTCTGGCTCAATGGGTATGTAGGAAAACAAAATTGGCGCATTTGGTACAAAGAGAAACCTGGAGAGATTTAAGAGCTGCCATTTCTGACAATAAAAATAACGGTTTGTTGTGGTTTATGGACTGGTCCATATTTCTTCAAAAATGATGCCAGTAAGAACGTAACCGTCAATGGCGACCGTTCTCGCGCCATGATATCCGACTATTTGATACCTGAAATTGAAGCTCGTTATCTCGGCGACACTTGGTTTCAACAAGACGGTGCCTCTTACTACACATCGCATCACCCAATGGATTTATTGAGCGAACACTTAGGTAGGCAGATTATTTCACGTTTGAGGGCCGGTCGATTAGCCATCAAAATCGTGTGATATCACATCATTAGACTTTTTCCTGTGGGAATATGTAAAGTCAAAAGTATATGAGGACAATTCCGCTTCGATTCAGGCCTTGGAGCAAAACATCACGCGTGTCATTCGCCAGTTACCAGTCGAAATGCTCGAACGAGTCATCGAAAAATGGACTCAAAGGATGGACCATCTGAGACGTAGCAGCGACCAACATTTGAAAGAGATAACCTTCAAAAAATAAATGCCTAAGAATGTTCTTTCGAATGATAGTAAAAATTTCACATTAAATTTGAAGTTTATATATTTTTTCTTAGAAAAAGTAGGGAACCTCGAAATGGATCACCGTATGTAAGACGTTATTTCAATGCAGTTTTATTAAAATAAACAATTAATAATTCATACATAAATATTACATTTACATAGGTATTTAAGTAACAAATTATAAATTAATCTATTTTTTCCCCGGAAATGAAAGAAAAAAATTTGTTCCACTTTAAAAAAACGACTCTTAAACAAAATTGGTCAAATGAAAGTATACATTTTGAAAAAATACAAAACGTTTGGTTTAAAAGTAAATTTAGTAATTAATATTGCCTTCTTTATTCTGAATTAATGCATGAAGACGCTTTGGTATGCTTCGAACTCAATTTTTTACAAGTTTGTACGGCTGCTTTTTGTTATTTTGGAATCAAAAATTAACCACAAATGCTAAATTGGATTTAAATCCGGTTACTGGGCTAGTCAGGTCAGTTTTTCTTCAAGCCTTCTTCAAAAAAGCGGATAGTCAGGCGAGATGTGCGTTGGGGCTCGTTATGTTATTGGAAGAGAAACGACCCCGAGTTCACTTTTTCCGCATTTATTTTAAAATTTTCGCTAAGAATGTCAATATATGAAGCAATCGTCATTCGTCCATCGATTTTAAATACACTATTTACACCAAATTTTGAGAAACAGACCCAAACCATGAGAGAACATCCTCCATGCTTCACTGATGATTGTGTGCACATTTACAACACAAACTTACGTAAGTCGAATTTGAATTATCGGGGTGGTTATTTAGATATTGTTTTGCAAACTCTTCCTACTCGAAATTGAAAACATAGGTCGTTTTTTCGACATAGTTTTTAAAACCAGATGTTCGAAGTTTCAGGTTTTCAGGAGATTTTTTTCGTACAAGTCGCTCAGCGTGTATAGAAATTTTGGACTTTGGACCTCCACCGTATTGAGTCTTGCATATCTTCCTTCTCTTGGAGTATTCAAAAATCTTTCTTGCCTCTCCAATCGAAATGGAATATTTTTCATATATTTTTTAATACGTCTCTTCTCATCTTCTACAATTAGGATCCGATTCTCTTAAATTTTTTAGTATTTTTTACTAAGAACAGAAAAAAAATTTTACCATAACAGAATTTCCCTTAATAAATACAAATGTATTAAATCTGTAGTAAAATTCAGTTTTACCTTGAAAGAAATGAACCAAAACTGAAATTATACTTTCATTTGACGCGCACTTATAGGCTCACCAGCGAAGACTAATCCCTCTCAATGGAGTACAAATCTTACTCCAACTGTTTACTTACATAACGGTGCATCTACATAAAATGTTTTATAAATTTATTCATTAAATACAAAGTTTGGATGTTTCGTTTGGTAATGCACTATATTTCAAAAGCTTTGTTTAACCTGCATACTATACATATGTACCTACAAACACAAGTAGTTAAGGTTCGCTATTTTATATTTTTCCCAATGGGCTGCGGCAACTTTGTAGCGTATAACAAGCATGTTTGTGTCAATCTAATTTTAAATGTTAATGAATTGAAGCTCAAATGTACTATGTACACATATATTTTTGCTGCACTCTCTCGCAAGTATAAAGTTTAAAAGTACAAAAACAGAAACCAATGAAAACATGTTAGTCGCCAAAGTGTTTATGACACTGCAGCGTGCTGTAGTCATTAGTGTTTGTATGTCTAAATCTATAAGTAAAGCTAAAAGTAAGTCTGTTTGTCGCTAGTTGACCTTTCGTGCGCTCGAAAATAGGCGAAAAAGCTTAGCTATGAAATTCTCACATCCATCAAGAAAAAGAGGTGTGCTCAATGCACTCATTTGAATAGGTTTGCATGCACTATTGTGTATGTGTGTGTGAGTGTGAGTGGCGCCGTCAATGCGTGTTTTTTAAAGAAAATTTTTAAATAGCACATAGTTGGGTGGAGACGGAGGCAGAGGCCAAACAAATGCCAAATGTCAAGCCAAACACAAAACTACGCCGAGTCATACATATTTATATGCCAAGCACTTTATGTATGTACGCTATATATAGCATTTAAGTGAATCAGTAATAATTATTTGATATAAAGCATTACTTTACCAATGGTAAATGCAATGACTAAGCTCTCATCCCAACATAACTAACCGAGAGAAACAGCGCCTAGTGAGTTAGGTAGGTAGGCATACTGGAATCTGTGTGGGTGTAGACGATAGCTACCAGATAGGAAAATATTTTATGGCTTGTGGCTAGCGGCAAAAATATTTCACTCAAATAAGGAGTGCAAGATTGAAAATTGCTCATATTTTGAAGGCCTAGAAGTATCGAACCGGTTTTTTTTTTGTATTTCTAAGCAAATTTCGTGAGCGGAATCGTTGAGAATGTTGGAAAGATATACGGTGATTCCGTTTTATCAAAAACGCTAGCCGATGAGTGGTACAAAGCCGTCAATAATGGTCGACATATCGTTGAAGATATGTCTCTGTCTGGTAGACCTTCGACCTCCTCAACTGCTGAAAAAGTTAGAGTGATTGTAAGAGAACTCGACATCTCTCACGAGTCCGTCGAATGAATTTGGTGGATATTTTGGGCATGAAGCCGTTCTTGCTAGACTCGACCCGATAAAGTTGCGATAAACAAGTCAACAATCATCGGAATGGAACCCGTTTTCGCAGAAATAAAACAAAATTCGCTGTATCAACTGAAGACCATCCCAAAAAATGATTATGAAAAATGATTCGAGACCTGAAAAACTCGTTGGCATAATTCTATTACATCTGGTTGAGATTACTTTAAATGCTGTAAAATAAATATTGACCGATCAGAATGTGAAAAAGAATCATTTAATACTCTTTGAGACTATGTGGAATGCAACTGTGAAGGATATTTTAGCTTCATGGAAGACGAAGTTAACATTTCATTTTATTATATATAAATTCTATCACCCATGACTCTCCATTCAAATATTTTGGAATTACAACTTAAAATTTTTGCAATCATACAATTATCCTACAAGCCCTTAACATACATACGTAATTGCATTTATTTTTGCATGCGTGCGTGTTTACGTCCCTGAGCCATTCCAACGACCATTATATTTTCTAATGCACATTTAATGAATTACGAATAATATAGTAAGTATATATACATATATATATATACAAAAATATTGTATATGTGTATATGTAATGAATATGTTCTCACCCCAGTATAACAAGTTCACCATATCGCACTCGCGGTTTGTCATGACCATCTGCATCGGCTTCGGCTAATATGGGAGATTCTGTGCCGTCGGTGCTGTAATGAAAAAGAAACATTGAGGTCATAAATAGTGTTGTTTGAATAAATTAGTGTAAGAATAGAAAAAACAAAATAATAATACAAAAAATATTTTCTAAGTTAGTATAATAGATTAATATTCTATAGCATATATGTAGCTGTCATACAAAATGACCGATTTAAATCAAGTTCTTCTATGAAAAACTTTTTTATTTGTAAGGGGTATTTTGGCTTTAGTGCAGATGAAGATAAGACGTGAACCCGCCCCCTAATAGGTTTAATGTATGTATCTTTCAAACTAATCAAGCAAAAGTAACCAAATCCGCTCAGAAGAAGAAACTATACAGACAGTGTGCACTAAAAGTGCGATAATTCAATAGCTAAATACGATAGCGGCATACAATTTTGCACCCGAGATGATAAGAAAGAGCTTTTTTAGGAACCGGTGTAAAAGTATCACGTTTAGGTGAAATCACATATCGCGAGACCTGTCCGACCGATATCACCCAAATTATGGTACGTGGCAAATATGGTACATATGTGGCATTCAACTGTTATTTCCATGTTACAGTGTGAAAATGAGCGAAATCGGACTACAGCTACGCCTACTTCCTATATAACACAATTTTAAATTCCATCTGATTCTTTCACCTTCCATTGTATAAATAAAGAAGCAATTTATATAAAGGCATAAAACTTTTCATGAATAATGTCTTTGAAGTATGCAACCCTATAATCAAAAATTGTCCTAATCCAACCGTAAGTGTTCAAGAAACCAGAAACCGAATTTCAGAGATAATTCTCTTCTAACAATGGTATGTTTGTGTGCTCAAAATGGGTCAAAATGTCAATGAGAATTCTTCCATTAGCTCCCACATATCTAATACAAAAATGTTTGAACTTCCAGGTTACCCTTTACCGCATAAATGAGAGAGCGTGTTTTGCTCATAAAAATGCATCTTTGTGTACATATAAAATGGATAAATACTTATATGTTCTCGAACAATATCAAAATTAATACAAGCATCCCGTGCCTTTCTCTGCCTCCAATATACGCCATAAAATG
The DNA here is from genome assembly GCF_024586455.1 of Bactrocera neohumeralis. Taxonomy (NCBI): domain Eukaryota; kingdom Metazoa; phylum Arthropoda; class Insecta; order Diptera; family Tephritidae; genus Bactrocera; species Bactrocera neohumeralis. The sequence continues at coordinate 50,663,721 of NC_065919.1, forward strand.
ATTTCCGTCTTTTCACCTGCACTTAACCCAATCAAGTTGATCAAAATGTGATATTTTAATGAAACTAAAAGGACAAGATTTCTTAGAATGAAATTGGTCTATACTTTGGTCTAAACCTCATATCCCTAATATAATGAATTCCGATTTTCTGGTTGACGTTTTCCACATCAGCTCAATATGTCATACACAAGTATGTCATACATATATACATTGTGACAAAAAAGTACCCGGATATTATAAATAAAATAAGAAAAACGCAAAATATTTAATTATTCATCAATATTTATTTTGTCGCCTTCAAAGTAATCCCCAGCAGATGTAATATGCTTATGCCAACGATTTTTCCAGTCCTCGAAGCACTTTTCTTAAGCATTTTTTGGGATGGCCTTCAGCTTCTTCAGCGAATTTTGTTTTATCTCTTCGAACGACTGAAAACAGGTTCCACGGAGCGATAATTTCTGTTTGGGGAACTAGAAAAAATCACACGGAACCGAATCGGGTGAATATGGTGGTTGATCGATGGTATTCATTGCGTTTTTGGCTTTAAATTCGTTCACAATCGTACTCTTTTCTGCTTTATCGAGCAGCAACACGTTTCATACCCAAAATATTCACCAAAATCATTCGAACGGACTCGCGAGAGAAGTCGAGCTCTCTGGCCATCTCTCAACACATGCCTGACGATTTTCAACTACCAAATCCTTCAATTTTCTAATATTTTCATCAGTTGAAGAGGTTGAAGGTCGTCCAGAACGAGGCATGTCTGCAACGATCTCTCGACCGTCCTTGCAGGCTTTGTACCACTCGTAGGTTTGTGTTTTTAGTAAAACAGTCCTACCAACTTAACAAAATACATTTTTTTGAAATATTATTTACCCGGATAATTACAACTTCCGGGTGCTTTTTTTCCTTAATGTATACATACATCCATGCCATCATATACAAAGTGCAAATAACTGTTCATCGGCAGTGCTCAACTCTTGGCCAAGTAATTACACATTTGAAAGTAGTTCACAAACTCTCGGCGACTACCGACTGCAAAAGTTCCTAGACTTATTTATTTCTTATAATAATTTTACAACAACATGAGAAAGCAGCAAATAGTATGAAACATTGTGTTGCTGTAAGCGGCGTAAGTGTGTTCAACGAACTTGCAAGCTTTTGCCAAGCACTTACGCCTATTTTACCACTAAAATTTCAATTAACAGTGACAATGGCAACAATAGCAACAGCAACAAAAACAAATATATGTAAGTAAAAACAAAGCAAGGCAGCAACCTTTCACTTCCAGTGCTGCCTGCTGGCTTGGAATGGCATTCAGCCACTTTTGTTTAAAAGACTTGGCTATTGACTTGGCAAGTCTTTTGTGAGAAATGCAAACACACACACACACACACATAAAGCAGCATGTGAAAGAAGAAAAGTAGGGTTTTTACATTTTTTTTTTCAAATGAGAAGAACAGCAATTGACACCCAAAGTCGTAAAAATTCATTCATAAGCAAAATAGCGGCTCGCGTGGGGCGCAATCCGCCTACGAACCGTATATGCCGATTCATGAAAAGCTGATATAAGAAATGGGGTTAGACTTTTATAATTATCCAAAGAACTTGATCAATAAGAAATGACAGCGAGAAGAGATGACCCAAGTAATGCCTGATGCCTAAAAATACTAGAAACTAGCACGTAAGAAGTAAATAATCTGTTAACGAATTAGAAAAGAACAGAGCAGCTCTTTTAAATTTTTTTTTAGCAGGGTTACATCAGATTAGAAGTAAATTTTTATTTTCTTGGATCAAAGAGAGCAGCATATTTTGATATGTCGATGTATAAGGTTATATTATATAGAGTCCGAAGCACTTTGAAATGTTTCTTCGCTCTCTCAAACAGTGCTCTCTTCCAACACGGCAACCAAAATAGGTCACTGCTAAATAATTCGTTTATATTTGTCCACTTTTTAAAGCAAATATTTTAATTTCGTTCAACTTTTCCTACAGGGTTCGTAAAAATTTTCATTCGAGGGCATCCCTAAACATCTTTATGTAAACTTACACCTTAAGTTACGCAAAAAGGATAAAATGCATAGGAATAACTGACTGACGTAGCGGTAAATAAAAGTAACAGTTAGAAAATGTTAATTATGCAAATATTAGAAGAGAGAAAAAGAAAAAAAAAATTCGTTTCGTTTTTGTAACTAGAATATTTCTCCGAAATTTCAAGGCAATCGTAGTACAAGTGTAGAGGATAGAACCATTGGGAGAGCGGCCCGGTCGGCTACTTCAATCTTTGATCGTAATTTTCTCCAAAACATCGCTTTCAAAGTCGGTGCTCAGAAACCTGCGAAGCAATCTTATTGAACTGCGTATAGAAGATAGAAAATAATTGTGGTTTGGTTTCCAGGAGCTTACTGGGCGCGATGGAGGTGATGTTATTCCTGTTGAGTAGATGGATAAAAGGGTCTTGAGCCTGTTTCTACAAAATACTGGGTAATCTAGAATCATGTGTTTTGGAGTTTCCGGTTCCATGTCGCAAAACCGGCGAACCTGCAGTGCCCAGTTAGAGCGCGACAAAGAGACGGAATTTGTCTCTGGGAAGGTTGATCATATTTCTAAACCTTGCTAGGTTGTAACCGCCCACCTTGGTGTGGCTTATTCGTGCGGAGTAACTCCTTTATGATGTGGGATTCCCACCGCAATGCATGTTTCTGGCTCCACCAACCTAGAAGCCGCCGCAGAGCGGGCTAGTTCGTCGGTCAGCTCATTGTCGGCTACCCCTTTATGCGCCATGGCTCCCAAAGCAGGTGTAGACGGTTGGAAACTGATAGGTGGTTCAGCCTTCGTGTACACTCCTCTACTAATAGCGATTTGACTTCATTAGACGAAATATCTCCTGTCATCAAACATACAGTCGTTCCACTCGCAACTAGGTTCCCACGTCACTGTTGACAGTCATAACTTCGAAGACGTAGAAAATTTCGTCTATCTTGGAACCAGCATTAACACTAACAATGTCAGCCTCGAAATTTAACGCAGATTAACTCTTGCCAACAGATGCTACTTCGGACTGAGTAAGCAATTGAGAAGTAAAGTCCTGTCTCGACGAACAAAAACCAAACTGCACAAGTCAGTCATCATCCCCATCCTGTTATATGGTACAGAGGCATGGACGATGACAACATCTGACGAGTCGACGTTACGAGTTTTCGAGAGAAAGATTCTGCTTACGATTTATGGTTCTTTGTACATTGACAACGGCGAATACCGCAATCGATAGATCGATGAGCTGCACGAGATATACGACGCCATTGACATAGTTCAGCGAATTAAGAAAGAGCAGATACGCTGGCTAGGTCTTGTCCGAATGGATGAAAACACAACGGCTCTGAGAGTGTTCGACGCAGTACCCGCAGGGGATAGCAGAGGAAGAGGAAGACTTCCACTCCGTTGGAGAGATCGGGTGGAGAAAGACCTGGCTACTCTTGGTACTTCGAATTGGCGCCAAACAGCGAAAAGGAAGAACAACTGGAGCGCTGTTGTAAATTCGGTTATTTCCGCATAAGCGGTGTCTACGCCATTAAAGAAGAAAAAGAAACTGCTTCCTCAAGTAAAATTTACGAAAAACATGTTTTTTCTTACTTGTATGTGGATAAAGAAAGTGGACCCCCGCCCTTAAACGACTAATTTTCCTACCTATGAGATTATTACGGCTATTTGACTTTATTTGCCAGCTGTTCAAATTACAAACCGTTTTCGAAATCACGAAATAAAATATCGCTGGTCGTTGCCATATCGGCTTACTACCTTGGTGACTTTCTCATAATTAAAACTAATTAACACCCTTGGGTTTTATAAACACTTACAATTACTTACATATCTTTGTATGTATGTATATGAATGTAAGTTGTTGTAAATTGAAGGGTTTATTGTTGCTTTATTTGCTTTCCGCAGATTGCACGAGCAATCAGTTAGCAACCAGGTTGCAACATGTTATATTTAGCTTATTAATTATCAGGTGGGTAAAGTGGTTCACTTTCTACGACAAAATGTTCATAGAGCACACACACACACTTATGCATGTTTGGTTGGGTTTGTGCAAATGCATTTATGAAAATATTTACCTTAGCTCAATGCAGTTGGGTAAATATATATCGAACGATACAAGATGTACTTAGTGTGTGACTTTTCTGTATGCAAAACTTATGGCTACAATCTGCTTGCTTGAGACAAGTAAGAAAATATGAATGTAAGTACATATGTATGTATGTACAAGGTGCTTTCCAAAGTAAACAGGACTTAAAAAAAACAGTACCAATGGTTTTTTTCGGCAAAATCAATTTATTTTATTCAAAATAGTCTCCTTCTGCTTCAATACAGCTTTTTGCACGGTCCAAAAGCATGTCAAACGAGTGTTTTAGCTCGTTGGCCGGTATGCCGGTGCAAGCCTTTTGAATGGCCTCTACGTCTGCATAACACTTTCCTTTCATGGGCAAATGCTTTTTCCGAAAATGTAGAAGTCGCACGGTGCCAGATCAGGTGAAGACGGGGAGTGGTTAATGGTTAAAGTGTGATTTTTGGTCCAATAATCGGTCACGGCGCATTATCGTGCAACAAACGCCAACTTTCATCTTCGCGATATTCGGATCGAACACGTCGAATACGGCGCACGAAACGCTTCAAAACTCCAAGGTAGATTACCGCATAAACATTTTGGACGGGTGGAACAAATTCTTTGTGTACAATACCCATGGAATCACAAAAACAAATCAGCATTGTCTTCACTTTTGACTTCTCCATGCGCGATTTTTTGGGTTTCGGCTCGGCCGGTGCATTTCATTCAGCACTCTGAAGTTTCGTTTCTGGATCATATTGGAAACATTACGTTTCGTCACCAGTCACAATATTGTAAATGAAGTTTTTGTCCTTTTTTACCTCATTATTGATGTCCTTCGAATGTTGGTTTCTGAGCAATTTTTGGTCGTCAGTCAATTTGTGCGGAACAAACCGTGCAAACACCTTTCGTAAGCCCAAATGTTCGGTCAAAATGCGATAAATCGATGTTTTGGAGATGTTCAATTCCATTTCCATGAATTTCGATGATGATTTCGGCTGATTTTTGATGAATTCATACACAGTTTCGATGGAATTTCCGGTGATCACGGATTTTGATTGGCACACATGTTGATCGTCATTATGTCCTCACGACCACTTTGAAAACGTTGAAACCACTCGTGCACTTTGCTACGGGATAGACAATCATCGCCATAAACTGGTTTCATCAATTGCCACTTTTCGGTAAAAGTTTTACCAATTTTAAAACAAAATTTAATGTTGGCTCTTTGTTCGAAGCTCATTTTCGCACCGATAACACAAACATACTGACACTTAAAACGCAATAACTTCACTTCCAATCGATGAAATGTCATGAAATTCTCACTGGACAATCGATGAAGATAGCAGATTCCAACGCACCAGACGACATATACATAGCGCCACCAGGGGGCGCTGGATTCAAAAAGTCCTCTTTACTTTGGAACGCAGCTTGTATATATGCATGTATGTGTATGTGTGAAATTTTTATACGCACTCGATAGGCTTTTTGTGGTGAAAGGACTATTGTTCGGCAACATCAACAAAACAAAGTAGGCATACGCTCGTAAAAGTGCAATGTTTACAACAACAAAAGCAGCAACAACACGTCGTACGTTATGTATAGCCAGCCAAGAGGTGATGGCCAAGCGTTCAACCACTTACGGTACAATTAACAACCGCCTGCCAACAAAGGAAACATATTCTGCTCATGGGCATGTGTGTGTGCGTAAGTGCATGTGAAATGGCAAGTAAAAAAGCAAATTACTTCAAGGAAATATAAGACCATATAACTGTATGTATGTAAAAAGAATGCAAATAAAACGCGCAAAAAACGCACGTAACTGTAGGAAGTTGTTAATTAAATATTGATAACACCGTTATATTGAATAACAAAGAGGTGTGTGTTTTTTAAACAAAAGCTTACAAAACGCGAGGAAGTGAGAGTCTTTAAAAACTGCGCAATAATATTGTGTTCGATTGTGTGTTCGCTTGTTATATTTTTTGTGAGAAAATGGGGTTTTAACTCTGATTTGAGGCTTGTGCATATCAGAAGGTGTTTAAGGGGGTATTCTTGTCTAGGATCGATTTTTTTTGCATATCTTGAAAGTTTAGACATTCAAAAATATGACCTTGGAAGGATTTTTCAAAATTCGACTTATTTTCGGAGATACATCCGATTTTGTGACACGGCGTACGTGTTCACTAGATTTGTCTCCTAAACTTTAACCTTTATGTGCTCGGTAGTCTACATTTGTAGCATTTTTGCAGAAAAAGTTGAATAAAAAAAAATTTTTCATAACAGCATGGTCCGAAATTTTTAGTAGCTTCCTAAAAATCAGTTCTTAGCAGATTTGGCCACTGACACGTAAAAAAAATAATTTACAGCACCCCCCAGCCCCTATTTTCAAAATGACCATCTCCTGGCGGTTAGTCTACAAATGTAGACACCATATAAAATGTATGAAAATTCACATCACTCTTCCACTCAACTCTAATTTTTTGAATGCGGTTTTTGAATAAGTAGACTGTGCTTGTGTTACTGACTTTTAGCGTATTTCGCAGTAGCAATAATTGTTTTTGCAGTGATTTATATTCAATATTCATATTGTGGTGATTAGTGTTGCATTGCTTTTCAAGCATTTTTTGGTGCCTAATAATTTTAAATATTTCGAAAAACAACAATAAATATGTCTGAACATGCCTCAAACCGTCCAAAACGAGTCGTTAAACGGTAAGTGTATCTTTTTCGATGATATGGATGATATAAAAGAAAATTGTAAACACAGGCTAGTGTACGAAGAGCTTCAAAACCATATTGAGAATCTATTGAGTGAGGTTGATGAAGAAGCAGAAGAGGGCCTAGATTTTGATGATTCTACGGATGATTACGTACCACCGGGTATAAATCCCGAAGAATCTGATGCTGAAAACGAAATGATGCTTGAAGAAGACGATATTCGATCCGATGAGCAGAGAGAAGGCGTATTGTTTGAAGCAGATTACGAGGAAGAGATGGATTTCGAGGAGGAGGAGGCAGATGAACAGTGTCTTGGTCCGTTGGTTTCAAAAGACAACACTACCTGGCTTTCCAATCTGCCTAATCAAGCAATTCGATTGAGTGCTCATAATGTGTTTCGTGGCACTGCTGTTGGCCCATCTCGTGCTACCAAAGGACTCATCGAGTCAAGTGTATTTGATTTGATTTTCACCCCATCGATGTTCGAACAAGTTCTAATTGATACTAACGCGAAAGCCGAAAAAACGTTTCAAAATTGGAATGAACAAAACCTCAACGGAAATAAGAGAATTTGGAATAAAGTGACAATTGTTGAATTGAGAGCATTCATTGGGCTCTTATTTTTGGCAGGTGTTAATAAGTCTAACGATGAAGACATTGATGTATTGTGGAGTACAGAAGCAGTTTGTTACTACCGTGAAATCTCGGTTCAAGGAAATTTTGCGGTTCATTCGGTTTGATAATGAGCGTACTAGAGTTGCTCGACTAGCAAACGATAAAGCTGCTCCAATTTCTGCATTATGGGCTCTAATAAACAACAATCTTCGCCGCTACTATCAACCATCAGGAGAGATAACAGTTGACGAACAACTATTTGCATATCGCGGAAGAACTAGATTCACGCAGTACATACCATCAAAACCTGCAAAATATGGCATAAAAGTCTGGTTCGCATGCGATGCAAAGTCTTTCTATCCTCTCAACTGCGATATTTACACAGGAAAGGAATCGAATTCTAGTCGTGCAACTAATGTAGGAGAGAATGTCGTGCAAAGACTGGTTTACCCTTGGCAAAACACCGGAAGAACCATAATCTGTGATAACTTTTTTACTTCATTGAATCTGGCTAGGAATTTGATGTCGAAAGGGCTCTCTCTTCTTGGTACTGTTCGTCAAAAGAAAACATTTGTGCCAAATGAAATGAAAGCAGACCGCAAACGAGCAGAACAGTCAACAATTTTTGGTTTTCTCGAATCAAAATTTGCGTTGGTATCTTAAGTGCCAAAAAAGGGAAAAGCTGTTATACTACTTTCCAGTACGCCCTTGACAAATGCTATTGTACCTGAGAAGAAAAACAAGCCACAGTATATCCTTGACTACAACGCTACCAAAGGGGGCGTCGATGCAATGGACAAAATGCTTTCTGCATTTTCCACTAATCGGAAAACTTTGCTTTGGCCTTTAGCAATGTTTTTTAACATGCTAGATATAAGCGCTCTAGCCGGATTCATTATATATTCGGAAAACAACGACCATATCCAACAAACAGACAAACGACGAAAGTTCCTGCGATGCCTTGCAAAACAGCTTTTTATGCCAGCAATTGAGCTGCGCTCTCAAAATCCAAGGGTAGTAGGCCATGCTCCAACACGCCTGGCTATTGAAATGGCACTCGGTAGTTCTCCTGTTTCCGGCACTATTGCGAACCACTTGCCTGATATTTCTAACGACTTTCAACCTATGCACCCTGTTCGTTGTCAAAAATGTGAAGCTGGAAAGCGTAAAACCACACGCAAGATTTGCAGTTGGTGTAAAAAACCTGTATGTGACACACATGCTACAACATATACTTTAGGCAAATGTTGTACGATGAATGATATTTAAATATTTTCAACTTAACTATGTATCTAAAAATCATATATTACATAATAAATATGCATACAAGTATAAAACTCTTCGTTCCAGTGTTTTTGTTCATATGTTGACATAGTTTTCCATACAAATACATAATTGCTACAAATGTAGACTTCCGACCGCCAACGTAAGTTTACAATCCCGAGCACATAAAGGTTAAACGCGTTTTTCTCAAAACTGACTTTTTCGGAACGATACCCACGATTTCTCAGGTTCTACTGGACCGATTTACTTGAAATTTTTATAGTGTCTTCTTTATAGGCTTGTCTATGGCTAGAACTAGCCCCATCCCCATATTTTTATTTTTATTATCTTTAAAAAATTCGAAATAGTCAGAAAAAGTGATACAAAAAAACTTTTTTTTTTAGGCAGTCGCCATTTTGTGAAAAAAATTTTTTCCCACTTTTCCGTAGTTCCGGCCATTGCGACATTATTCTAGATTAATAATCTTTTTTTTTGGTTTCAGATAACTAGGAGGGTTGAAATCATGGGTATGGTCACGTGGAAATTTTTAGAGACCCCCACTTCGTCAGCTCATAATTTTTGAAATTTTTTACTTTTTAATTTTTTTCTGTACTCTTCTAAAATTAACAAATAACTAATAAAAAAATGGATAGTAAAAATATTAATTGCCTTTTTTTACGACACTTTAAAAATTACCTGAAAATCATGCTTCTAGACCAGAATACCCCCTTAACTTGACTTCTTGTAGACCATACCAATATAAACATCTGAGTTCCTATCCGTAAGACTGTTAATTTTGTTCATTTTCATAAAATATTAAGCAGCTTCTGGCATTAGTTTGGTGGGCGGATTATTTCAAATAATATAGTGGGCAATATATGTAAGTGGTCTCCTTCTGCAGAGTCCTAAGCCAAGCTCTTTATTTTTGGTATTTTCCCAACAATTTTCTCAAATTAAATCCGTATACTAATGTGGGCAAAAAATAGTAAGACCTTTTAATTTAAATTTGGCGCGAAAACGAACTCGAACGATTTTTTTCTAGATTGGCATGACTGTCAGTGACATCTGTGTCAAATGCCACATCAAAATAATCATTAGTGTTTGATATGCGCTTTGACTTTCTGAAGTACATAAAGCGCATTCGGCAATTTTTACGATGAGTCAAATGATTCAACAAAGAAGTGCCATTAAATTTTGTGTGCGGAATCGAATTTCTCAAGCAGAAACGTTCAGAATATTCGAAAAGGTCTTCGGTAATAATTGTTTGTCGCGAGCAAGCGTTTTTGATTAGAACAAAGAGTACAAGAGGGTGGAGAACGCGTTGACGACGAGCCACGTCCAGGACGGCCATCAAGAACAACTGTTGATCAACACGTCAATAAAATAAAGAAAAAGAGGGTGCTTGTGACGCAATGATTAACATCAGAAGAATAAGTGAAAACCATTACGAAAGCTCATTTGGCCCTAAGGAAAGTGAAAGCACGATTTTATTCCAAAATCACTCAATTTTTTCGAAAAACAGCGCGGCGTTAAAGTCTGTGAAACAATGCCTTTCTACAACGGTATGGCATGAAATGTATTATTACAGGCGATGAGTCTTGGATCTATGCTTACGACTCAGAAACAGACAATCAAACGACCGAATATCGTAACAAAGGTGAGCCGAAGCCGAAAACACAAGTCAAAGCAGGCCAAAAATCAAGGTTATGTTGACAGTTTTCTTCGATTATCGAGGTGTGGTGCACTCCGAATTCCTTCCGACCGGCCAAACTGTCAACAAGGAATACTATTTCAGTGTTACGCGTCGTTTGCGCGAAGCTATTCGTAAGAAGAGGTCGCAATTATTACACGACGATAATGCTCCGTCGTTAGTTTTTCGCCAAATTTTCAATTCTCGCTATTCAGCAAACTCTAACAACCTCTCCGAGAAACCGTTTTAAGTCAATTGAAGACATTAAGGGTGAATAGCTACGCGCATTGAAAGTTATTCCAGAAATTAACTTTCACAGCTGTTTCGAGGATTAGGAAAAACGTTGTCACGAGTATATTGGGGCTCAAGGGGGACCAGTTAATTTTTTCACAGCGAGCATTCTTTTGAGATCTGAGGAAATACTCGCTGTGGGCCAGATCTGGAAGCAATTCGAAGCCGGATTCATGAATTTTATTCACCGTTTTCACTGGCTTGTGATACGGTGCATTGTTTTGGCGATAAAAATACTTTCTTTTTCTTCAAATGCGGCCATTTTTCGGCGATTTCGTCTTTCAAACAGCCCAATAACGTTATGAAATTGATGCAGTGGATTGTGCTTCTTTTTTCAAGGTAATAAATACAAATTATTCCATGCGCATCCCAAAATACAGAGGAATGTTACATTTTTCTATGATTTGGAGCGGGTTCATCGTCTGCAGTCCGCTCGGATGACTGTCGATTGGACTTCGGAGTGAAATGATGGAGCCATGTTTCATCCATTGTCACATATCGACGCAAAAACTCGGGTTTATTATGCTTGAACTTCTCCAAACACGGCTCCGAATTATCAACTCGTCGCTGTCTTTAGTCAAAACTGCGCTCGCGCGGCACCCACTTTGCACGGAGCTTTCTCATATCAGAATATTCGTGAATGATATAAGGTACACATTCAGTTGATATCATTAGAGTGACTGCTCTCTATTTTGTGGACTTTTTCGATGTTTTCGTCGGTAACAACATCTTTTGTGCGTCCACTGCTTTTCACAATCTTCGGTGCTCATTTCACCACGATTAAACTTAGCGTACCAGTTCTGGATGGTTGATTTTCCTGGGGCAGTGTACGCAAACTTATCATCAAGTCAAGTATTTGCTTGAAGTGTATTTTTCGGCTTCAAAAAGTAATATTTTATCAGAACGCCAAATTCGTTTTATCCATTTTTTTCTCAATAACAAAAGTTTCTTCATTCAAAATGTTATAATTCACAAACTAATGATCCGACAGCTGTTATACATGCGCCTTTTGAAGGCTAGGGATAACCAAAAATCGTATGGATTACTACTAGCGCCATCTATGTGTCCTGCCGGGGACTTCTTAATTGACCGGCTAGTTTATACGAATTCAAATGGTCGTGAGGATTTAAATGTCGACCTGAAGGCAAGTGCTCCAGAAGCTAATAATGAAAAGCAATCGAAGCAAATTTTACCACGATAACATTGGCTAAGTAATTAAGGTAAATACGATTAAAGCATAATTTGGAAAATGCCAAAATATATACCAGATCTATTCTATCTAAAATCACCTTGGAAACATCCAAAGCAAGTTCATTGTACCAAAAACTGTCCAAATAAACAACGCTTAGTGCCGTTAGCTTTAACAGCTCTCCACCCACTCACTACCCATTTCGAATGTCGACATGAAATTTAAGCAGCAATTCAGCAATTAAGCTGTTTATTGCCGTTGCAACAATTTAAATTGCGTATAAAATTTCAGCAAATCGCAAATGAGCGAGCGAAAGTCAAAGGCAATGCGACGGAGTCTAATAAAAAAATGGGGAAATGTGGCGCCTTCTTGCGCACACCAGCCAGGCAGGCGGCAAAGCGGCAGAGAAGCATTGAAACCAACGATGATATGATGTTACGGTGGCGTATAGCGGAACCACCCACATGCATGTGCAGAGAGGAATGGAGCAAGAGAGAGAGAGGGAGGAGGACACATGCATACACACATGAATACTAACTAAGCAGACAAGTGCACAGGCGCAGCAACAACCCTTCGGTGAAAGCGCAGTCAATAGTCGCTGCGTTGCAGCCAGACCCGAAAAACACACCCTCCGCAAATAAAGCGCTGCCGGCGCAGCGGACAGACATGCATGTAGACAGCCTACATCGATTTCGTGTCACATTCAAACTTGCTCCCCATTTCTACTATGCGGATTGCGAGACAATTGCCGACCTCGCGTGGCAGGAAGGGAGAGAGGCGGCAGCTCATATGTTGCTGTTGGCGTCTGACTGCTTGTGTTGCGCAGGGGAGGGACAGGGCTGTAGAGGAGGGCGAAATTATGACTACATGTGTATATGTAAGTATGTGAGAGCTTGCGACGGCCACTTGAAAATCTGCAACGCAGACAACATATGCCTATTTAGAAAATAAAAATAAAATGCCAAGCAACAACAACAGCGAATGAAAGTCTACACCAGCTGCAACAACAACAACAACAACGACAACAAGTAGAAATAATTCACTTGCCGCCTTGGGTGGATGCGCGCCCATCCAACAAAGTGGTTGTCTGCCTGTCTACCTCGCCCGCTGCCGCTCTCACGGCGCTGTAATACGAGCGCACCATAACGATATTTACCGTTGCCAAGTACGACTGCTTGCGGGGAAGGATGGGGCTTGGAGAAGTGTATAGAATGCAGTAGGCGCGGCAAATAGCTATATAAATGTATATATGTATTCAAAGCGCCGACGGCATTGACTTCTCGAGTAGATGGCAGCCAGGGAAATTGCGAATAGCAAATTGGAAAAGGCCAGGCTAAAGCAAGTGGCGAGAAAAAATTGCAAAGAAATGAAAAATTGAAAACAAAATTGAGCAAATTAAGTACAAAAAGCCAGAACGTTACGACAATTTTAGATTTTCTACATTTTAATTTCGTTAAAGTCGCGCGGGCTTAACGCCACATCTCTTCCAGCCGAATCAGTATGGCTTTCGTGCGTCACCCTTTTCGTAGTAAGTTCAAAGAGAAAAAAGAAAATTGTATAAGCATTGTAAGTGGATTCATTTCGGCTTAATGAGGTCGTCGCGTTCAGCGTGACCTCAGCTCAACTCGTGTGCGAATTGCCCCCGAAAAGCATTAAAAGCAACAAATTTCTGAAAGGATGACGACAGATTTTCATATTTTTTTATAATTTTTCCTTTTGTGTCAACATAGTAATTGAAATCAGTTTGCACTCGTAAAAAACTAGATTAGAGAGGCCCCCCACTGCCTTCGTCTGCCTGTCGCAACGATGTGTTATGATGACATTTTCGGCACAGACAACACTTTTGCTGGCACCGTGGCATACTTCGATTGTCTCTCATTTGCTGTCGGCTCTAATTGTCACACATTTCTGCTGCAATTTTCTTTTTTCTATTTTTGGACTTTTTTTTTTGCCTTTTTGCATTTAAATTTTGCTTTTAATTGTGATTCTGATTGCGACGCTGATTTGCGCTGATGAAAAGACCGGTAGCGGGCACATGAACTGACGTGACCGACACGCTGTGCTGCTTTGCTGCGCTCAAGTAAGCGGATCGGTGATGTCAGCCACCCGCCAGCCGGCCGGCAAGTGCTGGCCGTGTGGGTGTTTTGCGTAACTGCCGGTGATGGCGTGTGTAACGGGGAGGAGTGTAGGGAGATTAGTGTGCAGGAAATTTGCATGAATTTTTGCATAAAAACGAGTTCACATTAAATATTAGTGATGTACATTTTGGCGGACAGGAATGATTGTGCAGTTTTAAGAATTTGAAGATAAGCGAAACAATAAACAGTTATGTACATACGTATATATCTCAAAACAACGCTTGATATGTTCTTTTACTGAACTAAAATTTCACTTAATATAAATCTATGAAGACTGGACTGGTTACATATCAACTACTTGAGTTCTTAAAGGAACCACAGTTTATTAAAATTAGACATCATGTAGGTAGCCGACTCTTTTTGCAAATTAGATGATCTTCAGAGACTAGCAACAAGTTTTATTTCAAATATTCGGACCGAGCTTTAAAGAACTTAGTGTTCGCGAATTTCTTTGGTCCCACTGCGGTCATTTATCTTTGCCGTATTATTTTCCTCATACAAAAATATTGACTACATACGACTTTTTCACTAGCATATGTGTTTTTGGATCTATAACTATGTATATCTGCGTATTCGCAATACCATCAGACATCTTGAGACCCAGCTTTCATTGGATAATGACTGTCGTATGGAACCACTTGGCGCATTTTACGTCGAGATTTTAAATTGAAAGCGTAAAAATATAACTTTTGCAAGAACTGAAACAGCTCGATCTTCACAAGCGATATTGCATCGCTCTATAGGCTCTTGGAAATTTTCAAGAATGCAAAAACAGCTTCTTTTTGTAGCGTTCAAGCAGCATCTCTGACAGGCAACATCGTCTTGCAAAGACTTCAATTCATATGGCACGCAACTTTCTTGCTTTTAAATATATCCGACTGCTGTTAAACGGCTTTTCAATAGCTCCTGAGTGATTCCTAAAGATTATTCGAGCCCTTCTTGTATTTGACAACAATCTTCATCGAGTAATGCTTCCAGTTTCTCATCTTTAAATCAACGCCCAGGACGTTTTTCGCCTTCGAAGCTAAAGTCATCACTTTTAAATCATACAAACCACTTTTTGCTCAGCTGTTCACCATAACCTTTAACCCAAATACGATGACTGTCAGCTATTTACTTCATATTAAAGTAATAAAGAACAACTACCCTTCAAAAACATGTTATAGTGGACCGATCAGAACCATTTGTTCGGTATTAGCAGTGTTGCCGAAGATTCGTGAAGATATCTGTTCAAATAAAAAGGTTTCCAGCTACTTTTCATTAAAAAAAAAAACACTGAGGGACCTCTGCTCAGGTTACAAAATATCATTATCTGCTTGGAGACAATTTTAAAGTTGGAGATGAATTCTCTGTATTGTAAGTGTGACATACATATGTATATGCATATAATATTATCTCTACATATCGTCACCTGAAATGCAAAATAACGTATCATCAAAAAGTTCAAAATTGAGTTTTTTACTGATTACGATTCACCACATCATATTACATATGTGTCGCAAATTTTAAGCTTCTGCGATCAAAAATACCCAAGCTATATTAAAAATTCAAAAAAACGTATCATCAAGTGCTTGATTTCGTTAAACCAAATAACGTATCATCACCCAAGTATGTAAATATAACAGAGTGTTTTTTTTTATATCGAAGTTAGCCTTCATTTATTGTTTATGTTTATTTTTAGTGCTTAAGTTCAATGTGCTTTGGTTAGTTTAGGCTACATCGTTGATCGAACGTGGAAGGTGAACATATATGTAGTCCTTTGTGAGGCCATAGAAAAGAAGAACTCCTGTGTTCGAACTAATAAATTAACAAAACACTTTCCGCGAGTTCGGTGGGATGTCTGAAGGTATGCGCCACAAGTGATTAAGTCTGACCTCCCTAACGCAAGACAGCCAAGAAGGAAGTGTTGAGTTGCTTCCACCTAATCTTCTTCCATACAGCTAGTGTAGATGGCATCTGGTAGGGTTCCCAGCCTTACTGCGTAGAAGCCAATAGGGCGATTGTTACAAGCCCCAAAACTAGGGAAAGACTGCCTTACTGAGGGCAAAGAGATCACAAGATCTCATGCGAAAGATCTTGGGACAAAATACTTTTTCAACAGCGTGTGTAAAAGTTGTGGCCCAGCAGCAGTATAATAGGATACGGGAGCACAGATCCGCTCCCATTCTACCGATAGCGGTTCTAGGGTGCCTTTCCTTACTAGCTCATCAGCTTTACAATTGCCTGCGATTCCGCTGTGGCCTGGCACTCATATCATTCTTATCACAAAGGCACTCGATGCTATTGATAGCGAGGTTAGGTCTTCGATCAGCTCTGAATTTTCTCATTGTTAAGGAGTTCAAGGCTAAAATCGCTGCTCTGCTATCTGAGTCGATGGTCACTCCTCTGAAGGAGGCTGCACTCCGGAGTAGTAAATCTACTGCTACCTTAATGGCTCCAGTCTAGGCCTGGAAGACACTGCAATACTTAAGAAGTTGGAGAAACTGGAGTTGATAGAGAGCTCCTGGCAGTGGACCCCTCCACCTTTGACCCATCCGTGAAGAAGCTCTCTGTCCCTTTTCTCCAACGGCTTCTTCCCACCCACAACTCCCTCGGTATATGGGTAGAGAAGGAGCCGCTAGAGCTCGGTTTAGCGACTCCATGTTCTAAGTAATCAGACCCGTGCTTTTTTAGGAATTCAGCAGCCTATTCTTTTGCAAAATTTAACAATAACTAAGAAGAAATGGCAACATCTGCAGGACCTAGAAGCTTTAATTCCAGCAGACTGTTATTACTTTTATGATAATATACCTTTTGAATAATTAGTTATTTAATAAATAATAATTAAAAATTATCCTCATTTTTTAGCTTGAAATATTTAAATTTTTTCTAGTACTTATGTACGTACATATTAATAATAAAAATAATATGAAATATGAAAAACTGGCAACTGTTTTTATTTAAAATTAAAAAAAAAGTATTAATATTCAAATTTTTAGTTTTTTTACAAATTTAGATTGATCATACGTTATTTTGTTTCAGAAATGAAAATTCAAAATAACGTAAGACACCTACTATAAAATTTGCTTAATTTTTTCATTATTTTTTTTCTAAAATATAATTATAGGTTCATGTTAATTCAGATTTGAAAATTTTGTTTCAATATCTCAAGTGGTTTTCTTTTTATACGGTTTTTTGCTTCTCCTGTAAACCTACGAAAAGTGATGTTACGTCATTTTGCATTTCAGGTGACGATATGTATTTGTAAATATTGGATAGTCGAAAAAGTCTTTTCGTATTTCTAATCAAACCAACTTATTTTATATTTATAATGAATCAAATATGTACCATTTTGGTCGACCACTTTTTGTCATTTTTTCGCTAGAGACATTATTCCATGAGTGTAAAACTTTTCTGGTTTCTCGGCGAAAAACTGCGACAAGTAATTTTCACAGGCTTCTCTTGAAGCCAACTCCACTCCATTAAGGGAGTTTTAAATTGACCGAAACAAATGGTAGTCCGATGGTGCAGGTAAAGGCTATATGGTGGATGCATCAAAACTTCCCAGCCAAGCTCACCCAGTTTTTGCCGAGTCATCAAAGATGTGTGTGGTCTAGCGTTGTCCTTGATGGAAGACGAAGCCCTTTCTGTTGATTAGTTCTGGCTGTTTTTTTCGATTGCTTGCTCCAATCTCATCAGTTGTTGACAGTACGAGTAAAATGTAGAATCAATCGTTTGACTAGTGCATGATTCCTTTCCAATACCACCAAAAACTCAGCATAACCTTTCGAGGCCTCAATCCTAGCATTGCGACCATTTGTTGAGCTTCACCACGCTTGGACCATGATCGTTTTCGCACATTGTTATCGTCTTTAATCCACTTTTTGTCTCTTGTTACCATTCGCTTCAGAAATCTTTCCATTTCATTTCGTTTCTGCAAAGATTCGCAGATCTTAATTCGGTCCATTCAATTTTTCACAGACAATTCATTTAGTACCCAAACATCGAGCTTCTTTTTGTAGCCAGCCTTTTTTAAATGGTTCAAAACCGTTTAATGATGAATGTTAAGTTCCTTAGCGATGTCATGGCTGCTTATGTGACGGTCCTGTTCAATCTTATCCATAATTTCCTTGAATTTTTCAACGATGGGTGGACCCCAGCGAAGTACATCTTTCACTTCGAAATTTCTAGAGCGGAAGCAAGCGACTATTGTATTGTTCTACACGAACTCATACAGCATTGTCTCCGTAAACTTCACAAATTTCATTGGTGGCTTGGGTCGCTTTTCACTTTTTTTATACAAAAATTTCAAAATAAAGCGAATTTCTTCAATATTTTCACTCATTTTTGAACAGCTGTAACTTTTTTTCAACTTCCCCGAATTTAAATAAAAAAAAAAAATTAGTAAAATGGGAAATCGTAAATCAAATTTAGCTATAATAAATACTTATCAGCAACTAAGCCGATTTCGAAAGTGAAAGCAACGCGTAATGTTCAATGCGAACAAGAACTTTCGTACGTTGAAACCGAGCACAAACACACGCACAACAGTACCACATACTCCTACACATACACACCAGCATACAGTCGGCGATAAAGCTGCACAAGTGTGCGGTAAAAAACTAGTAATTTTCTGCTCGCAAAAAGCGAAGTGAACGAAATCGCAACTTAACATTGCCTTAACATGCCACTGTTAATTTATTTGATTGCAAAATCAGTTTTTTGCTCGTGTTTTTGTTTTTACATTTTGCGGCAGTAATGTTTTCCTGCAATTGCAGCTAAAGTCACGCTTGCGCAGACAACAATCGCTGCTGGTGGTGATGCACCAGTGCAGAGTTGTTACACAATGACAACACAAATGAGGCGAACGCATTGCTGTGTGTGTGTGTGTATGCCTGCGTGTGGGTGCATTGTGGCTTGCGAAAAACGGTTTACTTCTTGTTTTTGCACCGCTTTTATTTTCACTGCAACATCTTGTTGGCTTTGGCGCCGCGGCTTGTGGCGGCACATGGCGTTGACGGCAGCTTTTTCCCCGTCTTCCGGCTGTGCGCTTCGATTTAACCGATTTTTTATTGACACACTTTTATTGTTTACATCGCCTTTTACGTTGGGATGTAGTAAATTGCAGCGGAAAGCAGCAGCAGGAATTATATTCGAAATTCGTTGAGACGAGTTTATGTGGCGAAAAGAAGATTAGAGAGTTTATGCCAGACAGTGGAAGCAGATAAATTACTATAAGATACACATTTTAAGATTTGAACTTGCTTTTATTATGTATTGTTTTTACTTGGAAATATCATCCTTTGATATCCACAATCACCTTTTTAGATGCACTAAAAACGTATGATGTATTCTGCTACTCTTCTTCTTCTTATAGCCGAGTTAACAGCAGCGCCCCAGCATTTTCTACTTTTTGCTATGTGGCGCCAATTGAAGATTCCAAGTGCAGCTAGGTCCTTCTCCACTAGATCTTTCCAACGCAGTGGAGGTCTTCCTCTTCCTTTGCTACTATTTTTGGCTAATTGCCCTTGGAAACCGATATCTTAGCCATCCAGGTAAAGTATAAAAGCAGGAGGGTTTAGATTGGTATTCAAGTAATTTCAATATCAAAAGTATCAGGCGAGAACCGAAGCTAAGATTAGTTGTTCACTAACATATGTATATGATTTATTAACCATTAATTTGTTTGTTGACTTGAAAAACTATTCATCTCCGTTATGCTTTTTTTAGATAGACACTACAGGTTTCTGTATGGATTCCAAGTGTTCTACGTCGGGTTTGTGATAGAGCTGGCCACTCATAGCTTTCGAATTTACTCCAGGCTCAAAAATTGTTACAGGGCCATATCCCCTTCGTTAACTAGATTTTGGTTATAGATTTCCATCGGAGCTATTTGTGCAAATTGTGTATTGAGTTCCGTCTTGATTGTTCCTAGCGGGCACGGTGTCATTTCTGCAGCACATTCGTCTAAAAAGTATCTTGACCTCGCCAACTTGTCTGCTTTTTTGTTGTCGGGAATGTTTCTGTGTTCGGAAACTCAAATTATCGAAAAGTAGGGTTGACCTGCTAATGAGCTTAAAGCCTTCCTACATTCTTTTACTACGTTCGAAGTTGTCTCTGGCGACGACAAGGCTAACAATGCCGTGTTGTTATCTGTGTGCAAGGTAGCTACCTGCATCCTCCCGCTCCTTATTCAATAGAAGTCCACATTCCTTCCCTATGCCTAGTACTTCTGCGTGAAATATGCCAGCTGAGTTTGGTAGACGGATACAGAGCGAAAGATATCAATATCCCCCATCTCTACGCGGTAGTCCGTCAGTACAGATTGAGATAATACCCTCCTCATTTAATAGGTATCTTCTACATTAACACTGGAGGATATTCTTACATGTAAATAACTATTGAAAGCCAAACTTGAACGGAAGGATTTGTTGTACTATTGTCGTATTTTGTTACTGGTAATGGGGAAAAGTATTGAACTCACTTGAAAATGAAAGAAATAAAATATAAATGAAAGTGAAGGAGATGGTACTTGCCAATCGTCAGGCAAGTGTTAGAGAGATGGCAAGAGAGCTCGACATCTCTCGCGAGCCTGTTCAAATTATTTTGTGGATTTTTTGAGTATGGAACGCGTTCTGGTTCGACACGTCCCGATAAAGTTGATTTTTTTTTTCAAAAGAAGTACCGTAAACAGGTCTCTTTGGACGATCTGGGTCGTGCGAATATCGATCCAACATTCATGAAGAGCGTTATAAGTGCGGATGAGACATGGGTTTAAGAGTTTGATATGCAAACAAGTCAACAATCATTTGAATGGAGGGGAAAAAACGAGCCGAAACCAAAAAAAAAAAAAAAAAACCGCGCAAAGTCACTCAAAAATCAAGTTGAACCTTACTGTTTTTTTTTGATATTCGTGGTTTGCTGCATCATGAATTCGTTCCGGAGGGACAAGCGGTCAATAAGGAGTTCTATTTGGACAAATTGAAGCGTTTGCGTGAGAACAGCCGTCGAAAACGGCCGGTATTGTGGAAGAACAATCCAAGAATTTTACGCGCTGATAATGCACCATCGCATCGAGCCACGATTGTGACCAAATTTAAAGCCAAAAACGCAATGAATACCGTCGATCAACCACCGTATTCACCAGATTTGGCTTCTTGTGATTTTTTCTGGTTCCCCAAACTGACATTGCCGCTCCATGGAAACCGTTTTCACTCGACTCGAAGAGAGGTAACAAAATTCGCTGAAGAAGCTGAAGGCCACACCAAAAAGTGCTTATGAAAAGTGTTTTGAGGACTGGAAAAATCGTTGGCATAAGCGCATTACATCTGTGGGGATTTGAACTTGACTTTGAAGGCGACAAAATAAATATTGATGAATAATTAAATATTTTGCGTTTTATTTACAATTTCCGTGCACTTTTTTGTCACTATTAAAAAACGCAAAGAAACTGCTCTCTGATGCATAATTATGAATAAATTATTGTATTCGAAACTCAAAACCCAAAGGTTCATCCTAATGCCACTACAATTACATAAAAAAATTCGTACATTTTGATAAATTGTATATTTAAGTACGGACATACTGAACATGCGACTCGCTTGTTCTGTTCAAATTGTTGTTTTCAATCAAAACAAGGTCGCCGGCGCCACTTAGAGCTCCAGCAGGTGTGTGCATGTATGTGTAATCATGCGCATGTGTGTGCGAGTATGCGCAAGAGTGGAAAACAAACTTTGCTTTGCTAACCGGCTGTGCGTGCCGTGTCCTGTTGTACCTGCTCGTGTGCATTCAAATCAGCTGTTTATGTGAAAAATATCGATTTCCTCGCAAAGCAACGCGCCGCCAGCCGAACGGCCGAGCCAAAGCATGGCACAGCGGCGTAGCTATGTATGTACATAGTAGTGCTTGATTTTGCTTTGTTTTTGCTTTCTTTTTACACATTGTTTCACATATTTTAGTGAGCACGGAAGACCGGCGCTTGGCAACATGGAAGAGAACTTGCCGGCAACAAAGAGCTGCGAGTTTTGGCTTAGCGGATATTAGACCGATTAAGGTGGTATTAGTGTGAGCGTATGTGTGTGTGTGTGTGTGAGTGGAAGTGCTCAAACGTTGCTTGGACGTCAAATGGGCGAAAAGTAGCCCATGAATAGACGGCGGCGGCGTCCACACCGTAATAATAATGTACAGTTAATTGTGTAACAAAAAAGCAGATATATAAAAATATATGTGAGTGTGTGTGTGTGTATTAGTGCTTGTACGTTTAAGTACTTTATTAGCTTTGTGCGGCATTTATTGCTCCACAACAATGTGGGACACAATCGATTTTCCTTTTTGTTCGAGTGCGGAGCGTATTTCGATGGCTTTTCGCCTTTTGCGGTCATGTACAAAGCGACTGCACATTATATACACACATACAACACTTTATATACATACATACATACATATGTATGTACAGCGGTGTGTTTGCATGCTTGTTTACTGATGTTGGTGGTCGATTTTGTGGTATGCAACCATGCAACCATATGGCATTGAGTGCATGCAAACGTTTAAAATTTTTGTGTATACACTTTACACACACGCTATTGCATACTACACCCAGTGGTAAAATGGACTGCCACCAGGTCAAATACTATCGATTTACATGCTCTTGCATATATTTCTAATAAATATGGTACGTCAGAGCTGATACCAAAGTTTTGAAGTAAATTTGTGGGTTTACATTTGAAATCAAAAGCATGTATAACTCGTAAGTTTAGGAATAACGAAACATTATATTAGGGTTGTTAAAAATCATTCGAACATTGAAAAAATATAAACTTCGTCCACACCGAAGCTGTAAAACCCTACACAAATGGATTTCTTATGGCGTAACAAGGGTACAGAAGGATATTTATTTTGGTTTTGATAGGTCAGTTTGTATGAATTTGTTAGGATACTCCTGTTTTGGCTTGGAAAATAATCCATGCTAAATTTCGTGCAGATATATCATCAAACACAAAAGTTTTCCACACAAGGATTTTAATTTGATCGACCAGTTTGTAATGCATCTACGACCAGATGTGGCGATTAACAGAAGGTTTCAAGACCGAAACATGCTTTTCTAGAACCCAAAGAGGTGATCTAGTGACTGATGCCCAGAGCATACTTAACTTATGTAGGGAACACATCTCCAACCTGCTGAATGGCAGTGAAAGCATAACGCCAAAGGATGGTGAACCCGATTCCCAAATCGATGACGATGGAGCAGAAGTTCCATTGCCCGACCATGAAGACCATAGCAATTACCCGCCTGAAGGACAACAAAGCAGCAGGGCCGACGGATTGCCGGCCGAGCTATTCAAACACGGCGACGAAGAACTGATAAGGAGAATGCAACAGCTTCTTTGTAAAATATGATCGGACGAAAGCATGCCCAACGATTGGAATTTAAGTGTGCACTGCCCAATTCACAAAAAGGGGGACCCCACAATCTGCGCCAACTACCGTAGGATAAGCCTCCTCAACATCGTATATAAGGTTCCATCGAGCGTATTGTATGAAAGATTAAAGCCCACCGTCAACAAACTGATTGGATCTTAGCAGTGTGGCTTTAGTCCTGGAAAATCAACAACCGACCAGATATTCACCAAGCGCCAGATATTGGAAAAGACCCGTGAAAGGAATCGACACACTCTCTCTTCGTCGATTTTGACAGCACGAAAACAGCTGCCGTTATGCCGCGATGTCTGAATTTGGTATCCCCGCAAAACTAATACGGCTGTGTAAACTGACTTGAGCAACACCAAAAGCTCCGTCAGGATCGGAAAGGACCTCTCCGAGCCGTTTGATACCAAACGAGGTTTCAGACAGGGCGACTCCCTATCGTGCGACTTCTTCAACCTGCTGCTGGAGAAAATAATTCGAACTGCAGAACTTAATCGAGCAGGTACAATTTTTTATAAGAGTGTACAACTGCTGGCGTACGCTGATGATATTGATATCAATGGCCTCAGCAACCGCGCCGTTAGTTCTGCTTACTCTAGACTGGATAAGGAAGCGAAGCAAATGGGTCTGGAAGTGATGAACGAGGGTAAGACGAAATATCTCCGGTCATCAAACAAACAGTCGTCGCATCCGCGACTTGGCTCCCACGTCACTGTTGACAGTCATAACTTCGAAGTCGTATATAATTTCGTCTATCTTGTGACCAGCACTAACACCAAAAACAATATCAGCCTCGAAATCCAACGCAGGATTGCGCTTGCCAACAGGTGCTATCTCGGACTGCGTAGGCAATTGAGAAGAAAAGTCCTCTCTCGACGAACAAAAACTAAACTCTACAAGTCACTCATTATTCCCGTCCTGCTAAATGGTGCAGAGGCATGGACGATGACAACATCCGATGAGTCGACGTTACGAGTTTTCGAGAGAAAAATTCTGCGAAAGATTTATGGTCCTTTGCGCATTGGCCACGGCGAATATCGCATTCGATGGAACGATGAGCTGTACGAGATATACGACGACATTGACATAGTTCAGCGAATTAAAAAGCAGTGGCTACGGTCATACCATCCTTTTGTATGGCTGAACACTCCAGCTCTGAGAGTATTAGACACAGTGTCCGCCGGAGGAAGCAGAGGAAGAGGAAAACCGCCACTACGTTGGAAAAACCAGGCCAAACAATGAAAGGTAGGAACGGCTGGCGCGCTGTTCTAAACTCGGCTATAACCGCGTAAACAGTGGCTACGCCAATAAAGAAGAAGTTTTGAAGAGACCCGATCTGAACAATATGTTCATAGTCTGTAGTGCTACCGTGGCGTGCTTGTTAGGCGGTAAATAATGTGTGTGAAAATTTTAGATCGATATCTCAAAATCTGAGAAACTCGTTCGAATCTACTTGTATTTTGGTGTTTTTTTTTTTTTAATTCTGAAACATGTCGATATATTTTTCGATAAACTTAATGAAAAATTATTTAAAAAACCAAGGACTTCTAGCTACAGCACCTGCATAACATGTTAGGTTTGCGTACTTCCCAACCTAACCTTAAAATTTCACGCAATTATTTTCCTATATTAGTTTACGCACAATCTTTGATTATTCCCAACACGCAACCTTCAGAGCATATCAAATTTCCAACTAAAATTAGGCGCATGTTTGTGCTTGCCGATGTGTGCCAAATCTGTGGAAGCGATTCATGAAATTCAGCAGCGTTTAAAAGGAAGCCATCACACATACATACATACATACGTGCACACTTGCATACATGAGCACAACAAGCTGGCGGAAGTAAGTCCTTGAATGTATTTTTGTAGTATTGAAAAAGGATATTTAGCTTGAAATTAAAACAAAAGTATATAAAGAAGCAATGTTTGCAGGATGGTAAAGGCGGGTAGTATTACCAGCGCCCTTGTACCCAAAATTTATTTTCACTTTTTTCGTTGAATGAAAATCAAATTTTTTCCAGGACTTTCTCATTCTTATATACATTATGCATATTATTAAATAAACATGTAGTTTTGCACCACCCTGTAATATTGCTGAAGTCCTTTCATACTTGAAAATCATTTTCATATGAAATAAAATGATTTCGCATGTAATAATACTGCGAATTTATTAATGCGCTGTTGCTTAATCGCTTCAAATCACGCAGTCGGGTTGCGAATTTCGCAGCACATAAAGACTTTTGATAAAGGCTGTACGCAAAGCATACTCGCTCTCATGATTCACGAGAAATATTGATGAGGTGAATACTGAGAAATGTGGAGATTGCCGAAATTAAAATGTTAAGCGCAATAGACAGTTTTGTGTGAGAACATGAGATTTGTGTCACAAAAGCAGTGATTGGGTTTTATGGGCGCGGTGCGTGTCCATGCTAAAGAGCCGAAATGTAGGCAACAATTAATTTGAGTGATTGTTTTCAATGGTTGGAATATTAAGAATACACAGAGTCGAAGTTTGATTTTAACGAGGGATGAAGTCTCCTAAAATGATAAGTTTCAAAATAAATATAAAGAAAATCTTAAATTTTATAACAAAAATAAAAAAAAAATCATGACGAGGTTGATTTAAAGGGTTACATCCACTTTTCAATTTCAAAACTTTATGGTCTGTGTACATTTTATCGAATGTTTATACTGCGTCTATAAATAGGGATAATGTGATTTTGACCCAGTCGGTTCTACGTAACCAAAACGGACCCGGATTTTTAGCCGGCAAAGCTACAACAACAACAACGAGATTTTAACAGTTCGAGGCAACCATGTTTGTTTACGGATTGGTGTCAAATTTTGTCAGTATGTCCAGGTTTGCCATTTCATCACTTTGGTACAACGCTTGAAAATTGTCCAAAATTATTACTCATGTTTGTTTACGGATTGGTGTCAAATTTTGAACATACTGAGTTCACAGTAAGGTTTGCCATTTCATCACTTTGGTACAACGCTTGGAAATTGTCCAAAATTATTACTCGAATTCACGTTCCTCGAAAAATCATCTCAAACGAGGCCTTTTGCTAACTTCGCTAACAAACTAAATTGGCGCTATTAGGGTGAGTCAAATTCTGGTTTGGCTGAGGAAACTCAATTGCGCCATAACACGATGTTGACTGACTTTTTTCACGGAATTTGATGAAACCGACGCGGAGATTTCTAACAAAATGGACGGAAACATTGCTTACAAAGTTTGGCATCTCGTTAATTTAGAAATGTCCCAGTCAAATGAACGCCAAGATGATGCGATTTAACGAACTATGTGGGTATGTTAAATCAAAAGTTTATGCTAATCAACTGGGAATGCTCGAGACAACATTCAGCACACCGGGTCATTGAAAATTGACTTAAACGAGTAGAGATATGCAAAAGGAGCCATGGTGGCCATTGGGCCGATATTTAGTCCGATTCATAAATGGCATAAAATTAACTTCATAACAAAAAATACAGAACCCGTTTTGACCAAATGTGATTTTATTGTAGATTCCTGTTGGTAGACCCTAAAAATTTAAGAAGGTTTCAGAGTCGGTCTCTAAAATGGCGTGCCCTATCGACCTGAATTTCTCACACGACATTCTTACCGCCAGACATTTTTCTCCGCAGGCTCTCCTGGAGATCGGCGCCGGAATGAAGGACAAAATGAATCAGCTGTTTTAGTATATATCCATACGTATATTTACTTACATATATACTTAATTTTTTTTTGTTTCATATTTCTTTTCAAATTTTTCAAATGTCACGAAAAATACTCCAGAAGCAATGAGAAAAATAGTTAAACTTTTACGCTGGGTGTAGAGAATTTGGAAGAAGCTCAAAACAAAAACGAGCTACAAGCCAAATAATTGGTATTCATGCGGTTGCTAAGCCCAAATTTCCGCCAAAATCGTCCAATCATTGTATTTAGATAAGGACTCGGCATGTATGTACTTATGTATGTGTGGGCATGTGTTTTGGATTTAGCCAGACCCATTATTTCCAGCGCACATTTAGCCGCAAGCTTTTCGGCCGCAGCGATAATTATGATTATTAAGTGCAAACATGGCATACAAACAATGAACTAACTAAGCCTTCAAGAAAGGGGGAAATACACAAATATAAATATGTAAATAAATAAGGGAATGAATAGCTGCAATTCATAGAATAATGCTCAGTGGAATTTCGCGAAAAAAAGAAATAAACAAAAAACCTCGAAAAAAAAATTAGAAAAAAATGAAAATCGCTAAGCCCTAAGTTTTAGGCTAAGACAGAAAAAGAGAGCAGCCAATACAAGCAAATGTTGGCTAAGCACTCGTCTAAGAAGCTGCGAAAAAGAGAAACGGCCAACAACAAATAAAACCTTCAAGCCAATACCGATTTCCAGCCAAGCCACTGTGACTGTGGGAAAATCGCAGAAATGTGAAGCGAAATGGAAAAATATAAAACAAAAAATAAAGTAAATAAAAAAGTAAAAACACAGAAACAAATAAAGTCATTGATAGGTACATACTTATATGCTCCCGTGTCTTTATAAGTATCGGTGGCGCATTCGCAGAAGAAACGACGTCGAACAGATGGTTATCCACACCAAAGTCTAACTGAAAGTCAGCATAAACAACAATAAAAACAATAATAAAACTATAACATTACTTGCATGTGACAACAACAAAAGCTGTAAAGCAAAAATTACCGCAGCAACAACAACAATGGCAAATAAATCGAGATTAACTCAGTGTGACGACAAGCGTCAAGCCACAAAAAATACAAAACAAAAACAAAACAAAAACAAAATAAAAAAAAATGTAAAAAAAAATCCTAAAACACACTGGACTAAAATAAAATCTTTTGATGTATCAAATTAATGGCGAATGTAAAACTTAATTAAAGAAAGGTGCAGAAATTCAGGTGTCATTTACACTCGAGTGATAACGAAATGGAAGCCAAAAATAAATCGACATGTATGCACAACTAAAGTTACAAAAATGCAAACGCGATTAACGGTACGTTGGTTTTTTGAAACACTGGAAAGTATGTCAGCTATATGCTATAGTCAACCGATCTGAACATTTTCTTCGGAGATTACATTGTTGCTTTAGGAAATAATATATACCAAATTTCGTGAATATATCTTGTCAAATGTGAAAGTTTTCCATACAAGCATTTGATTCCGATCGTTCAGTTTGTATGGCAGCTATATGTTATAGTGGTCCGATATCGGTACCGTTCCGACAAATGAGCAGCTTCTTGAAGAGAAAATGACGTTTGCAAAATTTTAAAACTATATCTTAAAAACTGAGGGACTAGTTCGTATATATACAGACAGACGGATGGACAGACAGACAGACTGACGGACATGGCTAAATCGACTCAGCTTAACATACTGATCATTTATACATATATATAATTTATAGGGTCTGCCACGGTTCCTTCTGGGTGTTACAAACTTCGTAACAAACTTAATATACTCTGATAAGGGTATAACAAGTACGGAAGTGCAAAAGTTCGGGAATAACAGTTCATATTCTTCCAACTTGCAACGATTAAAGTTAGGGAAGTGTCTTCAGGTACATACGGCTTGTTAGCTATATGAAGTCAGAGGCGAGTTTTCACCCGATTTTATTCGTTCTAAGCTCAAATTTGCAACGTTATAACAAAAACACGCTCTCTCAATTTTATTAAGATAACCCACATATTGGTCGATGTATGCGGTATAAAGTCACGCGAAAGTTCGCAAATCTATATATCAGGTATACAAGAACTAAGGGATGTACTATTAACCCGATTTAAGCAATTTTTGATATATGTATGGAGATATTATTATCAGGAAAAGAATTTCAACTCGTCTCGTCATCCTGATCACTTATATAAATACCAAATATATGTACATATGTATATAACCCTATATCTGACTTGATTAGTTTAAGGTGTTACATACAACCGTTAGGTGAACAAATCTATTATACTCCAATACCGTAGCAACATGTTGCAAGAGTATAAAAATGTCAATAAGATAAAGGAAGATAAAAAATGTACCGACAGCTAGAAGGTGTCAATAAAAAAGAGCAACAATAACCGTTCGAAAGCAAAAAAAAAAAAAGTGAAATAATGAAATAAACATTTCAATATCTGCTGCAGCCTACAACAACAAGCAATAACAACAAAAATATGGCAGAAATATAATAAAAATAATATCGCCCAGTTTAACTTTGAATAACGTTCAGTCTGTCTGCCAGTCAGTACGCTGCAGTGCCAAATATTAGATAAGACCATTTACAGACTGAAATGACATAAACAAAACTGAAGAGGAAGCAACGCAACGAGTGAGGCGGCAAGTAAAGTAGGAAGAAAGTAAATAAAGTCACTAACTGCAGCGCAGTTATAGGTGAATTGAGGTTATTACAATAACAACAACGCTTTTGGCTTGGTGCTGTCTGCCTGCGCGAAATACGAAAAACGTTCCAAGCGTTTGAGCGAGTGCTCGTAGCTTCGTTCCTCAAAGCTTCGTGCCAATAATTAAGTTATAGCATGGAGTTATTACTTCGCATTCTTCGCTGTTGGCTTAACGCTCTGCTAAGTACCTAATTTTTTTGTTATAATTATTGTTTTCTTCTTTGGCTATTATTAGCATTTAATTTTAGTTTTTTGCAATTTTTTGTTAAATTTTTTATATATATTTTTTTTTGTTTTTTTTGTTTTTAATTATTTTTAGCATTTTTTAACATTTATTTTCGTTATTCTTTTTTTGGTATTTTTAATATTTTTTTTCATGTTTTTTTTCTTTGCAGTTATATCATCGCGACGTTAAACGAGCGCCAACCAAGCACACCTGTTCCAAAAATATGGCTTGCAAAAGCAATAGCTATGCGCCAACATTTCTGCAAGCCAGCAGAAGGAAGGTTGTTGCACACACACATACGTACATATATACAAACAAATTTACACACATAAGTATGTACTTTTTACCTAAACAAGGAAAAATAACGCTGGCAATGCAGAAAACGTAGCAAAATTGGCCCAAATGCCTTTCCATTTTAGCGTCATTTTTTCTTTATTTATTTGTTGTTTTTGTACCGCCTGTTATCTTCGCTTTCGTGTCTTTGCTTATTCTACCTTTCCAACTTAGATACGTATGTTTTTATTTTCATTCCCAATTTAATTGCCACAGCAGCGTCATCGATGCGAACGCCGCGGTGAAAAAGCACTTTCGAAAGGCGAATCAATAGCAAAATAGAAAAACAATTTGCTGAGCTATTTTTAGTTTATCTGGCATTTTTGCACTACATTTATTACGTCGTTTAGGCTTTTAGTTATTGTTGAAATATCTGTGGCGGCGTGTGTGATTTGGTTTGCTGCTTTTCGTCGTCATCAAGTTGAGTAAATTAACATATCGGCGCTGAAGCGTGTTAGAAGTGTTTAATTTCCACCTAATTTCCGTCAAACGCTGGTTGTTGTAGGTGTAGGAAAGGCAAAAAAAAAGAAAGAAATGTACATGTTTCTCATTTAGTTTAGGTGTATTAAACCTTTATTTGGTTTTCAGGAGCTACAGAAATCACAGGAATTTATTGGTACGTGCCGCACAAAGAAAAAATTTAATTGTGGATCTGTGTACATACATTTTTTATTATTATTGAAGCAAGTACTTATAAAACTTTATTTAAGGAGTCAGTGGGGTAATCTGGTCCGTTTTTTTGACATTTTTTTCGCATAAATTTTTATTCTACAATAGAATTTTTTTCACATATCATGAGATAAATTTTCTACATTACTTCTAAAGGTATAAGGGAACAGAAACTGCAAAAAAAAAAGTTTTTTTGAAAACAGATTACCCTACTGACCCCTTAAGGTTTCCGTTTAAACCTCCCTACGAACTTATCAGGTTCAGTCCAAAATACATGCGTTTAAGAGCAATAGAAAGTGAACTAAATGCATGATTCCACAGACTGGATTATAACCTTACTTCCTGAGCAAATTTAAAAGAAAACACTTGGATCATAGTTTGGCACATTTCTATTTTTAACAGTACTAGGAAACAGAGAAAACATTCGGCGGATAAATATTACTGTGGTTCCAACAAAGTTCCCTTTTCGATCCAACCGATCTTAAGAGTAAGCTAAGATAATGAGCTAATTACTGAGCTACTAACGGGTGATCCAAGTAAATTTTTTTCAATAGCCTTTTTTTAACAGATCACGGTTGAGTCGTGTCAAGTTGTCATGCTAGTTTTGTTCAGTATTGTTTGGCATTTCATCATGGAAAGACTTGCGCCTGAACAATCTTTACAACAAATTCATCAACTTTATTACTAAAATTTACGTTCTGTAAAGAATATGTTTCGCGCGTTTCGCTCGACTTATGGTCAATATAATCGGCCTACTGAGCGCAGCATTCATTATTTGATAAAATAGACCACGCCCAGCACGCAGTGGAGCAAACATAGCAGCCGTTGCTGAGAGCGTACACGAAGACCGTGGAGAGTCGATTCGGCGCCGTTCCCAGCAACTCGGACTGACGTATGGAACGACTCGGCGCATTCGAGATCTTAAATTGAAAGCATGCAAAATATAAATTGTGCAAGAACTGAAACCGCTCGACGTTCTCAAGCGACATCGCTTCGCTCTATGCACTCTTGAAAAGTTCCAAGAAAATCCGACGTTTTCGAGCCAAATTTTGTTCAGCGATCAGGCTCATTTCTGACTCAATGGGTATGTTAATTAGCAAAATTACCGCATTTGGGACGAAAACCAACCTGAAGAGACAATAGCTGCCATTTCATACAGAAAACACAACGGTTTGGTGTGGTTTGTGGGCCAGTAGAATCAGCCGTCCATATTTCTTTCAAAATTGATGTCGGTGGGGACGTAACCGTCAATGGCGGTCGTTATCGCGCCATAATAACCGATTATTTTATGTCTGAAATTGAAGCTCGTGATCTCGGCGACATTTGGTTTCAACAAAACGGCGCCACTTTCCACACATCGCATCAGTCAATGGATTTACTGAGCGAGGACTTAGGTGAGCTGATAATTTCACGCATTGGGCTGATCGATTGGCGACCAAGATCGTGTGCTACCACACCGTTAGACTTTTTCCTGTGAGAATATGTAAAGTCTAAAGTCTATGCGAACAATCCCGCTTCGATTCAGGCTTTGGAGCAAAACATCATGCGTGTAATTCGCCAGTTACCAGTCGAAATGCGAGTCATCGAAAATTGGACTTAACGAATAGACCACCTGAGACGTAGTCGCGGTCAAAATTTGAAAGATATAGTCTTCAAAAAGAAATGCCAAAGAATGTTCTTTCGAAAGATAATAAACATTCCCCATTAAACTTGATATTTCTGTCTATTTTTTTTTTAAGTTAGGGAACCTCGAAATGAGTCACCCTTTACAAACATGCATTTCACTTATATTTCTGTCTCTACAATGGGTTGTTGTCGTATTCTTACATATTTTGATATCGGATTTGTGCATTTTGAGAATCATTTTAATGTGATTTTGAGCTAGAAATTTGTAATCAGCCGGGAAGTACCTTACTCTCTATATACTACATATAATATATTTTTCATATTTTAATTTTTTTAAATTTAATTTTAAAGTTTCTTTACCGTTTATTTGTGTATCAATTTTTATAACCTCCGTTTTGATTAACTATTTGTTAAATAAAATTTAGTAATATTTCAATATTATTATTAATTTTTTTCCAATTTGAGGCTTTCTCTTCATTTTTGTTACAAAAACAATTCAACTTAGTAAATGAACTCTGAAGCGCAACCGAACCCATTATACCAAAACATTCCAAGCATTTATTATGGAGTGAAGTGAATTATCTCCAACTCAAGCAGTTAAGTGCAGAAGTAGTCGTCTAACCTCAATCAAATTGATTTAAATGCATGAAGTGTGTGTATGTGTGTACAACTGCAAGTAAATATACACGTGTTTAAGTAACCACATAACAGATTTTCCACACTAACGGTTTGTCATTGGAGCAGAACCACACTTTCAATATTCTTTAGCTACCTGAGCGACGCACAAACCAAGTGCTGCCAGAGCGCTCCACCTTCGGCACAACGACACCAAACTATAAACACACACAAACGCACACACACATGTATATATGTGAAAAAATTCTGTGCGATTGCGTGCATATAAATGCATTTCTTAGCTTTAATCGTCGCAGCAGCGGCTTATGAAAAATGCACGAGGAGTGTGTAAGCCATGGAAAGGCATGAATGCCGACATGCGTTGTACCTTGATTCATGCATATGTTTATATATACGCGTATGTATGTAAATATACTCGTATATATGATTATTCATTTTAATGTGTTCGCATGTTTGTTTGGAATTAGCAGAAGCAGCAAAAGAAGGGTCGATAAAACGTTCAAGGCATGAATGAATCGTGACGGAGCTGGGTTGCTGAGGGAATGTGTATTATGCGCGTTTCTTGGCTTTTTCTGATGCAATTACTCACACACAGAGATATAAATATGTATAAGATAAGAACGTTATATGTACTCGTATTTATATACAGTGCTGTGCATAATAATAGTGCGACTGAAAATATAAAATGATTTCGAGATATTTTTTGACAAGAAAAGGTACCGAGAAGTATAGTTTTTTTTAAACAGTCTCAAATCTGATCAAAGATTGGAGAATATCTCAGAATATCGACACTGCAAAGCCGTCAATGGCACTGAAATGTATTGGAAAATCGCCAATGACATTGAAATGATTAAAAAATATTCCAGAAAGGCGTTGGGAAGGTACTGGAAAGTCGCCAATGACACTGAAATAATTAAAAAATATTCCAGAAAATTATTGGAAAGGTACTGGAAAGCCGGCAATGGCATCGATATTATTGAAAAACATTCCAGAAAATCGTTGGAAAACTACTGGAAAGTCATCAATGTCATCGAAATGTTTGCAAAAATATTCCAGAAAATTATTGGAAAGGTACTGAAAAGCCGGCAATGGCACTGAAATGTATTGGAAAATCGCCAATGACATCGAAATGCTTGAAAAATATTCCAGAAAATCGTTGGAAAGGCACTGGAAAGCCGCCAATGGCATCGAAATGATTGAAAAATATTCCAGAAAATCATTGGAAAGGCACTGGAAAGCCGCCAATGGCATCGAAATGATTGAAAAATATTCCAAAAAATCGTTGGAAAGCTACTGGAAAGTCATTAATGACAACGAAATGCTTGAAAAACATTCCAGAAAATCGTTGGAAAGGCACTGGAAAGTCGCCAATGACATTGAAATTATTGAAAAACATTCCAGAAAATCGTTGGAAAGCTACTGGAAAGTCGTCAATGGCAACGAAATGATTGAAAAATATTTCAGAAAATCGTTGGAAAGCTACTGGACAGTCGTCAATGACATCGAATACAGTACCACTAACAATATGTATCAATTTTTTTATTTATTTAGTACATTTTCTTCCGTTTCAAAGTTTTACACGCATTTTAGTGGGTTTTGGTCCTTAATAGAACTCGATGGTTTTTGTCTTTACTAAACTTATGTTAGAGTAATAAACTAATATAAAAAGACCAGTTACTAATTAATCTCTGAATAAGTTAATTGTGGGCGACTTCATACCAGTTGTAAGGCGTTTTCCAACTAATCCATGCCACTGCTGGTCGCCTACAATTTCCATTATAAACCTTCGCTTTATTTGACAAGAGATCATATATGCGTGGGACTTCAATATTAAAATTAAACTAAATAAGGGCTAATATTTTTGGTAAACAAGCAACAAGTTCGCCGTCAGTAAATACAAATACAAGCAAACCTATTTTTTACCAACAACAACGTCACTCTCATTCTTTATTGGATAGACATTTTCTTCCCAGTATTGTAGTTCCATCTATTCTTCAGCTTAAATGACAAATATTCAGCTCACAACGCTATAAGAAGCACTCAACTAGAACATACATGGACACATTCACGCATGATTTCTATGGAATCAGCGATATTTATTTCACAGCGAGAAAAAAACAATTATCTAAACACGTCCGGTCCTTCCGCTCGCCTTTTACCATGTGCCTTCTATGTCTAAGGTCCGCCGGTGTTGCCCCATAATCATAGCCGGCATTACATTAGCGCGGTTTTGTTTGCCACAGACTTCAATTTAATTCCGTTAATGGTGTTGTTGAAAAGCGCCGAGGCCCCGCGCCACACCGGCGACCGACCGACTAATAACTATCATCGGTGAGTGATGAAAAAATAATAACGCTTCATGCTGCTGCCGAAGCGCTCATGAGTGTTGGGGTGGTCGACGTTTCAGTTTCAGTTTCAAAAAGCAAAAACAAAAAATTAAATTCTCTAAATATTGACACGATTGCATTTTTTTGCTCGGCTTCCATGTGTCACTTTGCATCATCATCACATCACTTTATTGCTCATATTACACAAGTGAATTGTTTAGTCTTTAATCTCGTCATTAGTTTTGTGTGCACGTGGCACTTTTTCCTCCATATTTGCATTAGTGCTCATGTATTATTCATAAATATGGGTGTGTGTGTATAATATTTTTAAGGGTATTTGAGCTGCGAGTGTGAAGTTAAATCGTTTTGGAATTATTAAACAATTTCTTTAAAGCGAAATCTAATTTCTGAATAAAGACTGAGCTTTAGTAATGCGGAGGGTTGGTTTAAGGGCGAGAGTGAATTAATTAGTTGTTTAGACTTGTTTGCGATTTTTTAATTTTAGTTCATCAATTTTCCAATAGGAATAATACGCTGATAATGATTGCCATTAAATTTTTATTCGTGACCAACATAGAATCACTTCACTCAACCGATGCCGATTAAAGATGAGCTATATTAAAAATGCGCCTAAATGTAGGCAACAATTCTCGTGTAAATATGGTGGTTTCTATTCAAGTGCAACATGGAAACATTCCACTCAACCGATGCCGATTAAAGATGAGCTATATTAAAAATGCGCCTAAATGTAGGCAACAATTCTCGTGTAAATATGGTGGTTTCTATTCAAGTGCAACATGGAAACATTCCACTCAACCGATGTCGATTAAGGATGAACTAGATAACACGATTACGATTTAAATTTGCAAAATTATTCCGTAATCTTTTCAATTTTTTGTGATATTTAAGAGTTTTCTTACCATAATAATTTACAAATGCGCCTAAATATAGGCAACAATTTCCGTGTAAATATGATGACAACTTCAAGTACGGTGCTAAATGAAAACCAAACCAGTTAAGTTAAGATTAATGACAGCGGGTTAAAACCCGATGGTAAGCATCTGGGATTCCCACGGTTTGATACACTGGAGGAGGTATCGATAGTGAGGGCCACAGAGTGTTAAAATTCGCGTTAAGCGCAGGCATCCTAAAGTATGATCCCAAAGCTAATCTTCTGGAGGATCGCCGAAATGCGTATGCGTTATTTATGTTTGCTTATTGAAAATAAACCGGTGAAGCGACAGTCGGGTCTACGTAACCGGAATGGACCAAGATTTTTATAATCATTTTCTATTCTATTGCAACTTTCAAAAATCAAAGCCACGTGTAAAGCGTCAATCAGAGCGTCGAAATTCCCAATCGTTCAATTTTCAC
The DNA here is from genome assembly GCF_024586455.1 of Bactrocera neohumeralis. Classification (NCBI taxonomy): domain Eukaryota; kingdom Metazoa; phylum Arthropoda; class Insecta; order Diptera; family Tephritidae; genus Bactrocera; species Bactrocera neohumeralis. The sequence goes on from NC_065919.1 coordinate 50,700,734, forward strand.
ACAGGCTCCCATAAGCCCCTTTTATATCACCTCGTAGGTAAAATTTAATGTCTCTATCGTGTTTAGTTTTGAATTTATTTGCTTTTAGTAGTTTTTAACAGTATCGATATAAGGAGAGTGAGGGGAGAGTTAATCTATTTTCACACTGTCGACAGGAGTTTTTATAATATTTGAACTGGGAATTTGGTTGTTATAGCTTTTTTGGCTTAGGAGATATGTACATTAAACTAATTAGAGGGCTACGCCCACTTTTACAAAAGTTTTTCCCCACAGACACTTTCGGTTATGGTTTGTGGGCGTGATAGAGGCCCAATTACCTACGCCCATCTACGCACTCGAAGTTTTTTTTTATATATAGGAACTCGCATATCAAGTTTCATCAAAATATCTCCATTTTTACTCACGTTACAGGACGGGCCGGCGGCCGACGTACGAAATCACAGTCACCTGGATTTCAACTTTTTTCGTCATCGTAATCATTGGAATACATTCATATACATAACCCTATATCTATCTGGTTTGGTTTAGGTGACACATACAACCGTTAGTTGAACAAAACTATAATACTCTGTAGCAACTGGTTGCCAGAGTATAAAAACAAAAACTATTTCAAATAGATTAATATACAGAGGCAGTAAGCTCTTGGTATGCGACTAATCGACTCCCCAGATTAACCTGATAGGGTATTACACAAATAATAATATTCGGTTTTCAGCATCCGGATAGTCGTAAGTCGTCGACTATTCGATTAACAGTTCGTTGTCGACTATTCGAATAGTTCGTTGTCGAGTAAAATAATTTCTGAGCTCTAATAAGATGCGCTAGGAGTTGAAAATCTCGTCTACTCTCGTTAAAGACCTACGTTTCAATCGTTTCCGCTTAAAAAACAGCAAATGAAACCAACATGTATGAAAAGAAAGACATTTACGAAAATTCCGCGTCCTTTGAAAGGTCTCTTGCCGAAGAAGAAATGCTCGGTATGCTGCACTGTAGCTTGAAGTTTGGTTTCTTCTTGACGAAAATAATATCACTGAAATTCGAATTTCAAATAATTCAAATTCGCCTGTTGCGGTAAGGTCTATTTTATGAAAACTTGTGTGCTGAAGGCGAAACTTTTGGTTTTAAGAACGAAATTTTTTATAGTATATTCCGTCTTTATAGTATATTCTGGAAGTGGTAACAAAAGTTTAAAGAAAAGTTCATGAATTCCATTTTTCTATTGATCGCAGGCAGCGTATTATGTTAGACGTTCCTTGACACAAATATGTTTTGAATTCTTCCAATAAGTTGTAATATAATATATGTGACCTGGTCTACGAAAAGGGGGCTAACGTGCGAAAACTAGTTTTCTGGGAAAAGCTGTTAAAAATAATCGTCAGTTTCTCGTTATCTCATTAATTGTTCTCCTTTTTTTTGACACCTAAGTCCCCTTTTCGTAGACCAGGTCACATATATTTATTTAAATATAAGAGGTTAAAAATTGTTGGCCTCAGTAATCAACCAACTAAAGTTTTCCATGTACTTAATGAGTGCATCAATTTTAATCACATTACAAAATATTTGGTATTTTATATACAAATACAGTTGAACTTCCCTAACTCGAACCACCATAATCCACATGAAAACTGCGAGTTAGGAAGACTTTGAGTTATAGAAGGAAATTTGTATGAAATTTGACTTTTTTTCAATACAAAAGTTCCAGTTATGGAGAGATTCAAGTTATAGCAATGAGAGTTATGGAAGTTCAACTGTATTTCCAAGCTTGCCTAAGCGCCCCAATTACCCTCAATACTTATTGATTAATGTTTCCTCTGGCGAACGCTCTGACTTATAATAAATATTGACAAATTGCAGAGCTTAATTTAATTTTAATCAGAAGCACTATCGACTGACGAATGGGCACAGACAGACGCACTTATCATTGAGAGACAGCAAAGTGGAATTCGCGCTGATCAAACAAAATGATCAAATGAGCGCAGCCTAAGAAAATAAATATAGGAAATGGAAAAATAGAAAGGAAAAAAACGAAAACAAAACTAATGGATGCATGAGTGGACAAATGCGTGAAGTGGAGAATAAGCACACACACACACACAAACAAATCATTATCATGCACATTTATTGCTGCAAGACTATTGACCCATTTACAACAAATCAGTTTGTTCTATTTCCGCCCAACTGAGCGCACAATGTGAGAGAGTGTATGTATCTATGTGCGTTCATGTAAATATGTATATATGTATATATATATATAGTAGTTCCAAATTGCAAGGCATAAGGCTAACTCGCACACAGCCATACATACATACATATATGTATTTGTAATATTAGTTTGTGTGCAGTCAACCAAAGTGGCTGCCACGGGAGTATATGCATGCAGCAAGGGCTAAACAAATAAATAAATTGATCAATCACTTACTGAAGACAAACAAATGCAGGTCGCTAGCAAGTCCCTCAACGCAGGCGCTGAAGCAGCGGCAGGGCCAGAGACACAGCCGACCAAGAGGCGATAGACAAAACGGACTTGTGGAAAACTAAGGCAGCTTAGCGTCACCACATAGCACATACATTCGCGTATATACACACATATGTATGTATGTGTATATAGGGTATGTGTATGCAAAACCACAAAGCAACCACATGCGTATTGGCGCGCATGAAGTGCGTAGTGTGGATCTGGGGGCCGCTGTGCTCAATTTGGCGTAGACGACAGAGACAATGGCAGTGATAAAAAAGGCTTCGTGCATGCCACAGCTATTTGTTGGAGTTAATTTTGCTTTTCTGCTTAATTTTCATTTTCAACTAACAGCTTTATGTAAGGCTTGATTTTTAAGTAGAGCTGCTCATGAGATTTCAGATAGGTATACATATGTATATACATAAGTGGACATACATGTATATATACATACATATATGTATATAATAAATGTGGGTTGATGGTTGGCCCGTGATTGGACTAGCTTAAAGCAATGAAGCATTTCAATGGCGGGAAAACTAAATTAGAACAGGGCATGCACTTTGAAGGGTAATCAATTAAGATTTTAAAACAATGGGGTTGTACATAACTACTAAATATGTTAAAAAATACCAGAAAAAACGTTAGCTTCGCCTGCACTGAAGCTCTAATACTCTTCACAGGTGTATTTCTTATAGCATTAAAGGTATAAAAAGGTTTTTATCTTGATTTTGATTGGTCGGTATGTATGGCAGCTATATGCTATAATAATCCGATCTGAACAAAATCTTCGGAGATTTTAGCATTGCTTGGTATAATAATCCACGTAAAATTTCATCGCGATATCTTGCCATGCAAACAAGTTTACATACAAGAATTTATTTTTGATCGGTCAGTTTGTACGGCAGCTATATGCTATAGCTGTCCGATTGGAATAATTTCTTCAAATATTTTAGAGGGATCTTGAATAATTATGCAGACTTAATTTCGTGAAGATATCTTGTCAAATAAAAATTTTTTCATACAAGAACTTGATTTGGATCGGTTAGTTTGTATGGCAGCTATATGCTATGGTTGTCAGATATTGGCTGTTTTGACATGTGATCAACTTCCTGTGATAAAGGTAAGGTGTGCAAAATTTTAGATCGTTATCTCAAAAACTGAGGGATTAATTCGTATATATACACACGAACACCGATGTTTGCATCGTGGCAAACTTAATATTCCCTGTTCAGGGTATGAAAAAAGTAAGTTCGCAGCACTACTAGTTAAGAGTCGAACTGAAAAAATAAGTCTTTAGTTTTTAAGAATTCTTAAGTATTTATTTACATTATAGAAATATTAATAATCGACTAAAACCCGAGTTCTTTCCATACACTCCTACATAACAACGCGCTTTTATCTCAAGACCTATAAATAAACTCTAAACCATGCAATTGAATATACATACATACATAGCTTACGGAACATCTAAATTGTTCATATGGCAACATCGCTCATTTTGTGACATATAGTATATGTTATAGAAATTATTTCTTTCGTGTCGGCATCTTTTCGAATTCGAAAATTGTAATTCGGCTCCCTTGATGTCATGGGAATACAAGTACCTTCTATTAAAACAAATTGACAAACATTAGACTTTCCCTTTTAATTATAATGATGTCCACTACTCAATTGAAGCTGTCAGAAAGTGAACAGTAGCAAAACATGAGTTTCATAACTCCACTGCGATCTCAAGTAAATAATCATAACGTAAGAATGTGTGAAGGGTCGGTGAAATCATTAGTCCATATTGCTTCAAAAATGTTACCAGTAAGAACGTAACCGCCAAAGGCGACCGCTACCGCACCATTATAACCGACTATTTGTTGTCTGAAACTGAAGCTCGTGATTTCGGCGATATTTTTTCAACAAGTCGGCACCACTTCCAACACATCGCATCAATCAATGGATTTCATTATAGAACACTTCCGTGAGCAGATAATTTCACGTTTTGGGCCGTTCGATTGGCCATCAAGATCGTGTGATATCACACCGTTAGACTTTTTCCTGTGGTGATATGTAAAGTCTAAAACCTATGCCGACAATCCCGCTTCAATTCAGGCTTTGGAGCACACCAGTTAATAGTCGAAATGCTCCAAAGAGTCATCGAAAATTAGACTCAACGGATGTACCATCTGAGATGTAGCCGTGGCCAACATTTGAAAGAGATAATCTTCAAAAAATAAACGCCATAGAATGTTATTTTGAATGATTATAAACGTTTCCCATTAAATTTGAGTTTTCTGTGGTTTTTCTTTAAAAAAGTATGGAATCTCGAAATGGATCACTCTTGAGAGGAAAATAATAATTTGTATTCAATCGTTAATTGATGATTGATAACAAATCCGGATAGTAATTGGATGTTCTAGTCAAGGCGTTTTCGAAGAGGTTTTAGAGCATTGAGTTACTGGGGACAGGGTGTCATAAAATTTTCTAGAAAAAAACTGAACGTTTGTCGCTGACTCAACAATTTCTTTCAGCATGAACTGAGCTCAGATTATACCTAAAATTTCGGATCAAAATATTGGATCGTTCACAAACTAATATAATTGATCTTATTGAATTTTTTCGCAACCAACTACACACCTAACAGCTTTACCGTTATATATTTGAAAAGCTATATAGTAAGGCTTGTTTGTAAAAAAAATTGCTTAAATTTTTGGAATAGTTTTTGTTTGGTGCCCTATCGAAGATAGACGATCAAAAATAGCATTTCGGCAAAGACAATGTCAAAATTGGTTTGCAAAATTTCGTTTCGGCAATTTCGATCTTGAGTATGCACCACGTCCCGGAGGAAGGCATCTTGAGGACGATGTGGATAAAATAAAGCCGTTGATCGATGCAAATCCTAGAATAACAACTTAAAAGATTGCTGAAAGTGGAAATTTGTCTAACGTAACCGTTCATAAGCACATGAAATGTCTAGGATTAATCGCGAAGCTTGACGTATGGGTTCCTCATATTCTTACAGAACGAAATTTGCTTTGTCGCATTAACGACTGTGTGAAGCGCATTGTTACTGGAGCTTGAAATAGATGTGCTAGTACACGCGCTATATTCTCCAAACTTGGCAACTTCGGACTGTTACTTATTTCGGTCTCTCAACAATTTGTTGGATGGAAGAGCCTTCATCTCAAATCAGGACGTCAAAAACTACTTGGACCAGGTTTTTTAGCATTCAAGGATCAAATATTTTATGAACATGGCATCAATCTTCAGCACGAAAGATAGTATTGGATCAAAATAGAGAATGCATAATCTCGCAAAATTTTTTGACACAATAAAAAATCATGTTTATTTAAATTGCACTAAAAAACAAAATTACTTAGTGAACAACCCAATAGTATTAAAACGAAAAATCTACTGCCATGCTTCGAGAGATTGAAGCCTAGACGAAGTACTTTATATTTTAATGGCATCTGTTAATAATTGGCCATAGTTGGCTTGTATGCTAATTTCTATAACATAAAGTAAAACTTATTATATTATTAAAAAAAAAAATTAAAAAATATCAAAATCACAATAAAAAGAATGTACACATTTATTTTATCGGTTGAAGGAAATTAAAGTTAATTCCTCTCTCCTTCCTAAAACTCTTATCACCATTATCCAAATATGAGTATAGTTTTGCGTGTACTTTGCCACTGCGGTTTTGTGAATCCGATTTTTTTGCTTTTAATGCGTTTAGTTCCATTTTATACATGATAATCCGACAGCTTATGCATACGAATGCTTCTGTACAAAAAAATATATATTTTATTTGAATGAATATAACTTCGATATCACTATTTCTCTCGCCGAAATATTTTATTACTACTAGCCGCCAATTTTCACATGGAGTGCCACACGCGTTCCTATATTTATCTACATATGTACATATAAGTATAAGAACATACACATGCGCTATATTCGTATGTTTGTGAGTAATTTATCTTTTCAATTATTTGGTGTGGCTTTTGTCAGACAGTGAGCTCGCACAGCTGCGCATCTTCGACCAAAGTAGTGCGGCAAGTGCGTTTGAATGTACATACGTATGTTTGTGAATATGGGAAACTCCCGTGACCACATAAAGGTCATATTTGGGGCTTTCAAAGCGCATTGTTTACGTCCAGTTCGTGGTTTTTGTCGGTAGTTGGGAAAATACCACGCAAAGATACCACATAAGGTTGGAGCGGTTTTCACTTAAAAAAAATATTTTAAATACATATTACTTAATTAAAAAAGAAACACTTGAAATTAATAAATATTTTAATAATTATTTTAAGAAATTTTCGGGATCCCGAAAAATTTATTTTTGAATACAGCAAATACGGAATATTTTCGCTACATTCATATTAAAAAATTTGGTATCCCGAATTAATACTTCATAATCCCGATAGTACGGGATTGCAGTATTATTATTCTTGCTGTTCGGGATCCCGAAAAATGTATTTTTGAATACAGCAAATACGGAATATTTTCGCTACATTCATATTAAAAAATATGGTATCCCGAATTAATACTTCATAATCCCGATAGTACGGGATTGCAGTATTATTATTCTTGCTGTTCGGGATCCCGAAAAATTTATTTTTTAATACAGCAAATACGGAATATTTTCGCTACATTCATATTAAAAAATTTGGTATCCCGAATTTATACCTCATAATCCCGATAGTACGGGATTGCAGTATTATTATTCATGCTAAATATGTATACTCATTGCACGCAATATTAGCAATATATCCATAATTAAAACTCATATGTATGTATGTATTTCATTTCATTATAACAAACGATAGCAGTGCTTCGTAGAACAGTCTGTGGATCATGACATTGAGCGTGATTTGTCACGCTGGATGTTAATTATTTTGCGCGCAACGCATTTAATCAGTGAGGAATAGCTATGAATACTAATAAATATTCATATGCACAACGCGAATATTCGCCAATATGATATATTAAATTTACAATTAAGTACAATTTCAAAAAAGTAGAAAGTTGATATTTGCCAGCGTAAATAGACTAGCAGCGCTAAGAGTGAAAAAACAAAATTACAAAAAAGTTGAAGATGAAGAAGCTAATGAAATCATAAATGCATAACTCCCAATTATTATTATTTTTTTTTATTTTATGCGTCCACACCATCCTTTGCAAAATACGCGCCCAGCGTCGTCGGCAGCGGCGACAGTAATGACAAGATCGACAGCGATTTAGCCCGTTAGACCATCAGTCATATCAAAGCGCCGACAGACGCTATTTTCACTATTTTGTTGTTGGATTACGCTAATAACGGTATTTACACATATTATTCCCATACATGCATACATACTTACATATATTGCAATAGTTAAGCCACGAGAATTAGAATACCTTGCTGGCATTATTACGATTTCCTCGACGCAGTTCAAATAAGATAATCGATATAAATACATTTTGCTGCAATTATGTACATATATAGTATGTATGGGTGTGTGTAAGTGCATGTTATGCATGTTGAGTTGTGTAAAATTTATTGCTCAATATTGCATGCGAAGGTCACAATAGCAAATTTAACAAAAAAAAATATTCTCTTTATGGTAAACATACATTTAATCTAGTTCAAAGGTTATGAGGTCAAAATGTGCCAACTGCACCTAAACGGCTAGCAGCAGTTTCGCAGGCTAGCTAATTTTACAGAATTTTAAAAAGTGTTGGTTAAGTTACGTTTAAGTTCAAATTAAATCTAACTTAAGCTGAGCTGAAGTTCAGTTTAAGTTCCGTTACGTTTACGTTTAGTTAAGTTTAAGTTATGTTAAGTTAAGTCTAAGTTAAGTTCAAGTAAATTTAAATTATGTTAAGTAAGGTTAAATGAAAGTTTTGAAAATAAGTAAGTTCAAGTTAAATTGTTACGTTTTAAGTTTAAATTAAATCGTTAGGTTACGTTCAGTTAGATTTAAGTTAAGTCTAAGAGTTAATTAAAGAAGTAAATTAGTTTAAGTTCCGTTCAATTCGTTTAATTCTAAGTTCAAGTAAAATTAGTTAATTTACGTTAGGTTAAGTTTAAGTTGAAGTTAAGTTCAAGTAAATTTAAATTATGTTAAGTAAGGTTAAATGAAGTTTCAGTTAAATTGAATTTAAGCTAAGTCTAAGTTCAAGTAAAATTAGATTTAATTTACGTTAGGTTTAGTTTAAGTTAAGATTTTAAGTCGTTAGGTTAAGTTTAAGTTGAAGTTAAGTTCAAGTAAATTTAAATTATGTTAAGTAAGGTTAAGTGAAGTTTCAGTTAAATTGAATTTAAGCTAAGTCTAAGCTCAAGTAAAATTAAATTTAATTTACGTTAGGTTTAGTTTAAGTTAAGATTACTTAAGTCGTTAAGGTTACGTTCAGTAAGGTTTAAGTTAAGTTAAGTTAAAGTTAAGTTAAAGTAAATGTAAATTATGTTAAGTAAGGTTAAGCGAAGTTTAAATTCAATTGAGTTTAAGCTAATTCTAAGTTCAAGTAAAGTTATGTTCTAGTAAAGTTAAATTTAATTTACATTAAGTTAAGTTTAAGATAAATTAAGTTTAAGTTAAATTAATTTTAAGTTAATGTTAAGTCTAAGTCAAAATTAAGTTAAATTCAAGTAAAATTATGTTAAGTGAAGACAAGTGAAATTTAAGTTAAATTGAGTTTACGGTAATTCTAAGTTCAAGTAAAGCTATGTTTTAAAGTTACGTTTAAATTACGTTAAGTTATGTTTAATTTAAGTTAAGTTTAGTTTAAGTTCAATTCAATTAAGTTTAAGCTGAGTTAGGTTTCAGTTAAGTCTAAGTTCAAGTTAAGTTGAGGTTACGCTAAGTTAAGTTCAAGAAAAATTATGTTAAGTTGGGTTAAATTAAGTTTAAATTAAATTGAGTTTTAGCTAATTCTATGCTCAAATAAAGTTATGTGCTAGTAAAATTAGCTTTAATTTAAGTTAAGTTTAAGTTTAAGTTCAATTAATTTGAGATAAGTTTATGTTAAGTCTAAGTTCAAGTTAAGTTAAGTTCAAATAAAGTTAAATTTTAGTTACACTAAGTTAAGTTTAAGTTCAAGTAAAGTTAAACTAAGTTTAAGTTAAGAAAATTATAAGTTAAGTTAAAATCAAGTTAGATTACGTCACACGAAGTTAGATTTAGTTTGATTTACGTTAATTTTACGTTCAAAAAAGTTTTTTTATATTATTCGATATTTATCACGAGAATTAATTCTACGTTAATGCACTAATTGACCACTAATATTTCTAGTATGATGGGTTTAGGCACTTATGCTACATATGAGTCATCACCGTTACATACCATCATGGTAATCCCAATATATTTTATATTTTTAGCAGTTATGTATGTGATACAAGCAACCAATTTCACTTTGAGTTCGTCTTAGTTTTCCATATACATAATTAACTAATATAACCGCTAGAGTTATATAACAGTCATTAAGAATAAACTGCGTGAAACCCGCCCACATTGACCATCTGCTAAATATATATTATGTCTACATACATGTACATTTATACTAAATAATCCCGTTAAATGGAAAAAGTGCTCATAAAAATTACATATAAGTGATTGTGAGTATATTTTTAATAGATTAACTCATTAAACGAATCGCCTACGTTGGCCTAGGTGACATTATAGCTAAGGTAATCAACATATTAGATCGCTATTGTTACATATACATATGCTTATGTATATAAGTATATGTACATATATGTATATTTCTTAATATACATAAGTATATCGTTATATCGCTAGGTAATTGCATTACAAATGATATAAACAGTAATTGGAGACTTCTTGCCAATTAACGGTATTGCCACACTCATTCATAGATAATTAATCATTTGCTTTGACCTGACAATAGTATGGATTAAGTACGGTTTTATGGTGAAGAAGTATAAGCCTTAGACTTCGAGATTTTATATAATGTTTATCTTTTCGAAAAAAATATACTGATTCTACTATTGAGAGGATAAAGAATGTTATTTACCTAAAGAGCAGCCCTTCATGGAACTTAGAGGCATCTGTAGTGTAGAACGCTCGAACAGTCGCCTTCTTTTAGATTCTTAGGTTTAATACTGGAATCATTTGAAACAACTAAGGTCTAAAGGTTGCCACCCGTTTGAAATTTTTAAGTAAAAAAATGCTATAATTTAATAAAACGCCACAATATGGGTGTCAAACTGAAGAGGTTTAAAAAAAACCAACAGTTGAAAACATTTCTACGAAAGGTTGCCACATAATTCCATTTTTTTTTTTAATTACATTAATAAAATATTACTATAGGGCAAAAACCAAAAATTTTCAAGATAGATTTCTGATAAAGGTGTTTTTGCGAAAGGTTGCCAACTGTTTGCAAATAGTTAATTCAAACAAATTCAAATAAAATCACGCCTATAATTTTACAGGCATATAATTAATAACAGAAATCTATAATACATATTTATATTTGTTATAATATTTTCGATTAAATTATATTTTAAAAAATATAACCAAGAAGAATTTACATCGAATCCCAGTATTTATTTTATTCAAAGTTGACGACACACCCAAAGAATTTTCACTACCGTAGCATGTGGGTAGAATAAAAAGATAACAAATCATTTATGATATTAACTTACCTATTATTTGACAAGCATGAGCACCATGATGAGTTATATGAAAAGATAAAAAAAAGCATAAAAATATCAATTATTAAAAATATTTTCTGAAATTTTATATATAAAATTATACAATCTACTGCTAGATTATTATCTTAGGCGAGTAAAAAGCTGGTATGATTTAAAAAATACTGCAAAAAGTATTTTTGGTTACCTCCTTCTGGCAACCCTGTGATTTACGGCTATTCCACACAATAACATATTTTTGAATAACAGTTGAATAACATAAATTTGTTTATCTACTTTAATAGAAACAGGAAATAACGGTATCTCAGTCGCGCCGAAATTATAATACCCTTCACAAGTGCATTTCTGACAACATAAACGGGTATAAAAATTATGTTATACTTAATTGGTCAGTTTGTATGGCAGCTAAGTATATGCTATGTAGTCCAATATCGACTATGAGTATGAAGAGCTTAACTAGCTGGCCGACAGGGGTAATGCTCGAAAATTCTACGAAAAGATGCGGTTTCAAGACCGGAAAATACTCTTGTAGAACATCCAGAGATAATCTAGTAACCGATGCCCAGAGCATACTAAAATTATGGAGGGAACACTTCTCCAGCCTCATGAATGACAGTGAGAAGGTGAACTTGATTCCCCAATCGATGACCATGGAGCAGACGTTCCATTGCCCGACAATGAACAAGTTCGATTAGCTATTACCCGTCTGAAGAACAAAACAGCGGCGAGGCTATTCAAACACGGCGGCGAAGAACTGATAAGGAACATGTATCACCTTCTTTGTAGAATATGGTCGGACGGAAGCATTGCATTGGAATTTAAGTGTGCTCTACCTAATGAGCAAAAAGAATGACCCCTTAATCTGCGCCAGCTACCGTAGGATAAGCCTCCTCAACGTCGCATATAAGGTTCTATCGAGCGTATTGTGTGAAAGATTAAAGCGCACTGTCAACAAACTGATTGGACCTTATCAGTGTGGCTTTAGACCTGGAAAATCAACAACCGACCAAATATTCACTATGCGCCAAATCTTGGAAAAGACCCTAGAGAAGGGAATCGACACACACCACCATTTCGTCGTTTTCAAAGCTGCTTTCGACAGCACGAAAAGGAGCTGCCTTTATGCCGCGATGTTCTGAATTTGGTATCCCCGCAAAACTAGGGGAACTAATAGGAGAAAATAATTCGAGCTGCAGAGCTGAATGGAGAAGGTACCATCTACTACAAGAGTGTCCAGCTGCGGGTTAGTTCTGCTTTCTCCAGACTAGATAAGGAAGCAAAGCAAATGGGTTTGGCAGTGAACGAGGGCAAGACGAAATATCTCTTGTTATCAAACAAACAGCCGTCGCACTCGCGACTAGGCTCTCACGCCAATGTTGACAGTCATAACTTCAAAGTTGCAGATAATTTCGTTTATCTTGGAACACAGCAACAACGTAGTCAGCCTCGAAATTCAACGCAGAATAACTCTTGTCAACAGGTGCTACTTTGGACTGAGTAGGCAATTGAGAAGTAAAATCCTCTCTCGACGAAGAAAAACCAAACTCTATAAGTCACTCATTATTTCCCGTCCTGCTATATGGTACAGACGCATGGACGATGACAACATATGATGAGTCGACGTTACAAGTTTTCGAGATAAAGGATCTGCGAAAGATTTATGGTCCTTCGCGCGTTGAGCACGGCGAATATCGCACTCGATGGAACGATGAGCTGTACGAGATATACGACGACATTGACATAGTTCAGCGAATTAAGAGACAGCGGCTGTGCTGGCTAGGTCATGTCGTACGTATGGAACGAAAACGCTCCAGCTCTAAAAGTATTCGACGCAGTACCCGCCGGGGGAAGCAGAGGAAGACCTCCACTCCGTTGGAAAGACCAGGTGGAGAAGGACCTGGCTTCGCTTGGAAATTCCAATTGGCGGCACGTTGCGAAAAGAAGAAACGACTGGCGCGCTGTTGTTAACTCGGCTATAATTGCGTAAGCGGTGTCTACGCCAGTAAAGAAGATGAAGAAGTACGATATCGGCAGTTCTGATAAATCCCTTGGGGATGAAGTGATGTGTGCAAAATTTTAGATCTATATCTCAAAAACTAAGGGGCTAAAGGACAACTAAATCGACGCAGTTCGTCATGCTAGCCTTTTATATACTTTATAGGGTATCTTTCTCTTTTGGGTAACCTTTACTTTTATATGTTACAAATATATGATATTTGTAAACCGCTTAGAAGATTTTATTAAAAAAAGATAATGTAGACGAAAGTAAACCCCACCTCATTTAACTTCCTAAATATTCAGCATTTTGATTAACTAAAACAGGTTTCAACTTAGACAAAAAATTACTCAAGTGCTTGTCTTTAAAGAGGCATATCACATAAGCTTATTACACTCGTGAAAAGCAGCAGTGCCACATATACATACATACATATGTACATATGTACAACGCAATTATATGTGATTTATTCTGCTGTGAACTCATTTAAAGTTTAATATTTAATTTGCGATTATTCGCGAAACTTCGCATTACTCATTAGCGTTACTGCTCAGCTAACAACACGGACATCAAAGAATCTTCGCCGTTAAGTGAACTTCATGTGAAGCGACGACGCCTCACCGAGGTACAACGACTAGTGTGACTGCGATGATTTGTTGCTCCATTGAGATTAGTATTAAGGCATTACTATATTATACCAGCTGCAATGGCAGCAATAGAGGCTGAGTGACAAGCGGGCGCGCAGGGGGGGCAGAATGCATTTTCAAAGCAAATGAGCTTAATGTGCTGGCTTCTCAACTAATTTGCGCGTCATTGCTGCGCACCTTTTTGTTCGGTCGCTGCTTTTGGATTAGTCACTTACATTGCCGCGCCGCCGAGAGTGTGCGAGCGAATGGAGAATGAGTAGAAACGAGCAGAAAAGTGGGTCAAATACGGCGCGCGCAAGCCAACAGCAAAAATCTAAGGTAACAATGAGGCACTTGCAATTTAACATATACATATGTATATGTACGTATGTGTACTTATATGTATGTTTGGATGTGTAATTAGCAATTACCCTGCGGAAAAAGAAGTTATCTCAAATCTAATAGTTCGACTATAGTGCTGTGTGTGTTATTTTTAGAGTTCAGTATGAGTACGAGGAAGTTAAAAGAGTTCTTCCGTTGACGAATAAGAATTATTTTCAAACTCAGAAGAAACTCAAGTTCAATATTACACTTTCTTTACCCAAAATTTGCTTTGAATGAGGCTAAGTTCAAATGTGTGAGATATACAATTGCAATTCAGACACAATTCTTTCCTGGCAATAGTATTTCTGTGTATCAAAAATGGGTTGAATCGGGTCAATACTTCCCTGAGCCCCCATATACCTAATATAAAGATTTTCGAACTTCCAGTTGACTTTATGTTATCTGTTATCCCAATGAAATATACAGGACATGTTTTACTCATAACCTTATATCTTTGTGCCTAAAATATATACAATTGGACGAAAACTTGACCTAGCCCCCATATAACTATTACCAGGATTTTCGAACATCCGGCTGACTTTGCTGCATAGGATTGGTGATTGTATGTGAGGTACCTTAATGAAAACCAGGGAGTATTTTTTAAGTATATGGTATGTTAATAATAGGTTGTCAAAAAAGTCTTGCGATATTTTCGCTAGTTGGCGTTGAAAGCGTGTAGTTCTAGTTTTATTCGTCGCATCGGGTCATGCTATACTTTTTTGGAAAGCTCATTTCACGCTAACACGTGTTTGATTGTCGTTCGTGAGTTATAGCGTCGCAAACATGGAGCAAAACAAAGAGAAAATACGGCATATTTTACAGTACTACTACGATAAAGGCAAAAATGCATCTCAAGCCGCCAATAAAATTTGTGCAGTTTATGGACCCGATACAGTTTCCATTTCCACCGCACAACGATGGTTTCAACGTTTTCGTTCTGGTGTAGAGGTGGTCGAAGATGCGCCACGCTCCGGAAGGCCTGTCGTCGAAAATTGCGATAAAATCGCTGAATTGGTCGAAAGAGACCGGCACAGTATCAGCCGTAGCATCGGTCAAGAGCTGGGCATGAGTCATCAAAAATTCATTTCAATTTCAATAAAAAAAAAAATCAATAAAAATACAGCAAGACTTTTTTGACAAGCCATTATTATATAGTCTTGGCAAAAATAGATAAAATCGGGTAAATGCTAAATTTTTTGTCCGGCTTTGATTCTTGCAACTTGTAAGAGTATGAAATATTCGGTTACGCATGGAGTTCGTTCTTCCTGACTTGTTTTTATTTTTTATTTTTTACAACATTTTTTCGTTCAAATTTTTTATTCATTTATATAAGTTATTTTTTCCACATTTTCACTTACGCCAATTTCATGCAAAAATAATTTTCCTACAGGGTACTTGCATATGAGTAAGTAAAATGGCATATTGGTGGCACCTCAATGTGGCGGCTTGCATGTTTTCAAGTTATTTGCCGCTTCGCACGGTGAAAAAATCACAAAGAATAACTCCCATTCACACCAACAAGCGGCTAGCTAATAAATATATGCGCATCTGAATGTACTCATGTGCATGTGTGCGTGTGTGATTGTATGCAAATATGTACTTATTAGGGTGTGCATGTGTGCTAGTAAAGCGAAAACATTTAGGTAAACAATTTAATTGGGACAAGTGCGCTGACGGCTTGGCAAGCCGCTTGGAGGCGGCTCAGCGTTGGCGGTCGGACGCTATTTATTGAGCTGCTGGTGGACGTCACAGTGTGTGTGGGTGGCGCAGCGCGATCGCTTTGGCCAGAGTTTGATTTGCTGTGCTGTGGTGTGGTGAGTATGATAGTGGCATCTTCGGCAAAAAAAAAAAAAAACAAAAATAAAAAACAACAACAACTAGAAATGTAGATAATTGAGTGTAATGGAGTGCGGTGGGTGTGAGTGGGTCATTATTTACATAAATACATACATATAAATGTACGGCGCTCATGCATGAGTGACTGTAACAGTCGGCACGAGTTGCAAATTAAATATTTAAAAGACATTGAAGTTGCTCGCTTTGCATGCCAAAGTGCCGACAATTTTGCATGAGAAGCAAAAACAAAAATAAAATCCAGTGCTTTAAGCTAAAAAGCTGCATGCAACAAGCAGGTTGCAATTAAAATTATTTAAGTATATATTAGGCGTTGGCTTTATATTACATATATAATTAAATATTTTTTCCTCACACATACATACATACATACAGCATAATAATTTTTTTCACACATTTTTTAGAAAGTAAACGCGTCATTTAGGTTCCTTAAACTTGTTGGGCGCACAAAGTGAGCAATTAATTTATAATTTATAGTTTTTTTTGGCTTTTTCGGTTGCCATCTAACGTTTTTATTACTTTTCATGTCTAATGCGTTTATAACGGAGTGAAAGCATACTTTTTAACGCGACTGTCGACGCGTCGGTTTTTTCGCTTCTTTGACAAAGGTGTTTATGGCTAGCATCCGGCGAGCTGGCGCGCGGATCAGCGGCATCCGGCTGTCGTTCCACCATGTCATGACAATAATCGCTTTAGGTTTTCTGCCATTCATCATGAAATTGTGAATAATGAACGAGCACCATGTGCAATTTTTTATGCGAAATTAATTAGTGTATAACTTTAAGGTGGGGAAATTTTTTTGCTGTTGCTCTTTTGTTTATTTGTAATAATTTGTTACAGCTCTTTACTTCCACATATTGGAAATAAGCGATATTTCATTAAAATACTTTATAATCCAATTTTGCAGTAATCTTTGCTTAATTGTGCCTCAATTATTATAAATTACCCTGATTCATTTATCATTTATTATTGAGATATCTAACATACTAACTGATACACTACGATGAACAAAAACTAGTAAGACTTTTTTCACATTTTTAATTAGTTAATTCTCAACTTATTCTTCAAAATCGTCGTTATCGTTATGTCGTGGCCCTCAAGGTAATCACCCTTGCCCCCAATACACTTGTACCAACGTTTTTTCCAATCTTCGAAACAGTTGTTAAAGTCAATTTCTGGAATAGCCTTCAATGCGCGTAGCGATTCGCGTTTAATGCCTTCAATTGATTCAAATTGGTTTACCCGGAGCGTTCCTTTGAGTTTGTTGAATTGCCAGAAGTCACACGGAGCTAAAACAGGCGAATACGGTGGTTTTCGACATGAAATTGGTTGAAAATTTGACGGAAAACTCACGACGGTGCATTATCGTGGTACAAAAATCAAGAATTGTCGGACCATAATTCTGGCTTTTTTTTAATAGCTTCGCACAAACGACGCACAACACTCAAATAGTATTCCTTGTTGACAGTTTGGCCGTTCGGTAGGAATACGAAGTGCACCACACCCCGATAATCGAAGAAACCTGTCAAGATAACCTTGATTTTTGACCTACTTTGACGTGGTTCTTTCGGCTTCGGCTCAACTTTGTTACTATATTCGGCCGATTGATCGTCTGTTTCCGTGTCGTAAGCAAAGATTGCCAGTAATACCTTTCATAACATCCTGGCAATCAGAAAACATTGTTCCACAGTCGTCAACGCGACGATGTTTTTTCGAAAAATTGGAGTAATTTTGGAACCAATCTTGCTTTCACTTTCCTTAGGGCCAAATGATCTTTCAAAATGGTTTTCACTGATTCTTCCGATATTCCAACGATGCAAGTAAGATCTCTGATTGTTAATCATCGATCCTCAAACAGCAATTTTTATATTTTATTGATGGCTGATCATCAGTTGATCTTGATGGCCGTCCTGAACGTGGTTCGTCCGTCGTCAAGGCATTTTCGACTCTCTTTGAATAGTTTGTACCAATCAAAAACACTTGCTCGCGACAAACAATTATCACCAAAGGCCTTTTCCAATATTTTATAGGGTTTGCGACGTTTCCTTCTCGGTGTTACAAACTTGGTAGCAAAATTTTCCGGGTATAAAAAAAGGTATTATTATCAGTCGGTGATTTTTGTTTTGGGAAAGAACATAAAAGTGCTTTTGGATGATGTATCCGGAAACTCTTCTTCGACGCAATTGTCAATAGCAACTAACACAATAAAGTGACAAAAATCCATGATCTCATATTGGCAGATCGCCCATTGAAAATTCTAAATGAAATATTGAATAAGATTAAATTGACGAACCGTTGTTAGCTGTTCAACGGCTTTCCACTGGAGTTTCTGCTTCATTTCTTGACCATCGACGAAACATAGATCCCCTGGTGCACACATAAGACTATAGAACATTCAAGCCAGTAGACTTCATCCGACAAACAAGCTACGAAGACATCGGAGGCTGTCTAATCGTCAGGAAATGTGCTAACGACCTGTTTCTGGTTTTGCAAGCTGAGCTTCCACTTCTTGGAGAAGGACAAAACGATCACAATACTCTACTATGGCAAATTATTGCACGCCGAATTGTCGAAGAAAAAGTGCTGTTCCATCAAGATAAACCACCAGCTCACAACTTCTCTGTCGCCATGGTCAAATTTGTGTTGTAGTGCTACGTAGTGGTACACCATCCACTATATTTTCCAATTTCCCAAGCGACATCGCTTCGCTCTATGGGCTTTTGAAAAGTTACACGAAAATCCGACGTTTTCGAGCCAAATTTTGTTCAGCAAGGAGGCCCATTTCTGGCTCAATGGGTATGTAAACAAGCGAAATTGCTGCATTTGGGATGAAGAGCAACCTGAATAGATTCAAAAACTGCCATTTTGTCCAGAAAAAACAACGGTTTGGTGTGGTTTGTGGGCCGGTGGAATCATTGGTCCATATTTCTTCAAAAATGATGCCGCGGAGAACCTAACCGTCAATGGCGACCGTTATCGCACCATGATAAGCGACTATTTGATGCCCGAAATTGAAGCTCGTGATCTTGATGATCTTAACAAGACGACGCCACTTCCCACACATCGCATCAAATCAGTGGGTCAGTGGGCTGAGATAGCACTTCGGTGAGCAGATAATTTAACGTTTTGGGCCGGTTGATTGGCCACCAAAATCGTGTGATATCACACTGTTAGATTTTTTCCTGTGGGAATATGTTAAGTCTAAAGTCTATGCGGACAACTCCGCTTCGATTCAGCTCTTGGAGCAAAACATCACGCATGTCATTCGCCTGTTACCAGTCGAAATGCTCGAACGAGTCATCGAAAAATGGACTCAAAGGATCGACCATCTGAGACGTAGCCGCGGCCAACATTTGAAGGATATAATCTTCAAAAAATAAATGCCAAAGAATGTTCTTTTGTATGATAATAAACGTTTCCCATTAAATTTGAAGTTTCTGTGTTTTTTCTTTAAAAAAGTAGAGAACCTCTAAATGGATCACTTTTTAAATAAATATGTCAACGCTGATATTGCCTTAGAAATAACAAAACATATACATGCAAGTCATATATTTATTTTCCATAAACCACAACATTCCGTTGACCAGTTATAATTGTGGGAAACCCGGAAAGGTCAAAATAATATTGTAGATTATTTTGCTATAAATATAACTTGCTGCAAAATATGCAAAACCGCAGAAATACATTGTTGCTTTCGTCATTTTTAATACTGAAGTGTCGTCATTTCAAAGCAATTGAAAAATAACATCGTCACTTAGGCTAGGCACACTGTACTTCCACGTGCAGCGACGAAAAGAAAAGAACAACTATACATAAATTCTCATATTTATAGTAATTAGACCACGTGCAGCCAGTGTTAACTACGTATGTATATTCATAAATATATTTTTTAATCGCTTTTTTCACCTTGCTGCACTGAGCACTTTAGTCGAACAAGTCTAACAAGCAGCCTGTGATTTCTGCACTCTAAATCAAACTCTGGTGCAAATCAATTTTTTCCCAACACTTTTGCTTTTTTTTTCATGGTGTTTTACACATAACAGGCAACTTGCCATTTGCAGCGTTCGCAACGTTGTAGGAATGATCATTGATCGCCGCAAAGATCACCAGTCATGGCATGCCAACCACGGAGCGGTGCGATAACAGCGATGTTTTTAAATAAATAAATAAAAAAGTTGCAGCTGTGCCCGGTTTTAGGCCGACAACAGAGGCAGAAGAAGTGAAAATCGAGATAAAATAGTTGAAAACTAAATTGGCTTCGGTGCGTTGAAGCTTTGAAGTGGCACCTTGCAACGGTGGTCGATAGACGTTGTCACATAATTGGCTCATTTGCTCAATGGCTTTCAGCGATTAGTGGTTATTTTTGTTTTTTACTACTTTTATAACCTGAACAGGGTATATTATGTTTAACACGAAGTTTGTATTTACCAGAAGTAAACGTCAGAGACCCTTTAAAGTGTATATAAATGACTAGTGTGACGTGCTCAGTCGATTTAGTCACGTCCGTCTGTCTGTTTCTATATATGTATGTGAACTTGTTCTTAGTTTACGAGATATCAATCAGAAATTTAATACACGTTCTTTTCTCCAAAAGCTGTTCATTTGTCGGAATTGCCCATATCGGAACACTGTAGCATATATACATATGTACATACTGAACGATCGGAATCTACTTCGTGTATAGAAAACTTCTTTATTTGACGAGATATCTTCATAAAATTTGGTATGGCTTATTACTTAAAGCAATCATCCGTGCTCCAAAGAAATTGTTGAGATCGGATAACTATAGCATATAGCTGCCACACAAACTGTACGATCGGTAACAAGTGCTTGTGTGGAAAACCTTTTCATTTACAGAGATATATTATCGGAATTCAACCTGGGCTATTATATAAAGCAATGGTCCGTCCTCCAAAGAAATTGTTGAGATCGGATAACTATAACATATAGCTGCCATACAAACTGAACGATCGGTAACAAGTGCTTGTATGGAAAACTTTTTTATTCGTGAAGGGTATTACAGCTTCGGTACAACTGAAGTTAACGTTTTCTCTTGTTTTAACTTTTTTATCTTTTTTTCTCGATAAAATGCGCCTTTTCAACACTTTGACGTTGGTCGACGCCATTCAATCAATGAATACGAAACTACATATTTCGTATGAATAAAACAACAACCGAATAGCTGGTTGACAAGCGTGTAAAATGAATTGTGATCGAACTATTTAACGGAATGCTAGAGCCGCCCGACCGCCTCACAGCGCCACTTCGACACACCAAAGTCGCCAGCTGGGTCGCGGCTCGGCGTTAGAGCTTCGGTTATGCAACTGTGCGTGCATCTACATACATATGTGTGTATTCATACGATATTATGGAGCTCTTTTATTGTTGCACTGCTCTGCATTGTTGCTGCAGCTGTTTGAGGCGCATCAATTTGTAAAGAAACGCGTTTTAATTTATTTATATTATTCTTTTTTTTAACGGCTGCACAATATCTACTGGCATATTTGGCGAGCGCACGTTTGTTTGGGCAAATAAAGTAAACACATTACCGGCGATGCCGCCGCTTTGAGCATTCACGCGCACGCAGAGTGGTGCGCAGCCGCTCAGCGTCATTGGCTCAGTTTGGCTTTTGAGGCGGCTTTACAATTAAAAATAAACCAAAAAAAAAATAAAAAAGTTTTGTGAATAAAAAATAAAGTAAATAATTATATAAATATGTATGTATGGAGATCAATTAGTGACAGCGAAGAAATGTAACTTTTGCTTTCTTTGTCGCTGTACTTTATTATTATTGTATAACAATATTTTTATAAGTATTTTTTGTTGTTTGCTTGAGCGTCTCCACACTGACTTGATTAAATAAAACGATTTACTGCAGTGAGTTTTGTTGGTGTGGCCAAATATTTACAAAAGCATGATGAACAAGTTTTAATATTTGAACAATAAATTAATAAAAACAAGTGCTTGTATATATTTGTATTTATATACATATACATACATACATACATGCTGTATAGATATATGTATATTAAGAAATAAAAATTATAGTAAAATTGTTGAAAGTAAGTTTTTGATAAGGCACAGTGGTGGACTGCATTGAAATTAAAATAAATATTAGCTTTTCGTAGCCCATAATCAGCGGCGGACTATATGCGATAATAATATCACATCATATCGTCACTTCGCTACACATCATGCTACAATATGACATCATATCGTCACTTCGCTTCACATCATGATACATTTATTAGCAAATGGGAGTGCTGAGTCTAATTTGTAAGCAACACCTGATCATTTATGCGCGACTATTCTTTAATACAACATCACATCATATATCATGTTAGACAACAATATCACAACAAATACCAACTATTAGTGCAATAATGACGGTTTCATTTCAGTTTGTGAATAATGAAGCTTTTTTCACTGCAAAAACAACACTGCGACCCATCGACATACTATTTAAAACATCATTATTTATCATTAATAATATCATTTTGTCCATTATTTCAAATCAAATCGCATCACATGCACTAGTCAGATCATATCACAGTCGAAATGCTCGAACGAGTCATCGAAAAATGGACTCAAAAGATGGACCATCTGAGACGTAGCCGCGGACAACACTTGAAAAGAATCATCGCATCACATGAACTTGTCAGATCATATCACATCTACTTAGCAAAATTGTATCATATCATGGAACAAGCTGTAAAGTGCACAATTTTATTTTAAATTTTAAAATCGCATCACCTACATATCACATCATGTCATTGCATCACATCTATTGCAACATCGTATCATGTCATGCAACAAGCTTTAATGACGATAATTTTGTGTACAATTTTTTACACCATAAAATCACATCACCACTATATCACAATATCACAACATATCATCACATCGCACATATTTAATAGTTCATGAGACATTTCATGACATTTCTTGAGAAACGCATATATATTGCTAAAACTCTGATTACCTGATAATGCACAACATCACATCACAGCTCAACATGTCACATCATTACTTACATATATCATATCACATCTCTTGCAACATCATATAAAATCATTCAACGAGCTCTAATACCGATATATTAGTGCATAATTAAAAAAAACAACATAAATTATTAAATCACATCATCACCATAACACATCATGTCATCACATCATCCATATTTCACATCTCATAGCATTTTATCATATTTTGTTTATTGACGTAGCCATTCAGCCAGAAATTAGTCTCATCGCCGACGAAGATTTTCGATGAAAAATGAGGATCACGAACATACGACGATTCTGGTGGACAAGCGACTTCGGTTCTTGCGACAATTTGATCTTGTAAGGATGTAGGCCAAGATCTTTTCGCTTGAGAACGACGTGTGAGAGACTGATTTGGGTCTTCCTCAATTGATGCGCTGGCGGCAGCAATAATCTCGACACTACGGGCATTTTTTTGTTTCACTGGGAAGGGAACATTTTGTACTCCGCCTGTGGATTCACATTTTTCCACTAGACAACCATAAATTCGCCGTGGCGCTCTCAAAGTGACTTCACTGACTTCGAATTTTGGTCGTTAATTTTAATAATTACGACTCGTTGTTGGATCCTATATCTTTCCATGATGAAATGACAAACCTTACTAAGGAGAAATGTTAAAAGAGCGGGGGAAAAATATGGCGTCGTTTGCTCTCCCTATCGGTCTATATTTAAAAATTTAATATAATTTACGAGTCCACTGCTAATTGCATTCTTCTTCTTCTCTGCTTCTGCATTTAATAACATAACAAAGCTATATTTAGACGAACTTTCTTTGTAATCAATCAAAATATCACTTGGACTACAAAATGGCAGCCGACACCTTGGCGATATGGTGTCAAAAACCAAACTTTTCCAATTTATACCGAACGCGACAGAAGACAAAAACACAAAGGAATCACCGATTAACAAATGAAGAAAAATTTGGAGCGCATAGACGCGAGCGAAACGCCAACACCGGCAAGTTCATGCCACATCATTAATCATTTCGAGCGGAAAGAAAAATTAGGCTAGATTTTAGGATCAGCAAACACTAAGGAGGGCGAAGTAAAGCCAAAAGAAAAAAATAAAGAGACACAAAAGCGAACCAACCAACGGAAAGGAGTAGAGAAGCTGCCACTCAGTGAGACCAATGACCTGTCAGGCAACAACAATGTGTGCAACATGCTCAACAAAGAGCCGTGAGACAAAGACAAAGGAAGGAGACGGCCCGAGCACCTCGAAACACAACGCATCAGTCACGTTCACGCCGCTGCGTGTTCTCAAGTTGCTCAACTCGATGGCAGCGTGCGTTGTGGACGCTGCCATGGCTGCACAGACCTTCACATGCGTGTCGAGTGCAACCACAAAGCCGCACGCAAGTAAACACACACACACACACCCGAGCACATGGAACGCCAGCGGAAGCAAGTGAGCTGCTGGCTTTTGCCGCACAATGCACTCGCACTTGGAGGAGAGTGGGGCGATGGGCGGTACGAAGTGCCGTAAGAAAGTGTAGCAGGACGTGCGGCATTTTGCTCGTGCAACCAGCAATGTGCCACAAGACGCAAAGATGCGAAAAAAATGTGTCGTGACGGGGTTGCACTACAGGAAGTTGGCAAAAAAAATGCAGTGCAAGAACAAGAACAATAATAATGACACTTGCGCTGCAGTTACTTGAGAAATATTTGAAAAGGAGGCAAAGAAAAGGAAGGGACCAGTGCCAGTTGTGTATAAGCTGGAATGCCGGAATGCAGACAACGAGTCTCAAGTCAGCCTGAGTGCTGGTTATTGAAGCACACGCTGCAATTTATATCCCCAACTTCCTTTCGGCACATTTCACCTGCTCGAACTGATAGCACTGCCAGCACTTAGTGCTCTTCGACGAATACTGCTTGTAAGAGAAAAAAAGGGGAGGGGGGAAAGAAGAAACTAACTAGAAATCAATTCAATATGAGGAATTAAGGTCAAATCGCAGATGTGCGCCACACTCGTTCGCGGCAACAACAATCGCAAAGTGTTTGCAAAAAGTTGTAGTTATTGACGATGGTGTTGGGCCGCCAAACTCCCACCGATTGCATAATACTTTCATAAGTATGGAGGTATGTAGGAATGTTTGGGTTGTAAGTATATGTATATATGAAACTAGCCAGAAAACACACCAATTTATAAATAAAATTTCCGCTCTGAAAAATAACTAGTCCGAAAAAGACCACTTTCGAACCACATCATACATAAAACGATTTCGATACTAGTTATCGAAAATTAACGAGTTAAAAATGTTTACTGAAAATATGCTAGTCCATTAAACTTCCTGTCGGAAAGGTAACTAGTACGAAAAAGACCACTCTCGAACCACTCCACGTTTAAAACGAATTCGATTATAGTTATCGAAAAATAACGAGTTCAAAATTATAAATTTTTGACTAAAAATATACTAGGCCAAAAAATACCAATTTAAGACTAAACCGTGAAGTGGTTTTTCCACTTAAGAATTTCAAAATATCGACATTTTTTTCAGTATCGATTTGAAATTTTTACACTACTTTCTTAGACATATTTTTTACAATTTTTGATAAAAATTCCGATTTTTAAACCATTTTAAAATGTAAATTTGGTCACCAAAAAAAAATATTGTGCTCTGTAAAAAATTCCAGTTACTTGTAGAAAAAATCTTGCAAGGTAGTCAACAACTAGTTCTTTTTACTGCTGGGCCTTACATTTGACTGTGCTTGTGCTGTTGTATTTGTAGTAGCGCCATTGTGTCGCTGTCACTTCCTAGTTTCAGCAGGAATTCAATGCAAAGTATTCTCAGTGTATTTAGAGCATGTTAAGGACTTGAAATGTTTTTGAATGTGTGTGTGTATACAATTGAAAGTACATACATACATACACACAATAAGTATATATGTATATAATACATATACATATGTATATAATTTAAATATTTTGCGCATCAGAATAGATATAGGACAGTCACATTAACGGAGTAGTCTTATTCCAGCATTTTTGTGGCTGCGTTAAAAATGCAAAATAATGCAACATATGGAATCAGAATGAGAGAGATTTTCAAAGCTTCCATGTAAAAAAACATAGCAAAATTGAGGAGGATATGGTGGAATTTAGCAACAGTGTGAAAAAGGTACGTGATTTAGTTTAAACAATTTGAAGTAAATTGTGGAGGAATTGGACTTAATTGATTTAATTAAGCTTAATGTCATTACATTGAATTCATTAATTTGACAAAATTTAATTTAAACTCATTTTGTATATTTTAATATGATTTAATTATGATAATATTATTATATTGGTTTTTAGTTGACTTAATTGACTCAATTAAACATAATTACATTATATTAATTTTTTATTTTGACTTAATTTAATTTAAACTAATTTCGTATATTTCAGTTAATTTTAATTATGGTAAAATTAATGATTATATTCATTTGTAGTTGACTTAATTGATTCAATTAAGCCTAATGTCTAGAATTAATTAATTTCACGTAATTTGATTTAAACTAATTTTCTTTATTTCAGTTTAATTTTAATTAAATTAAAATAATTTAATATTAAACTTTCGATTTATTTTTAGTTGATTAAATTGAACTCAATTAAGCTTAATTACATTGTATTAAATTTATTATTTGGACTTAATTGAAATTGATTTATTTAATTTTACATCGGAATCTTTCAATTTATTCTTAATCGTTTGAATTTTACTCAATTAAGCTTAATTCCATTGCCTTTTACTATTTTTATATCATCGAATTAAATGTATTTTTTATAAGTAATTATTATATATTTTTACGAATTTTGAATCCAAATAAGCTGATTGAACTGAATTCAATTAAACTTAATTGTATGACGTAATTTAATTAATTTTAATTTTGTATATTTTAATTCAATTTAATTATAATAATATTAATTTTTCTATTTATTTGTAGTTAATTAAGTTAAATTGGGCTCAATCAAGCTTAAATACATTATATTAAATTTATTATTTGAACTTAATTCAATTTAAACTAATTTTTTTATCTCAATTTTATTTAATTTTGCATCAAAATCTGTTTAATTTATTCTTAATCGACTGAATTTAAATCAATTTAGCTTTATTTCATTACCTTAATTTTGTTATTTTAATATTATACAATTAAATTTATTTTTTTATAAGATTTTATTATATATTTCAATTAAACTAATTGTTGACGTAATTTAATTTATTTTAATTTTGTATATTTTAACTCAATTTAATTATAATAATATTAATATATCTATTTATTTGTAGTTAATTAAGTTAAATTGAACTCAATCAAGCTTAATTACATTACATTAAATTTATTATTTTGACTTAATTTAATTTAAACTAATTTTGCATCGAAATCTTTAAATTTATTCTTAATCGTTTGACTTTAACTCAATTTAGCTTTATTTCATTACCTCAATTTTGTTCCTTTTTTGTTGTTATCGAACTAAGCTGATTGAATTTAACTCAATTAAGCTTAATTGCATGATATGGGATTTATCTCCACACAATTTAAGAAAAATTCTCTTTTTTATTTATATTCCCTATGATTCATTAAGTTAAAATTTGCCCTGAATTCATTTTATTTCATTTAAATTTACTTTGAGTAGAATTTAGTTTTCGTTGATCCACTTATCTAAGCTCTTAATTCAGTCAATTAACAAATTATCTATACATAACATTACAAATTGAGTCAATTAAGCGGTTCTGACAACAAATTTCCTTTACATTCATAATACTACTAATTGAGCCAATTAAGTGGTTGGTTTTGAAACCGAAGTTATTTATATTTATTTTCAATTCTTCATGATTGTGTTGCCTATGTCACCAATGAAAATAGAGTGATTCAAGGGGTATCTATTTGTGAATTAAAAAAATATTATAATACCAATGACTTCAAACCAATATTCCAATTTCTTCAAACATTTTATTTGATTCAAACAAATAGTTTCAGAGAAATGAGAGTGCTTTTAAGAGTTCTTTAACTCAAAGCGCTTAGGCGGTTTGTATGATTATAATTCATTATATGGGAGTTTTTAGGTACACAAAGGAACCGCCGTTCTAAACCGTTCAAGCGAGATCCTTGTTAGGATCGACCTCTTAGCCTAACCTAGAATAACCTAAAGTATATTAAATTAGCATTAAATGTTGATTATTTTTAATTATTTGCCTCTTCAAAAAAAAACACCAAAAAGAGCGTTTTTCTGACTTTCAAGGGGATATGACCCTTAAGTGCGTGACTATCACCAGATACATCCGTTGTTCTACATGAGGAACGAAATTCTAAGCATGTGGAAGACAATGACGCATCTACCTAAGCTTATTTAATAAATCTTGCCAAATCCATCAACCATTCCAAGTCAACTTGAAATCATGGAACCCGCCACTTCTGCCATAACACAGCCTAGAACCATAAACCCTCTGTAAACAGTGTCCAGCCAGTTTGTGTCACTGTAAATGACAGCTCCCCACCGCCTTGACGGAGCGCGCTATCAGATGACACAAAAACAGGAATAGAATGTACAACCATAAGTGCTATATGTAACGGTGTTTGTAAAAGCCGAACGCCCACAAACTATAACTACTTATCACTGCGCTTGTTGCTGTTGTTGGCAGCCGCGCCAGCAGACTGCAATTTTTAACGGTTGTGCATAAGTTTTTCTCCTGCAAACTTTTTTTTTGGTTTGGAAAGAGTCTAAGTGAAAAAAAAGAGTGCAAAATGTGAATATCCTTTTTTGTATGGCTTTCTTATATCACAAATACATATGTATTTATGTATACACAAATAAATATATATGTATGTATAACTGGTTTGCGTCTTCGGTAGAACATTTTTTTTTTTTTGTTGTAGGTTTGGTTTCTTTGTCTTCTTGCTTGCCGACAAGTCGATTCGACGCGTGTGACAGGTTGAATGAATTGCAAAGAGTTCACAGTTATTTCTTTGTTGCCTTGTTACGGAGAAGTTGTGTGATTATATACATACATATGTATGTGGCATGTGCCCGTGTAAGCGAGTATTTAAATGCAAGGACCCTTATCAAGATAGAAAATATCAATTTCCAGCTGCCAAGCAACTTAAGAATGTGGAAATTTAATTCAATGCAAAGGAGTACCGAGCTCTGACAGCGTGTAGCTTACGCTTTCAATTTGTAATGCAGACTACCTTGGAAAGGTCACTTACAGGAAATTTGCTAAATTCTAATATTATTTATTTTATTTTCTTTTCATGTTTCATTACGTTCATAGGAAAATTGTGTGTGTTTTGTGTTCTTGGCATGGATACTTTCACAGCTTTAATGATTGAAAACAAAATGTTGAAAATCAATTTCCATTTATTTATGTGTCCACTTTCACTAAATATGCCTGACGGACCACAAACTGCACACACAATTCACATTGAAACCGAAAACATTAGCAAAATTATAATGTGCAGTAGCAACATGCTGTTATAAGTGCATAAAAAGGGTGCTCCATTCAGGTTAAACAGAATATAATGTGAATAGTTGGAAAACCAGTGTTGAAAAAGATTATATTATAATACTAATGGAGTACACAGATGGTATTGACATGGTAGGCCTTAACAACAGACCCGTCAGCAAAGCCTTTGCCAGTCTAAAAAAGAAGCTAAAGAAGGTTGGTCTCGTGGTGGTCGAGGGAAAGACAAAATACCTGAAAATTACTCGTGTATTGGCAACCACGTCGCTAGTGGCAACTATACATTTGAAAAACTTAAGGACTTTGTCTATCTCGGAACCAGCATCAATTCCACCAACAATCAAGCGCAACAACGCTTGCTTCTTTAGAATCAGTCGGCAATTGAGAACCATATCCTTCACACGACGAACAAAAATTATGCTCTATAAATCTTTCATTATTCCCGTCCTATTATATAACGCAAAAATGTGGACCATTACGAACTGAGATGAGAAAGCACTTGGAGCATTCGAGAGAACTATGCTTCACAAGTTTTTTGGAACCGTTCGCGTGAGCGGTGAATATCGAAAAAGATGGAATCACGAACTGTAGGAGTAGTATGTATGGAAGATGATGCTCCAGCGAAAGCTCCTTCGATTGGAGACCCATGGGTGACAACGGAAGCAAGGGCGCGCACGCATCTAATGTGAGAATCAAATGTATTACAATCTGTATGCATTTGGGATACACAACTGGCGTGATCTCGCAAAGGCTAAAGGCAACTAGGCAAGTTGTGTATTTTCGGCCCAGACCGACCCACGGTTGTAAAGCCAAAGAAAAAGAAAGTTGGGGTTATGGTTATGTAAGGTTTTGATGGCAATTTCACCAAACAGTTTGAGCTGGAGAGCTGGTCGTCGAGTTTATCACAACGCAATCTAAACACTTTCTATATAGAGTCATCGCAATTTGGTCGATGGTGTTAACAGTGTTATTTACGAAGTTGCCGGTGATAGCCTATGCTATGGTTTCCGCTGAAGAGAGAAAGGTGGACTTTCATTCAGAGTATTGTACATTCAATCCGATGGCACAACGGCGCTACTAGACTTCAGCTCGTTGAGCTCAAGACCTGACTGGTGGAGAGTGAAAAAAAATAAATTTTTTGCGAGCACAATTGCAACATAATTTTCAATAAATGCATAAAAAGGCACGCTTTATGTGCAAGTTAATATATTTTTATGTATGTATGTATGTCTGACCGCTTGCATTTGTAAGTATTTGGCAGCACTTGCTGCTTCTATTATCGCTGACTCATATTTAGGTCAGCAGCATCGATTTATTTCTGCAACAACATAGCAATAAAACTATGAAAGCCAAGCAGCAAATGGCACTAAAGGCAAAAACAACGCCAGTAAAAACAACAGCAATAACCAACAGATAGATGGAAAAGCAACAAAACACACAGACAACTTCAATATTGTAAGTGCCACAATGCAGAGGGCTTGTTGCAGCTGCTGGATAAGCATGAATGGATAGTACCGGTGTGAGTGTAAGTGTGTGGATGTTTACTTATATACATATGTACGTATCTATGTATGTATATACAAGCTCATGCTAAACTTTTTAAAGCGCTTTAAATTTTTTATTAAATTTTTAGTGGAACTGTGGTGACTAATTTCAATATTTTTTACGTTACTATTTACTTGAACAATGATTATTTTTATTTTATTGCAAAACATAAAATAACAAGAAACGACGATAACTCTGTAATACCCTTAACAAATAAAAGTTTCCATACACGGAACTTAATTTTGATCGGTCAGTTTGTATGACAGCTATATGATATAGTTGTCCGAGCTGAATGATTTTTCCAAAAATTGTGGCGAATTCTTAGACAATTATTCATACTTAATCTCGTAAAGCTAGCTCGTCATATAAAAAAGTTTTCCATACAAGAATTTGTTTTTGATCGGTCAATTTGTATGGCAGCTATATGCTATAGTTGTCCGAACTGAACGATTTTTTTTTTAAATTGTAGCGAGTTATTAGACAATTATTCATACTTAATCTCGTAAAGCTATCTCGTCATATAAAAAAGTTCTCCATACAAGAATTCGTTTTTGATCGGACAATTTGTATGGCAGCTATATGATATAGTTGTCCGATCTGAATGAGTTTTTCAAAAATTGTAGCGAGTTCTTAGACAATTATTCATGCTTAAGCTAGTAAAGCTATCTCGTCATATAAAAAAGTTCTCCATACAAGAATTCGTTTTTGATTGGTCGTTTTGTATGGCGGCTATATGATATAGTTGTCCGAGCTGAATAATTTTTTCAAAAATTGTGGCGAATTCTTAGACAATTATTCATGTTTACTTTCGTGAAGATATCTCGTCATATAAAAAAGTTTTCCATACAAGAATTCGTTTTTGATCGGTCAGTTTGTATGGCAGCTATATGCTATAGTTGTCCGAACTGAACGATTTTTTCAAAAATTGTAGCGAGTTCTTAGACAATTATTCATACTTAATCTCGTAAAGCTATCTCGTCATATAAAAAAGTTTTCCATACAAGAATTCGTTTTTGATCGGTCAGTTTGTATGGCAGCTATATGCTATAGTTGTCCGAACTGAACGATTTTTTCAAAAATTGTAGCGAGTTCTTAGACAATTATTCATACTTAATCTCGTAAAGCTATCTCGTCATATAAAAAAGTTTTCCATACAAGAATTCGTTTTTGATCGGTCAGTTTGTATGGCAGCTATATGCTATAGTTGTCCGAACTGAACGATTTTTTCAAAAATTGTAGCGAGTTCTTAGACAATTATTCATGCTTAATCTCGTAAAGCTATCCCGTCATACAAAAAAGTTTTCCATACAAGAATTCGTTTTTGATCTCGTCATATGCTATAAAAACGATTTTTTCAAAAATTGTAGCGAGTTCTTAGACAATTATTCATACTTAATCTCGTAAAGCTATCTCGTCATATAAAACACTTTTCCATATAAGAATTTGTTTTTGATCGATCCGATCTGAACAATATTTTCGGAATTATAGCATTAGGTTGCATAATAATTCATGCCAAATTTCCTGAAGATATCTTGTCATATAAATAGGAATCCTAATGAAGAACTTGATTTTGATTTTTCAGTTTGTATGACGACTATATGCTATAGTAGCCCAGTACCGTCGATTTCGACAAATGCGAAACTTCTTGGTATGAAAAGGAGGTATGCAAAATTTCAGAACGATATCTCAAAAACTGAGGGACTAATTTGCATATAATTTATAGAGTCTCCGACATTTCTGCGGCATGTTAAAAACTACGTGGCGACTTTATATACCCCATATATTTTGGGTACATCAAGCAAGCGTTTATTCTCTATTTTCTTCAACGAAACTTTTAGTGCAAAGAAACACTTGCTCAGGTCAACGAGCGCGCTCACTATACAAAACAACAATAACAACAGTAATAAAAGAAAAACTTAAGTCACAAATTACACTAATAAAACCGTAAGCCGAAAAAACAAAGCATTCAAACGAAATCACCGCCTTGGCTCAAGTGTAAATTGCTTGGGATTTGCTGGAGAGTTGAACAGCCGTGGCCCGCTGTCTGACGCATCT
Source organism: Bactrocera neohumeralis (assembly GCF_024586455.1). Taxonomy (NCBI): domain Eukaryota; kingdom Metazoa; phylum Arthropoda; class Insecta; order Diptera; family Tephritidae; genus Bactrocera; species Bactrocera neohumeralis. The sequence continues at coordinate 50,733,772 of NC_065919.1, forward strand.
CATCGAACTCCAAAACAAATTTCGGCAACTACAACAAAGAAGAAGGAAAAACGAACGACTTACGACAGTCAAACTGTCAAATACAAAACAAAACATGGAAGTGCGTTGAGGAGGGGCATTGCGGTGAGTTTGGCGTTCAATAAAGAAAATGCATGTTTTCGACGATTGTTTCATTGATTAGATTAGTTTAGCGAGCAAGTACACAGATCTATATACATATATATATCTATATATAAACATACATATGTACGTTTGTATGTACTTATGCGAGGGATACCTTTGTTATACTGGCACTTATCGTCAGCATCGAGACGGTGTACAAGTATGTACCTACAACGCTGGCAGAGGTTAAGAGCACTCGTTATCGAATCTGTCTATCTGTGTGTATGTATGCGTGTGTTTGTACGTGACTTCGAAGTACAATTTCCAGCATACATATTTGAAAGATAGAGCAGTGCATTGACCCAGTTGATAGACCGCTTTTAGCGCTAATTCTAACGCGGAGGGCGGGAACAACGCGATAAGGAGTGCAATTCACAAAAAAAAACAATTTGTTTTGTTTTCGAGAAAAATATAAAATCTGCTAGATAAGTAATCTGGCTATAAATGTATACACAAAAACAAGTTGTAAATATATAAAGGTTGTATGCAGATATTTACGGTTTCATTTTCAGAAAATAATAAAAATTAGATATGGTTATATTGTTTTGAAAAACCAAGACTCTATAATTTTTGATGTTTATCAGAAATATGAATTTATTGTAAGTATATATCATATAATACATATAATAATATACCAAGCAGATAGTATAGGTTATTATTAAGATTTTGAATTGTTAGATAAAAATAATGACCATTTGCGGCTTTCAACAACTATTTTTTTTAATTTTCATTTTTTTTTTTTTTTGAAAACTCGTATATAATGGTTTGTCAAAAACGTTTTGCAGTATTTTTATTGATTTTTTTTATTGAAATTAAAATGAATTTTTGATGACTCATTCCCAACTCTTGACCGATGCTACGGCTGCTACTATGCCGGTCTCTTTCGACCAATTCAGCGATTTTATCACAATTTTCGACGACAGGCCTTCCGGAGCGTGGCGCATCTTCGACCACCTCTACACCAGAACGAAAACGTTGAAACCATCGTTGTGCGGTGGAAATGGAAACTGTATCGGGTCCATAAACTGCACAAATTTTATTGGCGGCTTGAGATGCATTTTTGCCTTTATCGTAGTAGTACTGTAAAATATGCCGTATTTTCTCTTTGTTTTGCTCCATGTAACTCACGAACGACAATCAAACACGTGTTAGCGCGTGAAATGTGCTTTCCAAAAAGGTATAGCATGACCCGATGCGACGAATAAAACTAGAACTACGCGCTTTCAGCGCCAACTAGCGAAAACACCGCAAGACTTTTTTGACAACCAATATTAAAGGGTTATAAGGGTATTATGAAGGGTTTCTAAGTAGGGGTTAGCTTTAAGAAAACTTTTTGGTTTTAATTACTCAACGCTTATTTCATTGCGCCGAAATGTAGGCAACATTTGTTTTGAAATCTCTAACACATAGAATTTATTGTAAAATATGAGTCATTTCATTAGGTCCTCTTTGATTGCTCTCCAACATGAAATTCTCAGTATAATTATGATAATACAATTTTCAGATTTAAAGTCGAGAAGTCTTATGATGAAAAGTACTGCGAGAGAGAATTAAAAAGTTTTGAAATTAATTTATACAAATTAGTAATTACAAATTTGAAAATTCTACTTCGAAACATCCCTCGGTAGGACCCAACTTTTCATTCCAAATTTTATTTTAATATATAAATGCTTTAAAGCACTTAATTTCATGGCGCTCAAATGTAGGCAATATTTGTTGGCATACAAATTTTATTGGCATCTGGCTTAATGTGACACAAAATTATAATTAATTGATGGGTTTTATAAATCATACAGTAGAAAATATATGTATGTGATTGTCGTGTCACAATGTTTAATTGACCGTTTATTAAGAGTTCTAAAGAATTTTATTTTATATATATATTAAATTAGTACCGATTTTTTTTTTGATTTTTGTTCAATGATCTGACTTAGCGTTTATCTGGAAACCAATGTTTTCGAATAATTTTTATACACACATATATTACGGGGTTACATGCATTTCGTCGAGCAAAAAACAGCCTATTTTCATAATTTTTTGTTTCAAATAAAAAATTAAATATTTTATTCAAACTTTTTTATTATTCCAAACAATTTTTTAAGAGAAATATTCAAAACTCGGCCATTACGACGGCATTTCCGGCAGTCCCTCGGAGAAAAATTAAAAAAATACGTGTTCTAATTAAGCGTTCGTCTCAGTGTGAAAAAATCTCGAAAAATCCATTTTTTTTTTGGTTGCGGATGGTATACACTGCAATAAACATTCTCTCAAATTTTGAAATCGAAATTCAAATAATTACGGTCGCTACAGCGACTCCACTCTCAAAGATATTTTGTCCCAATTTGGAGAGAAATTTTTAACGTTGTTGTTGTAGCGGCAGAATACTGCCGAGTCGACAGTCAGAGGCCGAATAAAAATCCGGGTTTGTTCCGGTTACTTAGACCCGACTGTCGTGGGAATGGAACATTTTTAACGTCATTCGCTTACGCGCTATGGAAGCTTTTTTGGTTTTTTTTTTTTTGAAATCTTCATATGTTATTCTACGAAAAAGTGTCGAAAAAAGGCCCGAATTCGATAGCGACTTTCCGAAAGATTAATACGAAATTTAATTAGAAATTTTTGTTTTAGATCAAAATTGCGGTCGCAATCGTGGAAATCGTACAGGACCTTTTTGTACGTGTGATTTCAACAATTTCTTTAACTATTATACACACAATAAATAAACATAAATAAAATTATTTTGTATTCGTCATGAAATATTTATATGACAAAAAACCTGAACGATTGATTAGATAAATTCACATTAAAAAAAAGTCGCGAAAATCAGTGATTTTTCGGAGGGTCATACTGAGACGATCCCTTAAAAGCATAAACTAGGTATTACGTTAGGTTAGATTAGATGGCTGATCTAAAGAGGTCGCAACTGGACTTCTAAATGTAGCCCTTTATGAAGAAAACAAGAGGATGCGGGAGCACCGACCCACTCCCATTTTACGGATAGCAGTTCTAGGGTACCTTTCCTTGTTAGCTCATCAGCTTTGCAATTTATTGCGATTCCGCTATGACACGGCATCCATACTAGGTATTAGATGAAGGAAAAATACATCTCGCAGACAATCCATTAAGGGGGTATTCTGGTCAAGAAGCATGAATTTCAGGTAATTTATAAAGTGTCGTAAAAAAGGGCAATTAATATTTTTACTATCCATTTTTTTATTAGTTATTTGTTAATTTTAGAAGAGTACAGAAAAAAATTAAAAACCAAAAAAGTAAAAAATTTAAAAAATTATGAGCTGACGAAGTGGGGGGTCTCTAAAAATTTCCACGTGACCATACCCATGATTTCAACCCTCCTATTTATGTGAAACCAAAAAAAAAAAGATTATTAATCTAGAATAATGTCGCAATGGCCGGAACTACGGGAAAAAAAATTTTTTTCACAGAATGACGACTGCCTGAAAGAGAAACTGCATCTCTTATCCAGGATCAAAACAATTTGAAGGTGGCTACACTAGTCAAACTATTTTCAACGTAGATGAAACAGGTCTTTTTTGGAATAAAATAAAAAACTTTTATTGGGCGTGAAGAGAAAACTTTTCCAGTTAAAGCCGCCAAGGATCGATTAGACAAGCCTATTGTAAATTAAAACTCTCTTATCAGAAAATCCAAATTTAAAAAGTAAATCTAAAGCGGTCCTGTCAGAAGTCTGATGAAAGCGTGGGTGATCGTTCCTTTTTGAAAAAGCCATCATTTTATTTGAGAAAAACTGCCGTTTAAAGTCCCATTCGTGTGATGTCTTTTGTGCGCCAGGTCATCCTCCCGCAACTCTAATTAATTTCGATCCAGTGGAAGTTGTATTTTTGCCACCAAAAAAACCAGCCTCATATCTCCGAAAATAATTTGAAGCTTACTACACAAGGCGGTCAAATCTCATTGAGACACATATTCTGTTAAAGAGCAATTCAAGTTTTAGATGCTGTGAAAATATTGGAAAAATATTATTCTAGACCAGAACTGTGTCCATTTTTTTCACCCTGAAACCCAAGGAGAAACCATTTCAGATCCTGAACAAATCGATAGCATAATAGAAAAGTGTCGATATTGCCAAGCAATTAGTTTAGAGAAATGATGACGTTCAAGAATTGCTAGATTCACACAATCAAGAGCTAACAATTGACGAGGTTATAAAAATGCCCGTGAGCAAGATATTGACCAAACTGATTCGCTAGACCCAGTTGAATCGGTAAATCAAAACAATTGCAAACTTAACAGAAGGGATTCAAAAAGGGGTTACAAATTTTAGAAACAATGATTCTAAGAAGATGTTTTACTACAAAAGAATAAAAAAAGACAATTGAATAAAATTGTAAGACGTGAAACCCATGCAACCTCTAAAGTTTGCCCTCAAATTTGTAACACCCAGAGAAAACTTTAAAGATCTAATAAAAAAAAGAAATAAAATAATAATAAATGATTAAATAAAAAATGTTTCTTTCTCGGAGCCGCCGATACCGAAATACTTTAGAATATATTATATGTATGTACCTGTCATACAAACTATGTATGTCAACAAGTCAAGCTCTGGCATGGCAAACTTTTTTAGGTAAGACGAAATTTGCAATGAATTATTGTCTAACGCAATGCTATCATCTCCGATTTTTGTTATTGTACTGGAGTACTTTGGAATTTTGGCTTTCTGTTGCAAATACACAAAAAAAACAAATACTTCAAAGTATAATGCTCAAAAATGTTTTTTATTTTGTTGGTCGAAGACTTTTCTTGGATAAAAAAAAATATTTTTTAAGCAGCGAATATTCTGTGGTCCCCCGTCAAGAAAGCGGAAAGTAAACAGTCAAATGTAGATTCCCCTTTGAATTTATAACTTTCAGACGCAAATAAAATAATCAGCCATTATAAACTAACAGAACCCAACAACACCTCCCGCCAGCAAACACAAGACATTCGGCTGGAAATGCAGGCGAGTGAGTAGGGGTGTGTGTGTGTGTGCATGACTGCACGTAATACAAATCTAATTATCAAGTAAACAAAAACAACCAAGCCAAAACCACAAAAGCCTACAAATCCAGCCAAGCCAAGCCACGAGATCGGTGTAGAGAGCGTGTGGGGCAAAGTGGAACGCTGTGCCGGAGTGTGGAGAGTGGAGCATGTGATTATAGCAAACAATTTAATCAGCAAATCATCTCGAAAATGTGTAAAGATTAAACTGTTTCAGAAAACGAGTGCAAATCATGCCATTCACACACACATGCATATACACAGCGGCAGCGTAACAATAATTGTCCGTGCAGTAGGAAAAATGGAAACAAGTGCAACGGCGCAGCAACAAGGTGTGCAGGCGGACAGACGGACCGACCAGCCGACACAAAGCTTACGGAGATGAGTGTTATAGCTGCGGTGCTGCTACGTGCTGCGCGGCTGCTCGAGTTGGGGCTGCAGTCGCGCAGTCTGCCTAACTTTCGTTCGTGCTAGACTCAATTACCAATCAACAGGCCACAAATGAGACGCAACAAAGCAATCGGCTGGCCGCTGTCGTTATTGTTGTCGTCTTGTTGTGTGTGGTGGAGATGAGATTAAATGCGCGACCACACCGCGCCGCGCCACATGGGGATGGACGCGATTGTTGCGAGTAATGTGCGCGCCAAGCCCGAGATTTGATTAACCGCAGGTCATTGCCGTCACAACAATTACTTTTGTAGCCAGCTTCCACGTGTACGCGTGTGTGTGAGGCTCGGGAGTTTGTTGGCGTTGCAGTGCTGTTTCGGGTGGATTTGGTAGCCAGCAGCGACGGCAGCGTTAGCGCTGACGACGCGGGTCAACAGTCGACCAAAGCAAATAGCATTTGCACGGTTACTCGGGCAGCAAATGGTGTTGGGCAACGAAAGATGCGCAGTTAGCGGGTCTTCGCAGTTAGGCGTGAATGAAAAGATGTCGAAATAGCGAAGACACCTAACAAGTAAGCCAAAGTGGCAGTCAGATGGACAGACAGCTGCCACAAACAATTATGGATTAGTGCAAAGTGTTAGTGTGCTAACGTAATGTTGGCTTTTGAGCCGAAGGAAGTGCGCGTAATGTGAATTTCCGAGGGAAGTAGATAAAAGTCGGTGTTTTTTCTAATCTTGTTGCTACATTACGAATAAGTTGACGTTGGAAGCTTATGTTACTCATCTTTTTATTGCTTTATAAGCAAGTCATATTTTTACAGTTGAAACGAATGTGGGGGGAAAACCTAGACCGATCTGCCGGAAGCTATTTGAGTGCATTCGCCTGAATGAGGTATTTTTATATGTGTGTATTTCATATTCTTTTGAAAACCTTAGAAAAGTACGGACTTAAATAAAATAACCCTACATGTTTCCAAACACTTATTTGTATACCCTGTACGTTTTGAAACATCCAGGAGAAAAGAGCGAAGTCTCTAGAAAGCATATACTACTTGTATATACAGAAATGATCATCATAAGAAGCCGAGTCGATTAATCGAAGTCCGGGACTCGCCCTACAGTCTTTGAGATATTGATCTGAAATTTTGCAGACGTCCTTTTCTTCTTAAGGAGGTGCTTATTTGTTGGACTAGCGGATATTGGACCATTATAGCATATAACTGTCATACAAACAGATCGGATCACTTTAACATATAACGGCGTACGGAACGACCCGGCGCGATCTTAAATTGATAGCGTACAAAATACAGCTTGTGTGACAATTGAAGCCGTTTGACCTTCCCAAGCGACATCGTTTCGCTCAATAGGCTTTTGAAATGTTTCAATAATATCCGAAGTTTTTTAGCTAAATTTTGTTCAGCGATGAGACCCATTTCTAGCTCAATGAGTACGTAAACAAGCAAAACATGCCGCATTTGGGAGGAAGAGCAACCTGAAGGGATTCAAGAGCTGCCCGTTTCATCCAGAAAAAACAGCGGTTTGGTGTGGTCCATATTACTTCAAAAAGAATACCAGTGAGAACATAACCATCAATGGCGACCGCTATAGCGACTGACCACCTCTTTGCATGCCCTACGAACCCTACTCATCTAAAACCCTCCTCCCTCTGGTCCGACCCCGTCGAAACAGCAAGTTTCTTGGGCCTCCCGTTAGATGACGTCGACCACAACACAAGTGACCCTCACCATCCTAACGGGGATTAGATACTCCGTTAAAACAACAACAACCGTTATAGCGCCATGATGACCGACTATTTGATGAGTGAGGCTCGTGATCTCGGTGACATTTGGTTTCAACAAGACGGCGCCACTTGCCACACATTGCAACAATCAATGGATTTATTAAGAGAACACTTCGGTGAGCAGATAATTTAACGGGAACCTCGAAATGGATTACTGTTTATATAGTTTTTAATTAAGAATGACTTTCTTGATATTTTTAAATATAAATGCAGCGTGTCCAATGATTATTAAACACCAAAATCTCAGCCACAACTGAGAGGAACCATACACATAACAATTACGCCAACAAAAGCAACCATTGAATGCGATGAGCATTAAATTCATTATTTCATTGCCTTTACGCGGGCAATCGTCAATGGAATAGGTCAAAAGCAAGCGCTTAAAAGTTGTTGTTGTATGTGTATGTATGTAAGTGTGTGTGTGCATATGTATGGTACATGAACCGCAGATGAATGAATAAAACGGGTTAAAAGACGCGTTTTTCGTGGCCAACAAGGCGATCAGACAATAATTTAATCCGCTGGCAGGAGAGGGAAGCAAGTACATACATACATATATAGTTGCAACAATTTCGGAATGAAATGAAAACAAGCTGCGTTTGGATGCCTACATAAGTATATGCAAGTGTGTGTGTATACACGAAAGAACAACAAAGAAATAAATTAAATTTTTTTTGAAGAAAAACACAGAAAAAATCATTTTCAACAAAATAAAAATCGAGTAAGGTGCAATTGTGCATGTATTGCAATGGCAACCGACTCTTTCTGCGGGTTCAGGAGGAGTAAAATGGAAAACAAGCACAATCAACCGCAGAAAGAACACCGAAATTTGTAAACAGCAGCGGCGGCAACAACGCCAGCCAAAAGTTGGAGCAGCTGCAACAAAGAAAGGCAAAAACAACAACAAAGTAGGCAATAAAAAACAAATCCACGAAAACAAAATAAACAACAAAAAGAGCACGCAAGAGTACGCTATATTTATCCCACCTTTTGGAGCAACATTTGGATACCTACACACTTTAGACGTCATTTTGGGTGCTCAACTGCAGCTTGCCGCGCACTGCTGAGGCATACACGGAGTGTAAATTTAAAGTCAAAAACAAGGAAGACAGCATAGAATAAAGTGTACTCCTTCTGGACGAACAAAAATACATTAGCAGCTGCTTACAAATCTACATTTTCGTGGTCTCGGTAGCATTGCTTAGTGTATTGGGTAGGATGGTCTTTAAATGCAGGTAGAAAATATACGAGCATTACTACTTTTACATAATTACAGTTATAGTAAACACATAAATATAAATTTTTATTGCGATTTAGGGCAAACGCCGGCTTGAATAGAGTTTGAGACACCATGTTGTAGAATCAAAACAATTTCTAAAATTCTAAATTCTTTTCAAGGATCACCCTGATATGCACAAAATGCATTTTTATGATACTTATACACACACATTTTATATTTTTGTTTGCATGTGTGTATGTACATATGTATGTAGCGGCATATAAACGCATTTGAGATTAAGTTGAATTGTATTGCAATTGCGGCGCAGCAGCGCATGCGTTAATTTCCGCAGACGCACTGCATGTAAAACAAACTTATTCCGAATGTTCCAAATGAGATGGTAACAAATGGACTTGATGGATTTCAAGAGGAATGATGCTTTCGAATGGTTGCCTTTTAGGCTTTAGAAGGATTATTAAAATGAAAATCGGATGTGGAAGAAGTAAATGTAGTTTCGTTAAGTAGAAATTGTTATTGGAAATAAATTAAAAAAAAAAATCATATACATATAATTGCAAGCAAAATTTAGGACTGTGACAAATGTTGTCAATAATATTATTAAAAGTAATCATTTAATTAACACATTAATTATTTTTTTATATACAATTAATTAAAAATAACTATTTTTTCATGCTAAAAATTATTTTTAAATATTAATTTATTTTAAAAATAATAATTTTTATCTTATTTTTAATTAATATTTTTTTTTATTTCTATTATTATTAATTTTTTTTCTATATTTAAAATTTATAATTCTAAATACCTGATTAAGATCCCAAAAATTGGGTTATTTTTAATTTTTTAACTCAAATAACGAATTGAGGAAAACAATAAAAAAATAATCCCAAACTGAAAAAATAATTGTTTTAGAAATTAAAATTTTTCGCATTGTTTTATACTACCAATTTGGTTATAATTTAAAAATATTAAAACAGTTTAGCTCATATTTATTATTATTGTCTTGTTTATATTTAATTGCTTTTAATTATAGTGTTTCAGTTAATTCCTTACTTTTTATATTTTTCATTCCATGTTTTAATTTGAAAAAAAAATTTTTATTTGCTACTGCAATTTTTAAATTAAAAAAAATATTTTCAACTTTTAATCCAATGTTTGGGATCAAAAATAAAATGTTCAATCTTCAATTTTTATTATTAAATTAAAAAATAAATTGTTTTCCAAATCCAAGATTTTTGAAATTGAAAATTTAATTTTTAATCCTAATTAAAAAAGAAAATCTATTTCGTAATTCCGAAACTAGTATTAAATTCTGGAAATTAAATTTTTAACTCGGAATTTTGCCTCTTGTGCTTCACTTAGCTATCCACCATTGCTCCAAGAGTTCAAAAAATTTCATTCTCTAGCTACCAATATGCGCTTCAAAGCCATGCCAATTATTCTTAATTTTCAAGCATCTAATGACAATGAGTTGCCAATTTCATAATAAAAATTTACACACTTAACTGCATAACAAATATTACTTTTGCAGAATTGCAAGTTTAAACAATCATATTGCGACTCTCTCAATTCTTTACGATTATTTATTATTTTCTTAACATTTCACAATAAAACTCAAGTGCACAGTTACTTCGTATATGCGCAAATAATGCATAAATTAAAGACGTAGTATCACAAATCGCACATAGACCCCAGCTGCTGACACAATCGGACAATGGCACGAATAATGATCAAATCCAGACACTCAATTAGCCTAGCATTGCACATCATTTCATATCGTTCGAGCGATAAGAAAGTTAAGCGTGTTTTGTAAATTTAAACGAAATCGACATTCAAAGAAGTTTCAATTTTACTTGACTAACCTAAATAAATGTAGAAATGTATGAATGTGGCAATAAAAAATGATTTTATACAAAAATGTTACATGCAATAAAGCTGTATTTGAACTGCAATCTAATTGAGTCAATCGTATTAAAGCATAATTCTTTAATTGGGCTAAGTATACAAATAGAAAGGCAGGACTTGTTTAGCACAACGATGTTATAGTGATTAATTGTGAATAGACACTAATAAATACATAGTTTTCAATTTCCTGTAGAATATGCTAAACATCACTGCAAATTAATTCTAAGTAATAACGCTCATTTGATTGATTGCAGTGCCACACTTTAGCACGTACTTCAATATACAACGTGCCTTATTAAGAGTAATTCATTTTCTATTTTATTTATTTTCTATTTTATTTATAAATATATTTTTAATCAAACTTACCGTTTCACCATTTTGTTGGTCACTCCAGAATTATTTTCCTGTAGAGATCCAATATCGTCGGATTTATTATAATCCAGCTTTGAAAATATTTTTATGCGCCGGAAATTAATTTTGAATTATTTTTAATAAGCACGGAATTACTGCAATTAACTACGTAGATAATGAAAATCACTGAACGGACGGTGTACAATGCAGCCTATAAATCCATAAAAAAAATTTATAAATTTTATACGGGTCTGAAGCTTTTTGGGTTTAAAATAAAAAAAATTATAAGTAAAATAAAATAAAAAAAGTCAAATAAAATAAAAAAAAAATTAAAAAATAAAAAAAAAAGTTAAATAAAATGAAATAAAAACACAATCAGCCTAAATCGTTTGCTTTTGCCCATAAAGATTGGTGACGACCTCAACTACAGAAACTATTAAACAAAACAAATTACTGAGAAATTTCCAAAAACTAACTAAACTTTAATTATACATACATACATATAAAGAACAAACCCTGTATCTCTATATATACTTTTTAACTAAACAAAATATATTTATCTTTATGCGGATAAATGTTTTTATTTCGTTTAAACACTTTGCAAACAGCTCATTGTAGCCAATATTATTAACAACAATGCCGCAATCAAAGCCGCCTTCATTTCACGCCGCCATTCCAATCTACCACCACCAAACACCTCCACCACCGTCGACACCAACATTTGCGGGAGTCAGCACAGTAGCAGACAAAAATGTTTCCACCAGCGTTTGTGTTTTATTGTCCTTCCTCGGCTGTTATTTAGTACAACCCCCACTTGCGAACACTTCTATAATGCTTTTGTAGATATATTTTCATTCTTTAGAATTTATTTGCATTGCATTGCGTTATTCTATTGTACTGTATTTTCGTGCCTTCTTCTGCATATACCTGTACCGTTTTCTTTACCTTTAAATTTAATTAGCACTTTTAAGCCTACACCGATTTCTTTCTTTCAGTAAAAGGAAAAACTTGATTCGTTTGGTTAAATTAAAAACTTCTCCTGCTACTTAAACATTAAACGTTTTAAAAAAATTTCACTGCCAACACGACCGGAAAATTCTAATTTAATTGCACTAAACCTTCAGTTAATGCTGGTATATGCAACAACAATAATATATGAATATACATATATGCAGGAAAACTCACACAAAACTGCAATGAGATAGCGAATGCACTTTTTCTTTTCTACTTCAACAGCTTCTATTTTGCTGTTTCACACTATTTATTTGCTTCGCTTCTTTTTATTTTCACTTCATTTCCGAATTGGTGTGCACTGCGTTTTAAAGCTGCTTTCTTGCTGTTTGCTTCGATTTTTCTGCGTTTTGAATTCTTTTCACAGGCATATGTAGAATTCGAATTGCAAACCTATTTCCAATTCTTCCTTTGCGACGCGTAATCCACATTCGTGTTCGTTTGCTTTAATATTATAATGAAATATTTATTATAATGTTTGTATTTTAATTGAAGAGAACTTCATATGCATAAATATTATATTTTTATTTTATTTTAACGCAGTGATCCCCAAAACACGTTAACACAACTCCGAAGAAAATTAAAGACTGAATGGTAACTTCACCACACAAACTTTTTGTTGTTGCTTTGTGTGCTGAACTGTCAACAGGAAAAGTTTTCACCATACGTTTTGTGCCGCCACTTGACAATTGCGCTGTGGCCGTGTTCAGTGCACACAAACTTCACGGTTGATATTCTTTGTCTGAGCAACTCTGCAGCGAGGCTTTTTTTAATAAATGAAAATTTAAATTTATATGCCTTTTCAAGCAGAAAAAAATTAATTAACAATTAGCTCGTGATAAAAACGCCTAGACTAAGTTACAGTAATATTACTTATACATGTTCCAATTATTTTTTTTATGATAAACGTACTCTGCGAGTTTTTACGTTCTCTATTTGAATAATTACAAAATAGTTCCTACAGATGTCGCTCAAAACTCTTTCAATTATTCATGACATTTCCGCTGTTATCACTTTGTTCGTTTTGTTTACGCAAGAAATTGAAAATGTGTTGCAGAATAAATCTACATTGCAGTTTGTTTATACAATTAATTGATTTATTATACACACGCGAATGTGTTTATACACAGAAGTATATATATGAGTTTGAGTATTTACGTGTAGATTTGTAGCTTCACACTTTTGTATATGCAAGCGATATGCACACAAATGTACATATGCATTTGTTTTCGTACTTAATTCGAGGAAGCTTTGAGTCATTGGATTATTTTGATAAACATCTTATTGTCGAAATTGATTTTCGGTGCTTTTTAGGTGTGCAGATATGCAATAAAGGCAAGGATTTGTAAACAAAAAGTACGCGCATGCAAACTGTTAATAAACAAACATATTCATATACATAAATATATGCATATACTTCAGTGCAAAGCCGAAAGGGGTATTTTCAAAATTATGCAAATATAAACACACTGTGCCTCAAGTTGTAGCAGGCCATATTTATAAAGTCTACGAACTTTTGAGGTTAGAATTTTGGTATCTTAAATAAAATAAATATTTGAAATAACAGATGGTCAGTTCCTGCGCATTTAGGGTCCCTGGCCTCAACTGATAAATAACTTGACATTTTTGAACAATTCCATATAAACGCTAATCAAATCAGACCTCATTAATGGAGTATAAATTTGAAGGTTAACAAAAGCTGTGGGGGATTTATGGAATATTCTAAGGGACCAAAATAAATGCGTTCGAAGATACATATATTTAACTGACCCGCAACCAAGAAGTGAGAGATCTGGGTCAAAGATATTTTGTTGTTGCTGTAGCGGTAGAATACTGCCGAGTTGACAGTCCTCGACTGGATAAAAAATCCGGAACCGTTCCACTTACGTAGACCCGACTGTCGTGAGAAAGGTTGTGGGTCAAAGACCATGCCATCTGATCAGCTTTGACGCGGACTTGTCCATTTAAAATGCGCGTACATGAATCAATAAAAATATTTTTTTCCGAGATTATTATAACCTCTTTCAATGTTCGTGTGAAGTTTCAATTGTTGAAAATGTTAAGGAAACAGTGCTTGAAAATCGTCGGGTTGGCATCAGAAAGATAGCAATCAGAGGATCTCAATATCTCCTATCGATCGACTCAGTGCATTTTGGTTAATGTTTTGGGTATAAAGCGTGTGAATGCTAGACTCGTGGCTGAATCTTTTGCAAAAACTTTGCTTGTCAATATACCAACGACCTTAATAAAAAAATATAACATCAAAACTGTCGTATAAACAACCGAGTGACGCTCCAAAAATGATTCGAAAGTCGAGAAAAATTCGCTTAAGGCACTCAGAGTCATCTCAACGGAGGATTATGAAAAGTTATGAGAAATTTTATTAATCGTTTTAAAAACGATAATAAATATTTGTATTAAAATACATATGTATGTGAAAAAGTATATTTTTTTTGTCAATCCGGGTCAAATTTGATCAGATGATATAAACAGTTTGATCGACAGAAACTCCTAAAGGTTTTCTGAATAACGATATTTCTTCTGACTTTAGTACACGATGTAGTATTCATAACAATCTGATTAAGTTCAATTGATGATGTTTTTACTGTTGAACCAAATCTGCGTGGCTAAAGTGATTTGACGTCTGATTTCAAGGCAAACTATGTTTTCGGAAATGATACGCTTTTAAAATATGCAATACTGTCTACAATCTCATGAAAGGTAATAGTGTATTTCGTCTGAATCTCATCCACCGCTAGAACTATTTACTACGTTTCAATACTGAGTAAGCGAACTTCAATCCATCGACTATAGATGCGATACCGTTGTCTTAAGATTGTACCTAGAAAGATGAGATCTGCTGTTCAAATTTCTAAACGGTGAGAAGTTCTCAAACTTTGCTTCAAACAAGGGCCTTTCCAAATCCTGTTTTCTTCGGTTGGAAGTTGGAATTACTCGAGTTCCTTAAAATCCTCCCAACTCAAATATGTTCTGGATATCAATTACTAGGCCTTTGCTGACTTTCGACTGGCCTTGACGCTTGAATTCTTTTTAAGAGAAGTTTCAGGTTTTTGTCTTATTTCGAATATAATTTCCAGCTTTTCGAGATCAAGTGTATCGCAACTTCTGTTTTCTAAAGCAATTCGACTAGTCAAAGTACTTTTTGATAGAATTCTCGATTACTCGTGTGTTTCGACTTCTCTTTTCTAACAGAACTCGTCGTACTTTATGATAGAATTCTCTTTTACTCGAGACCACGTGTCTTTCTGATAGAGATCTCTGTTACTCGAGACATCGTGTGTTTCAACTTCTCTTTCTAATGGAATTCGACTGCTCCCCCTTCCTGATAGAATTTTCGGTTCGACGAGATAACATGTGCTTCGTCTTCTCTTTTCTCATGGAATTCGACCGATAGGCCTCACTTTCTTAATAGTAGTTTAAGTCTTGGATTTTTTGCAGCACAGTTTCTGATTCTCAGCTGATTTCTTTTTGAATGTCTTCGCTTCCACTTTTAATTAAATTTGAAGTTCCTGCTTCTTTTATGTTTATTTTTATTTATCATCTGCATCAAACGCACCATTCATCCGTCAAAAGCGTATTCGAAACATATTCGAATGTTTGTTGAAAATTAGAACTGACAAACGCTTTAAAAAATATGAAGCAATTAAACCATGAGAGGGTCATAAAAATGCCAAAAGACAGAAAGAGAGCAGACCCATTACCCGACACACACACACACACCTAGACCAAAGTACCTTCGGCGTCAAACACCGGCGCTCCCTATCAGCAGCCACAACACTTTCGGACAACTCGAACATAGCATCTCGAATCTAGCAAAACTAAGAGGAGCGAGGTGTTTTCATTTTCAATTTAAGTTTCATTTAATTGATTTCAATATTTTGTTGAGAAAATGAGGAAACATTTTTTATTTTTATCTCCCACTGCGTAACGGCAATTTAGCAAAGCGCTATGAGCGAAATGAAAATGCCGAGCAACGGACAAGAGATAGAGATGCTTAACCAAATCACCACCCAACCCCAAACGGTTGGGACATCACGAACACACACACACCGACGCACACGGAGATTTTTGTAAATAAATGCACGAGGCATAGCGCTGTCAGCGGAATTGGCATGGTCGTGGAACCGAAGTGCTCTTAGCCGCTACTGAGAGCTTTCGCAGCCTCAGACAAAGATTCTTCTACAGTTACAGTTATAGAGGGCGAAGACTTTCATTATAAATTGCAAAGATCAGAAAAGTTTTGGGCGACGGCGAGAACACACGACGACGTGCAATAGTACGGCATGGATCGGTTGTTGGTGCTGAAACGGTAAAAACGACGGCACATACACATACAAATATACCTGAACGGTGGGTATATAGCGCAGAATTGGGTGGGGAAGTGAAGGGGGCGGCGGTGTAATGAAGTGAAATTGAAAAATTAAAATAAAAATTTAAAGTTAATGGAAAAATTTTGAAAATTTAGGGTGGAAAAACTAAAAAAATAATTATGAAATAAAATATTAAAGCAAAAAAAAAATTAAAAAAAAAAAATTTTGAAAAAGTTTTGAAATTTTTTTGAGAAATTTTTGAGTTTTTTTATTTTTTCAAAAATAAAACACACCGAAAGTTTTAAAAAAAATTTTTGAAATATTTTTGAATTTTTTTTCAAAACTATAATAAGTTCGCCGAAATGTTAAAAAGTGAAATTGAAAAGTGAAATGTGAAAAATCATTTGCAGTAAAAAAACGTTTACACAACACTCTCGCACTGCAGTCGAAAGCATTAAATTCCGAAGGCTATTGAGTAGGTTACAGTGTTTTCAAAAAAGTTTTCGAAAACAAAAAAATATTTTCAAGGGATTATGAGTGCTGGAAATTAACGAAATTGTCTGGCATATTGTGAAAAAGTCGGTTGTGTATAACCATTCGTGCCTAAGTATCTAATATATGTATGTATATATGGCACACACACACACAAACCCACAAAGCGATATACATATATCTAAAAGTGCGCGCGTGTGTGTGTATGTGTGCTTTCGTTGGCTGAAAGTGCACACAGTTTTGAAATTATTCAGCTATTTCTGCTGCTACTTGGCATTTTTGTACTTGTTGTTGTTGTATTAAATGGAGAGAATTTATGGTTTGTTCTAAAAGTGGAAACAAAAAGTGTGTGCTTGTACAGCCAACAACCAAATGTACATACATACACACATATGTATACCCGTGTGTGTTTTTGTTGTTGGCCATTGTGTATACACGAATGTGGCAAGCAGTTGAAAAACGTTTGAAACAAAAACAATACAAGAAATTCGAAATAAATAAAAATAAATTGGCGAAAACTCACGAATAAAGAATGAAAGTGTGAAAGTCTCAAAAACGAATTACCTCATAGTTAAGTGGGGTGGAAGAACACATAGAAGAAGCAGCAGCAGCAAATAAAAAAAAACTCAAATTTTTAATTAAAAAACGTTTTGGAAAAAGGTGAACATTTCGCACGCAGCAATGTTGTAACAGCGGGTGCACATAGACATTACTATATATGTGTGTACATACATACATATGTATGTATGTATGTATGTGAGTATGTGATCGAGCGTAATGCCGCGCTCCTTGCGCCAGCATGCGGAACGCCAGCGCGTGTTTCGAAATTCGCAATAATTTCGACGTTAGTGAAAAGTTCATTGTGCTCGAAATGGGCGTTTGTGCTGTCAGGGTCCATGGTGGGCACTCACCCACAGACGTGCACACACCCAAACTTATTTAGACGCATTTATCATAAATTGATTTGCAAAAAGTTCTGTGAAGGCAAACGTCAAAATATGCATACTGACACACATACATATTTACATACATGGAAACACACATATACAAATATGTATGTAAATAACACGATCGTTGGCGCGACGCAAAATGTAAACTCAACCGTTATACGATACACGTTTTCCTACAAAATGCCGAATATGCACGCATCCGCCGTCTGCAACGACTTCCTTTCCGTCATACACATTTCATCTGCGTTGCAATTTTTATTTTCGAAAACATTTCAATTCGAATGCATTTCAAAACATTTCCAAATCACGCACGATCGACGGCAGCAGCGCTCGATTTGGAAATCACATTTTCCACATGCCAAAAGCAAAGCGTATTTCAATATTTTCGACAATATTTCCCAAATACATACATACATATGTATGTGTGTACATAGAAAGTTTTTGCCTTTTTCATACCCTGCATACATACAAATGCACATATTTACTTATATACATACATACATTATTAATTACATACATACATATTTATATTTTGTACTGGACGCGCTACGTGTTTATTTTGGTTTTTCTTTCTTCGCCGCAATTTGTTAGCGAACGTTAATGTAGCGGCAAGCCACTCTGGTCCGCGACGTTCAATATAAACACACTTGCCCAACGCATTTTCGCGCAACACCTTTCCAGTTCACAATAAGGCCTCTTTTGGGTTCCACCAACGTTGCACTTCATTTTCATGAGGAATATTTATGCAGGTGTGTACCTTGTAGCGAAAATAAGGGCTTTGGACTAAGGCGTAATATAGGGTAGTCGAAAAAGTATTTTCGTATTTCTAATCAAAATTCAACTTATTTTTCACAGGCTTTTCTTGAAGCCAACTTTACTCCATTAAGGGAGTCCTGCATTGACCGAAACAAATGGTAGTCCGATGGTGCCAGGTCAGGGTTATATGGTGCATGCATCAAAACTTCCCAGCCAAGCTCACCCAGATTTTGCCGAGTCATCAAAGATGTGTGTGGTCTAGCGTTGTCCTGACGGAAGACGAAGCCCTCTCTGTTGATCAGTTCTGGCCGTTTTTTTCGATTGCTTGCTTCAATCTCATCAGCTGTTGACAGTAAAATGTAGAATCAATCGTTCGAACAGGCTGGAGCAGCTTATAGTGGATGATTCCTTTCCAATCCCACCAAACACTCAGCATAACCGTGTGACCGTGTTTTGAGCTTCACCACGTTTGGACCATGATCTTTTTCGCACATTATTGTCGTATTTGATCCACTTTTTGTCTCCTGTTACCATTCGCTTCAGAGGTGGTTCGATGTCATTTCATTTCAGCAATGAATCGCAGATGTTAATTCGGTCCATTCAATTTTTCACAAACAATTCATGTGGTACCCAAACATCGAGCTTCTTTTTGTAGCCAACCTTTTTTAAATGGTTCAAAACTGTTTGTTGATGAATCTTAAGTTCCTTAGCAATGCCATGGCTGCTTATGTGACGGTGCTGGCCAATCTTTTCTATAATTCCATCGACTTTTTCAATTTCCAGAACGGAAGCGAGCGAATCATTGTTTTGCTACACGAACTGATACAGCATCATCGTCTCCGTAAACTTAACAAATTTCATTCTTTTTAATACAAAAATTTCAAAATATAGCGAATTTCTTCACTATTTTCACTCATTTTTAAACAGCTGTAACTTTTTTCAACTTCCCCACATTTAATTTATTTTGTTTACGTGAAGCTTAAAATCTCACCTTTTCAACACTACATATATGGTATGATACAATGTGATTGGTAGCACTGGAGATATTCGACTGCAACGACATCTATTGACAAAATACGAAAAGACTTTTTCGTCTACCCAATATCTTGTGACTTCATGGAGGACATTTATCGAAAATTAGGGTCTATATTTATCAGTATGCTGAGGCTAGGTTGGTCGTTGTAACTTATGAGTTTGCACAGTCGCGGGTATATGTGATTGTTAATCTCTTTCTCCCGCAAAGGCCTTAAGAGTTGCACGGCATGTATGGCGCGCAAATGAAATTGAATGTGCTGCAGTTTCGACGGCCGTTACTTGCCGGGTTCATAACTAAATTTATCTAGTCATTCCTATCGCTCAGTTTCTTTACACAATCTCACTAGCGGAATTGCTTGTTCCAATAATAGATCAAAGAAATCGGAAAATGGAGTGAAACTCTGCCTAAATTAGCTTTGTGACTACAAGTTCCGGAGAATACTCCTTATTATGATAGAAGTAGGCGAGTAGCTCTGTTTTTCAATATCCGGCGAATGGTCAATTTTGTACTTTAATTTTAAATCTACGCAGATATGGCCAACGATCAAATGTTCATAATCATAATCATCTTGTAAAACATGAATTGTTCTTAAATAATTCCTGTCGTTTTCGCCAGATGTTCTCACGCAGAAGCCTTAATACGGCCAAATAGAACTACTTATTGGCCGTCTGTCTCTTTGGAACAAATTCATGTGTCATGAAACTACGTATATCGAAAGAAAAGCAATGGGCATCACCTTGATTTTTGAGCGCCTTTGGCGTGGTTTTTTTGGTTTCGGCTCGGTTTTTCGCGTTTACATGTCAAACTCATAAACCCATATCTCATCGGCAGTTAAAAAAATCTCCATGAATGTGGGATCGGAATTCGCACGATCAAGCATGTCTAAAGAGACCTGTTTACGGTACTCTTTTTGAAAAAAAATCAGCTTTATTGGGACGAACGGACTCGCGAGAGATGTCGAGCTCTCTTGCCATCTCTCTAACGCTTGCCTGAAGATTTTAGCAACATATCCCTTACTTTTTTAATATTTTCATTGGTTCAGAACGTGGCATGTCTTCAACGATCTCTCGACCGTCTTTGAAAGCTTTATACCCATCGCAAGCTGATGTTTTTGATAAAAATTAATCACCATATTTGAGACAAATTCTTTGTTCATTGTAAAAAATCGCAACGCACTACTGAGGTGTACCGACTAAGCAGCTGCTGTAAACTGCGACGATAGAGCTTTCCTTTTTCCTTGTTCCGCTCATGAGGACTTTGGAGTAGATGCTGTTAGACAATGTTTTGACAAAGGCTGATCGTACCAAGAAGTATTCAGATTTAAGACGGAATTCAAGGCGGGATCTGTCATATAAATAGTATTTGTATTTTACCTTTAAACTTAGGAGAGAAACCCCACTTAAATAATACGTCGTGAAGATAACTGACTTACAGGGTTTGTCCGGAAAGTAATAGGACTGATTTTCTTCCGCCGCGACTGTACTTCGGAGCGTGCGCGCACCGACTGGATTCGATAGAGGGCGTTCCTGGCTAAGCTAGCGGCTGGTCAGTTGTCTCCAAGCACCTGAGAGTCAAACATATTCGCGCGACGTGTTTCTGTGAGTAGTGCAAGCCGAAAATACAGCGTTCATTAGAGCAAAGGTACGCGATTAAATTCTGTGTGAAACACGGTAAATCTGCGACAGAGACGTTGAATATGATCAAGCAGGTTTACCCAGATGTTGCATTAGCAGGAAGTGGTGTGTTTCGGTGACCTTTTTGGAGGGCCAGGAAGACGTCGCTGAGGAAGACCGTGTTGGGAGGTGACTCGTGTGACCAAAGTTTTTGTTTCAATAATTTATTTTTTAATCGACTCAGTCCTATTACTTTACGAATAAACCTGCATGGCCTTAAAACAATAAACTTTCACGTTCTTAATTTCTTACTAGGTGTGCGCCTAGAAGCATGTAGAAATATATAGATTTGCACAGACATACATACTAATGTATATATGTATGTAGGTGTGCGTATACTTAAAATCTGAATCAACTTAGTTTATTCGAACGCTGCATGTTCAATTTTCGATTTAAGAGCTTCGCCTGAGATATCGCACTCACGCTGATTCCTTTCGTATTACGCACATAAACGCACACACACATGTGTATATGCATTTTGTAGACTGTGCTTGCCACCATTTCCCCGCGTAGCGCTGAAACTCGGTCGTCGTGACGTTATAGCACCGTCGCTGTTCCACTTTACAAGGTGTGAAAATAATGTTTAAGGCAACATTAATTATCGTATGTCATATATTTTATATTATTATGATATTAAAAGTATATTCTGCTCAGGTTTAAGTAATTCAAGTCTACAACAGGATTAAAAGGAAATTATCGAAGAAATGTGGTGCACGCAGGAGTGCTTATGTATATATGAAGATATATGTATATACTTATATATGTACAGAGTTATGTATATGAAATTGAGAAGTGCATGAATGGATGGAAGCTTTTATGATGCAGTAGTTTATATAGATATACATACATACATTACTAGAGGACCCGTCCACTGTGGCTGATACATAGATAATACTACTACTACTATATGATTTCTATTGGTTGGATTATAACTATTAGTTAATGAGATATATTATTTTTATGAAGCAACGTGTGTTAGTTTTAAAAAAAAATGGATCATGAGGCATTTTGAGTGTTAATAAAGCATTGCTTTTTGGGGGAAAATACTGTTGAATTTGGGCTCAGGGAAGTCCACCGTTGAAAAGATATTTGCTAAGCTTAAAGAGGCGAAAGTTCTGTGCAAAGTGGGTGCCTCGCAAGTTCAGAATCCAACAAAAACAACGAATAACTGATTCTGAGCAGTGTTTAAGTGCTCTCAAATCGGAATAAAGCCGAAATTTTTCGTCAGTGATAGAACTATAGCTCCATCATTTCCCACTGCAGTCCAATCGACAGTCATTCTAGTGCACTGCACATGATGAACCAGTTCTCAGGCGTGGAAAGACGAAAAAGTCAGCGGAAAAGCTTATAACATCAGCCTTTTGGGATGCACGTGGTATGTTACATACTCAACGACTGATTACTGAGCCAGTTATAATCTATTTTACTTCGTATTTGGTTGTAGTTCCTTTCTACTAATCCAAATACTTAGCAATAGTATTATTTTTGAGGAAGAATCTATTTATAATTGTACGCATATATTCAAATGATTCCTACAAACATAAATTTTAAACAAATGCTTATTATTTGAAATATAATTTTTGTATTTATGAGTTGTATTAAATTTTGACATAAAGAGATAAAAGGTATCCTATGTCCTTACCCTGGTTCTAAGCTGCTTCTCCACCAATTTTCAGCCAAATCGGTTTAGCCGTTCTTGAGTTATAAATGGTGCAACTAACACAACTTTCTTTTTTATATATAGATATAGCTACCCATAGATATATTGAATCACCCAATTTATTACTTAAGTACGAAAACATTATGAAAACTTGTCTACAGATGTCGCCTTTTACTTTGGCATCATTTTGTTTATTGCACGTTTACGCCAATTTAAGGTTTGAATATTGGATACTACCATCGCAGTATCCAATATTCAAACCTCAATCTATCGGATCCAATGTAAAACATTCCAAAATTAGCAATTAATTACAAATGAAAAATTTATTTAAAAAAACATTTTCCAGTGGACCAAATTGTGAATCTAAACCATCCTCGAATCTCTTTAAACACACACAAAAATTTCATCAAAATCGGTCCAGCCGTTTAGGAGCAGTTCAATTACAAACACACGGTCAGAAGATTTATATATATAAAGATATACATACATATGTCTAAATATATACTGCTATGAGAAAAATATAGTAAGACTTTGTTCGTAATTTTAAAATTCTTAATTTGTTCTTCAAAATCTATATCGTCCTCTCAAAGTAATCTTCCTTGGCCCCAATACACTTGTTCCAGCGTTTTTCCCAAACCACGCAACAGTTGTTAAAATCAATTTCCGGAATAGCCTTCAAAGCGCGTAGCGATTCACGTTTAATGTCAAAAGCTAAATCAGGCGAATACGGTGGTTGATGCACGTTATTGATTGAAAATTCGGAGAAAATCTAATGCAGTAGGCGACAGGCATTATCATGGTGAAAAAACCAAGAGTTGTCGGCTCATAATTCCTGTCTCTTTTTACGAATAGATTCGCGCAAACGACGCATAACACTCAAATACACTTGTAGTATTCCTTGTTGATAGTCTGGCCGGTCAAAATGAAGTTGGGTTGCACCACATCGCGATAATGGCAGAAAGCTATCAACATAATCTTGATTTTTGAGCTGCTTTGACGTGGTTTTTTCGTCTTCGGCTCGTCTGTTTCCGGGCCGTAGGCATTGATCCAAGACTCATTGCCGGTAATAATAAGTTTCATGAAATCTTGATCGTCGGAAAGCATTGCTTCCTAGACGTTAATTTTTTTTCAAAAAATTGAGTGATTAAGTAACCAGTCGTGCTTTCACTTATCTTAGGCCCAAATGATCTTTCAAAATGGTTTTTACTGATCCTTCCTTATCTGATCTTAATTCTCAATTGTCAAGCAACAATTCCTTTATTTTATTGACGTTTTGATCATTAGTTGGTATTAATGGCAGTTTTCTTGATTGCTTTAGTGAGTCAAATTTAGATAAAAGAAGCTACTCATTGTTATAAAGTTAATAACTCTTTTGTCAATTACCAAATAATTATTTCTATAAGCATGTTTATCGCTCGCTTTGGAAAGCCAATTGTCGAGAATATCGATAAAATAATAGAAATCGTCAAGTCTGACCACAAGAACATCGAACAATTGCTAAAGCTGATGATGATGACGGCTATGTGTTTGGTGGGATTGGAAGGGAATCAGCTAGTACGAGCACAGCACCTAAGAGCAAACTCTTAATTCGGACTAATGCTGTCAAAAATTAGACCGTCTGTTGGATCTGAAGAGAGCAGTCGCCCAGAAGCGGCAAGCTTTGGCCAGGATTGCGTTCGCCAGAGACTCTGGCAGCATGCCTACAGAACATAGCATCAAGTTTTTAATAGTTGTCACTGTCTATTCACTCCTGTGCACGGTGAATGATTTTGCTTCTCAAGTGAAAATCAACTGTTCCATTTTGCCAATTGACCACTTTGAAATATACTCTAAAATCGAAACAAGTGATCCCATATGGATTATTCTAACAATGCTTTTAGTATGCTTTATTTATCTCAAACTCATCTGCAACACTATATAGATAGCAACAAATAATATTGGGAAAGTCGTTAGGAGCGGAGCACAATACTGCTTTCCAGCGCTTAGGTTTGTACTGAGTTTGGAACCGACAACACACAAATTCGTTTTGTAGTAGTTATCGTTTTTCAGCTAGCAATGACAAAGCATTAAGTGTTTATATGGCACGTAAAATCTTTCGTTGGATCAAAGAAATTTGTTTACTTAATTTTTGCCGGATAACCTCAAGATGTCAATAATGATTTATGAGAACTTAACACATAAGAGAGACCAAAGAAACTCCTCACCACTCCTGCTTCAAATATCTTTTTCCACTATACACTATAACAAGGTTGCTTGTTTCTAGGTTTTCATCGAGGTATTTTCAATATTTATGAAATTTCTATATTATCCTATTTCAATGTACGCTAACCGTAACCAATTAAGATCCGTACTTCTGGGACCAACGCAAAGTTTGTAAATATAGATATATTCAATTTATTCAAAGCTCTCTAAATAAACACGACACGGATTTTTAATCGCCAAGAAATGCCAATTTGCGAATGTTTTTCTTTCTCTCTCGCTACAACAACAATAACAACAACGAATTATTAGGTTAGGTTAGATTACGATGGCAATCCTAACCGGAATCTCATTTGGACAGCTTATAGCCGGCCCATTGTAGTACCTATAATATTAAACCTAAACATTCTCATAAAACAACGAAGCGCTTTGAGCTGATCACAAGTTATTTGAGGTGGCTATGTTTCCTGGCCGAAGTTATTACTGCCGATAGGTTTCAACCTCAGACTTGCAAAAGCTGGAAGCTTTAACAGTTTGCGTCCGAATGAATTTTTAGCTTCACTGCATGGATGCCAATGGGACAGTGAGTTCAGTAAGAACTCCTACAATTTCGGCAACATAAACTTTGGTAAGGGCAAGTAGTTCAGTAGTTCTCCCACGTTATGCTCTAGGCCAGAAAGATCTCGCAGTCCCACAGAGGCTAGCAACTGGCAGAAAATATTGCATGTATGCGTGTATGTACACATACATATGTATGTATTTGTATTTGTACGTATATACATGTGGACAACACATATTAAAATCATAGTCGACAAGGCGTATGAGTAATATTTTTGAAACAACTTTACAACTAGTTTATTATATGTAAATAATTCCAAGTTTCGCCTATTTTTATGGTATCAAAGTGGCAAAACGCAAATAAATCACGCTAGTTATTGGACTGATGAAATTCACAATTTCCATTGAATATTATTGAGGGCGAGTGGCTCCACTTCGGAACCTAACACAACGCACTTGTTACAATTTCGCCACATACGACGTCTAAAGTAAACAAAACACTCATTTTTATATGCAAATATCTGTATGTAGACGTGTGCATATGTATACACAGCTGTGTATAAGCCAATGCGGCAATGTTTATACTTGAAACGAATATTAGAGAAATTGCGAAAAATTTACTAGGCATTATTTTCTGCTATTAAAACTGAAGGATGCTGCATGAAGTGTTGAATCGATGTTTATAAATATGAAAATTATGAAATACCGTTATGTACAAACATATACAAAGCGATAATAGAAACCACTAATATTGAAACAAAATTTGATTTTTGGTTATAAAATGGTTATATATTGGTTATCACACACTCATATTTTCGTTATAAAATGGTTATATATTGGTTATCATACACTCATATTTTCGTTATAAAATGGTTATATATTGGTTATCATACACTCATATTTTCGTTATAAAATGGTTATATATTGGATATCACACACTCATATTTTCGTTATAAAATGGTTATATATTGGTTATCCTACACTCATATTTTCATTATAAAATGGTTATATATTGGTTATCATACACTCATATTTTCATTATAAAATGGTTATATATTGGTTATCATACACTCTCATATTTACGTTATAAAATGGTTATATATTGGTTATCATACACTCATATTTTCCTTATAAAATGGTTATATATTGGTTATCATACACTCATATTTTCGTTATAAAATGGTTATATATTGGTTATCACACACTCATATTTTCGTTATAAAATGGTTATATATTGGTTATCATACACTCATATTTTCGTTATAAAATGGTTATATATTGGTTATCATACACCCATATTTTCGTTATAAAATGGTTATATATTGGTTATCATACACTCATATTTTCGTTATAAAATGGTTATATATTGGTTATCATACACTCATATTTTCGTTATAAAATGGTTATATATTGGTTATCATACACTCATATTTTCGTTATAAAATGGTTATATATTGGTTATCATACACTCATATTTACGTTATAAAATGGTTATATATTGGTTATCCTACACTCATATTTTCGTTATAAAATGGTTATATATTGGTTACTATACACTCATATTTTCGTTATAAAATGGTTATATATTGGTTATTATATCTGACAACGATTTTCAATTTGTATACATATGTATGCGCTTTCATATAGTAGATATGTATGTACGTATTTGAAATTTCTTTAAAAATGTCATTATCGCAATATATTTTCAATTGCAGTACAGTTAATCAGTGTAATAACCGCAAATAATGGACAAACTGCCCGAACGTCCGTTATCGGCACGTTCCATGCCGCTTACGGCCGCCGCCACGCATATTACACCAACACAACCGCAAGCAAACGCAGCGAAGTCCCCGTCGCGCCGCACTTCCGGCCAATATGTGTATGAAACATTGCCATCACCACCACCAGATCCACGTCAAACGGATAATATTTTCCAATTTCCAATCAAAAGCAAAGAAGAGCTGCCAGCTGGCTACCACACGCTCTTCAATTATGTCGAAAGCGAGGAGGAATTCTACAAAACACTCTACAAGATCATCGCCAACGATTGTAAGGCGGCGCATGAGGCGGCGAACAAGCAGCAACAGCAACAGCAACAACAACTACAACCACACACGCTGCAATTGCAACAGCAGCATCAACAACAACAAAAACAAGCGCCTTATGAACGGCACGATGTGGAGCCAACGCGCTGCGCCTACTGTCAACACATGCGACAGGAGTGCACCCAATTCATCGAGCCGCTGCAGGGTCGCTTGGGCAGCAGCTTGGCGGCGCTGTTGGCAGCGCACGGCGCGGTGGAGCAACTATCGCGCCTCTACGCATTGTGGGATAAATATATCGATGAGGCGGCGAAATGGCGACGGCAGCGGGAGTGCCTCAATTACGTGAATCTACTTAACGAAAAGGTGAGATCAAGTGTATCAAAAACAAAACCAAAAAGAAAAAGGAAAAAAAGTTAAGATACAAAAAAAATATTTAAAAATATAAATATACATAAATACAAATGGGAAACCCAACAGCAAAGCGGCACAAATAAACACAGCAAATAAAGTACATAAATAAATAGACTAACACACTCACGCGCGCAATTTTCTTGCTTTTCTTCCAACTTTCTCATGCCGCGCGCGTCGTACGAATTCGACCTACAAACCACAACGCAGATGCAGACTGCCAAAGAGGTGCGTAGTAGACGGCAACAACAATTGCGCCAACAACAACAACAGCAGCAACAAAAACAATATTTGCAGCAACAGCACGAGCACGAGCAAGAGCAATACTCCGAGACCGAGGCCGATTTGGAGGAATCGATCGCGCTCGTCGAATCCATGTTAGGCGAAACGGCCACAACGCCAGCGCCCACCACACCGGCCCCTACATCGCTCAGTTTTAGCAGTTTCAGCGCTTTCGGCGGCGGCGGCAGCAATCCCTCATCGATAAAACGTGGCGCTCTCAAACAGTGAGTATTCAAAAAGAGTACTGATGGCAAACACCTGTTGAGAGCTAAGCGAGCGCTGCCGGGTGCTCGTTAGCAACAGTGAGTGTGAGCGCGTCTTCTACGCTTACTCGCGAGTACACGCTCGTTTGTTTGCTCTTTCTCACTTGCTTACTTGCTCTTTCTCGCTTGCTTGCTTCTCCATGCACTCGCCATATTTACAGGTGTTTGTTTGGCGAGCTTTTTTCTCAAATTTTGTTGCTTATTTACTACTATCTTTGTTCACAGACAACGTGAGCGCAGCAAATCAATGATGATAGACGATGTGGCATGCACGTCTGCTGCAACATTGGCTGTACGCTCGGACCATGAGCGCGATTCGAAAAGTTCCAGCGCATTGCCGCATATGCTGCGCCGACAAAGTACCTACAGTGAGGGCAAATCGAAGGTATCGAAGTGGACGAAGGTCAAGGCGGCTTTCAAGTGGGAGCGCGCCAATGTGCCAGCGCTGGCCGAAGGTGTTGGCAGCAGTGGTGTTATTGTATACAACGTAGTGCCCAAGGAACATGCGGCTGCGAGTGTGGGTTTAACGCCCGTCAATACTGAGGTGGCAAGGTGAGTTTGTGGCATCCGAAATGTAAACTATATACACGAACTAACTGTAACTATGTCTAATAAATCACAGATATTTGCGTGTGCCCTCGTTGCCCGGTACAGGTGGTGGCAGTTCGGCTGATAGCATCTTGAGCTCATCGTCCGGACATTTGTTGAGCGAGACTGGCACGCCGGGCACTATCAGTTCGGCGAGTTCAATGGACGACATTGATAGCAGTTGCCGCAGCACGCTGAGTAATTTGTTTACTGCTTTATTGATCATTGATTTATATTATATTTATTTTCAATATTCTTATTTGTTTTTTTTTTTTTTAAAGAAATATATTTATACTGAAAAAGATTTACAAATATTATTCAACTTGTAGGGAGAGACTCCACGAAGAGCGATAGCCGCGTGATTGATGATAATGCAACGTCACTGTTGGAACATGCAAAACCCGATGACATTGAAACGCTGAGCCGCTCTTCAAAAAGTGATAGCAATATGAGAACGCTTATGGCAAAGAAATCTTCATCGATCAAATCTTTACGTAGAAATAAGAATCTTCCCGACTTTGAGGTACTGCCAGAGAATGTTGTTGCCGATTTGAAAGGCACAACACAACGTCGCACGAAGCCACCACCTAGTCCTTTGAACCTTAACCTCAAGCAGGTACCTTGAAATTTATTGAGTTTCGGCAACAACGAGCTATTCACAGCATTTATATTACAGGACCTTACCGATTCGGATTTTTCTTACTCACCCTACTCACTGAAAAGCCCCAAAGATGGCACACAATCATTAAATCGCGCGAAGAAAATTGGTTCACCGGGTAATTCGTCGGTGCCCAGCAGTCCTTCGCGTCATTCGGAATTCTTTTGTGAATTCGGTGCGTACAGGCAATCCATTTCTATAGTGACAATCTAAATATATATATATATTTTTTTACTTTTCGATTTTCTTGCAGAAAGTGAAGATTTATCGAGTGGTGACTTTTCCGAACCCACCACACCCAATCATTTGACATCGCATAAATCGTATATCGATGAGACAAATGAAATTAATCAACGGTACCAGATGTTACGCGCCAAATTTGATGTGGAATTTGAGGCAAAACGTCGGGAATGGGATAAAATGAAGATGAACACTAATGCGTGCAGAGGTGAGTTGATGGTATTTAACATAAAAAAGTTAACTCTGTTAGTAGTTGCAAACGTCAAACTTTGACGGTTCTGAGGTGAGGTGAAAATAAAATACATGTCAAAGTCATGCGGTATCCCGAGGATCAAATATTATCTCAAAAAATAAACATTAATATTGAAATGAAGATCGACGTTTCCTAAACTATTTGTTATTAAGATTTATGAAATACTGAAAATATGGAGTTTTAATATATATGGGAGTTTTTTTGATTCACAAAACTCAGCGGTCAAATTGGATGACTTTCATTTCATTTTTAATCCAAGTCTTGAGAAGTGGCAACCTTTGTCACAACCAGAAAATAATTTGTGTTGATCATTTAGTAAAAATTGAATTTTTTATTAGTTCCCTTAACATATTTTTTTTTTTGGTTTTTGTTAAACTTTTTCACATTACAGCGATAGCCTTAATTACACCACCCAAACCGGAGGAGCATCCACAGCATCCAGTCTTCAACAACAATCTGTCAGCCAAACTTCTGGAAGAAAATCTCACACCCGATTTTAAGAAGAAATTGCGAAAATGGCGTGTGAAAAAGCAAATATCAATTGGCGGCACACATCCGACACAAATTTCGCCCACCTCACCGGTGCGTGAGGGGCCGGCCGATGCAAAGCCCAAGATTGATTGGAATCTTTGGAAGACAGGGCAATTGAAATTGGAGGGTCAAGGTTTAACACCGCTCCCTGATCAAAAGGACTTACCAGAGGATTTTCAAAAGAAATTGGGTAAGCTTATAACTTATACTTCATATGACTTCTAATACATTGTGCTTACAGAACAATGGAATAAGCTGAAACAGAGCGGGAGTGGTGCATGTCATGTACCAGGCGGTCAAGATTCCATAAAACGTTCCAGTAAACTCACTGATAGTATAAAGAAAACTGTGGAGAGTAAGCCGCATGAGAAAGATAAGCTAGAAAAGTGAGTGCACACGTTGCTTTACGCTCTTTTTTTTTTACATACTCACTCACACGTTCTCTCTCTCTCTCTCTCGTTCACTTGCAGATTAGCCAAACTCAAAGCGATCGTGACCGATCATCCCGCCAAAGAGATCGAAGTGAAGACCTCAGAGGGTGTCATGAAATTCGAGGGCATTTCACGGAAGTTCACGCGTAAGCTGTATGAATGGGAGAAGGCACGTGGCATTGGACCGGAGTCATCGACATTCGCACTATTGCATCCAGGCTATCGTCCAATTGTAGTAGATCGCATCACGAAGGAGTCTAACGCAAGTAAGAAATGCACCACTAACACAAAATTACTATTCCTTATTACGGTTTACTATGCACGCAGACGACAACACCCCCACACTTGGACGTTCATTTTCATTGGATAGCATTGCGCAAAATAATGCCACACTACCAGCGATCTCGCAGCAAGCTTCCAGTTTGTCGCTGAATGATGTGAATGATCTGAAGGAGATGGATAATCATTGCAGTTCGGATGTGATTGACGAGCATGAGTACAAGAAATACGAAGAACCCGAAGCGGTTATGGTCGAAGTTGAGGATCACATCGAGGAGACCGCATCACCGCTGGTGACCGCACATACATTTGTGGAGCAACAGACACCCATTTATAAATACGAAGAAGGCGCTTGCAGTGATTATTGGTAACCGAAGATTGTGTTGGAAGAAATTAAAAGAAAATAAAAAAAATTTACTTCTCCACAGCAACACGCGGCGAGTTCAAAGTTTTGAATCACACACCAATTTGGCACCACTACTCTCCGTGCTCCAGCGTACTGAAGAGAACTTCGCTAAGCTCAAGTCTTCTTCCGCAGAATTGTGTCAGAACGCCGAATTGCGGCAGTGTGAGACGATGCTTACCTACATACGCAACATCTATCCGTATTATTCAGATAATCTGATGAAGCCGAACGTTTTGAATGCTATATCGGACGTACAAAGCGAATTAAGCAGAATTAGCGACCTGGTGAGTTCAAAAAACATATTCTGTGGGCTTGTTAAGAACAGTTGCAGAACATATATGCGGTAATAAATTGTAAAATTATAGGAAAATAGATCTTTATTAAAGAAGAAATAGTATTCGGACGAAATTAAGCTTTGGATAGCTTGTGAGGTTTCAGAACTTTGTTTGAGTTTCTTAAAATATTCAGAGCGCAGAGCTTCTAACATTAAGTGACAGATTGCATTAGTCTGATTCATTGAATGAGTGTTACCAAAGAACTAACTTTAACTAACTAACTAGATAAAATACAACCAGAGATCGGGTTGCTTTATGACCACGAGAAAAAACTAAAGATAAAAACTTCATCAAAATGACTTTTGATCTATAAATCACTGACAGTTATTTATCGCATACTCTTTTTTTAGTGCGAAAAGTACCCGCTAGATGAGGCTTGTTGCCAGGAAATAATGGAGGAGCGCAATAACGAATATAACGAGGAGTTGAAGGGCCTAAACGAATCATTGTCGTTGTTAAGGCGAAGTATACGTAAGTACATAAATTTTTCCCGACAACAAATTGGATAAAATTAATTCATTTCCCAGATGCCGGTTCAACTCCTTACCCACGAGATATCGTGCCGGATATTAGTATCACCACAGTGGACGTACAAAATATGGCTACAAGCGACACAATGAAGGATCACATTTCAACCACACTGGAGGCAACGGATGAATGGAGTGCTTCACACCCGGAAAATGATGATACCGACATACCCAAACTAACACAGCGTACACAATACGCTAACGGTAATGGCGGCAATGGCGTGGTTAGTAAAAAGAAATTACGGCTGCGTAAAACAGGTTCGCGACAGAACAGTAAAACCGAGAGCGATAGCAGTGACGCGGATACGCACAGTGTGTTAGAGACACCACGACGCATAAAGCGTAAGAATTTTCGTCTTAAACAGCGCTCATTCGACGATGATTACCGCCGAAATGAAGAGACTGGTGGCGATGATGTTGTCTACGTGTTGAAGGTGAAACCGGGACATCCTATTGAGCAATGCGAGAATGTAGTGGGCATGGAACGCTGTTTTTCCGAAACTAACACTTTCCGACCGAAAAGTGGCAGCGAAAAGTGTCTGGTAGCCAACGCAACAGTGATACCGAGACGACCACTAGTCGTTGATGAGAATGATATGTCAGATAATGTGAATTTTAACCAAAATGAAAATGTTTTTGTGAAAACCAAACGAAAATTATTCACTGCAGTCCCTGAGCCAAATGCAATCGGTGGTATCACGGTAATTGAACGAGAACTCATTACAACGCCAACTGAGGAAGGAGAAGCGCCGACCGAAGCATCATTGTCAGAGGCAGAGCCCACGACGCTGGAGGCTGCGGACTTAGTTGACTCTGAAACACCGACGGAAGTTGGTAGTCTAACACCCAAGCGTTCCAATTCGACTTGCAGGTCTCTGAGTCAGGGCGATGTGCGTCGCGGTGAGTATGATTACGAGGATGAGCGCAAATGTCATAGCGCCGAAAAACTCGTAACAGCAGCTGAAAAACAATCTAAGGACGCGCGTCCACCACTTGCGTCTGACAGTTTTCGCGTTATCAACAAAAGCTGTGCTAGCCTCATGCGCGAATCGGCAAGTCCGGCAAAGTTTGGTTCGTTTGTCGCAAATCCTGCTGGTAGCAGTCCCACAGAGGTGCGTAAAGAGCACCGTTTCAAAAAGAATACCGAAAAGTCACATTATTACATACCTTTCTCGAAATCGCAAAGTGGCACAATCAAGAAAATTGAGACGAAAATTGCCAAAACGCATTCGGGCACCTCTATCGGTGAGGTTTCACCACAAGTTTACGCCGCCGATAGGTTTGACAATACATTACCGCGCATTGCACGCAAACTCGAACGCAAATCGTTGACACCCACTAGCATGCAGCCACTGCATTTTGACTTCCCTGCACCGCACAGTTCTGAGCCCACAACACCGTTACATCTGATAACACAAGATACTCCCCGTACACCACTTTCCGAACGCGCATTGCGTCTGCAGAAAGCAAAGGAGGAGTTTCTGCAGGGCAACGGCGCACATCTCCATGCCGAAACACCCGAACCGCAAGTGAAACGACGCGACGATATTGTACGCAATGAAACGTGGGAGCAATACCGTCGTAGTGACTATAGCATGAGTTCAGCGGCGGGCGAAGAAGCCAATTTACCAAAGAGTTTCAGCGTGGGCACTATTACCGGAGACTCTTATACCGAAACACCAACACACTCGGACACTGGCACTGATCTGGACAGCAGTGTGTACGATTCCTTGCCACGTTCAGTCAGTCGTTCGGGCAAAATATCCAGCAAGCTTGGTTTTGCCACACTCGCCTCGAAATTCCGACGTGGCAAGGGCGTCAAGAAGGGCAAAGACGCACCCAAACCAGAACCCGAACCAGCGAGCGGTAATAGAGCACTATCGGCGTTATGCCGCCAGACATTGATGGCCGATGTCATAGCCGTGCCACAATTGGCTAAGCAGAGCACGCATGAGAGTGTTCAGAAGTCACAGTCTTCACCGCAAGCCGGTAGGGGTTACAACAGCGCCAGTGGTAGCCGCCAAAGCTCTATTTACGATGCGGCTGGCGTTCGACCACAATTGGAGCCATTAAATAAATCACAAAGTGAACAATATGTAAGACGTCACAAAGAGAGCATTGTCTAGTCAATAACCCACATGAATGTCCATGGAACCAAACATGATTTAAATTCAATTTTTTGTTAATTTATACAATTATACATATATACAGTATATATTTAATTTTATTTTTGTGTGTAAGCTACGATTGTATTGAGATTATTTGGAGATTTTTATTTGCACTATATTAATCAATGTATCCGACGGATACAAAAGCGAATGTGAACAAAACTTGTAATATATAGAGATTTTTATATGTATGTATGTGTTAAGAAACGACTTTTCTTTTAAAATCGCTTTAAAAAAACATAGAAACTTCAAATTTAGTGGGGTATGTTTATTACCCCATATTTATTTTGTAAACATTATCTCTTTCAAAAGTGACGCGGATACGTCTCAGATGGTCCATCCGTTGAGTAAATTTTCGGTGACTCGTTCGAGCACGAATGGCACGTATGATGTTTTGCTCCAAGGCCCATTGGCGGTTACGTTTTCACCGACATCATTTTTCAAGAAACATGGACCAATGATTCAAGCGGCCCCTAAACGACACCAAACGGTTGTTTTTTCTAGATGAAATGGCAGCACTTGTTTCTGTTCAGATTACTCTTCGACCCAAATGCGGCAATTTTATTTGTTTATATACCCATTGAGCCAGAAATGGGCCTCATCTCTGAACAAAATTTGGCTCGAAAACGTCGAATCTTCTTTGAACTTTTTAAGAGTCCATCGCTTCGCTCTGTGTCGCTTGGGAAGGTCAAACGGCATCAGTTCTTGCACAATTTAGGATCTCGATGTAAAATGCGCCAAGTCGTTCCATACGCCAGTCTGAGTTGCTGCGAACGGCGCCGGATCGACTCTCCACGTGGCACGTGCTTTGTGTACACTTTCAGATACGGCTGGTATATTTTCTTCATTGCGTGCTGGACATGGTCTATTCGATCGAATATTACAGGGTCCGGCACTCGAAGTGTAACCAACTTCAGGCCGTTCGCGCAGCTGTCGCACTGGAATGAGCTGTTTATAAACTTGCTGAATGACAATTCGGAGTGTTGTTCACAAGTGTACAAAAGCGTTTTGCCAAAAGTGAACGCAAAAAAAAGTGATCAGCGATGGAATTCAAACGTAATAGTGTGTTGCTTTATATTTAGCCGGAATATCAGAACCAGTAATTGTTCGTGAGCTCAAACGCCTTAATGTGAATAAAGTTTTTGTTTATCGCACCATCACTTGTTAAAATGATACTGGTAGCATCGCAAAACGCCATGGAGGTGGTGATCAAAAGACCTCAACGTCACGTGAGATAGTTCGGAAAGTGAAGAAGCGACTTGAGCCAAATCCACGACGAAGTGCCAATCAAATGGCTAAAGAACTGAAAATATCCGACAGCAGCATCCGACGCATATTGAAAAATGACCTCAAGGTCAAGCCTTACAAGTTTCAAAAAGCCCATGATCTCACACCGAAGCAGCAACAAGTAAGACTTGAGAGAGCGAAGCAGTTGCCTTGCCGAAAGCGGTCAAATTCCGAACTAAGTCATCGGTTGGGCCGCTGTCACCGCAAATGGGCGCTCTCCAATTGTTTTCATCGAGCCTGGCGTCAAAGTAAATGCGAGATATTATCGGGAAAGTGTTCTGGAGGCTGCTTTAAAGCCGTAGGCAAACGAATATTTCGGTCGTAAAACCATGGACGTTTCAACAAGACTCAGCACCGTCTTACAAAGCGCGAGTGAACCAGGAATGGCTGAAAAACAACGTTCCGAACTTCATTACGACCACACAATGGCTCTCGAATTCACCAGATGCGAATCCAATGGATTATTCTCTATGGGCCATTTTGGAGAGGAAGGTCCGAAGTGAAAAATACATCAGTCTTGAGATGCTGAAGAAAGCCATTGTCCGTGAGTGGGCCAAAATACCGGCAGGTCACATTCGGGCAGCTTGCGATTCGTTTTTTGACCGTCTCAAGGCCATAGTTAAGGCAAAAGGTGGTCATATCGAGCAAAAGTAAATTGGTCCTGAATTTATGATTATTTTCACACATTTTGTACTTTAAAATAAATAAAAATAATTTTCCAAACCGAATTGATGGCTTTAACATTATTGGTTAAACTTCGAGTGCCGGACCCTGTATTCAATAATGAATGCTGGGTCAAAGAAGCACCTCTGCTTGGATCACCCGTTATTAGGGATTCTCCAGATTTTGCTTTCAATGTAAATAAAATGGTGTTTATCAGGAAAACCGACCTATTTCTGCTAATATAGCTAATTTCAACACAAAATATTTTGCTGATCCTCTTATACTGATATGGTTAATTAGCTAATTGAAAAGTGAGTCGCAGGAATGCCAAACCGCAGACATCCGCACTTAGACCGTCATTTGATTTATTGTGCCGGCGAGTGGTAACCGATTAAGCCTTAACCAGCAACTCAGTGGATTTGGTAAAATACCTGATTTCTTACCAATGAGCTGCCCAATATCTCTTAAGCCCTTCAATGCTCCAAGGAAGTCGTGGAAGATATTCCGTCTCAACCGGCTGAAGGCTGATCATTCGTGTGAGTCAAGAATTGTAGGAAAAAGCTTTCCATTCACTCAAATGTATACAAAAATATCTCAGAGGTACTAAGTACTACGATACCTCCGGTATCATCAGAGGCTCTATACCTTGCAAAAAACTCCTTCACTTGCAACTGAGTCACAGATCAATAGCCCGAATCTTCTTACTCTAAATTTTCTATTCAGATTGTGATCCTGCACTAAATTTTTTCCAAACTGAGTTAAATTCAGTGAGATCAAGTTACTCCATCCTTAACATGAGTTCAGGGTTAAAAAACCAAAAGAAGCGCAACTGAGTCGTCACCAGAGCTCTTCCAGAAACCAAAAATGAAAACTCTCAAACTGTTAGTTCGTTGAAGATTGGTTCTTCATACAAATTTCTCATAATTCGAAAACGAGTTACTACAGCGCTATATTTTACCTTTCGACTAGGTATAAATATTTATTGCAATAACCTTTTAACAATTCCAGAAAGGTAAAATTTACCCCAATCAATTAAAATCGCGTTCATTTTCCGGTTTCATGAAGTCATACTCCACGGTGGTGTTATCGACGTACATTATACATGTGGACAAATTAGCCACAGTCTCCACCATCTGCGGCACGCCACTGACAAAGTCGCGACTGCAATTCACACTGCCTTGCGTGGCATTCGGTAACTCATTTCTCGCCTTATCAAGCGCGCTGACACCCAATAAATAGGTCTCTTTAATGTTCGCCACAATTTTCGACAAATTCAACAGCACCACAGACAATTTGCCCAGTAAAGACTTCTTACCGGCGATCCTTTTATAAATACCAGCCAAACTGTGGACATTCTTCTGAATAGTGCTCACTGTATGCACGGTTTCTTGCTCAATGCGCAACACCAAACGCTTCGAATAGCTGTAACAGTCGACGCCCTCGTAGATGTGCTGCAGCGAGACATTCAATTGCGGTATGTGCGAGTAGGTGCAGTAGGCGGCGCGTGCTCCGCGTGTCGCTACCTTGAACAGCACCCTTAGCGCTCTAAATATGTATGCCACGATTT
The DNA here is from genome assembly GCF_024586455.1 of Bactrocera neohumeralis. NCBI lineage: Eukaryota > Metazoa > Arthropoda > Insecta > Diptera > Tephritidae > Bactrocera > Bactrocera neohumeralis. The sequence continues at coordinate 50,772,227 of NC_065919.1, forward strand.
TCGGTTTATTAATTTTAATTAGTTGCGACTCCAATTGCAGGGAATCTCGTACGATTTCGTCAATTTGCTGCTGTGCCTCGTCTAGTGTCTCCTGAAGCAGACTCTCAATGTCGTCGCGTTCGGCAAGCTCGACAGCGGTAAGATCAATGCCGGCGAAGCCCAACAATTCGGTAACTGTCGGCAGTGTTGTATTGTACAAATTGACTGTGTTGTTGTCTTCACCAAATGTATATTGTTGTTGGAGAGCATCGAAGTATTGCTCCAATTCAGCTTGAGCTGCTTTGTACTGTGGATCTTGTACTTGCGTGTCGTCCTCATCTAGTTCCTCTAGAGGCGCTTGATCCACTATGAAATTATATTGCTCTTGCAGGTAATAGAAAAGTGGCCGCAAAGCATTTATCTCCTCTGGTGTAAGATCAACGGTGTTATCGAGTATGCCGCTGATCTCTCGGTACGCGAATATGGGCTGCAATAACAATTCGGTGCAATTTATTAACTGAGTTTCGAGTGAGTGGTTTGGTTTTCATTAAAGTCCTTACCGTTAAAGAAAGCAGTAGTATGCAAAGGCCCCTTTGACTTGAAAATTCATTTTATTTAAACTTCAGTATCACAAACAAAAAACAAACCACTTTACACGTCCGTATCTCCGTGAATAGTTCCGCTCTTTGGCCGTTAAATGGCTTTTGTCGATTCTTATTTAAATCTAACAATTTATGGCGTGCTTATCGGTAAAGCGATTACTACGATTAAATATTTATGTTAATCTGAGGGCATGGGTGTAAATGAGTTGCTTATGTATGTGAATATTAAGCTGTGGAACGTGGGTTCTATACCCAGATCAGATACAAATATAGCTAAAGTAAGAAATGAGTATAGCTCGAAAAGCATCGAAAGTCTAATAGCCATTCGGATGCTAATCATAACATTTAGAATATCACTGATTATGTATAAAATCTCAGTATACAACAAAAACTTTGGAACAGCACGGCCAAAGATCTTTCAGGGTATAAACATCTTCAGCGGTATTCAAAAATGGTTAGCGATAAGAATGTGTTCAGAAATTATGTTTACAATATTCTTCTAAATAATATCATTATAACCCCCGTTAATAACGGGTGATCCAAGTGGAAATACTTTTTCCAATAGCCGCTCTTTGACAGACCACGCGTGAGTTTTTTTTCAGCATTGTTTGGCATTTCATCATGGAAAGACTTGCTCCTAAACCACTTTCACAAATCGTTCAACTTAATTACGAAAATTCTCATTCTGCATAATTAGCCTACTGAGCGTACTATTCACCCATCTTGGGATCCAAAATTCATTATTGGATAATATTTGACCGAATAGATCACGTCTAGCACGTAGTGAAGAAAATATATCAGCCGTAGCTGAGAGTGTACATGAAGACCGTGTAGAGTCGGTTCGGCGCTGTTCGCTGCAACTCGGACTGACGTATGGAACGACTTGGCGCATTTAACGTCGAGATTTTAAATTGAAAGCGTACAAAATACAGCTTGCGCAAGAACTGAAGCCGCTCGAACGTCCTGGGCTCTTGGAAAGTTCCAAGAAGATCGGACGTTTTCGAGCCAAGTTTTGTTCAGCGATGAGGCTCATTTCTGGTTCAATGGGTATGTAAACCGCCAAAATTACAGTATTTGGAACGAAGAGCAACATGAAGAGACTCAAGAGTTGCCATTTCATTCAAAAAAAACAACGGCCTGCGGAATTATCGATGCAAATTTCTTCAAAAGTGATGACGGTGAGAACGTAACCGTCAATGGCGTCTGTTATTGCGCCATGAAAACCGACTATTTGATGCCTCGTTTTCTTTCAACAAGAGGGCGCCATTTTCCACACATCGCATCAATCAATGGATTTATTGAGAGAACACTTCGGTGAGCAGATAATTTCATGTTTTGGGCCGGTCGATTGGCCACCAAGATCACTGAAATCACACCGTTAGACTTTTTCCTATGGGGATATGTAAAGTTTAAAGTCTATGCGGACAATTCCGCTTCGATTCAGGCCTTGGAGCAAAATATCACGCGTGTCATTCGCTAGTTATCAGTCGAAATGCTCGAACGAGTCATCGCAAATTGGACTCATTGGATGGACCATCTGAGACGTAGCCGCGGTCAACATTTGAAAGAGATAAGCTTCAAAAAATAGATGCCAAAGAATGTTCTTTTGAATGATAATAAACATTCCCTATTAAATATGAGATTTCAGTGTGTTTTCTTTAAAAAAGGAGGTAGCTTGAGAAACCGCTTGGAAAGTATCCAAGATTATTACGCAAATTTACATTCTCCGGTGGCTACTGTAAGGGTTCTTCGCGCAAAATACGGTCGCCTCAGATGCAGTCCATTTCTCGCTTAATGGCTTCCATAGCAAACAAAATTGTCGCTATTGGGATGAGTCAAATCCTCGTGTGGTTCAGGAAACGCACTTGTATCTCCAAAAACTGACCGTTTTGTGCGGATTGTGGTATGGCAGCAACATCGAGCCTCAGTTCTTTCGAAATCTGGCAGGAAATGCCATTACCATCAATAGCAGCGATGTAGAGCGACTTCTTTTCCCGAAATTTTATGAAACCGACGCGGACAATATCTATTTGCAACAAACCGTTGCGCCGCCTCATGTTTCACGTCTAAATATGGGCACATTGCTTGCAAAGTTTGGTGAATCGTTAATTTCGTCAAATGGACGCCAAGATCATGCAAAGTAACGCTTCTAGATTATTTTCTCTGGGGATATGTTAAATGAAAAGTTTACACCAATCTGCCAGCTCCGCTTGAGGCGCACGAAAACACCGTTCAGCGCACTATAGCGGAAATTCCAACCGAATTGGTGCAGCGGGTAATCGAAAATTTGCGTAAATGGGTGAAGATATGCAAACGGTGTCGTGGTGGACATGTTACCGACATTTTGTTCAAATCATAAATGGCTGATCGCATAACAAAGTAATTGGTAATTATTTGATTTTGATCTTTAGGCTACAAATATATAATTTTTAATATAACAAAATAACTTGAAAACCTTCAAGTTAACAACAATGCTGCCTAAATGTATGCAACAATTAATATTGATCGCATGAGGCTGGAGATCGAGCAAGAAATAGCCAAGTTCACCACCAATCTTATGATATTACGATAATCTGAATCACCCTGTATTTTGGTGAGATACACATGGTTGGCAGCAAAGATATGAATTGGTTCTTTGTGGTTCTAACAGTGGTGCGTTTTTGCTTTCAACTTACATAAAAATTAAAATATTCGAAATTTCAATGAAACAGTTATGAATATTCAGTGTGTCGCTTAGACTAGTTAATTTATAACATTGCTAAGTGATGTGCAAGCCCGAAATGATACATTGCAACACCAATTACTTGAATGAAACTGCGTTGAAAAGAGAATATTATCAATGATTGAAAGATAATAGCAGAATAATTCAGATAGTAAATATATAAAGGAAGATTTTTGAAGCTTAAAGCACGTTAAACATTTGCGCTGATCCTTGCTCTGGTTTCCACATAAGATCCATTAAACCCAGCACCAGCTATACTTTGCTTACGGTTTAATTTAATAAAATCATATTTACTACTTTAGAAATCCGTCGGTTACTTTCATTAAATTATGTATATGTATATAGTATGTACATATGTATATAGTTAAGTATAACAAATCGAACTTGTATGTATAAAATACCAACTGATTTCAAAATCGAAGAACATTGAGTTTGTGTACTTTAAGACAAATATATACTTGTATATATATTATAATATTTAGACATCTCTTTCTCCCACACACTCACTGATGTCATCATAAACGCTATCGAATAACTGACGTAGTTCATCGAACTCCTCGCAGCTATTGCCTGCAAGTTCCGCCGCATTCTCAGTGGCAAGTAAATCAAGAAAGTTTTCAGAAGCCGCCGAAAGGCGCTGATCAAGCGCACCAATCCGACTGATCACACACATAGTAATGCCAGCGATATCTCTATTGCTCTCTCTACCTCTCAGCTCAGCCACATTACAGGCGGTAAGGACATTTCGAGCTTCCACTGCAGCGCCACGTATAAAATTGAGCTCAATATTGGACTCATTCTGCAAACCAACTAAACTTTTTGTTAACATTGCTCTGCAGCTCTGCAATTTAAGCGTAAGTTCTTGCTCGAATTTTGCAATGACGTAATCGTATTGCAAATAACAGTGTTGATAAAGGCTTTTGGAACGCGTAGCGAGTAATCTAGCGTTAAGACGTTCCTCTATTAAAGGTTCATAGTCATCGAGCACTGTCTGGGTGTCCCGCATAGCAGTCACAGCTTCAAGCAGCTGAAATTCGGTTTCATTCCAAGTCAATCCCGCCTGAAACTCGGCATCCGCAACGAGCAGCTTCACACCTTCGTAAAGTGGACTGTGATGCTGTGATGTCAGCCATGGGCTGTAGGGCAGAGCTTGTGTTAGCAGCTGAAAAAGAAATGAAAAGGAAACATTTAAATGTGATTTAAATGAGATTTCCTTGTTTAGAGCAGTGTGGACTTACGAACAGAGTTGTACCAAAGTGTAGAAATAGCAAAACCACGCTGAGCCCCATGTTATGTTTTAACACGCAGTTTATTCACTTGTGTTTCTTGCAATGCTTTCCGAAAATCAATAAGCTCAAGTGCTTCTATCGAAATGCTTCGAATTAATTGTGAAACTAATTGATTGCGTAAAATTGTTTTGGCAAAATTTTTGGAACCTAATTAAGCAAATTGATGTGATAGCTACACTTATCTCGCTGATCGGAGAGATAAAAATGTTATCTGCATGTTACTTTGTTTTGTTTTGAAGACCTCTTATCAATCATTCGATATGATCTTCAATGAAACGATGCCATCATCGACAAACCAGCGAATATTTATGTTTAATGTCTTTCGGTGATTCATGCAAAATGGTTAAAATGCCTTACCACTACCTGTTCCTTGTCATACTCGCCATCTCTGGCGCTAAGGTGAGCTTTAAACTCAATAAAATTTCAAATAAATAATATTTACGTCTATCTCTACAGTTCGCGCTCGCTGAGGACGCGCTTCAAACTATATCCTCAACAGCTGAAGGATCGGACAACAGCGCCAATGGTCCGGTCACCGCCGCAATTGAAAATCTGGCCTTCAATGTCGCCTCCATCGCCGATGAGATCGCACTGCAAGTGAACCGAAAGCTGGAACGTACGGCTAATATTCTACATGGTAACATCGAAACGCTGATCACCAACGCATTGGAGCAGCTGGCCCTGCCGATCTTTCAAGCCAGTCGTAAGCTAAGTCACGAAAGCTGCAACACCACGCTCTCTGTAGCGGATCTTCGTGCGAGCATCCATGCGCAACTTAGCAATTGCACCGAAGACCTCAACGCTGTGTTGCAGACTTACAAATTCGAGGCAGAACAAAGCATTTCGACAATAGAGAATTTAATCGATGAGGTTGTCAATTTGCCAAAAGCGTGTCACGTGTTGTTGGCGCGTTCCGCTTCGACTGAAGATGCGCCACAGAATTTTGCTTCGACTACGAGTTGCTTTGTCGAGCGGATGACTGTTTGGAATGAGCAGGTTTCAAAGGAGTTGGATGGTGTTGCTCAGCTATTGTCACGTACACGTCAACTTTCTCAGGAGAGCGAGGCCCAAGCACTCTTTTGTGTTGGCGAACTAGTGAATGCCGTTGGTAAGCTCATTGATGAAGAGTTAAGCAATTGTTAGAGTGCTAATTGATTGGAAAATACTTTTGAAGATTTCTTTGAAAAATAAAAGATTCGGTATTTTCATTTCGGCTGGCGTTGCCGAGCTGTATGGAAGCTGTAAAATGCCCATTATCATTTCTGTTATTATTTGTTTTTTAGTTTTCATTATTTGGTCATACATCGGGAATAATAGTATGTTCAAAACATAGATGATTTTTTTACTGACATTGAGGTCAAAGCGTTTAGCTTTGAGTCATTTCGAGAGTAGCTTCGAATACGTCTCAGAACATCCTAACATTGTGGCAAGTGTCAAACATATATTGAATTTTCGATCATTCGTCAATACTTCTTCATAATTTAGATGGATTTGAGTCACTTAGATTGGATACTCCAAGCGAAGCCAAGTTTTTCTCCACCTGGTCTTTCCAACGAAGTGGAGGTCTTCCTCTACCTCTGCTTCCCTTGGCGGGTACTGAGTCGAATAGTTTCAGAGTTGGAGTGTTTTCGTCCATTCGGACGACGTGACCTAGCCAGCGTAGCCACTGTCTTTTAATTTGGCTGAACTATAACAATGTCCTCGTATTTCTCATGCAGCGCATAGTTCCATCGAATGTGATATTCGCCCTGGCCAACGCGCAAAGGACCATAAATCTTTCGCAGAACCTTTCTCTCGAAAACTCGTAACGTCGACTCATCGGATATTGTCATCGTCCATGTCTCTGCACCATATAGCAGTACGGGAATAAGGAGTGACTTATTGAGTTTTGTTTTTGTTTATCGAGAGAGGACTTTACTTCTCAATTGCCTACTCAGTTCGAAGTAGCACCTGTTGGCAAGGGATATTCTGCGATGGATTTCGAGGCTGATGTTTTTGTTGGTGTTAATGCTAGTTCCAAGGCAGATGAAATTACTTACGACTTCGAAGTTATGACTGTCAAAAGTGACGTGGGAACCTAGTAGCGAGTGCCACGACTGTGTGTTTGATGACAGGAGATGTTTCGTTGCCCTCGTTCACCACGAAGATGGTAACTTCTCTATTGAGTTCTGCAGCTCGAATTATTTTCTCCAACAGTAGATTGAAGAAGTCACACGAAAGGGAGTCGCCTAGTCAGCTCAACATCAGTTTACACAGATGTATTAGTTTTGCGGGAATACCAAATTCAGACAACGCGGCATAAAGACAGCTCCTTTTCGTGCTGTCGAAAGCAGCTTTGAAATCGACGAAGAGGTGATGTGTGTCGAACCTCCTTTCACGGGTTATTTTCCAAGACTTGGCGCGTGGTGAATATCTGGGCAGTTGTTGATTTTCCAGGCCTAAAGCCACACTGATAAGGTTCAATCAATTTGTTGACTGTGAGCTTCAGTCTTTCACACATTATGCTCGATAAAACTTTATATGCGATGTTGAGTAGGCTTTTTCCACGGTAGTTGGCGGAGCTTGTGGGGTCTCCCTTTTTGTGAATTTGGCAGAGCACACTTAAATTCCAATCGTCGGGCATGCTTTCGTCCGACCTTTTTCTACAAAGTAGCTGTTGCATGCTCCCTATCAGTTCTTCGCCGCCGTGTTTGAATAGCTCTCCGGCAATCCATCGGCCAACGCCGCTTTGCTGTTTTTCAGGCGGGTACTTGCTATTCGAACTTCTTCATGGTCGGGCAATGAAACATCTGCTCCATCGACATCGATTAAAGAATCGGGTTCGCCATCTCCTGTTGTTATGCTTTCATTGCCATTTAGCAGGCTGGAGAAGTGTTCCCTTCATAATTTTAGTATGCTCTGGGCATTGGTTACTAGATACCCACTGGGGGTTGTACAAGAGCTCCGGTCGTGAAACCTTCTGTTAGTCGCCGCATCTTTTCGTAGAATTTTCGAGCACTACCCGTATCGGCCAGCTTGTCAAGCTCGTCATACTCGCGCATTTCAGCCTCTCTTTTTTTTTGTCTGGAAATGAGTCTCGCTTCCCACTTCTGCTCTCGGTATCTATCCCATCGCTCACGTTATGGTCGACTGTAACGTTGAGCTACTAACCTACTTGGGAATGTTTCTTCATGGAGGCTGATTTCCCGACTGTTGTGCCAAGGAAACCTTCCGTGCCCGCCTTGGCGTTAAAGTCGCCAAGCACGATTTTGACATCATGGCGGGAGCAGCTCTCATAGGTGCGCTTCAAGCGCTAATAGAAGGCTTTTTTGGTCACATTGTCCTTCTCTTCCCTTTGATGCTGACCCACACCGAATTTGCGCTCTTTTATATGGTAATAAATACCAAAAGGACCTACTTGTCTCAGGCCTTTTTAAGACGGCGGTGATGTCAGCCTTTACTTTCACGAGGACATCAACCAGCTGGCCAGCTGCACTTTCCCAATTAAGGTTCCGGACTTTACAAGTACATGCCCTCAAATCGTAATCCTTAATGCGTTTACCATGGTCGCCATCAAAAGAGGGGTCTCTCATCCGAGGCTGTGTAGTTTTCATGGGATATAAAGATTAGAAAATCTTTCGTCTGACGATTCCCCAAACTTAAGGTGCCCGTACGAGAATTTGGTGTGTCCTACTGGACTGGTAGATAGATAAAATCTCAAACTGGTAGGAATAGTCTTAAGAACTCTTAGCCAGTAAGTTTTTGATACGGTATTTCCTATACAGTAAGAATACAAAAGGACTTGATTTTACTGTTGCTTTAACTAGACAAAGTTTCCTTACTTTGTGAGCTTTAAGTCGTCGGTGGTTCGGGCAAACTTGATCGCACGTGAATCAAAAAGAGTTCAAATGAACTCCAGCCATCTTTATTAGTTTTTGGATCATTGCCAGATTTCAAATGGTTCAAAACTGAGTCCAATGCTTTATGGTTAACTTAAGACTTTTTGATGCAGAGATAGATAGTGACGATGGTCTAGGGAGTATCTAAAATACTGTGTGTAGAACTACATACTTGGCATTACTGCTCTTTCGAATTGAAAAAATTTAAAAAGGACCAAAGTGCTATTATTATGAGCAAAGTGAACAAAGGCAGTTTGATAAGTTATTTATTGAGAGAACCAGGATTTTTTTTCTGTTTCTTCAGTCGCCGAAGGAAGGTTAGAACTTTTAGTCCATAAGGAAATCATGATGTTTTTTTATAAAATTTGTCGTTGCAACTTATAACATTTTAGCTATATACATATGTATTTATCCAAACTCCTGCAAGAGTTTGTTAGTGTGCATGGGCATGCGCATGTCCTTAAGTGCTATCAAAATCAGCCCTTAACAAATAATATAAATTTTTTCACTCATAATCGTTACTTTTTTGCTCGTCTTCTGCTCGACTAATTCATTTTACCTAAATTTGAGTATTTGTCTGACCATCTGACGCACACGCGCCTTCGCAGTGCACGTGTTCAAGATCGAACGGAAAGACACCGTCGCTTGTAAATTAGTAAGTAACGCTGCGCCTGCGCAGACACACACGCATCAAATCGGCCGAACTACACATAAGTCATTGTGGATTGGAAGGAAGGTGGAGTACGTAAAGCATTTCGACATTTGGAACACAATTGTTCATATACATAGCAGTATGTATATATATGTTTGTATGTGTGCGTATGGAGCATATCGAAGCGTATCCTTAACTAACACCTCGACAGCAACCACCATTATTAATTTGTTTAAGGCTGTTTGGATGATTATATACACATACCTTATATATCGATGTATGTCAATGTACATTACTATGTAAGTGTATGCGTGTAACTGAAAAAGTGTGCGCCATCGTTGGGGGCAACTACTTGCAAATCAACTCTTTCATTGAGCGCCATACGCTCATTATTTCTTTTATGATTTGTTGTTATTTTTATATACCCAACTCCAGTTAGATTCTGAGGGGTATTGTAACTTTATTCCACGTCAATTAGTTCCGATAAACTTATACTAATCTCATTGAGACCTTTGCAAACCTAACATCGGACCATCTGTTCGAGTTTTGCTTCAAACTCTCTTCCGAAGCTTGGAATCATTTACACAAACAAAAGATGTAGCTTAATAAATCGGAAATATTTTATATTAAACTTTCGAATTGGCTTACTCACAGGAAGTACTGTCGTAATTTCTAGCGAGTTACTCTTCGGTGAGCATAGTTAGCTTCAGTTAACTACGGTTGGCAAGAGGATGACAAGAAGTCAAAGAATGTTTAGAAATCTGCACTTTATACCGATAAAATGATAGTGGAACCCAAATGTCGAGTAGCGCCCCTCGTAACTCATTAACTCTACACAGCTGTTTTAAGGCCTATTAGGAAGGAAGTTTCTGTTTCTACAGAATACCAATGGGGGCCAAACTAAATAATCGTGTGAGAGGTGGTGTCTTTTCAACAGGCCTGCAGTATCTTCAAAGCTGGATCACAGAAATTATAGAAAGCCTTCTAACAAAGAGAGTGTTTACAAGAAAACCTTCTTGTTCTAACAAAGAAAGTGTTTACAACAAGGCCGGGTTGTATCGTAAGACAAACACCCAACCTTCTTCTTCTTTATTGACGTAGACACCGCTTACGCGCTTGTAGCCGATTTTACAACAGGGCGCCAGTCTTTCTTGCTTTTCGTTGTTTGGCGCCGATTGGAGATTCCAAGTATAGCCAGGTTCTTCTCCAACTGTTCTTTCCAAAGGACTGGAAATTTCCCTCTTCCTCTGCTTCCCCCGGTGTGTACTGAATCGAAAACCTTCAAAGCTGGAGTTTTGTCTTCCATCCGGACAACATGGCCTAGCCAGCGCAGCCGCTGTCTCATGATTCGCGGATCTGTGTCAATTTCACCGTATATATCGTACAGCTCATCGTTTCATCGGCTGCGGTACTCGCCGTTGCCAATGCGCAAAGGACCATAAGTCTTCTACAAAACTTTTCTCTCGAACACTCCTAAGGCCGACTGATCAGATGTTGTCAACGTCCATGCCTCTGCACCATATAACAGAATGGGAATGTTGATTGACTAGTAGAGTTTCGTCTTTGTTCGTGGAAAGTGGACTTTACTTCTCAATTGCCTACTTACAAGACTTGTAGTCCGAACTTCGACGTTATGACTGTCAACAGTGATGTGGGAGCCAAGTCGCGGGTGCAACGACTTTTTGTTTGATAATAGCAGATTTAGGAGGGTGGTCTCTCTTCCGAGGCTGTTTATTACGTGGCAGGTCCCAAATCCAGCGTACAACCCTGGCGAGGGATGGGAGGGTCTTCAAACAGATGTTTTAAATGTGCGGCCATTAAAGCCATGTAAAACTAGTTGGCAATAGTCGACTATTGTTCTTGTTGTGTAACCACGAGCAAATCAAATATTTAACAGAGATCTTTGTGCTCTCAAAGTAGTCTAGACGGCTCCTGCTTAGCTGTATACGCCAATAAGTTAACTTCTATGGAATGCAAATACTTTAAAAGATTTGAAGAAAGATTAAACGAACGAAACAAGTGTTCCAGCTTAGGTTTGTTCCTATACGATCACAGTGATAGTTCTACGTAATGCTTAATTGATCAGTTATATCGAAAACGCATAGCTGACCACCGTAAGAACCACTTGCGAGCTTTCAGACAGATTTTGATTTGCTCTAAAGTCAAAACGACAAAAATTGAGATATACATACTATAAATCTCTCAACCGCCGGAGCTAATCATGACGTAACCATAATGTCAACTAGAATTTACGCCCTACACAAAAGTATTTTCAAAATTAAGCCCACAGTAATTACTTAACGATCGCCTACTTTGATGATATCGACTGTATTATGATATAATATATTTATAGGTCTTGAGAGTTACCAACTTATTATACCCCGAACAAGATGTATTAAGTTGTCCGCGTAGTTCGTAACACCCAGAAGGAAACGTCGGAGACCCTATAAAATATATATATATACATAGAAATGATCAGCATGCTGAGCTAAGTCGATTTAGTCGATTTGCCATCTGTTCTTTTCTCTCCAAGAAGCTGCTAATTTGTCGAAATAGCCGATATCGGACCTCTATAGTACACAGCTGCCATACAAACGGAAGAATCGCAATCAAGTATTAAGTATGGAAATTTTTTTCATTTGACGAGATAACTTCACGAAATTCTTCACGAAGAAATTGTTCGGATCGCATCACTATAGCATATAGCCGCCATACAAACTGAACGATCGGCATCTAGTACTTGTTTAGAAAACTTTTTCATTTTACGAGATATCTTCACGAAATTTTTAATGCATAATTATCTAGAGAATTAAGCAATTTCCAAAGAAATTGTTCAGATCACATCACTATATGCTATAGCTGTCATACAAGCTGAACGATCAAAACAAGTTCTTCTAAGGAGCCTTTTGTATTTGTAAAGGGTATTAGGCTTCGGTGCAACTGAAGGTAAGCTTTTTTCTTGTTTCTATATATACATAAGTATATATGTTATATATTTTCGTTTCAGCACGAGTATGGTCTACCTTATTCGTTTCCATTTCTTAGTTTTTTTCTTTGCAGAAACAGTTAACCAATTGTAAATTGGGAACAAGAAAAAAGTGTAGTTTTTATTGTATTTTCTGTTGCCACTAAAAGGCTTCCCCCAATTTCGTTACTGCACCGCTTTTTTCATTGTCTTGTGTTGCTTTTTTTCTGCTCCTACAACATTCGGCTTTGAACCTTTTTCCTCTTCATTGCCACCGAAAAAACCGATCGGAAGAAGCCAAAAAGCAGGAACGGCAACACGCCAGCCAGCGAGCCAATGTTTCCTGCTCGTGCGCACGCATCAACGAAGGAAGCAAACGAACGCCGTAGAAAGGATATCCAATTTGCTTAAGTCAAAGTGGCAACAGATGACGGCGCGCGCGCATGCGCTATGCCACACCAATACAAGCAACACAAACAACACTTTATAGTATGGATTGCTTAGGTGTATTTATGTGTGTATATGTGCGTGTGATTTTGTTTGTATTCGTGTGCTATTATGCGATTTGTGATCCTGCGGCCGTGCATCCTTCCCAACTGACATGACATATGTTGCACTTTCGGCTACACAATTCACCTCCACATCGCCTCCGCCGCATTAAACCAACATCAAGATGAGCAACAACAACAACACCAAATACGAGAGCACAAGCGCCAAAGCGACAGCAGCAGTTACAACGGTGTTAGCTCTAATCCACGCACGCACACACTTATACACTGAACTCCAACTCGTTGCCACTTAAGACCGTATAGTGTTATTGTAAACCGTGAACAGTTGGTGCAACGAAGTGTCTCAGCTGAGGCGGCATGCCACTGATATCGCCGAGGATTCTACGATTGTCTGAAATATCTCCAAATTATTTTCTAGAAGCGCACACACACGCTTGCAGACACCTCAATTTTCGTTGCTGTGGCAGTTTTTTTTCGCTCATCGCCTTAAATGAGTTGCCAAATCGGTAGCTTCTTCAATCATATTCGTGCTTTTTACAGACAACTTGTGCCTTGTTGTCAATTAAAACGGCATCAATCAAAAGTTTACACCAATAAAACTACAGCGAACCCTTTTGTGTGTGAGTGTTGGTGCATTTTTCGGCACGTGATGTCTGGCGGCAACTTTTAGATATTTATAACCACTTCTGGTCTCGTTTTGCAAATGAATTTACAGCGAAAACGCTTGTAAGACCTAAATGCCCATTGCATTTTTGTTCAGCACTCAATTTGGTCTAGTATCTGGTCCCTTAATTTAGCGCCACATAAAACCGTAATGTGCTGCAAGCGAGCCATTGCAAATCGGTGTTGCATTAATTAGTTCATTGGTGGCTTGGCGGTGGCCGAAATTGTCGGCTTGTTATTAAAATTGTATTAAGTAAATAACCTGCGGTGTGGCGATTCGCAGAAACTGTAACTGATTTTGCACGCAACGGCGTTTTTGTGGACTCTGCTATTTTTAGGTCTTGACACAAGTTATGCCTTTATTCGGTATCGTCCCATATACATACATATGTATGTAGATATATGTATGTATGTTGAAATTTAGTCTGTCGTGCGACTGATTACTCTTGCCATTGGTTCATAGTCCACTTCGAGTAGCCAAAATACACCAATATTAATTGAAAGCAGCAGCTGGATTAGATAAACTGTCGTTAAAGTTGTGTTAACAGGTCGACCTGCTTGTATAGGTTTCTTTAATACATCGGATCAAATTTGACCCGGACCCGGACCCGGAAGAAAATCCTTCATTTTCCCGAATTTTAATACAAATCTTTATAATGGCATACAAAATAAGCTATTTTGGTGAGAACATAACCGTTAATGACGACCGTTATCGTGCCATAATAATCGACTATTTGATAGCTGAAATTGAAGCTCGTGATTTCGGCGACACAAATCGCATCGCAATCAATGGGTTTATTGAGAGCACACATCGGTGAGCAGATAACTTCATGTTTTGCGCCGGTCTATCGGCCACCAAGATCGTATCACACTGTTAGACATTTTCCTGTAGGCATATATAAAATCTAAAACCTATGCGGACAATCCCGCTTCGTTGAAGCCTTGGAGCGAAACAACACGCTTGGCATTGGCCAGTTACCAGCCAAAATGCTCGAACGAGTCTTCGAAAATTACAAAAAATAAATGCCAAAGAATGTTCTTTCGAATGATAATAAACATTCCTCATAAATTTTGAAATTTCTGTGTTTTCTCTTTAAAAAATTAGGGAACCTCGAAATGGATCACCCTTTACAAGCATGTTAACGGTTAATCAAGTTTTCCATGCACCTGTTATAAGTTTCGGCTGGAATGGTCTTTTAGTGCCTTCAGCGAATTTTTGGCTCTTTAGCTATAGGCTCCGTTCACTGGGGGCGTTTTTTACGTGGCGGGTCCCAAACCCAGCGCACAACTTTGTGTAGGGGATATTTCTCACTTCAGCTCGCCTTCGCACGGATGTTCTTAGGCTACCCAGAGGATTCTTGGTATAAAACCAGAAATCGTGAGCTGCTTGAGCAATATGTAAAAGAATCGTTTCTGGCCATTCCCAAGTGAATGGCGATCAGAGAACTTTCCTCACTTGCGTTAACTTCTACACAATACACCATCTTCCAGCTACCTATAGGCTAATTTTTGTAGCGTCTTTCGTTAGATTGTTGGACAGTGTCCACGTAATATTCTTAAAACCATAGCTCTCACAAGTAATGGTAGGCTCGATGAGTGTAAGCAACTCAGCTACGTTGTCAAGCACCTCTTTTGCGACCTCTACTCGTCATCGGCTTAGCAAAGGATTCAGGTCTTTTGGTATGAGTTTTGCGTTGACTCGCTTTATAAGCAGAACATTAACAAAAATTATTTGAGTCGATCCATAAGAGGATTTTGAGATCTCCTGCTATCTCTATGATGCCAACGCGGCGATTTTTAAACACCGCTTTTTTTAACTTTTTCAATGGTATCGTCAATAACAAAGGAGCGATGGACGACTCAAGTGAGACAATTTTTCGACGACTTCACGACTTTCACCGAAAGGTTTTACCAATCCGTAGCAAATATTTTTATAACTTCGTTTTGCGCACGCTGTTTCAATGGACTAGTCCGGGTCAGTTTTGATCAAGTACTGCACTGATCTCATTATTCGTCAGCCTCCATTTCCAAATGTTCAGTTATTATAAGTATAACGTCCACCGTGTTGGAGCGGTTAGAGGTATACACCATCACCCGTAGATCCGGTTACAAGAAACAAACAAAAAAACACAAAGTAGAAAAGAGACTAAACCAAGCATTCAGCACAGTCGGGTCTAATCAAACGAAATGTACCCGGATTTTTATTAGATCATAGACTGTGAACTCGGCAGTATTCCTCCAATTATTTGAGGAACCCAAATACTAATAATAGCATAAATTTTCAAATTCGTTTTCTCACAAAAACAAATAAAACTCCGAGAAGTGAATCCAGAGTTCAGAAGTCTGCATAGGTACATATTTAGATAGTCAAAAGCAAAATGCATCAGCTCATTTGCAAAATGTGGCTAGACGATTGGAAGCTTAGTACATTAGTACACAGTCTCCTATCTTCAAAAAAGCCGACTCTACGATTTGAGCCAACTATCGAGAGATCAGAGTTTCGCAGTCGTTTAAAGACGTGGCTGTAGACCATGCCTCTGATGGTGTGAACAAGTAGAAGAAGCAGTGACTAAACTTTGAAAACGAGGCTGGAGAAGACGTGCGCGTAGCAGAGACGCCTAGAAGGCATTATAACGTCAGATCGCAACCCAATTGAGTTGACACGTTCGATAGTCTCATTGATATCCTCTTCAAGATTTACGTTAATTATATGAATTCCGTTAAAAATTCTACATGCAACAATGAATCCATCGATCCAAAGATTTTCCGATGTTATATATAGAAACTACCATAGTTTTAGCGAAAGCGATTTAATCTTGTCAAATTCGGCAAGTATTTCATTTAAAATCTGTTATTGTTTTGGTTTTTGTACTGTGTAATAATATCATATGTATATGGTATGTTCGAGGAAAGCAGCTGGAATGCAGCGATTGACTTTAGATGCATGCCTATCCAAGCTAATTTTCAAATATCCTTCAAAGGATTGAACGCAATACGTAGTTGGGACAAATTTGTAGAGCTGATCTGAAGACCATCATGTATACCTTTTGAAATTTCAGCTTTTTTGATTATGATTTTTGATTTATGTATCCATATGTATGTATATATGGTAGATATGTACAATTGCCTTCTGTCAGCTTTGCTTTCCTGACTGTTTATTCTTTCCATACAAATACTCGTCTGTGTGCTTTAAAGACGATGTCATCTTCGTATGAGCACTTCCCTTTTCGCGGCCGATTTTATTTCCTACGTCTTAAGGGTTGTTTTAGTTATTAAATACACAGTTACTCTTATACATAGGTAAGTTATGTATACTTCTATATACTTTCTACATATGTATATATGCGCTTGTAGATCGGCTTCCATAAATGTCTGCGTACCCATGTCGGACATCTGTGATGTAGTCAAACAATTTACGAGTTACCTTTGCTGATCGATGCAGCGGTAATTTGCTGCAAACGTAGTTGTTGCCACGTGCCGCACACACAGCCACAACACCAGTAAGCGTGCAAAGGACACAAATGTTTCAACCGTGACTACACGCTGGACACGCTTACTCGATCAACAAGTTTCGGAAATTAAGGAAAATAAGAATACTATTTTATTTACTTACATAATGTATGCATATTATATAAATAAATATATATGTATACTTAAACAACCAATCTCTCTATAGCTTTTTATTATATTATACATTATATGTACATATGTATATAAGCACTTAGAACACTCAACTCTACTACTACTCAGAACAACATCCTTTTCTAGTTATAAAATAAAAGCTCCAATTCAAAGTGAAAGTTTATGAAGCTCGGCAGGTAGCCAGAAGTGTGTGGAACAGTATTTCATTGTTGCTTTTTTGGCTGCATTAATAAGGCGGCAGCTGGTCGATCAATCAAAAAGTTGTCAAATAAATGTCATAGCGAATTTGCAACTACAATCAATCGCTGGTTCAATGAATTTTAAATAGTTATTGTGCATAAATACATGCGAAAACATTTCAATCGTCGAAAAAAATAAGTCAAGCTATTTTAATATCCTAAAAAAAGAGTAATTTCCCTTCAAGGGGTAATCGATTGTGTGCAACTTGACTTGCGGTTAGCTTTGCGGTTGTCGGCAATTGCATGCAAATTTTAATGTCATGCACCCTAAGGTCGTATACGGTGTGCTTTGGCAGAGTTCCTAATGTGTATAAGTATTGGTTAGGTTCGTAAAACATATACACATACATACTGTATATACTATATATATATATATATATATGTATATATATATATATATATATATGTTTTATGTTTTATACGGAAGCAGACAAGATAACATATAGCCATACTAAAATTTTTGAAAAAATATGGAACATCGATTGTACCACAAACCCCATCAAACCGTTGATATTTTTCTGGATGAAATGTTCTCATAGGTTTCTCTTCAAGATCTCCAAATAGAAGTCAATTTAAGGTTGAAACTGTCGGACCTTCTTGGATCTTTTCAATAACCCATTGAGCAAAGCGATGTTACTTGGAAAGATCTGTCAAAAATGGTTATTGAAAAAAATATCTCTACTTGGATCACCGTTATGTCGCCCCCCAAATAGACTTGCGGCAACGTTTGTTCCAATCCTCGAAAGAGTTGTTAAAATCAATTTCCCGAATAGCCTTCAATCCGCGTAGCGATTCACGTTTAATGTCTTCAATCGACTCAAAACTATTTTCCCGGAGCAGTCGTTTGAGTTTACTGAATAGCAAGAAGTCACGCGGAGCTAAATCAGGCGAATACGGTGGTTTGGCGAAAAATTCACGAAGAATCAATGCATTATCGTGGAGCAAAAACGAAGAGTTGTCGGCCCATAATTTCGGCCCCTTTTTACGAATATCTTCGCGCAAACAATGCATAACGCTCAAATAGCATTCTTTATTGACTGTTTGGTCGGTCCGAAAGATTTCGGAGTGCATCACACCTCGATAAGCGAAGAAAACTGTCAACATAACCTTGATTTTTGGCCTACTTTGGATGTGGTTTTTTCGCCTCCGGCTCACCGTTGCTACGATATTCGGCCGATTGATCGTCAGTTCTGGGTTGTAAGTATAGATCCAAGACTCATCGCCAGTAACAAAACGTTTCATAACATTCTGGTAGTCGGAAAGCATTGTTTCACAGACGTTAACGCGACGCTGTTTTCGGAAAAAAATTTAGTGATTTTGCAACCAATCGTGCTTTCACTTTTCTTAGGCCCAAAAATTCTTTCCAAATGATTTTTACTGATCTTTCTGATATTTCAACGATGCCAGTAAAATCTCTGACTGCTAACCGTCGATTAGTAGGCCCCAGTTCTTTTATTTTATTGGCATCATCCTAATGACTAATGTCATACATCGTAAAAATCGCGGAAGGCATTTTACGTACTTCAGCGTATACTAAACGCTAATGATTCTTTTAATGTGACATTCGGCACAGATACCAATCTAGAAAAAAATTTCGGCAAATGCGTTTTTGGATCGTCTCGTCTAGTGAAGAGTGATAAATTTAGGTTGCAATTGTATTCGAGATACATTACTAGCTCAAACGCTTGCGCACAGGTTTGACCGCGACTTACTAAAGAATGAATTGCTTGGAATTCCAAAGCTTTTAAAATTCAGTTTCCTCTCTTTCAAACGCAAAAGAGTTAAGTTGGAAATCCAGATTTTTTCCTTCAACAACAAAAAAGTTAAGTTGACTACTACAAAAACAATAACAATAACAGACAATTTCTTCCAATATCACTATATAGCTCGGTTAAGTTGATCTTCTCTGGCAGGTCTGAAACTTTTTCATCCGCGATATACCGTTCCTGTTATTGTTGTAGCCATAGAAAATATTCCGCAAAGAATTTTTAACGTTCCTTGGCCGAATGCGTAGACCTGACTATCATGGAAACGATTGATAACTTATCCTTAAGTAAGCTGACTAAGTTGACAATTTTCTTTTAAACATCGTAAATATGATATATTGTATAGTGAAGGAGTGTTGACTATCCAATTCAAGTTCAACTATTTCAAGTAGTTTTATTGTTGGAAATTAAATGTCATCGTCTTTGAAGTTCAGTTCTGTTTCCTACATCTAGTCGGTATAAAGAATTGAAATAAGTTTCATAGGAAAGAAAAACTGCCTAATGTTGGCGAAGTACCCAGGACAGCAAGAACTATCGCTGGAGCGTTAAAAATACAAGTGAAAATCGCTCTGCAGGCAGAAGTAGTTTCGATATATGGTGGAAATAGATATATAAGGTAAGTTTCGATAGAAGAATCAAAGATGAGAAAAAAGTCCATTTCGCAGATTCACTTGTTGAACCTTGAGCTTTAAAATCCAAATTTAGTTGTCAACCAACAGATATACATATCTTGGTCCATCATATTAACTCTGGTAAATTTAATGACAGAAATATATATACTTATATGTATTCAATTTCTGACGATAATATATGGAGCGAACTGGTAAGCTCTGTGCTACCGGAAAATATATTTTTCGTGGGTCGGTCTCGAAGTATTCCCAAAATAAGAACAATGCTGCTTAGTTGAAAAACATTTTAATGAGAGCTTCTACTCAATTTTACAGTTTATACTGGAAATAACTAAATCCTCAAGAACTCTATCCGGTTTTCCAGTATATCAATTAAACATTATAACGTTTGCTTAATGTGCCAATATTAGTTCTGACCTCAGACGCAAATGATGAAAAAATCATATTCAATATCTGTGGTTTGACTAGAATCTATTTACTGATCTTCCAAATATAGTAGTTCAGGTCCCGAAAAGACACCACCCAATTTTTGAACGCTTCTAAAAATGACTCAGCGGAGAGGAACACGAGTCTAACAAAATGTAAAGCGTTCCGACAAGAGTTGAATAAGGTATTGGAAGTCTATTAGAGTATCACATATTCTTAAGTAGACAATACTCGTATATACAGTTAATTTATTTAAATAAACTAAATAGAAGTTAAATTAGGATGGACACATGTGTAGAATTTCCTGCAAGTGAGGAAAGTTCGCTAAGATCCATTCACTTCGGAGTGGCTAGAAACGATTCTTTTACATATAGCTGAAGCAGCTCACGACTTTCGATCTCAGACCAAATATCCTCTGGGTAGCCATAGAACATCCGTTTGAAGGCGAGCTAAAGTGAGAAAGCGAACCGTCCCTCCCCAGAATTGTGCACTAGGTTTGGGACCCGCCATTTAAAAAGTACCCCCAATGAAAAGAAAACAACAGGCTCGGATGTGAAACCCCCCTTCTGATGACGACCTCAGCAAACGCGTCAGGATCGTGAAGGAACTCTGCCAGACGTTCAATACCATACAAGGTTTCAGACAAGGCTATAGCTGGAGAAAATAATTCGAGCTGCAGAGCTTAATAGAGAAGACACAATCTTCTACTTGAATAAGAGTGTACAGCTGCTGACGTACGCCGACAATATTGATATTATTGGCCTCAACAACCGCGTCGTTAGTTCTGCTTTCTCCAGACTGAATAAGGAAGCGAGGCAAATAGAGAAGGCAGAGAACGAAATAAATGTCTCCTGTCAGTCTTAGCCTCGAAATCGCTCCGTCAGGAACGGGAAGCCAAGTGAAATTTCAGACAAAACGACTCCCTTACTAAGTAGGCAATTAAGAAATAAAGACCTCTCTCGACGAAGAAAGACCAAACTCTTCAAGTCACTCATCATCCCCGTCCTGTTTTATGGTGCAGAGACGTAAGCGATGACAGCATCTGATGAGTCGACGAAATATAAGACAACATATAACATAGTTCAGCGAATTAAGAGGTAGTGGCTACGCTGGCTAGGTCATGCCGGCCGAATGGATGAAAACACTACTGCTCTGAGAGTATTCAATGCAGTACCCGCCGGGAAAGGCAGAGGAAGAGGAAGACCTCCACTTTGTTAAAAAGACCAGGTGGACTTCAGGCACCAAACAGCGAAAATGAAGAATGAAAGGGCGCTGTTGTAAACTCGGCTATAATCGCCAATAAAGAAGAAGAAATAGAAATTAATGAGAACACCTCACAGTCAACTCATATACAGAGAACTCATCGAATTCTAAATAGAAATACTAACACATTAACACAGTGAAACTCAGAAATACTTTACTCTCACCTCACCTATGTTAGTTCTAACATATTTTTATGTGTATAGTACAAATGTATCTGTCTTAAGAAACTTCCGACAAGGCGTCGTAATTGCGTTAAACCTCCATAAAATTCCATGATATTATCAGATTGAAAGACAACCGCCGTTGACGCCCTTTCCTTTACCAATTAGTTGATATGGCAAATAAATTTCAAATCAAAATTTTCCCACTAAAATCTCAAAGGTACATAACAACATTCGAGCATCGTTGATTGCAACAAAAAACCAAAAAAACAATTGCCTGATAATAAAATAATACTTGTAATAATAATAAAATAAAGTGAAATACTCATAACTGTCAGTGAGAAATCAAAAATCAATCGTTTTCGCCAGCACAACTCCACGACCACACCGAGCGTTCTTCAGCTCCTCGGAGGCGATAGGCGAGCGGCCAGTGCCTTCCTTCTGCACAGCCCGCCGCTGCAGTATTGCCCCGCCGACTGTGATGCTTGTTTATTATGTTAGGGGCGTGTACGGGCTGTCAACATTTATGTTGGTGGTCATTTCGCTGACCATTTTCCCAACAACAACACCAGCAACAGCGGCAACAGAGCAGCTAGTGAATGCGCCCAACTCAACTCGAATGCAATAATGTTGCAATCCTGATCCTGCCATTGTACTTAATCCTTATTTTGAGTGTTTCCTTTGAGCTCGAACAATGGCGCATAATGTGCCTTGAGCCACACATACCACAAAGAGCTACGCAGGCGCACAAGTGCTGGAAAAGTGAAACAAAAGCCGTGGAAAAAGCAAACAATGCCCGGACAATGGCACACATTATGATGCAAGGACCTTCGCTTTGTGCCTATTTCTTCGCCCAAAACACTCTTTATCCGTATGTACACACTTATTTGACTTTTGCGGTCAGTGGTCAGTGCACGTCGAGGTGGTATGCATGTAATGGTGTGATTCATTACTCTATTTCGTGTGAGATAATTTGGGAAATGCCAGAAATTACAGCGCATCCTTTGGAAAATATGTGAACCAAAACTAATTTTATTGCTTAATTTTTTGGTAAAAAATACTTGGCGGCACCAGAAGAAAGGGAAAATTTTAATAATTTTCATTTACTGTTCGGCTAATTGATTTCGTTTGCGACAGCGCTGGTTGGTAGTCGCGGGCTGCTGTCTATCGACTATGCTTCGGCTGTGTCCTGGCAGGATTTCGGCGCAGCTCTTGGTTCACATTTCGGCTGCTGTGCTGGAAAATTTCGTAATATTTTAAGAAAATTGACACAATACAGAAAAATTCATTATTTATTCTCGCTTTCATTTTGGTCGTTCATGGCTCATTTTCATAAGTTCGCGCATGTAATTTGACTGATTGTGTTCGCGGCGATTTATTATTTTACGCTACTCGCGCTAATTGTTTACGATTTCATACTTTCCTTTTCGAAATAAATATTAACGATTGTTTGGGAAAAGCGAGCCCTGGGAAACATGTGAAATTCTTTCGTTTGAAAGCGAAAGGATTCCCAAAACGTGGGAGGGAAGTCACTGGATTTGCTGTAAACCTCAATTTTATACTAATTATCGGAAAACATGTATTTTTTCTATTTTTGATTTATTATTTAAAAAACTAAAAATATTTGCTTTTCTTTCATACTAAGAATGTTTGTTCTAAAAGGTGAGGTTATGGCTTAAATTTCACCATAGAGACTTCTGTACTTTTTTTTATTTAAATCCTGAACCAATTATTTAGGAATTTCCCCATCCTGCTATGTGATGTAGAGGCATGGACGATGACAACATCTCATGAATCGGCGTTACGAGTTTTCAAGAGAAAGGTTCTGCGGTAGACCCATGGTACCTTGCGCATTGGCACCGGTGCATACCACAGTCGATGGAGCGATGAGTTGTACGAAATATGCGACACATTGACATACTTCAACGAATTAAGAGACAGCGGCTACGCTGGCTAAGTCATGTCGTCCGATTAGATGAAAACACTCCAGCTCAGAGAGTACCCGCCGGGGGAAACAGAGGAAGACCTCCACTCCGTTGGAAAGACCAGGTGGAGAAGAGCCTGGCTACACTTGGAATTTCCAATTAGCGCCAAACAGCGAAAAGGAAGAACGACTGGCGTGCTGTTGTAAACTCGGCTATAAATGCGAAAGCGGTGTCTACACCAATAAAGAAAAAGAAGAATATTTTCCAAAATGTTCAATTCTGAATGATGATTTTATCAACTAACCGCGAGTATCCCAGAAGACCCTATAATTTGTTTTATCAGACTTAAAACTGTCTTTCGAGTTGATCAGATCAATATCATTTTTGGCATGACTTAAAGAATACATTAGACTTTAGCGTAATACAACTTTAGGACCGGATTAAGGTGATTTTTATAATCCTAACAGGGTATATTAAGTTTGCCAAGAAGTTTGTATCACGTAGAAATCGGAAACGCTATAAAGTATAAATATAAATAATCAACATGACGATATAGCAATGATCATCCGTCTGCCCGTCTGTATATACGCTAACTGGTCCTTCAGTTTTTAAGATATCGATCTGTAATGTTTCACACGTCCTTTTTTCTCCAAGAACTTGCCCCTTTGTCGAAACCGCCGATATCGGACCACCAAAGCATACAGGTTAGGTTAAATGGCTGATCGAAGATCGCACAAGAACTGGTATATGTAGTCCTTTGTGAAGCCATAGAAAAGAAGAACTCCTGCATTCGGATTTAAAGATTAGCAAAACGCAGAAGCCAATACAAATTCGCATAAACGTTTAATTTCACGTCCCGCCAGTTAGGTGAGATGTCTGTAGGTATGGACTCCCAAGTGATTAAGTCTTGACCTCCCAAACGCGTGTCAGTCAAGTAGGAAGTGCTGAGTTATTTCCACCTCATCTTCTTCCATACTGCTTCTGCAAACGACATCTGGTAAGATTCCCAACCTTAGAGCATGGACGCCAATAGGGCAACTGTTAAAAGCCACACAACTAGGGAGAGGCTAGCATTACTGAAGGCAAAAAGATTACTAGATCTCCTGCGATCAATCTTGTGCCAAAAGACTTTTGTGACAGCGCAAGTACCGATGGTAGCCCGTCGTTGGCCACGCTTTCACAAAGCCCTGCTATCTAGTAGTAGAACAGAAGAGAGTACGGAAGTACCGTCTCGCTCCCACTCTACCGATAGCGGTTCTAAGGTGCCTTTCCTTGCTAGCTCATCCGCTTTACAATTTCTTGCGACTCCGCTATGGCCAGGCACCCATGCCAGTCTTATCGCTAAGACACTCGATGCTATTGAAAGCGAGTTTAGGCACTCCTTGAGGCATATAACTGTCATACGAACTCTTAAAATAAAAAAAGAACGTTTCAGTTTCTTTACTTTGAACTCATGTTAAACCATAAATCGAAATCTCACGTTACTCATACGTTGAGGACCATCTTGTATCGAGGAACTGGATTTCGTAGCATGAGCGTGAACTAGTCTACTCATTTCGCTTCTTCACCACAAGAGAACTTCCTATCTCCCCTATAAAATCAATATAATACGGCAGAAGTTGTAGAAACTATAAACAAATGAAGATGGAGAAGCTCCGAATTTCACAGAAAACTGTTCGAGGTGGACAGTGACAGGAGTTCTTTAATATCTTTTGAACAAGAAAGTGATGGAAAATAACGAACTAAACTTTAGAGAATATATTCAGGGAGGGTTTTGAATCATCATTTCTTAAAATAGAACCTCCTCTCAGAAGAAGAAACCATTGAAATAGTATGGTACATGGAAATACATTTAAATAATGAAAATACATTTATCACATTGAAGTCATCTAACCGTACAACCAAGCAAAATCGAAGTGGCAACTCCACCACTTGCTCTAGACTGTTTTCTTCAACAGGGAGGATTTACCGGATCCATTGTGCATTTTAGTTGCTGAATCTGCTTGGTTCTCAAGCAGCGAAATTGTCTATAACTTCAACTTCAAATTTATGACAGTCCGCATTGACGTGAGAACCAACATCCAATGCTTGAAAAGTAATTGTTAAATGCAATTAAGATTGAAAATTGATTTTTAGGTATTTTGCTCCATAAAAGACAAATGTATTTTTTCTTGTATCGCGCACCAAGACTTGCAATTGTATCGTAAAACGTTCGTTATTTTTTATCTTTTAGCGAAACCACTAAGTGAGGTTCAATTAAAGCGCATAATTACTTCCGAATTACTTTTCGGCGCTTGCGTGTGGTCACTTACCTCAAAGAATCCGCATGCTCATACACGAAGTCTTAAATCCCCAATTAAGTTACAAAGTAGCACTGCCCAGCGGGTTCTTTACTAATACGGAAGGACACAAAATCACAGCAGACACGCCCACAAGATCGGACACAGCAAGGAATCGACACACAGTGCACTGAGGAACAAGGTAAACTACCAGTGCATATAGAAACTAATGAAAGAGTGAGATCATGGCAACTAAGCGCTAGGTAACGGAAAAAATGTTAGGAAGTAGAAAATTAAACAACAAATGCAAAGTCATGTCTGCGAACACACTTATACATTGGTAAGATGGGTCACTCTATGAAGTACGACACTCTACTAAATACTTGAGAGATACATAGATCTATAATAAATGCACTTCAATTAAATCCATTGCCCAAACTTTGCGTTACAAAATTAACGAGTATTTCAGAAAGGAATTTAAGTGTGCCCTGCCCAATTTACAAAAAGGGAGGCCAAACAATCTGCGCCAACTACCGTGGGAAAAGCCTCCTTAACATCGCATATAAGGTTCTATCGAGCGTATTGTGTGAAAGATTTAAGCCCACCGCCAAAAAACTGATTGGACCTTATCAAATGGCATGGCAAATCAACAACTGCCCAGATATTCACCATACGCCAAACCTTCGAAAAGACCCGTGAAACCCGAGAATCGACACGCACCACCTCTTCGTCGAACGAAGACCAAACTCGTATAAGTCACTCTTTATTCCCATCTACCCATATGGTGCAGAGGCATGGGCGATGACAACATTTGAAGAGTCGGCGTTACGAGTTTTCGAGAGAAAGGTTCTGTGGAAGATTTAATGCAACGGCGAATACCGCATTCGATAGAACGATGACCTGTATGAGTTAGTCGACGACATTGACTTAGTTCAACGAATTAAGAGACAAGGGCCCAGCGTAGCCGCCAGAGGAAGCAGAGAAAGAGGAAGACCTCCACTCCGTTGGAAAGACCAGGTGAAAAAGGATCTGGCTACACTTGGAATCTCCAATTGGCGCCAAACAGCGGGAAGAAAGAAAATTGGCGCCTGTTGTAAACTCGGATATGACCGCTAATGCGGTGTCTACGCAATTAAAGAAGAAGATTTCAGAACACGTAGGGTTGTAATTTGGAAGAAACTAGAAATCCCCAAAAATTCAACCCTTAAATACAAAAATCCCAATATGCCAAAAAAAAATCCAAACTCAAAAAAAAAGTTCTCAGCGAAAAACTGAAGATACCCCAGTGTTGGATGGGCAGGTTTTATTTTTTTTAAAGCGTGGACGAAAACCGAAATCCGAAGATACACCGGTGTTAGATTTTTGAGTTTTTTTTAAAACATGTTCGAATGCCGTTATTGTAAAAAGGAGCTTTATATTATATATAGAACTAGATCGAGTTTACTGTGTCAACTAGCCGAAAAGATCAAGTAGCTGTTTGGTTCCAGAGAGCCTTTAGTTAAAAAAATCTAGAGCTTTGAGACGAGATTTAATGATTGCTTTGATATTGCTAATTTTCGAGTCGGACTTAATCCGTTCATTATCCTATGAGCATAAAAGAAAGAGTACGTCTGCCTTTACATGAAGATTAGTGTTGTTGCTCTAATTGCTACAACACAACATTTTTTCCCCCGCACAATCAATTTCACCTGAATGACATTCAATACCCTAAAAGCCCACGTGTTTACGTTTAGTAGTCAAAACCGCAAGCAGAACGCAAAAAATAACGGTATTCCCTCTAAACGAAAACGGTGTTTAAATGATCTGGAAAATCACGAACAATACGCTGACGTTTAACCTTCTAAAAGGTGATAAAATTTCGCACAATTAATACTTAATTGCCTGATTAATTAGGGCCAACGGATTAAGTTCGCCTCAAGTTCGTTTAGAATTGCGAGCGAAAAAAGAGAATGCGAAAAAAATGCAAAGAAGAAGGCAAAAAAAATCAAAACCACAATCTTATCGAAACGCTCGAAAGCAGGTGAAAAGCAAGTCTACTTGGGACAGACAGCGAAACGCAATGACCAAAATCACAAAAGAAAAAGCTGAGCGCAAGAAAAAAGCAATAAAAAAGAACATGAGAGCAGTGTACAAAGGTAGCTGGCGATTTAATAAATGCGAGCAGAAAGGACACTGCAAGAGTCGCAAGTTGAAATTGTGATGTTGACGCCACCAGCGTTGCGCCGGGCGATCGTAGGTGATCACAAACGCTCACTGAGTGTTGCGTTGATGCGCTTAAGTGTTGTTATTGCTATTGATTTTGACTTTGATGCGTATAAATTCTGTTCGGGCCTGTATGTTAGGCTATAGGATCTTACTCTTTTGTTGTTGTGCATTTGTTGATGCTGTTAATTTGATTTAGACTTTTCTCAGCTGAGCAATCGCTTGCATATTTTTCACACGAAATCCGCTGAAGCTTTGAAAGAGTGTTGTCTGAGTTGGTAGCATTGGCTGGCGCAGAAATGAAGATGAGGGGAGAAAGATAACTGTGTAGCCATCAACCTGTAAGAAAGTTTGTAGTCCATGCAAAGGCAGCAAACCCGAAAATAAATAAAACAAGCAGCAAGTGAGGGCTTAATATAAGTATGGACACAACGCGTACCAAATTTTTTTGATAGTTCGCAAATCTGAGTTGAAGGTGAGCTACAATCGGCATGGCGAGATGTATATTTATGTAGTTAACTACTGGTTTGCTGATTACTTGGAAGTTGAGTTCACAGCTCAGTTGATAATTGTCCTTTGAGCTTTCAAATTTTCAAGCCTATCCTCCTTAGAATTAAATATCCATCTATTGAAGTTTTTACAGCATTTGTATCCAACAATTCTATATAACTAAGCGACCAATCTAAACAAACTACCCCACGCGGTATTAGAAAAAATGGACCAAACTCGGCGACTTCTTAATGAACACGAGCTAAATTGACAATACGACAGAGATAAGAAGATCCATGAAGAATTAAACACAATACTTTCATTACGCAGTAGAGAAGGTAATGTTTCTGTGATCAGCAGTTCTAACGACGAAGTCTACATCTTCACCGATGGATGAAAGGGTGAAGTAAGGATGAAATGGTGGGCTTCTCCTGTAATAATCCATACGCAGAAGGTCTTTAAACTTTACAACAATTCATTCTTACAGACCGAAATTGTTCACATACCAAAAACGGCCACATGGGCTTCGACTCCAAACAGTAAGTCTATAAACCTTATATTTAACGTCACCATCGGAAAATTTGTAAAATAGACTCGGCGGAATGCGTGGAGGAGGATAGGATGCTGGAACATTTATTTATTGCCCAGCCAACAGCCGGCTAAGACGGTCTATCGTAAAGGGCTCCCACGACCACGACATTGGTCAGTTGGTTTTTACCAAATTCACTGATTTATTGGTTGAGGTGTAATTGGTTCCCACTCGAGAGCACAATGGACATAATTCGGCCGTATTCGGTCTCCGAGCTGTTCGATACCAGACGTCCATATCAATATAATGCTGGAAAAGGTAATCCGAGTCGCTAATCTGAACCGCGATGTACTCTAAAGGTACAATGCTACTGGGGTACGCAGATGATATTGCCAACGTAGGCCTTTACAACATTACCGTCAACACAGACTTTACAGCCTAGAAAAAGAAGGGAAAGAGGTTGCTCTTGTTTAGACCGACAACAAGATAAAGTACTTGGAAGCCACACACAAGGATTTCTCGCATTGGCAACTATAAATTTGAAAAGTTAAGAACTTTGTCTATCTCGGAATCAGCATATATTCCACCAATAATCTAAGCCTGGAGATAAAGCTTGGAATAAGTCTTGCCAACAAATGCTAGTTTGGAATTCGGTACTCTATAAGTTTTTCAATATTCCCGTCCT
Organism: Bactrocera neohumeralis; assembly: GCF_024586455.1. Lineage (NCBI taxonomy): Eukaryota > Metazoa > Arthropoda > Insecta > Diptera > Tephritidae > Bactrocera > Bactrocera neohumeralis. The sequence goes on from NC_065919.1 coordinate 50,801,721, forward strand.
ATTATACGGCGCAGAAAGTTTTGCGTTCTCGGCCCAGACTGACCCACGGTTGTAGAGCCAAAGAAGAAGAAGAATACATCACGATCTCTACTTTGAGTTTCCTGAAAGGTTCTGCAGCCATATTTTTAGCTGAATTTATATTACATATACTTATACTAAAAAAAAGTATCGCTGAACTGTAAGACCGCATATGAAATAAGTTCTTTTTTCACACTTCAGGTAAGAACTAAACTTCTAGATAAATATTTGCTATACAAATTCTAATGAACTTTAGAACTGAATATGTTCTATATACTAACTTTATTCAAACTCTATAACTTCACGTAGTGTATCCTCAAGTCGTCATGACTCTACAACTCTAAGCGCCACCAAAATTATAAGAATAATCACTTGACAATTCACCACGAACACCAACAAAGGTATGTATATATGTGACTCGTCGTTGGTGTGGTGCCCAATTACAAGCAAATGAGCTGGAAAACACCATATCAAATGACCCAATGTCAATAATAAAATCACACAGAGTCAACGGCTCGACAACTTAGCGAGACACAGTACGAATGCTTGTACGTCCGTCTGTATGGGTGTGTATGAATTGTCCTGCAATCTTCTACCGAGCTCACCGAAGCTGGCTGTTACACTCGGTAAGCAGCTTCAGATTCAGCTGCAGCTAAAGAAAGATCACCTAACCGAAAGACAACAATAACAACATGTACAGATGTAGTTTGTGTGTACATACATATGTATGTATTTGGTCTCAAAGCGATGGCTTGCGTGTGGCAATTTCAGTTAACAAAAATTTTTAAACAATTCACGCTACCCACTTCGGGTTGCAAGTTTCAGAAGGTCTGCGGGCATATACATATACATAAATACTTATGCTATATACATACATATGTGTGAGAGTGTGTGACTTAATGCCCTGAAAAAGTTGTCAAAATGATCAACCAACCATGACAGGGATGTGTTTACTGATTTCAGAGATTTTTTCGACCATCATTTGTTTGGGTGGAGAGTGCAGCTGTACATCACTTTCTCTGATCATCATTTCTTTGGCATATACGCATATACAATACATACATATGTATATACGTATTGTAAGTTATACTTTTTTAAAGAATTTTGTAATATTGTTGCGAAATATAATCAATATCAGACAGCTTTGTTGCGCTGTTACCTATTCGGCATTGGCGAATGCTTAAATTTGACTTCGAATGATTAGAATCATTTTAAGAGTTCACAAGGCTAGATCTAAGCATTGTATCTAAATCTATACATAATAGCTAATAAGATTAGATTTAGCGATTTCGATTTAGGCGTAAACTTCAGGAAAGCTACTTCTGAAATCTAAAATGATAAGGTTGAAGAGAATCGAAGGTTCGCACTCTTAAAGGGTCTTAAAAAAGTTTTTTGCAGTGTTTTTGGGGGAAATTTTTTACCATAAAAGACTTCACAAACTTATGACCAGTTCGGAACGAAAAGTCTGAAAGATAAAATTTGGATCCATTTTGTCGATTTCTTAGACTTATTTAAGTTTCCAGTTCCTGGTTCTTACTCAGATAATGAAAGGGTGGCATCTTATGCTAATTGGTACATTCTGGAAAGCTACTGCCGGAATCTAGAATGATAGGGTTGAAGAGAATCGACGACGTAAACTTCAGGAAGGCTACTTCTGAAATCCGGCTGAAAAGGTTGAAGAGAATCAGAGGTTCGCACTCTTAAATGATAAACTTCAGGAAAGCTACTTCCGGAATCTAGAATGTTAGGATTGAAGAGAATTGGAGGTTCGTACTGTCAAATGATCTTCAATAAATCTCTGTTTAGTGTTTTTTTGGGGAAATTTTTCCATAAAAGACTTTGCAAACTTACGACAGGTTGGGAACGTAAAGTCTGAGATAAAATTTGGATCCATTTTGTCGATTTCTTAGACTTATTTTGGTTTCCAGATGTCAGCTCTTACTCAGATAATTGTGGTATACTCTTATGTTAGTTGGTATGATGCCTCGTTCAACAAGAAGTTTTTAGGTCAAAGGTTCTTAGTCGTTATCAACCATGGAAGACCGGTAGCCAATAGTTCCCTGGGCATCCCTAAGATTCAACTATTATAAGTATGTACCTTGAACGAGCTCAAAGCGAGTTAAATATTGATGTCGACTTTTATAAACAGAAAGGTATGGCAACACTACTGCCGCGTGATCATCGGGTACATACAATATTTATCGAATTGTTATTTTAAATCGGAGCGTATAGCCCCCAACGACGGGATTTTTTGGTTTAGAGACAGTGTAAGGTACTCTAGATTTAACCAGACGTAAACTAGAGACTCGGAATCCGATAAAAAAAGATATATTTCAGATATTAAGAAAACAATAAGGTATTAGATTAGATTTTATCAGACCAAATGACTCAAAATGGATCCCGCAGATAACAGTGTTAGCTGTAGAAACTGCAAAAATGAGCAATGAAAGATAATCTTAACTTAAAGTGGTAATAAGAATTATTACAAAGTTTCGAAGATAAAAAAACGGCTGGAGGGCCTTTTAGACTACATCAAGTCATCTTACCATAGAAGCAAAAAGTAAAAATAAAAATAAAAATTAAAATAAAAATAAATACTTACAAACACATTGGAAATGCAACTTTATTATTTAATGTCCATTGGACCCTTTCTCGTTTGTAATCCTATCCGACCAATGCACTAATCAACTTCAAAGGATCACGACTGCACTCAAATGCAGCGTATATAGCACATACTCAAACAGACGGACAAACACGTTTAATACTTAGTACTTTCGGCACAACTTCGCTAAGTTTCGGCTCAACAACAGTTTCGGCACACATTTTGCACAAACATTCTCGCATTATTGTCAACTTTGAAGCATTTGCCGTTTGGTGGGCTCGTCCGTCAGTGTCAGCATTAAGATACTCGTACTCGTACTCGTCCTCGTACGAGACATAACAGCAGCAACAACAAATGTACCACTTGAAAGAAAATAATCAAAGCGAGATTTGCATGCCACCTACATCGTGCGTACTCACATGAGTTAAGAATTTGTTGTTGGTGTAGTAAGCAGTAGTCCAATAACCTTTCACAGATTTCACTAGCCCTTAGATGCCTTCGTGTGCGCTTGTATGTGTCTCGTGGGTACTCGTAAACTTAACCATAGGTTTTGTGGGCGCCTGTGTTTACGCTCTGACAGATTTGGGCCAATTCATTTTCACCACAACACTGATTGACCACTTCGACGGCCTGCTAAGTGATAAAATCCATAAAATCAACTCAACCAAGTAACTGGACTACATCAATGGCTGCACTGTGTACCTCTGCTCTGCTTGACTGATTGGTCGATCGCCTGTCGGCTGTGTGATCAGCCGTTGAGTTTTTGGTTAATTGAGTAGCGTAACGATGCCGTGCGAAATCTTCATAACGGTGCGTTGTAATCGGAGAAGTATGTAGTCATTTAGTCACATACTATGTACAAGTAGTTTGTTTACTAAGTGGGTATGTACATACATATTATATGTCTATGTCAGACCTTAAATTCCAATTATGACTTTCTCATCAACAGATTAATCCATCCATAGTGTAGCAACAACAATAAAGTGCTGAGATTTTATGGAATTTAAGAAATCGAAACTGTCAACAGTTCATTGCAGTTTTATATTTCTTACAGAGAGTTTTTTTTTAGTAGCATGCTCATTTATATATACATACAAACATAAACGAGTATACGAGTCATGCTCTTCGTGTCACCAGAAATATTTGCAAATTTCAATATCCTTGCGAAGCATACATACATATAATGAGCGGGCGCATACTGTGAATAATAGATTTAGTGAGGCTTCGAAATTCATAAGATCCCTGCCAATTCTGCTTTCATTAAGTAACTAATTTATACGAAATTATATCCGCATTTAAGAGTCAACTGCGGAACTGATGAGCTCGTTAAAGAGGTTGAGTTGAAAGATTGATTCTTCCTCAATCTCTCAACTCAACCTCTTTAACCTCACTTACATTTATACTCGGAGAGTTGTAGCTCTCAAGAAATCGCAGTCGATTATCCGGTCGTAAAGAGTTTAGAGATCAATGAATGTTATTAGCTAACGAGGGCGCTTCCATAAGTAATTAGCCTGCATAGTCTCATGGCTCCACATTTACAAGTGAAAGCAATCGGACATATTGTTTTGTTTTGAACGTCTGTGGCAGCTGCCACCCGATTTTTTGGAAAGGAAATCGCGAATTGAAATCAAAGAGCACTAGAATGTTATATACGGTGATTGATATATTCTCTTTCAAAGACGACCGATCGTCAAAAATTGGTTGAACGTGCTCCGACGTGGTCCCACATCAATTTTTGATTAGCCACGACCAGGCGCTTGAAAGCGGTTACTGTGGTAGATAGCGTGAGAAAAACAATAACCTCATATTGGACAACCCATTGAAGATTCTGCATGAAATATTGGGCACGAGGGAGCTGTTTCGGCATTCTGTTCCGCTTGTGAACACTCTGTAGACCTTGACGCTGTTTAAGTGCATCCCAAAGGAGTTTGTTTCTTATTAAAGAATGTACTGCTGTTCTCTCTGCGCACTTCCAAGATTAGGCCCTTTGAGACTTCTTTTTGTTTACAAACTTGGAAAAATTCACTCGCCGCACAGAAATCTAAGTCCATATGAAGCTTATCAACACCATGGAGACCCAAACCTAAATATTCTTGTTATATACAGAATATTTTTCGAGTATTTAAATTTTTTACCTAAATATTCTTGTCTTTTCTTTTCTACAGAATAGGTCCTTTTTCTGGAGTAGGTCTTCCTCTTCCTCTGCTTCCCCCGCCAACTGCGTTTTTCAGAGCTAGAGTTTTTCGAACACTGCCTTTTGAAGTATATCAATGTCGTCATATATCTCATATAGTTCATCGTTCAATTGAGTGCGATATTCGCCGTGGCGCAAAGCACCATAAACCTTTTGCAGATCCTTTCTCCCGAAAACTTGTAACGTCGACTCATCATATGTTGTCATCGTCCATGCGCTTGCACCATATAGAAGAACGGGCGCCAATTGGAAATTCTAAGCGAAGCCAGGTCCTTCTCCACTTGGCGGGTACTGCGTCGAATACTCTCAGAGCTGGAGTGTTTCCATCCATTCGGCCGACAAGACATCGAGGCTGACAGTTTTCTTGGTGTTAATACTGGTTCCAAGATAGACGATATACTGTACGACTTCGAAGTAATGACTGCCAACAGTGATGTGGATGCCAAGTCGCGAATGCGACGAATGTTTGTTTGATGACAGGAGATATTTCGTCTTGCCCTCGTTGACTACCAAACCCATTTGCTTCGCCTCCTCTTCCAGCCTGGAGAAAGCAGAACTAATGGCGAGGTTGTTGAGGCCAATGCCATCAATATCATCGACGTAAGTCAGCAGCTGTACACTCTTATAGAAGCTATGCTGTGATCAATATCATTATATAGAAGATATCGGGAATCTGATGATAGATTTATGAATTTGAATTGATCACATTGATTTTGTTCCACAAATGTAAAGAAACTCTTCTAAGGTGTCTCCGAAGGATCTATATTAATTTGTGCAGTTTTTGGCATTGTGGTTCTCAAATTGTGCTCCAAGGATTAATTTTGGTGACAGAAAATAAAATCCATATGATACATTTATTGAGAAGGGTCGTGAGGCTTTAAAATACTATACTTTTTTTCCCATACGGTATCAATGATTATGTGAAAAGAATCATGACATAGCCACAACTCTGGCACTCAAGTTTTTATAGAATTTCTATACACGTAAACGCACCTATCCACTACTCACTCCAACAAAAGTCTCGCACCTTTGCCGTTAACATCTTCATTTGCAAAGGTGATCGATTTGGCGCTTCGTGATCAATTTACTCACAGCTCGCAATTACTAACAACAACAAGTTAAACTATAGCTTTAAACAACAAAACTGCACAAAAAGAAAATCAAACAGCAATCCGCAACAAATGGGAGTCAACCACACAGCTTCCAATGAACTGCAAACCGCCTCAGCGATGCGAGTATCTGCGCATGCGTAGCCAATATTGTGCTAATAATTACGAGGCGCCGCCGTTGCTGCCTCTTAAAGTTGTCTTATCCCTATTCGCAGCTTAAGCGTGGCGATGATCCATTTTAGGCAATTCCGATCCACTGATCCATTGCCAAAAAATAAAAAACAAATATATGAAACACACGCAGACAAAAGAGTAAGCCCCGAAAAAGCAAATAACAGCAGCATTGAAACGCGGTTGCGACAACTGGACGCGCTGGCGCAATTTAAATGGTTAGGAAGCTGCCAACTGGCTGATCACCGTCGATCAGTTTGCCGAAACACAACGGCATTGACGTGCTGAGTTTGGTTGGCTCATTCACAAATCCAATGAAATGTTCCGTTTTGCTTTTATTTATTTATTGATATTGTTTGTTTGTTTTACTCCTTTTCTGCCGCTGAAAACCAATTTGTCGATATCAGTCACTCAAGTCAGTCAAGTCAGTCAAATTTGGCAGCGTCAGCGAAGCGTCATGTTGAACGTGTTGCCGAACGCTACTAGCGGTTCCCTCCATTTCGCACTTGTTCGCCAACCGACGCCTCCGTCTACGCGATCCCGCTGAAGCAGGGTACTTATGGGAATTTGGCCACTTACACACAAGCAAGTGTTTGTGTTGGTGTTGCTGTTATTTTCGGCACCCTTCGTTGCTGCTTCCTTTAAATGTGAGCTTATTTTCAACTTTGTTTCTGTTTTCTCGTTGGTTTTGCTTGCATTCGGCGCTCAGTTTTATTGTAGGCGTTGTCATGTTTGTTTTCGGAGCTATAATCATTTTGGACCCCAAAGGAAATTCACATAATTAGTTTTAATTTTATACGTATTACCGTTTGGATTAAGGACTTTTGAGCTTTTATGTGGGCGTTCACAAGGAGTTTTGTTGTCTTTTATCATAATAAGTAGTTTGTGTGTGTTTTAATGACTTAATTTAGTTTGTTATTTAATAGGAAGGGTCTTCATCGAATAACTGCTTTATAAATGGAGAAACCTAGCAACGGAAATATAAGAGATTACGTGTGTGACAATTTAGCTTAGATACTATATAATCAATATGGTGTTCACCTTTCTGAATGGTTGTTGCGCGTGACTGCAATTGATTGAGTTCTAACTGCGCAAACCATTCGCACTGCGATACCATCTGTTTCAGACATAGAGAAATTTTACTTAAACTACCATTAGAAGCTTGAATGTCATAGATATATTATACGAGGTTGTCAAATATCTCCCTTCCGCTTTTTTGCTCTTTATTCAATGCTCTATAAAAAGTGTTACTGTGATCGGATTTAGTTCAAATATGCGCCGTTTCGTTCGATAATCTATTTCCATCTTGACGGCAACTTCATTATACCCCCCTCGCAGAAACCCCACCCTTATTTGCGAAGAACTCGGACAGCCTCTTTTAAGTTCAACTTTACACCATCTAGGGCGTTCGCCATGGACAGGAACAGGTGGCAATCACTTGGCGCTATATCCGGGCTATATGATGGATGCCGTAAAACCTCCCATCCGAGCTCCCGTAGTTTCTAACGAGTCATCAACGAAGTGTGTGGTCCGGCGTTGTCTTGGTGGAACACTACACCCTTCATATTGGCCAATTCTGAACGTTTCTGGTCTATCGCCAACTTCAAGCGGTCCAGTTGTTCGCAGTAGATGGTAGAATTAAGCGTCTGGCCATATGGGAGCAGCTCATAGTGGATGATTCCCTTCCAATCCCACCAAACATACAGCAAAACCTTCCCGGCCGTCAATTCCGGCTTGGCTACTGTTTGGGACGATTCAGCGGCCTTCGACCACGACCGTTTTCGCTTGATATTGTCGTAAAAATGGGTCGAGTTTGTTCCGTTTTCAGCAGCATATCGCAGGCGTTGATTTGGTCCAGAAGTTTTTTTTGCGTCAAATCATGCGGCACCCAAACATCAAGCTTGTTTGTGTATCCAGCCTTCTGCAGATGGTTTAAAATGGTTTGGTGACTAACTTCTATCTTCTGGGCGATGTCGCGAGATGCCACATGCAGGTCTAATACCATGTTTTCCATGATTTGATTGGTATTCATCGTCACAGGTCTTCTGCCGGGTGGCTTATCCATGGTGTCGTTTTCACCCGTTCTGAATCGTCGAAACCATTCGTCCGCAGTTCGAAGTGATATAGTACCATCCCCCAAAATAACATTAATTTCACGGAACGTTTCTCTAGCGGATTTGCCTTTAACGAAGGAAAACTTTAAAATAGCGCGAATTTTGTCGTTAGTGAAATCCATGTTTCCACGTCTATAACTGTTTTGTAGGTTAAGTCAAGACCTTTCAAAGATGTATAGTATTGCTAGATACAAGCTCTGTAGCGCTTTATACATAGCCGCGAAATTCAAAAGACAAAAAGGCGAAAGGAAGACATTTGACAACCTAATATTATAGAGCGTCTAGCGTCCTTTGAACACCAAGTTTATACTGGTACGGTCTCAGATCAGAAAATGTTTATCAGAAAAGTCCATTAGACTCCATTAGCCCGAAGACCATAATGATGTTATTTCTAGCTTTACAAAAAGGGGGACCTTGGAGTATGACTGAATGGTCACTTAAAGCTACTTTGTCAATAATTTCCACTTTAGTTTGGTTCAATTGATAATTAGCATCTGATACCAGAGAGTATTTTTCACGTCCAGTCCAAAATCAAATCAACTTTTCCAGATGAAGGAGAACTATTGAAAGGAAATCGTCGCAACCTTCCGACAAAGTTACACTAAAGGCGATCCAAGTAGAGGTACTTTTTTGAATAGATTTTTTTGACAGATCACGCGTGAGTTGTGTCAAGCTGTCATATTATTTTTGATCAGTATTGTTTGGCATTACATCATGGAAAAACTTACACCTGGGCAACGTTTAGAAATCATTCAACTCTATTACGAAAATTCACGTTCTGTAAAGAATGTGTTTCGCGCGCTTCGCTCAACTTATGGTCAACATAATCGGACTACGGAGCGTACTATTCGCGACACCATAACGCATCTTGAGACCAGGCATTCATTATTATATAATATTCAAACGAATAGACCACGTCCAGCACGTGGTGAAGAAATAATAGCAGCCGTAGCTGAGAGTGTACATGAAGACCGTGGAGAGTCGATTCGAAGCCGTTCGCAAGCTCGTTCTGACGTATGGGACAACTTGGCGCATTTTACGTCGAGATCTTAGAACACAGCTTGTGCAAGAACTGAATCCGCTCGATCTTACCAAGCAACATCGCTAATCGCAATTGGAGGTTGAACCGTTGTCTTGGACAATAACTCATCTCAAATTTGTGACGATATCGTGACAATCAAAAAAAGATTTCTGTACAAGGGTTAGTTTATATCGCAGCTATGGTATATCCCCTATGGGTCCAATATTAGCAACTTTTTCAGAGAGAGGATAAAAAGTGTGCAAAATTTATGATCGATATCTCAAAAATTGATGAACGAATTCGTATGTATACAAATCGACTGGCCGACTGGCTAAATGGACTCAGCTCATCACGTATATATACATACATATATTTTGTATATATATATTTTATAGGCTAACTGACGTTTCATTCTGGGTAACTCAGCAAAACTGTACTGCGAACAATCAAATCCTATTCTAAATTACTTCTCTAAAGTCAAGAGTTTCCAATATTATATTATATTCTATATACAGAAATTTCGGCTTTTATCGAACTATCAATATGTCATTTTCTATGACAAACACTATATACAACTCTGCGTCTATTTTCGGTGGCTTCAAATAGCAATCAGAAATTAAAATACGATATAACGTCGTCTCAATAGACCAGGCATTATAAGTTGAGCCCATATTCGACAGAGAAGGTTGACTTCTAAAGACCATGTCTGGAAAATTTTTAAATAAAGTTATATAAAACTCTTAAGACCACATTGTTTTTGAAAACTTTATAAGAAAATGTTTGCTTGTTGGAAACATTCAGTCAGACATTACGTCATTGTCATAATATTGGCAATTTTTCAAATAATAAACCAAAAACAAAACTTCAAGTAGAAAACGGAAGTACTACCGCTGAAAATTTTGTGTCGGTTAAATTATAGTTTACGCAAGCAATTAGATACAATTGCATTTTTTACAAAAAAAACTCAAACCGCGAACCCCTACAATAATAACAAAACAGCAAGGCGAAATCACAATGAAAAACCACAAAAATCTTTTCTGATAAAAAACAGTAAAATTACTAGCAATTACGCTTGAAGGAATTCACACAACAAATGTAAGCAAAACACGAAAAATAAAAGATTTTTGAAGGATGTTGGCAAGGATAGGCACATACACACATCTATACACATACTTATGAACCACAAATAGAAGGTTAGTATTAGAAAAATGATGGCTAGACTTCAAAAGGATCACAAGTGCGCGTTGCTTACAAAAAAAGGAGTCAAGAAAGTAGAAGAAACGCGACTGGATCAATGGAATCTGAAAATGTTACATCAGAAGAACAAAAAGTGGAGAAATTAATGGTGTTTTAATAATTGCCAACGAAAAACCAAAATAAACGAAATGTATACTAGCTCCTGACAGAAATCGAACAAGTAACAATGATACATAAAGGAAGTACAGAGAAATAGATGCTGGAACACTTGCTATGCTACTCTGTAGCATTGTCTCGTCTTAAATATCCAGGAGTTTTGCAGTTCTAGGGACTAGACGAAGCATCCAACTTAGATATTTAGTCGCTCTTAAAGTTCGAAAAAAACGTTCACATCCGTACTTTACCTCAAATTTAACAGAATCTCCATCTGGCATTACTAAGGACCAGAAGGCCTATGCCGGGCAGTATAACCTAACCTAACCCATACAGACGATTTCTGTGGAAGTTTGCGGTTCAAGATAAGTTGTTGCGACAAGGAAAATATAAAACCCCAAAAGATTTATATATAGTTAGACTTACTTCTTAAAGTCTCTTTATTCTTTTAAAATTCGAAATATTATGCTGTGTAGGTCCAGTGGACCAGTGGTCCTAGAAATCTTCCGCGAAACTTCATATTCCAAGCTCGTATACTTGTGTGGTAGTAAGAAATGTAGTAGTAGTATGTAAACTTGTAAGTGAGAAAATGCGACAGCTATATCGCTCCCCTTCAACTCTTCTTCTTAATTGGCGTAGACACCGCTTACGCGATTATAGCCGAGTTAACAACCGCACGCCAGTCGTTTCTTCTTTTCGCTACGTGGCGCCAATTGGATATTCCAAGCTAAGCCAGGTCCTTCTCCACTTGGTCCTTCCAACGGAGTGGAGGTCTTCCTCTTTCTCTGCTTCCCCCGGCGGGTACTGCGTCGAATACTTTCAGAGCTGGAGTGTTTTCGCCCATTCGGACAACATGACCTAATTCGCTGAACTATGTCAATGTCATCGTATATCTCGTACAGCTCATCGTTCCATCGAATGCGATATTCGCCGTGGCCAATGCGCAAAGGACCATAAATCTTTCGCAGAACCTTTCTCTCGAAAACTCGTAACGTCGACTCATCGGTTGCTGTCATCGTCCAAGCCTCTGCACCATATAGCAGGACGGGAATTATGAGCGACTTATAGAGTTTGGTTTTTGTTCGTCGAGAGAGGACTTTACTTTTCAATTGCCTACTCAGTCCGAAGTAGCACCTGTTGGCAAGAGCAATCCTGCGTTGGATTTCCAGGCTGACATTGTTGGTGGTGTTAATACTGGTTCCTAAATAGACGAAATTATCTACAACTTCAAAGTTATGACTGTCAACAGTGACGTGAGTGCCAAGTCGCGAGTGCGACGACTGTTTGTTTGATGGCAGGAGATATTTCGTCTTGCCCTCGTTCACTGCTAGACCCATTTCTTTTGCTTCCTTGTCCAGCCTGGAGAAAGCAGAACTAACGGCGCGGGTGTTGAGTCCGATGATATCAATATCATCGGCATACGCAGGGAGTTGTACACTCTTATAGAAGATGGTACCTTCTCCATTTAGTTCTGCAGCTCGAACTATTTTCTCCAGAAGCAGGTTGAAAAAGTCGCACGATAGAGAGTCGCCTTGTCTGAAACCTCGTTTTGTATCTAACGGCTCGGAGAGGTCCTTTCCGATTCTGACGGAGCTTTTCGTGTTGCTCAACGTCAGTTTACACAGCCGTATTAGTTTTGCGGGTATACCAAATTCAGACATCGCGGCATAAAGGCAGCTCCTTTTCGTGCTGTCGAAAGCAGCTTTGAAATCGACGAATAGGTGGTGTGTGTCGATTCTCCTTTCACGGGTCTTTTCCAAGATTTGGCGCATGGTGAATATCTGGTCGGTTGTTGATTTTCCAGGTCTGAAGCCACACTGATAAGGTTCAATCAGTTTGTTGAGGGTGGGCTTTAATCTTTCACACAATACGCTCGATAGAACCTTATATGCGATGTTGAGGAGGCTAATCCCACGGTAGTTGGCGCAGATTGTGGGGTCGCCTTTTTTATGGATTGGGCAGAGCACACTTAAATTCTAATCGTTGGGCAGGCTTTCGTCCCGTATTCGTTCCGTATTCGTTTTCGAATAGCTGCTGCTTTGTTGTTCTTCAGGCGGGCAATTGCTATTCGAACTTCTTCATGGTCGGCTAATGGAACGTCTGCTCCATCGTCATCGATTGGGGTATCGGGTTCGCCTTCTCCTGGTGTTGATCGATCACTGCCATTCAGCAGGCTGGAGAAGTGTTCCCTCCATAATCCAAGTATGCTCTTGGCATCGGTGACTAGATCACCTTTGAGGGTTCTACAACTCTGCTGAACGAAAATTAAAAAAGCGCTTAAACGCGAGGAAGAACACAACACTGAAAATTATATAAAGAAACTGTGTCCAAATTCTAGCAAGCAAACTCCTTTTGGAAAACCCAAAAGTCTTTCAAGGCATCAGTAGATTCCAACATGCCTCTAAGACAGTTGAATGGTAATTGGGCACGTAGTGATGAGGATAAAGCAAATTGCTTTGCAAATCACCTAGAAAAGGTATTTAACCCAATTGCCCAAAGAACAACTTTAAGTTGCCAACCTTGCCCAATACCGCTAACGAGTCGCTTGCATTTATTAGGACTTCTACTTCTGAAGTTACTAGAATAATAAAAGAACTTAACCCAAAAAAAGTCACCAGGACATGATAATATTACCTCAAGAATGCTAATTGAGTTACCATATATTGTCGTAGAAGTGCTTTCTTTGCTCTTCAATGCAATTCTTAAACTCGGATACTATCCTAATTCATGGAAAAAGTCGAAGAGATTAGCTTGATAGATAAACCTGGGAAAGACTTAACACAGCCGTCTTCATACAGACCAATCAGTCTTCTACCCTGTCTTTCTATCATATTTGAAAAATTTTTACTATCAAAGATGACTCCTTTCCTCCACGAAAATAATATAACAGCAACGCACCAATTCGGGTTTCGTGAAAAACATAGCACGATAGAGCAAGTAAATAGAATTACTAACGAAATAAGAAAAGCATTTGAGCACAGAGAGTACTGTTCAACTATTTTTCTAGACGTGACTCAGGCGTTTGATATGGTGTGGCATGAAGGCCTTTTATATAAAACTAAAAACATTCTAACTTTAGAATTGTATAAAACATTGGAGTCTTATTTAAAAAATGGAAAATTTATGGTAAAAGTGGAAGATTTCATATCTGATGAACGACAAACAAGGGCTGGTGTAACACAGGGCAGTGTTTTGGTAAAGAAAGAAGTAGAAGACAGCAGAATTAAATACATATCTAAACTCCGAGATCACCCAAACTCTTTGGCTAATGCTTTGGTACATTCCTGCGATCAAACACGCCTTAAAAGAAGAGATATGCCCGCCTACTAAGGAGCAACGTATCACCAAAACAGCTCAATCACTTGCTTGCGCGTGACTAGTTTTTAAATAGATTTAAGATTTTATAACTTATTGTTAGGCTTTTAAAACAAAAAGCAGATTCAAGAAATAAAAAGATATTGAAACAAAAAAAATTTAACTCAACATCATAGTAATTCATACCGAAGATGACCCTCACCACAAAACCAGACGGGCATCCGCTCAATCACACTAGCGATGCACAAATTTCGACACTAACAAGCAGTGACAAATTGATGGTGTTAAAGTTCATTAAACGATTCAGTCTAAATGTCAGACGATGCCTTAATCTCTTTGTCATGCGTCCTCACAAAATGCTGAAAACCCCAGTAAGGCTTAAAAACCACCGCAAAAAAGGTGTTGTATAGACAACCAATTAAGCTTATAACAAATTTCTTTTCAGCTCATGGCTTAACCGCAAAAAAGCGCAGCCCCAAGTCACACACGCCGCAATAAGATGCTGTTGTGGTGACGTTTTGTCGGCTCAGCCCGGTTCAGCTCGGCTCATCTTACACTCAATGTGGCCGTTTGGGCTGCTGTACGCTGATCTTCACTTTGTAGCCGCACTTTTTTTTAATATTAAAACGTTTTTGTCCTTGTTTTTATTGGCGAATGATACAGAAAACTGCATAAAATTGACAAAGACATGCGATTTGACGAAGATTGTGCGGTTTTCGGCTCCTTTAACCCTCCACGCTTGCGATACGTTGGCATTTCTCTCGCCGCCCTTTTCAGATCAGTTCAATACGCATATCGATGCGTACCATTCAATTGCGTTCATTCGGCTACTGCGTGCAGCTCCAACACTCATTCATTGTTCATTATTGATGCCTTTAAGAGTGCATCCTCTACCCCACTAGACACCGCACTCGCTACTGCCGCTTGGCCGCTTCTGGCTTTCGCAGCCCCAGCTGCCCAGTGCTTTAGCGGCTGCATGCAGGTGGCATTTCGACGCGACTTTGCCGACTTTCTTATGTTAGCAACATGTCGTAATCTGTGCCAAAGTCTGGACCCAAATGGTCGGTTGCATCGTTGGCCGTGTCTGTGCGAATCGGCGATTTTCGGGTAGCCAAGTCGACAATTTGTATAATTGACAAATTGACTGGTCACTTTGTCTGCAGCCTGAGAAAACACAGGTTCGATGCGATCGATTGCACGTGGGAGCCCAGTCAGGCAAACAAAAGATGCCGCTAACAAGGTGAGAGAAACGGAAGCTTCTTTCATGTGATAATTTCGCAGCTTTTCATGTTTTACAAATGACTATGAGCACAAGTGTTTGCATGTATTTATACATATATATAAATATATATATACATTTATTCATAATAGGGATTAAAAAGGGGTTAAACGAGCCACTCCATGTGCCTATTCCACTATTAATCATTAATTTTAGAGCTTTCAACTGCTTTCTAAGATAAAAACAGAACTCACCTGCAGATACTCTCATATTCAAATGCTTTTATATAACATACATTTCGATAAGTCCAACTCGACAAAAAAATTCGTGACCACTGTAGCCAAGTAAATAGAAAGAGTTGAAAAGTTTAGAAAAGAGATTTATAATTTGGAGACGCCTTGGAATTTTGGTATTCACCACATGTATTTCAAAATACAACTAAAAAGTTGAAAAGAACGCCGAACATTTGCTTCGAATATCATATTCCCAATACCTCTCTTTGCCTACTCCGTCTTCTTCGCGGAGCAACTTCTTTATTGTAAGGGAACCCAACCCTGTGAAAATTTCAGGTTATACCATGTTAGTGGATGCTGCGGCGGGCGAGCTCATCAGCCAGTTCGTTTCCTGCTATACCTTTAGGACCGGGCACGCAGATGAGATGCACTTG
Source organism: Bactrocera neohumeralis (assembly GCF_024586455.1). Lineage (NCBI taxonomy): Eukaryota > Metazoa > Arthropoda > Insecta > Diptera > Tephritidae > Bactrocera > Bactrocera neohumeralis. The sequence goes on from NC_065919.1 coordinate 50,817,501, forward strand.
GTTGCGTTCCATTCAATCATTCTCTACACTCCTACATCAGAAGCGATTTGATCTCATAGGCGGAGATTGCTTTAAGTGACGCTTGAGTATCGCTAAGTATGGTTATACTTGTACATTCATTGCGATAGTTGCGTTGGAGATTTATCTCTATGCACCGACTTATGGCAAAGATTTCTATTTGAAAAATGCTCGGAAAACTTCTCATGGGTATGGTACATGGTCCTGCGACTCCTGCACCGATTCCCTCCGACGTTTTCGAGCCGTCAGAGTACCAATTAATTGTTCTATCCCTAAGCAGTAGCTCAAGAGTGGAATCATTCCATACAGCCTTGCTGCCGAAGGTAACCTTAAACTTCTTGGTGAAATTAACGTTTTTGGTAATACTGTCCTTTGAGAGAAGGGCCAATGGTATTGCACCACTTAACTCTTTCATCCGATAGGACAATATAACCAATTATAACCTTAAAATAATTTAACTTTCCAGTACAAGATCATGACTAATCTTGAAAATAACAACCATCAAGTAAGGCTACAGATGCATCAGGCTTAAAGAATACTTTGTAAGTAAAACTTAGCCTTTATGTAGCACTGACGAGGAGAAACTACAAAAAATTATCTTCCTGCTTAATTAACGTCATCCCATCTACATCATTATAAAATTCTAAAATATTTTATATATGAACTTTGAAACTTCTGAAGAATCGATAAATTTGAGCTTCCCATCTTACTGCAAACACTTAAGTTTAAGGACTCAACTTTTTAAGTACTTAGCATCATTTGAAGTTCGTCTAACTTTCTTTGCGGACTTGCTGAAAATAGTCGGTGAAGGAAGTAAAAGTCAATCACTTAATTTGTTTATGATTTCAATTATTTTATTTTTTTAACTAAACTTAGGCATATCTTTGTCTTCCGGTCTCTTATGTACAATATTTGGCTTACTTATTTTTAAATTTTACAAATATTATTTTTATCAAACCTAACTAACGCTAAATAAAATATACAGCAACACATACACGCTTAGAACTAAGGAAACTTCAACTACACATTTACATTTGTATTGTCTAACTCAGTCATTTGTATCTCACAACAACAACGAAGAAATACTGTTTCGGCCACGCCTCGAACCAGCACTTTCCTTTTAGCTTAGCGCAACAAATCGCCCAATGCCGCAATATAAGTTTGGGCCATCTGGAGTGTCTCATGTTTGGAGAGCTGCCGATCATTACCCAGACACGGGAGATATTGGCGGAGTCGATCGAAAGCCTGATTCAGATTCTGCATACGGCGACGTTCACGCGCATTGGCCGCCAAACGACGCTTACGCTTGACCACCGGCGAGATTTGCTTGCCACGACGCTTCTTAGCGCCGGGTTGTGTCGACGCTGCGGTATCATCCTTAGTTTGCATGCCGGCAGATTGATCAGCTAGTTCGAAGGAACCATCGGCGGCCTCGAAGTCGTCATCGCCGCCAAAGAGCAACATATGATCGTCCATATCGTCGTCGTCGACGCTGTCACCATCAAATAAAGCAGCAGCTTGGTCAAAGTCGAAACTTTGGAAGTCGTGTGTGTAAGGCGTATTGGTAACTACGTGCGGATTGGCGCTAATCGCGGCGGCGGCATTAGTCGCAATGGAAACGATGGCATCACTGGTAATGGGCGGCAATGAAGGTGAAGCGGTTGGAGCTGGTGCTGCTTTTGGTGTGCGGCGCGTGTATGAACGCTTCGCTTTAGTTGTGGCACCGCTGTTTTGCGCCTTGGACGCATTCGTTTTTGTGCTATTTGTCGTTGTTGTGGTCTCAGGCAAGCCAGTTAATTGTGCAGTCGGCGCTGGTGGCGACTCCAAATGTAAACCGAATTGTGTGACAGTCGCGTGCAATGGATGAGCGCCGCTATGCGCGCCATTAGCATAAATGCTATTGAGATCCACATATTCGGGGCTTTCGGAGCGATGACTCGCCGGTGATGAAGTAATCCAGCCATCGGAGGATGCCTGCTCGAAAGTGATGAAACCGTTGGTGGGTAAAAAATTGTTGTTGGGCGCACAATTGTATTGTTGCTGTTGCTGCTCCAGGAGATGATGATGATGCTGATTGGCGCTCACTAGCGGTGGCGGATTATACGCCGCCATCGGATTGAAGAACATCTCGTTCGCATTCGATTTGAATGCCTGCAAATCCTCGGAGGTTTTATAATAGTAACGATATATTTCACTGGACGACATGTTGTCTTCAATTTTCGTTGAATGTATTACGAATTCTCAAAAAATTTCAAAGTATTCTACAGTTAACTAGCGAGTAATTGTCTACACGTTCACGTCCTGTATGCGTATGCCTTCGACAGTCTCCTGGTGGTGGTATTTATACCGACTTCCTTGCCATGCAAGCAATTCACCACAGTTCGGTCGGCAGGTAGACGACAGGTAAGTCTTATTGAGCAGGCTCTCTCACATTCGGTGGTGGCACACAGCCGGTCGCTTTAACGTTGTTGCAACGTTCTTCGTGTCTCCGCTGTAGTTGTGGTGTACTCCCGTGCTTATGTGTATGTGTGTTGACGTGTTTGCTGAGACCTTTGTGGAGCCTTTGGATTGGGCTGCGTTTGTAAGGTTTCGAATGTGTCAGCTGTTGCTGTTGCCTTTGCTGCTGCTGGAGTCCATGTCCATAAGGTGTGTATATGTATTGGAATTTGAAATTACACCAACCACTACGAACAATTTATAGTAACAACACTTAATGTGGCAACAAAACAACTTAAGCGAAAATCAACAGCACGTGCTCTCACATAACTTCCCACGGCCAATGAGGCGCTGCACTGCGCTCTGACGCTGTGGTGGAAAAGATTCGGATTTGTGCGCTTTGCTGATTGGTCTGTGCGCTGAAGACCAATATATACATATGTATATATAGGTAAATTGTGTGTGTAAGTATGTATATGTTTGTGTCTGAGTTTTTCTGCTGTACTCAAATACACAGGCAGTCACACAAATATATGTTTTTGTTATAAAAAAAATATTAAAGCATATGTTCATATTTAGGATAATGTGTAAGGTAACAAAAAATATTATAGAAAATAATACTGAAATATATGTATGTCACAAAAAAATTTTCATTCAATTGTAAACATAAAATTATAACCCTCCTGGTCTTAATATTAAATTTTGCAAATCGCTTACATAAGTATCTGCTCGTATATTATGTACACACATATGTAGATATGTTTAAGAATATAAAGATATTAGAGTTTTTCACTGTTGTCATGTTTTGAATGACCTGAATCGAAAACAGTTATTTGAGTTTTTCTATCGCTTCTTATTGCATTCCGTGAGTTGAGGCATTTACTACTTTCTGGACCCCTTTCATGGCATTATAATATGGCTCATAACACAAATAGGAGGTGATTATCGCCGAAGTATCTAACAAACATGAAAATATTTAAAATAGGAATTCAAAAACCAATCGATTCTATATAAGTTCTTGCAGTTTCCACCTTCACTTTGAAGTTTTATTAACGACCATTTGCTTATGGCTTAAACATCTAAGACTTAAATTTAGCTTTTGGTGTGACTTTTTTTTTACTATATCGTGTACCCTGAACAGAATATATTAAATTTAACAGGCAGTTTGTACCCCACAAAGGGAAAGGAGACCCAATAAAACATATGTACACATATAAATGATCACCGTGACGAGCTGAGCCGATTTACCCATGTCCGTCCGTCCATCGGTATGCCGTATACGCGATCTAATGCCTCAGTTTTTGATATATCGAACAGAAATTCACACGTATTTTTCTCCCTCTATGATTGTGCCATCTGCACCAAGTTCGCGCACTACCCCGCGACTTTACCCGAGTGGCTAATAGAGGACCTCTACGGTCCTTAGGAGTTCACAGACAGCTTGAATTTATAATTTAACTGCAACGGACTCCACAAGATCAAGGAGAACTTGTATTTATGAGCCGGGAACGCGTATCCATAGCTGCGATCAACGTAATACGCAAAGAGCGCGAGCGAGATAATGGTGGAAGTCCAGCCTTCATACTGCACAACACGGTGGAATATCGTCTTATTGATGGCGACATCGACCGGAGGGATACTACCCTAGAATGTCAGGATATATAGTATATAGGCTATACGATCAGGCCATGTCAAACTGGAAATATTTAATATATATGTACATATGAAGTCCTTTGGACTACTATCAAGGCTTTGTCTAATCTGAAGTTGAAATCCAATTCAATGGCCATGCCACTTTGGACTCGAAGAAGTGCGCGTGCTATTTTAGCAGACAATTTTACTGCACCCCTAGGTAGACGAAGCCAAAAGATGTGTTACCCGACGGCTGCGCAAAAGACTGCGCACTACTTAATTTCCCCGATAAGGAGATTCAGAGTGGCATCAACAAGAGAAAATCGTCCAAATCCATTGGCCCTGATGGAATTAACTCACTTCAGGTTCCTCTTCGTCCCGAATGCGGCAATTTTGCTTGTTTACATACCCATTGAACCAGATATGGGTATCATCGCTGAACAGTGTACACTCTCAGCTTTACGGCTGCTACGTAGTTACTTCGAACCGCGTGTCGGACTCTCAGTTGTTTATTCGTGTCGACGTTGCTTATTTTTATCCAAAAATGAATGCTGGGTCTCATGATGGGCGCTGATGTTGCGAAATGTTCGCTCAGTAGTCCGATTATGGCCGATGTTGTTGTTGTTATTTCGAGTTTTTTATTTTTCAATACAAAAATTGGCAAACTCGTACTACTCATTTTGAATTAGTTATTAGTCCAATTTTTAAGGTTTTTCGAAAAAGAGTTCCTGTTTCTGGACAATGGACAATGGAAGCCTTGAGAAACACGGAACACAACGGAACGGAACACACCAAAATCCTAACCCAATACATTACAGCTAGCTGTTTATCCGATACTTCCTGAAACAATTTCGGAAACATTTACTACGTCACAACAACAACGTTTGTATTAATAAAAAGTGTCAACATCGGTTGCAAGGGAGCTATAATACCCTTCACAATTAAAAATAGCTTATACACAAATTTTATTTTTAATGTCAATTTGTATGACAGTTATATGCTATAGATCCGATCTAAACGTTTTGTATGGAGATTGTACCGTTGCAGTCAACAACAATCTATGCCAAATTTCGTAAAAATATCTTGTCAATCTGTTTGTATGACAGCTATAAGCTATAGTTTTACGATCTGGAATATATTTTACTTTTTGGTGTTACTAAAATCGGGTTTATCCCTGTTGAGGGTATAAAAACTTTTAGCTTAATAAAATAGCAAAATAAGACAAAATTATTATTTCATGTACAGTACTCCTAAAACTATTTAATTCCTAACTACATTGACTTAGTTTATTATCATCAACCGAAAATGCATCGCACCGTCGATTGAACACGCCTACTTAATACAAATTCGAGCTAACCAAGACCACCGACATTGACTCTGAACATTTTAGTCGTATATCACAGTGTTTCCTTTTTAGAAAGTCATCGCTTTCGCTAATTACTAAATTAAATTAAAGAAAAATTCTGTTGAATCACGCGCCGACGCGGCCTTCTCACACAATTTAATTAAACGAAACGGCCAGCCCCAGTCCAAAACGATACCAACGCAACCAGCGAAACGATAAAATATAATTTGAAGTACTAAATTCTTGCCAAAACGCCAAATAAAACGGCCACATTTAATTGTTAACGGTAAGTAGGTGGCGCCTTTATTAGTTGCGCCGGCGCAGCAGCCACACAAACACACGGATTTCATAGAGGCATGAGGTTACACGACACGGCAAGATGAGCGCGTCGCACGTGCGGCAACGTTCAAACGCCTTGCAACAAGCAACATTTACAACAACAACAGTAGTAGAATATTTCCTAAAGTCAAATTTGCCAAATTGTAAACAAGATGCGTGCATTGCGATACCCGAAAATGAGCGTATCGAATTTGGTAGTGCCCACAAGCAGTGCAGCCCTGTATGAGGGTGCGTGTGTGTGTTCGCTTAGTTAGGTCAAGTAGTTAATGATGTAGTTGTTGTGGAAATGGCAAATTTTGCGGCAACGAACAAAGCCAATGCCAACGAGCAATAATGCCGATAAGCAATCATAAATAGATACCACACAGTATATACATACTTATATACATACATATACCATATATACACTTATATACATATAAATATGTACATGCCATGAGTGATAAGCCGATTCTCATAGCGCCAAGTGCTGACAAATTTGCGCTCATCCCTGTCTTTGCCGCTTGTGAATGGGCACGCGCTGCCTTTTGTGTGTGACGAGGCGCTTGCCTCTTAGTGGCCACTAATCCCTGCTCATCTCATTGTGTTTATGCATTTCTCGCTGCTTATCCCGTGCATCCGTGTGCATGAATGTGCCTCGTTTTAAATACAATTTACATTTGTACGAGTATATGTGAGTGGTTTACCGATTTCATTGATTTTGCATTGAGATAGCTCAAAGCTTATTACAGTTTTCCCATTTCGCTTTCTACAAGAACATAAGAGTTGAGGAAGCGCCCACTTATTTGCGTTTCCGAACTGTGAAATGAGCATTCGGTTCGTTCCGGTTGTTATTTGCAAGATGTCGTTGCTGCTTGGACTAAGCCATGGGACCCTATAATTATCTCATTGAGTTTTTGAAATGCAATTACGATATTTCAACAAGATAACAGTAATTGTATTTGTAAGGCCCAACATAAAGGTACACTTACATATGTATCTGCAACTGATGATGAGAATATGTTTTGTTATAACTGATCAAAATTAACGCGGACTGGTCCATTTGAACTGCGCACACAAACCGAATTGATGCAAATTTTTTTCTGTTTTGAAATGTCTAGTTGTCAGCAAAGAGATAGGTGAGAATTTCAACATCTCTGATGGATCGACTCAATACATTTCTAGTCGAATAAAAGTCCCAAAGGAAATGTATAAAATTTATAAAAATGATGTTTACTTTTCTAATAAAAAGTAAATTTGGCTGTTCGCCTTGATATCATATCTTACAAGCGTTATGTCACCTCCGAACGGTTAGAGACGGGCGAGACGTTTATCCATAAATAAGGAGCTTCAGACTTTGACGGAATCCTAGACTAAATTTTCAACAAAAGATACTAGAAATCCAAGGTATCTCTAGTTCTACCTTTTGTTATACATACATTGAGAAGTACCCTCAAATTGTAAATAAAACCCAAAGTGTTTAATTATTCATCAATATTTGTGGTCGCCTTCAAAGTAAACCCCACCAGATGTAATACACTTATGCCAATGATTTTTCCAGTCCTCGAAACACTTTTCATAAGAACTTTTTGACACATTCCGATAATTGTTGACTTGTTTACATGTCAAACTCATAAATCCATGTCTGATCGGCTGTTATAATGCTCTTCATGAATGTAGGATCGGAATTCGCACGATCAAGCATCTCCAAAGAGACCTGTTTACGGTACTCTTTTGAAAAACATTCATTTTTATCGGGACGAGTCGAGCTAGAATGAATTTCATACCCAAAATATCCACCAAAATCATTCTAACGGACTCGCAAGAGATGTCGATCTCTCTTCCCATCTCTCTGACACTTGCCTGACGGCATTTCCTTCACTTATTTAATATTTTCCTCAGTTAAAGAGGTCGGAGGTCGTGCAGAACGAGGCATGGCTTCAACGATCTCTCCACCGTCTTTGAAGACTTTTTAATAAAACTGAATCACCGTAAACCTTTTCCAAAATTTTCAACGGACCCGCATACGAAATTTGGTTGGAAATACCGAATTTGAGATACATTCTTTGTTTGTTATTTTTATCAATTGTAAAAATCGAAACGCAATACTTTGGTGTACCGATTTAAGCAGCTGCTGTGCTGACAGATCACGCTCATATTAGACATTGTAACTAAAGACAATCCTACCAACTTAGAAAAATATTTTTTTTTTTTCAAATATCACTTATCCGGGAAATTTAATTACAATTTCCGGGTGCATTTTTGTCAAAATGTAGTTAAGGAACCTCAACAAAAGTTAATTTATGTCAAGAATCTCTTGCCAACTCTCTTAAATTGAACAAATTTTCAGATAATCTCACATCTACGATCTTTTCCACTTTCCTGATTCCGAATGGTATCTATAAATATTGCGTGGCTAACTTTAAGCTTTTCTTCAATACTTTGTAAGCCCGAACTGTTATTAATAAGTGAGTTCCATGAAAACGCCAATAAGGGCACTGTAAGTGCGAGTAGGCAGCAATTCTCTATATCTCTATATCTCACCGTCTCATGGCGCTATTATGGAAAGTATATTCTTGTAGATTCAGTCGATACAGTCTCATAATTTTGTTTTCCGCAATAAATGTCGTGAGACGGTTGTAGTTTTCAAAAGGGAAATCAAAGAGCTTTTGCCTGACACGGGGACTCTTCTGTTTCTAAAGCGACTGTCAAAAATTTGTTTATGTATTTCAACACCGCATGCTGGTTTCGATGAGTCAGCCCCAAGTTCCAAGAAAGCGACCATCACAAAGGATAGCGTAACAAAAATCTACGATCTCGTATTGACAGTAAAAATCCCAAAAGATAGCATAGTTTATGCGTATATCCTGCGAGAAATACTAGACAGAGAAAACTGTCGGAGCGACCGGACAACGGGCGCAATTCGAGGTAAATTTTGTGGAATAAGAGGATTCTAGCCGTCACGAATGCCTACTATGCAGCCTACCAGAAACCATTTTTTTTTTCAAATACGCTCAAAGAAATTAAAGCAACGCAGAGTCAATTGCATAGAAAAGGAAACTAAACTGATTGAAAAATCCTCTTCGGAAAATCCTTTGCGAGATATGGACATATAATCAGAAAGTTCATCTAGAGATTCCATTGTTGTAATCGCATTTCTAGGCAATTACATTCTTGTTTTGCATGACTTACTGTACAAATCTAAGAAATTTCGAAACTGAGCTGCGTGAGATGAAGGATTGATCTAAGAACTCAAAAGAAGTAAAAATCTAGACTTGGAGATTCTTGATTGTTGCGAAAACAGAAGAGAGACCACAGTCAGTGCTAATAAGTATCAAGTTGCTGTTGTTGTAGCAATTATCTAATGTCGGCTTGGCTGACATGGTTCCAGCTAGTTGTAATTTAACGGTAGACCCAGGAAACGTGCTATTTCGGTGAGGTCGAACCTCAGGGAGCAGGGTGTTACATCAGTGGTATTCCTTTGGGCATGCAAGTGTGGTTAGAATCATGCGGGAACTCATTGCATACAGAACATACATATATTTGGTATATCGGTATCAATTCTGGATAAGTTTCTACTTATAATATGCATTGATGTTTGACGATGAATATCTCGTAAACGTTTAACTTACTCTAAATTCTCGGTAGCAACCATTTTTCTGCTAGCAGTAAATTTTAACAAATACCATTAACAAGAGAAAGAAGTTGGAATAGATATAAATTTTTCTATTTGATAACAAAAATAGAAAACCGTTAGCAGAGGATCTTCCGTTACAATTAAAAACTCATATTTGGAGAGCTTTCTTAGAGGTGTCTAGGAACCTACATATTTTTTCGAGTACCAATTGAAAAAAAAAAAAAATTTTCTGAATCACCCTAATGTATATGCTATCTATAAACCTATGAGAAGAACAATACAAACTACTGTTTTCCACAAAGGAAATATGTATGGGAAAATTGCAGCAAAATACTTATGTTTGATTTCCCCTTTGAACATCAGCCGAAAACCGCAAATCAATCAAGTGAAGACATTTCTATATCACAACAAATTTTATATAATCTTTCCCAGAAAATCTCGCCGAAAAGCAAAACAAATAAATGGGTTGACATCACTGGGCAATATTGACCAATAGGTACTTTAATATTTGCCGCAAAATAAAAATCCCATAGGCGTTGTCACCCCAACCCGCGGCTCCCAAATTGTCTACACCCGCATTTTCTAAAACAAAGCATGCATTGAGACCACCCCACAAAAGAGAACAATAGCAATAAATTGAATTGCTCAAAGGAGTGATGGTAAACAGTGACCTGCTGCCCATCAAATTCGCTCATAATTTAACCGAACCGAACGAAAACGAGCCGAACGGCACAAAAGGTCAACGAGGGTGCATTTTATTGCCGTAGCACGCCCCAAAAGACATTTCGACAAATTTGCGATGCACCGCGTCACATTTTCTCGAGCGATCGATTCGAATGCCACACATTGCGGCAAGTGAAATTACGAGCAAACCAAAAAAAAACGCCGAACATTCGTACAATCGAATATCTGAAGGCGCATCTACCGAAAGGCCAGCAAAGGTTTTGTCAATTAGATAAAAATGTCACACAACAAACACGCCACCGATTGCCACGCCACCGTGCGCTGCAAGTGCAACAGAAGCAACAACAACAACGTTCTAGCATGCAACCTGCTGGCATATTTATTGCACATTGCACACACCGAAATGCCAAGACAAACAGTTACAGCAGATAACAACAACAACACCATTACTAAGTCAGTCAACCGTTGTTGTGCCGCCACGAATTCGTTGCAGTGTTGCAACAAGTGCAATTTTATTGTTTTGTTGTATTGGTGACTAGTGTGTGGCTTGCTGCAAGCGCACTGCCTAGGCAGGGTTGATTTCGGAGCTGCGATCGCTGCACCCTCTCCACAACCGATGTGCAAACATACTTACTTGTACATGTGTGTTTGTGTATGTGTCTGTGCATGCGAAAGTGCAGTTAAATGCAATTTATGAGCGCGTAAAATTGTCTCCATCGCCGCTTTGAACGCGTTTACTTTTGTAAGTTTTACACCTGCGTCCTCTTTGTCCCCACGAATTTCGATGAAGTCGGCGATAAAAATGCGTAAAATGCTCAGAAGGTCAGTGAGATGTGAGCAAGACTTTATGAAAGTTAATTTGTATATGCTAGATATCCGAACGCGGAAGTGAAATCGATTACAAAAGAAATATATATCTACATACTATATGATAAGTAGCTCGAGACCAACACAAATCCTTAAAGGGTACATGTTTCGGTTTTAGCTGACATGATGAGATGACTAAAAATATGAGATCCAAAGCATTTAAAGCTTAGACGTCTAAGGCGGAAACTTAAACAAGATAGATGTGTCGAAACAACAAAAACTCGACAATTGGCATGGAGACTGTTTTTTAGTCCTAACACATGGTTGCCCCAAAGTTACCGATTGGGACCACTACAGCCAAAGTAATGTAAGTCTTTTTGAGAGCTGGATCTCAATCGACATCCGACGATACACCCGAGCCAAAAAGCTTTGAAAACGAAAGCGTTATTCATCCAACTGCAAGGTGATAGCGGAACTCCGACCCATTCCTAATCCGATGATATTGAGACGAAAATCACATTCCAAATTTGATGATCTTGAGACAAGAATCACTTTCTAATTAAGCTCATTAGCTTTGCAGTTCTTAGTAATTCTTATATGACATCCAACATTATAACGAAGTAGGCCCAAGCGTACGGTCAGTGAGCTCAAGGGTAGTATACCTGTGCTTGACACCGTTACTTAACACTACTCTAGTCTAGACTAGATGCTACTTCGGACTGAGTGGGCAATTGCGAAGTAAAGTCCTCTCTCGACGAGCAAAGACCAAATTCTACAAGTCACTCATTATTCCCATCCTGTTATATGGCGAAGAGGCATGTAGGATGACAACATCAAATGAGTTGGCGATTTTCCATGTCGAAAACAGGAAAAAATTGTTTATTTCAAGAAAGATTCTGCATAAGATTTGTGGTTCTTTACGCATTGGCAACGGCGAATACCGCAGTCGATGGAATGATGAGCTGTACTCGTATAAGATATACGACGGCTATGCTGGCTAGGTCATGTCGTCCGGATAGATGAAAACACTCCTGCTCTGAGAGTATTCGACGCAGTACCCGCGGGGGGAAGAAGAGGAAGAGGAAGACCTCCACTCCGTTGGAAAGACCAGCGGGAGAAGTATGAAGATACACTTGGAATATTTAATTGGCGGCACACAGCGAAAAGGAAAAACGGCTGGCGCGCTGTTGTAAACTCGGCTATAACCGCGTAAGCGGTGTCTACGCTAAAAAAGAAGACGATTCTCGAAAATCAAATAGCCGTTCATCACCGGTCAAACCAGAATTCGCTGAAAGATTTAAAGATCATTCCAATCTATGAAAAGATTGAAAAATTCGACTTAACCTCAACATACTTGAATTGACCCAAACCAATTTTTTTTAAATTTTTGTCAGTATACTACTCTTCACGCTTCAGTTCCCCCTACCATTCTCTTCGCACACGCGCAAGATACTTTTTACATGCGATGAGTATGTATGATATGAGCCACATTTCTTTGCGGCATCTCTTAAGCATTTGCGTGACTGTCAATTACTTCACAAAATGCCACTTGCCAATTTGCCAACAACCTTCTGTGCAATACGGAACATTGCGACCTCTGCGGAGCCAATTTAGAGTAGGTATGTAATAATTACGAGAGTTCAATAAGCAGCGCTAAGGTGTTCAATGAGCGAAGTCGAATACGTCGAGGACTTCAATTCATTTAACTCTTTAAAACAAAAAAAGGCGCAGTAGAAGGAGAAGAGACCGAAAGTCTGGCTAACGAAACGACACCCAACGATGGTCAGCCATTAACAAGTCGCTCTGGGCTGTGAAAGTGATGTCCAAAGTGTTTAACCACTGGGCGGGCGTTCGGCTCAACATTGTTTCTTCACCATGGAGGTTAATAAAAATTTTGTTAATATTATTTATTTTAAAACCACTTAACACTTTTCATTTTTTTGTTTTTGCAGAAGATACTTCAAGCTCGTTTTTGTCTGCCAATGAAAACGAAAGGAGCGGGTTGCGTGCGCCACACTTCAATATTGGAAAGTTTACTACGAATTGGAGATTAACTTTTTTTTTATAAAATATGTACGTTTTCTCCCTTTTGCAATCAGCAATGCCACAATTGATAAGTTTAAATTTCATTAAAGTCAAATTAAAAATGCAACATTGCTGCCCCATCAAGTGAAGCGGCAGTTCGACTGCCAGTCGAAGCTGACCATTGGTCGTTTGTGTTACCAAGTGTAGTGGGTGGGCCTTACACCGACCCTCTGATAAACGAGCGTTGGATCCCTTGCAAATGATTGTTCGATTGGACTTTATTTGTCTGCCTCAGAAAGAGTTGAATGTTGAATCAAGAGTGCCGCGTGCTGAGTGCTGAAGCAGAATACTGGTTGCTGCTGGCTGCCGCTGAATGCCGTGGGTTCCATGCATTTTAAAAATGTCAATATTGACACATTTTGTACATATTGATTTTGCAATTTTATTTCAATTCATTCGCATACAAATAGCGCAAACGTTTATCGTTTATCGTCGTGGGAGAAAAATAGAATAATTGACGGAGCAAAGAGATTAAATGGAATTAGTGCATATGTGTGTGTGTGTGTGCGTGTGGAAGGAAGTAAATAAAATGGTTTAAATTGAATATGACTACACATAGAAAATCATAATTTAATAATTCTCCTTGTTGAACCCTTTAAGGAATGGACTTGAAGAGATATATTAACAGCAAAATAACGGAATGAGCTCAGCCAGTTCATAGTAAAGTTGTGTATATTCCATAATCATCATCAAAAAATTATATGTGGGATCTAGGCGGCTAGCCAAATCAGCAGTAAAGCCGAATATTCATGACGCCAAAGTAAAGCTCTGTATTTGTTGGAATCAGAAGGTGGTACGGTATTGCGAGTTTCTAATGCCGGGTCAAACTACTCATAGGAAAGGCTACGAACAACAACTCATCACAATACGACTTGAAACGACGCAATAACTTTCCAACATGATAACAGTCAGACTTGCAAGACCGGTAAGAACTAGTTAGAGGACAGTGGATGGAAAGTTTTGGCTCATCAGCGTTACAACCCAAACTTTGACCCTTCTGACTACCAATTGTTCCGGCTTTGCAGAAGGTCTTGTCTTGAAAACGTTGCAGTTTAGAACATGGTATCAAATACTAGCTTGATCCATTTTTGAGCGCTAAGTCGGAGCAGTTGATGGTATCCAAAAATTGCCAGAAAGATGGGAAAAGGTTATAGCTTCAGATGAGCAATACTTTGAATAATGCTATTATAGATCTTACTCTTAAAAAAACGTTCAAATTTTGAAGAAAAAAAATAATTTTCCTCTCATACTGACCCGTCTCACCCATTTCAATCTACTATTTCGAACAAATGGTATGAAAACTTGGACTTATTGAACTTCTAATTTATAAATTTTTTTTGCCTTAAACGCCTTTTCATTCCTCTGATACTCAAGATGAACTTGAGATGTCTATGCTTAGCTGAATGGTGGATGGAAGCTCTGTCGTCCAAGAGTTAGCATGCTCTGGGTAAAGTAAGATCACCAATAGATTAGAAACGTATTTATAAGCACCTCTGGCATAATATGAAATGTGTAATTGTTTATTTTTCGCCTGGGCTGTATTGAAGGATTTTGGTCTGATCAGATCAAATGCGATTTATCCAGATTCGAATGCAAAATACCGTCGAAAAGCTTAAATCGAATGCGGAACTCAAAATTAATACCTGTTCTCGAACTTTGATTGACACTTTACATATTTTGGATTTGGTTAAAATCTGGGCTGAAATCCAAGGCGATCCATCACGTGAGTATGATGGTAGAAATCCAACGAAAATTGCTGGCGGACTAACATAGGGACTGCCTTTGTCATGCCAGGGTTTCAGGCAACCCACAAAGTACGTCCGCGTCCCGTCGCTATTAAATTAGTGTGGTAGGGTGTGAGTAGAGATATAGTAATACCTGAAAGTATCCATCAACTCTCGCTTTAACTTTTTAACTGAGGTAATCTGGGCACAATAAAAGGCGACTATGTTTTGGAAAATGGAGAGCGATTCTGAGATGGGATTGTTTTTGCATGAACAATAACACTGTAAATAAGAACAATAACAAGAAATGGAACCGTGTCGGAAGTATGAAGGTCAGAGAGGTATTGAAGATCGAAACCGACTTTTTAATACGACAGTTCACCAATTGGAAATTCATTCCCCAGGGCGGTAGAAGCAACTAAAAGTAATGCAAAGGTCTCTATGGAAGTCTTTATGGAAGCGCATCGGCTGTATCGCGAGTGTTTATGAATTTCTTCTCGGCTTGCACTCCTGCCCTCTGAGAGCGCTCGTCAACAACTCGGTATAAGGGAACTGTGGGACGGCATCTCAAACTCCTTACGTACAGCTGCTACCGAAACCATTGGTTTTTGGTAAATGCAAAAGAACAGCTGGTACGACGGGGAGTGCCGTGTCGCAGCGGAGAGAAAACAGGCTGCCTACCTCGCAACGTTACGATCGACCATAACACGTGCGGGATGGGATAGAAACCGAGAGTTGAAGAGGGAAGCGAGACGCATTTGCAGACAGAAAAAGAAAGAGGCCGAAAATGCGTGAGTATGAAGAGCTTGATAAGCTGGCCGATAGGGGTAATGCTCGAAAATTCTACGAAAAAATGCGGCGGCTTATAGAAGGTTTCAAGACCGGAGCATACTCTTGTTGAACTGCCGAAAGTGATCTAGTGACCGATGCCCAGAGCATACTTAAATTGTGGAGGGAACACTTCTCCAGCCTGCTAAAGGGCAGTGAACGTGCAACGCCAGGAGAAGGTGAACCCGATACCCCTATCGATGACGATGGAGCAGACGTTCCATTGCCCGATTATGAAGAAGTTCGAATAGCAATTGCCCGCCTGAAGAACAACAAAGCGGCGGGGCCGATGGATTGCGGCGAAGAACTGATAAGGAGCAGGCATCGGCTTCTTTGTACAATATGGTCGAACGAAAGCATGCCCAAAAATTGGTATTTAAGTGTATTCTACCCAATCCACAAAAAGGGAGACCCCACAATCTGCGCCAACTACCGTGGGATAAGCCTCCTCAACATCGCGTATAAGGTTCTATCGAGCGTATTGTGTGAAAGATTGAAGCCCACCGTCAACAAACTGATTGGACCCTATCCTAGTGTGGCTTTAGACCTGGCAAATCAACAACCGACCAGATATTCATCATGCGCCAAATCTTGGAAAAGACCCGTGAAAGGAGAATCGACACACACCACCTCTTCGTCGATTTCAAAGCTGCTTTCGACACCACGAAAAGGAGCTGCCTTTATGCCACGATGTCTGAATTTGGTATCCCCGCAAAACTAATACGGCTGTGTAAACTGACGTTGAGCAACACCAAAAGCTCCGTAAAGATCGGGAAGGACCTCTCCGAGCCATTCGATACCAAACGAGGTTTCAGACAAGGCGACATCCTATCGTGCGACTCCTTCAATCTGCTGCTGCAGAAAATAATTCGAGCTACAGAACTTAATCGAGCGAGTACAATCTTTCATAAGAGTGTACAGCTGCTGGCGTATGCCGATGATATCATCGGCCTCAACACCCGCGCCGTTAGTTCTGCTTTCTCCAGACTGGACAAGGAAGCAAAGCAAATGGATCTGCCAGTGAACGATGGCAAGACGAAATATCTCCTGTCATCAAACAAACAGTCGTCGCACTCACGACTTGGCTCTCACGTCACTGTTGACAGTCATAACTTTGAAGTTGTAGACAGTTTCGTATATTTGAGAACCAGCATAAACACCACCAACAATGTCAGCCTAAAAATCCAACGCAGGATAGCTCTTGCCAACAGGTGCTACTTCGGACTGAGTAGACAACTGAAAAGTAAAGTCCTCTCTCGACGAACAAAAGCCAAACTCTATGAACCGCTCATAATTCCCGTCCTGCTATATGGTGCAGAGGCTTGGACGATGACAACAACTGATGAGTCGACGTTGCAAGTTTTCGAGAGAAAGGTTCTGCGAAAGATTTATGGTCCTATGCGCATTGGCCACGGCGAATATCGTATTTGATGGAACGATGACGACATTGACATAGTTCAGCGAATTAAGAGACAGCGGCTCCGGATGGACAAAAATACTTCAGCTCTGAAAGTATTCGACGCAGTATCCGCCGGGGGAAGCAGAGGAAGAGGAAGACCTCCACTCCGTTGGAAGGACCAAGTGGAGAAGGACCTGGCTTCGCTTGGAATATCCAATTGGCGCCACGTAGCGAAAAGAAGAAACAACTGGCGCGCTGTTGTTAACTCGGCTATAGTAATCGCGTAAGCGGTGTCTACGCCAGTAAAGAAGAAGAAGAAGAAGTTTATGTAGTTGGTCGACAACTTTAATTAAGCATTAAATAATCCTATGATCTTTCATAAACATTTCATAATAAGTTCAAATACCCATAAAATCTTGATAGTGGATTTAGTGCAGCGTAGCCAAAACTTTCTATAATCCTACTAGCATAATATTCGCAGCAGTTAGCGCCATCCTACTCAAGTCTACCACAACAACAGCTTCGCATCAAATCAGACAAAGGACAAGATGATCAGCGCACGCCCATTGACGAATTCACCGACGATCACCATCGAACAGTGTGTCCCATGTCAATTTAGCGCCTACTGTGTCATTGTTTATGTTCATAATATTAACTCCTACGAGCACACACACGCCAGCCTCTGTCTGACTCTGTGCTGCTCGGCGCTCTTTGATTTGCTCGCATTGCGTGTACAAACTGGCGACTCCAGAGCTATACATATATATATATTATATCATATATGAAGAATTCGCCTATTCACCGACGTTTGCAACACTTGTTTTGCCAACATCAAAGACAACAACAACAGGCATATGAGATAAAGGCGCAACTGCTTGCTTGATCCTTATCGCTGTTACGATCGTTGTTGTCAAAGGTGAACCGAAGCGGCAGGTAATCCAGTTGGCGCCTCATTGTGAAAACAAGGTTAGTTGACTTCTGATTACATATGTATATGCAGTACATGTGTGCACTGTGTTGTAATTGGCGATGTTAACAAGTGTAACGATCAGACGTGAGGATCTCACGATAACGCAGTGATCTCCAGACTCATTTTATGCTTAACTGATTGATTTGAAATGGTTGGGTGATGTGTTGGAATATTGGTGCTTGGTGAAAAATTATACGCAATTAGTTGTGCAGAGTTTTCAAATAAAATAAATATATTTAATTTTTTTTTCTAAGACTGTGCAATGTTTTGACTGTAGTGGATTATAAAGTAGTGAGGAATAGTAATATTTCAAGGATAAAATTTCTATGGAAAAGTTGGTATTTTGGCTTAATTGCAAGTTTATTTATGTCTTTATGTTATAATGTAGATTTAATCTAAAAATACAAATGCGTTTAAATGATAAACTAACTTTTGGGGCTTTCTAAGGAATTGTTTATAATGCGTTAAGATATTGGTAAGGAAAGAAGATCTTTTAAGAAGTTCTTGATTTTGATTTTGATTTTGATCCATATATCTACATATATTGACAAATAAGTAGCTTCTGGGGGAGAAACGCAAAGTTTCAGCTCAATATCTGAGGGACTATTCGCGTATACACAGATGGGCATGACCAAATCGACTCAGCTCATCACTCTGATCATATACTATATATACAGGGTTTTCCAAATAACAGTGATATGGTTTCTGGTATTGTTACCAGGAAAATACTACTACTGTGGGCAAAAAAAGTAAGACTTTTTCATTTAAACGAAAAATTTTGTTTCAGGTTGGTTTGACTATCAATATCATCAAAATAATCAAGTTTAGTTATGAGTCCTCGGCGATTTTTACGATGAGTGAAATTATTAAACAAAAAAGTTCTACATCAAAGTTCTGGTGCCGAGACGTTCAGAATGTTGGAAAAGACCTTCGGTGATAATTGCTTGTCGCGAGGAAGTGTTTTTGATTGGTACAAATTATTCAAAGAAGGTTGAGAATGCGTTGGCGACGAACCACGTCCAGGACGACCATAAGCATCAACTGATGATCAACACGTCAATAAAATAAACGAATTGGTGCTTGAGAATCGACGATAAGCAATCAAAGATTTTACTGTCATCGTTGGAATATCGAAAGGACCAGTGAAACACATTTTGAGAAATCATTTGGGCCTAAGAAAAGTGAAAGCACGATTGGTTCCAAAATCACGTCTGGAAAACAATGATTTCCGAATACCAGGATGTCATGAAACGTATTATTACTAGTGATGAGTCTTTAATCTATACTTAAGACTCGGAAACAGACGATCAATCGTCAGAGTATCGTTGTAAAGGTGAGCCGAAGCCGAAAACACCACGTCAAAGCAGGTTAAAACTCAAGGCTATGTTGACAGTTTTCTTCAGGGAATATGCAGGGAATAAATTAAAGGGTGATCCATGTAGAGGTTCTTTTTTCAAAGTCTCAAGCTGGCATGTTATTTTTGTTCAGTATTGTTTGGCATTTCATCATGGAAAGACTTACACCTGAACAACGTTTACAAATCGTTCAACTTTTATTACGAAAATTCACGTTCTGTAAAGAATGTGTTTTACGCGCTTCGCTCAAAATCGGCCTACGGAGCGTACTATTTGCGACACCATCAGCCATCTTGAAACCCAACATTCATTATTGGATAATATTCGACCAAAGAGACCATGTCTAGCACGCAGTGAAGAGAATATAGCAACCATGGCTGAGAGTGTACATGAAGATCATCGAAAGTCGATTTGGCGCCGTTCGCAGCAACTCGGACTGACGCCCATACACGTACCATACACGTCTTGACGTATTTTACGTCGAGATCTTAAATTGAAAGCGTAAAAAATACAGTTTGTGTAAGAACTGAAGTCGCTCGACCTTCTCAAGCGACAGCGCTTCGTTCTATGGACTTTTGAAAAGTTCCAAGAAAATCCCACTTTTTCGTGCAATGGATATATAAACAAACAAAAATGCCCACATTTGGGACGAAGAGCTTCCATTTCATCCAGAAAAAACAACGGTTTGGTGTGGTTTGTGGGCCGGTGGAATTATCGGTCCATATTTCTTCCAAAATGATGCCGGTGAGAACGTAACCGTCAATGTCGACCGTTATCCCGCCATGATAACCGACTATTTGATGCCTGAAATTGAAGTTCATGGTCTCGGCGACATTTGGTTCCAATAAAGTGGCGCCACTTTCTACACATCGCATCAATCAATGGGTTTACTGAGCGAACACTTAGGTGAGCTGATAATTTCACGTTTTGGGCTGGTCGATTGGCCACCAAAATGACATCGTTAGACTTTTTCTTTTGGGGATATGTAAAGTCTAAAGTCTATGCGCACAATCCCGCTTCGATTCAGGCTTTGGAGCAAAACATCACGCATGTCATTCGCCAGTTGACCGTCGAAAGCTCGAATGAGTCATCCAAAAGTGGACTCAACGGATGGACCATCTGAGACATAGCCGCGGCCAACATTTGAAAGACATAATCTTCAAAAGTAAAGGTCAAATAATATTCTTTCGAATAATAGTAAACATTTCCCATTAAATTTGAATTTTTCATGTTTTTTCATTAAAAAAATAAGGGAACCTCGAAAGGGATCACCTTTTACATATGAAACTGTACTAAATTTATTAATGTATATATGTACGTGTGTATAAAAACAGTGTTTCGCTAAAAATTTGCTACACTTTATTAACACTTATTGTAATTTTTTATGAATCAACCTGTGAATTGAATTCCGACTCATTTACTGAAATTTCACAGTTCATCAAGCCAACACATAGGTAAACGGAAGCAACCATAAAACCCACAAAATACCAATAAAGAAACCATTTCACGAGTATTTAATGAAAATTGAATGGGTGCTAAATTGTAAGAGGAACTTGTTAATTGTAAATATCGCTTTTATTGTGGCACTATATGTAAGTATATGTTTTATGAGGCATACCCAGCCAGCTCTCAAGTGGCACGATCCTTACAAATTCACAGAAACACTTTCCATTCAGCGAAATTTTTACATTGTTAAGGATTTTTGAAGAAATCAAAACAAAGGCACAATGAAAATAATAGAGAATTATACGCCGCGTATGAAAAAGGGAACTTCAAGATCTTCAAACAGCGAGCGAGCATGAGACGCTTGAGGGCGCGCATGCGCTGTATTCTGTACCAGCGTTAAGGTGTATGTATGCAAGTGCACTTCAAATATTTGCAACATTTAGTTGTTGTACACAAACAACAAACATAAATGTATATTTGTATAGCTCAAGTTTGCTTGTGAAGCAATTTTATTGAAAGAAATTTCGAAAAATTGCACACTCAATTTCATTCTGTATCAAAATATTTGCGTTAAATCTTTAGAAAATCCACACAAGTGATAGTACGAGTACAAAAAGTGAATCTTGACCACGTGTGCTTACTTCCTTACAAGCCGGGCGTAATAAAAAATAATTTTTTCTTCAACGAAACAGAGCGGAAACAGGCATCTACAGCATTAATGCATTTATTACGCTGCTATTGTATCCTTTCGCTACGAATAATCGAAACCCTTTTGGCCAAAAATTCAACCCTTGCTGCTGCGCATGCGTCACTAGCGCTCATTTTTCATGCCGCCATCTAACTGTTTTGAATCCGCTCATTTCCTTTGTTCGCTTTAAGGCTGGCACGTTGTGAGTAATTAGTTTTAGTGGCTGCTTACTTTTGCTACTTTACCTCTTCTTCTTCTTCTTCTGATTCTTTCTCAATTTATAATTGTTGCCGCGCGAATAGCAAAATGTTCTCACACTTTTCCCGCTGTGCAATCGGAAGTGTGGTGGTGATCCTTCCACTTTTTGGCCGATCACCAGCAGCGATTGCGACAGCCAACGCTCATTCGATTCATATGTGTAAGAGTGGAGATGAAAAATCATATTAAAATTGTTCACTTGTTATTGTATTGTATACTCGTTATTATTACTTTTTATTTCTCATTTTTTCCACTTGTTTGTTGTACGCCCAGCCACTGCCTACAACGCTCGAGTAAACCGCGCAGTTCGATCTTCGTCTACATATATATTTCTGCCTGCGATTGATCAGCTTCCGCGCCACCTGTTACCGCCGATTGCGTGTGAGTGCGTTCGTATGCACACATGTGTGAGAGAG
The DNA here is from genome assembly GCF_024586455.1 of Bactrocera neohumeralis. NCBI lineage: Eukaryota > Metazoa > Arthropoda > Insecta > Diptera > Tephritidae > Bactrocera > Bactrocera neohumeralis. The sequence continues at coordinate 50,839,547 of NC_065919.1, forward strand.
TATATGTATGTGTCTCTCGCAGATCCGCCTATGTCCTAACGACACTGCCTACTTCAGTGGCTGCTGCTCGACTACAACGAGGATCCTCAGATTTTTCTCAAGCGATTGCAGCATCTCCTTATTGATCTTTTTTACTACCTCCTTTCGCTTTCTTCCCAGCCTTTGGTTTTAGCCAACTCATCCATGGTCATTATTACATGCAACAATGTCCAAGTGCTGGCTATTGTTCTCCAAGCGTTTGGTGCTGCGGATTAAGAAGGATGTGGTCGCCAGCATAGATTTGAATAGGTGGTGGTGGGTTACAATCAAAAGTCATTACTTTTTATTTTCATTTTAAGTGCCTATCAAAATAGTAATAATAATTTGTCTGACATGTATATGAGACTTACTTCCGATTCCACTATTAAAGATTTGTTGCGACGAGATGCATTCATATCTGAGAGAATGCCATATTGTGTTTAATGATGTAAGGATAAACTATGTTCATTTGGGATATGTGTGAGAGTGGTGGATATTATTTTAACCAGTTGGTAATACGAAATACCAAAAAAATCTGAATACAAAAGTATGTCCCCCGTTATGATGAGACCCTGTGTATCAGAATTCAAAATGATATTGAGTCAATACTTAATGTAAATGTAGTAGATAACTAGAATAAGCTTAAGTGGCCAAAATTGTGGGGCATGGACGATGACAACATCAGATGAGTCAACGTTACAAGTTTTCCAGAGAAAGGTTCTGGGAAGATTTATGGTCCTTTGCACATTTGCTACGGCGAACACCGCATGCGAGGGAACGATGAGCTGTGTGAAATATACGAGGACATTGATATAGTTCAACAAATTAAAAGACAGCGGCTACGCTGGCTAGGGCACGTCGTCCGAATGGACGAAAACACCCCAGCTCTGAAAGTTTTCGACGTAGTACCCGTCGGGGGAAGCAGAGAAAGAAGAAGACCTCCACTCTGTTGGAAATATCAGGTGAAGAAGACCCTGGCTTCGCTTGGAATCTTCAATTGGCACCACATAGCAAAAAAGAGTAACGACTGGCGAGCTGTTGTTAACCCGCCTACTACCGCGTAAGCGGTGTCTACGCCAAAAAAATATAAAGAAATAAAGTTAAATATTGCTAGACTTCAAAAACATGATTTTTTTGTAAAATGATAGGCTGGCTCTTACGCCATACGTAGGCCTACTAGTCTTTATTAATGCCAGATGGAGGTTAAGTTTATTTTGACGTGAACTATTCGTCATACAGGACAGCAACGCGTTTCGCAAACTTTGAGAACGACTTAATATCTATGTATACTTGATACTTCGTCTAGTCCCTTGAACTCCGATGCTCCTAGATACTTAAGACGAGTTTTAGATAGTGCTGGACACAGGCTGGACATGAGCGTTTCTCTCATGTAAACTTCTTTGCACTTTCTGCATGTCATCATCAACTGATCCGGTTCGCATTTGATGCCCGTAGGTTGGTGAACTAGAGGTATCTAGAGGCCAACAGCCGTCCGGCAGTCCTTTCAAGATCGTACGAGTAAGAAGCTAGCGAGTTTTCCGAAGGGGCTCTTGCATATGATCTTGGCGAACCTGCATGTACTTAAGGCATTCCATCTTGCCCTCATCCGCCTGTTAGTCCTATCGGAATCTTCATTGTATGTAGGTATATCATTTTTAGTGACTTTCATATTTCCTCGCAAGTGATAATAAAGATTTACATGAAAATACGGGAAAATATAGATTTTTTTGGTAAGTCCGGGTCAAATTGGATCAGATGGTATGCGCATAGCGAGGAAAATTTCTAATAAAATTAAATAATTTAACTCAACTGTGTTCGATTCGCTCAAACATTGAAAGTGGCGAATAGAACAGACAGTAGTAGATAGTGGCAGTATCAAAGAAAGCTAGAACAGCAAGCGGTTATGCTATTTTATAAGGTATCCACATACTATCTTGTATTGAATACAACTGTATAACTTTGTTGTTGCTTTCCGATGTACATATGTATGTAAATCTTTGACAAGAGAGCAAAGTACGAAAGTAGCGAGCAAAAAAGTGGTGAATCAAAGACGGCTATTGTGGTCCAAGTAAATTTGCGAAAACGTAAAACTTTGTATGTACTAAACAAATAATCACTTATCGTATTCCTTGCGATCCTACGCATTTGCGTATATTTTTACATTTTAATCGACCTCGCAACATTGCAGACTGCGGCCAAGTCGGTGAAATATTCCGCTGTGCAAACTTTTTGGTTGAAAAGGAAATACCAAATTACATTTAATTAGGTTAAAATAAGCGCGAGGTCGCACACATACTTATGCATACACACTTTTGAAGACAACAACAAAGCACGGCTTGCTGCACACTTCGTCCAACAACCACAACACGAGCAAAACAAAACCAATAGCAATAATAGCGAAAAGCCAAAAAATAGAGGGTAAATCGAATTAAAGGCCTTATTAGGGACAACAGATTTAGCGGCGAACCGAACTGATGGACGAGCGCTCAACGGCATTGCACCATGTTGCACGTACCAATGGGGGCAAACGCCGCTATGCGCTGCAACGAGCACTGTAATGCGCGCCTTTAACCTTTGCTTTGGCAAAAAAGTAACAGAAAACAATAAAAACAAGAACAACAAGAACAACAACAATAAGAACAGGGCAAATTAAGTTGGGCACACAAACGAATTGTTGCAAAGAAATTCACAGCTTAGCCGGAGGGCAATTTTCATATCACTTTGATTGCGGCGAAATGCCGGACAGACTGCCCGACGGACACACGCATACATACATATGTATATGTAATGTAGTATATATGTTTGTACGTATGTTTGTATTCGCAACGGCGCAAAGTCGGTGAAAAGTTGGTGAATGAATGGATTTGCATCGCCTGGACGGACAGCGAAGAACTGCCAAACTCAGCCAGCTGTATGCTGGATGGATGACACGCTTCGTGTGCTCGGCTGTGTTGTTTGGTGAATTACCAAATTGTGGAATTGAAAAACGAAAAACAACAAAGCAGCGGAGTGATGCGCGTGCACATCGCACGAATTTGCCATAAGGATCAACAATCGGCAACCGGCGGACGAGTCGTGTTTAACAGCCGCAATATGCCCAAAAGCGCCATGAAAACAACAACAGCAGCAACATTGTAGTATCATTGCAGCAAATTCAAAATTCACAGCGCGACGGCAGCGGAGAACTGCCAAACAGATTGCTTACAGAAAGGAGAAGAGCGAAAAGGGCTAGGGACAAAGCAAGCTAGCGCGGTGTCGGGCAAAGGTGGGCAATCAGCGTGGACCGATGGTGACAGGTACAATCAGAAGTTTAGCAAAACACAAAAATCAAAACAAAAACAAGAAAAAATTTTACTTCGGTTGCACCGAAACTATAATACCCTCCACAAATAAAAAAGTATCCATACAAGAACTTAATTTTGATCGTTCAGATCAAACTCCTGTGCGCAAGCCTTTAATTTCCATTCCCGTTAGCTCGGTGGGATGTATGAAGGTATACGCTTTGAAGTGTTTAACTCTTGACCTCCCAATTGCGGTACAGTCAAGAAAAAAGTGTTGAGTTGTTTCCACCTCATCTTCTTCCATACAGCTTCTGTAGTTGGCGTCTGGTGAATTCCCAGCCTTACTGCAAAGGCTCTAAAGTTCAGCTGCTTAGTAGTTGTACACAAGAGGATACGGGAGCAATCTTATCACAAAGGCACTCTATTGTTACCGTGGTTCGGTACTCTTTGACCATCCCTTAGCGCACTGTTAATGACCGCACTGCTATCTGAGTGGTATCTGAGTGGATGGTCACTTCTTTGAAGGAGGCTGCACTCCCTCGCCGATACAGGGGTAGAGAAGGAGCAGCCGGAAATCAGTTTGGCAAGTCCATGATTCAAGTGAGCCGATATGAAGTCAAAGTTAGTGGGGATTTCCGAGTGTTCAGACACATGTTCTTTTAGGAATCTAGGCTCTCTGAATCTGATGGCCACTTTCGCAGCTATACACTTTCCAGCGATGTCCACGGGCAGTATTTGCAAGATGGCGTTAAGTGCCATAGTTGGAGTGGACCTTAGTGCACCTCACATGCTGGTGAGCGCCGCCCGTTGATCGCTCTCGAGTTTCTTTGCAAGTGTGGTCTTTTTTAGATAAAGACTCCATAGAATGTAATGGGATTGACTATGGTGTCGTAAAGCCAGAGAACCACTTTCGCTGAGAGAACCCAGCTTTGGTAATGGCTCCTCTACAGCAGTGCAAGGCAATCGATGTTTTTTTTGCTCTTTCTTCCATATTCGGCTTCCATGAAAGCTTCCTATCCAAAATGAGCCTTAGATATTTCACTGTATCCGCTGGTTGCAGACCAATGTCTCCCATTTTCGGCAGCAGTGCCACCGGGATCTTGTATTTTCTAGTGAATAAAAGTATCTCGGTTTCGATCAGTTTGTATGACAGTTATATACTATAGTTATCCAATCTGAATAATATATTCGGATATTGTAGCACTATTTTGGACAATAATCCATGCCGAATTTCGTGAAGATGATTTTCGACATAAAAAAAGAGACTTGAGGGATCAGTGTGTAGGGGCTATAGTAGCCCGATATCAGCGATTCCGACAAATTAGCAGCCTTTTTGGAAAGAAGAAGGTCGTGCATTTCATATCGAAATCTCAAATAATGATGCTTCCTTCTGGGTGTTACAAACTTCCTGACAAACTTAATATATTTTGTTAACGGTATAACAACAAATAACATTATTAAAATGTCTGTCGTGAAGGCAAAATTGCTCGGTAATAATTTAGATATGGCGGAATTAAATGCCGGGAATTGGACGTATGTACATACCTACACCGACACACAAGCCTGAGATCATTGATATCTACTTGGTGCATAAAATTTTCATAAATCTCGGAATGTGTCAACAGGTCCTGGCCAAGCAACGCAACAGGGTGGCGAAATGTACCTAAGGGACAAAGTATCTATTTGAGTGTGTGGGACTTCGACGCTGAAACAGTGAAATTAAATACAAACCAATAACAAGTGGAGGCCAAGCTACTTAATCAAACATTGAAGTATCAAGAGACAGACGCCAGGACACTACTGCATATCCTTTTCGTCCCAGCACACATATCAAACTATATGAGCAGCACTTCACAATGATCTGAATTTTCCGAGAAGGTGCAGTTTTCTCACCTTGCCTCACTTTCACTGGGACACACACACACATACATATACTGGTATATCACACAAGTGTCATAGGCGAGGAAAATCAATCCTTAGGTAGCGCTTCAGTAGTCAAGAGCTAAAAATCGAATCAAGAAATAACAACAACATAAGAGGGACACAAGGGAATGTTAATGCGAATTTCAATATTCAATATAGCCCTCTGCTTAGTGCGTGATTGCATGTGTGTGTGTGTGTGATATGTGCCGCCTCGTAATTGATATGTTTATTTTGGATTTTTTTACCAAACATGCATCTACATATTGACGCAGGAGTCCTACGAAAACAGAAATCCTTGGAAATTCAGCATTTCGTTTGCCTTTCGTTAAATTTTATCGCATTGTTGATTTGGTTTTACTTTTTTGTTAATTTTTTTTTGTTTTTTTTTTTTTGAATAATTTGTCATCAATGCATTTGGTTGACAAATGGTGCTGTCCCTGGGCAGCAAGTGCTTATTGGCTTGTTTGTTGTTGCCAGCAGCAGCCAACGAAAACATGCGTAATCCGATAAGGAAATTAAATCTTGTCGATGACGCTGTCATTTAGAAAATTAAATTAAATTTATAAAGACCTCACAGTCGACATTTCTCAAGTCAACACTTGTGTCTCAATGCTTTTCGTTAAAATAAAGGATTTTTTTTCTAAAAAGATAAGTGACAATATTATTGTGCTAGCTACCTTTTTCATTTTTTACATAATGTTGAGGTTGGGGAAAAGAACTCGGTTATGCACACTAGAACTTGCTAGAAAATAATTGATTTTGTGTAGTATGAAATTCATTTTAAAAAGATCTCTTTCGATTTAGATGCAAGTTGTTTCAGTTTCAGGTCAATGAAATTTGTTATTATACTAGCTGCAATAGCAGCAATCCTCTGAGTAAGAAAAGAACACTCGGTTGGATAAAATGGTACAATAAGCACAATTTCCTTCCGAGGAGCGTTTTCCATCCAACATATTTTTAATTGTAACCACATGAATCAGTCAACCATATACAAGGTGTGTTCCAAAGTAAATAGAACTTTTGGAATCCAGCGCCCCTTGGTGGCGCCATCTATATGTCGACTGGTGCGTTAGAATCTGCTATCTTTATCTATTGTCTAGTGAGGATTTCAAAAAAAAAATTCATGACATTTCATTGATTGGAATGAAGTTATTGCGTTTTAAGTGTCAGTATGTTTGTGTTATCGGAGCGAAAATGAGCTTCGAACAAAGAGCCAACATTAAATTTTGTTTTAAAATTGGTAAAACTTTTACCGAAACTTTTCAATTGATGAAACAAGTTTATGGCGATGACTGCCTATCCCGTAGCAGAGTGCACGAGTGGTTTCAACGTTTTCAAAGTGGGCTTACGAAAGGTGTGTGCACGGTTTGTTCCGCTTAAATTGACTGACGACCAAAAATTGTTCAGAATCCAACATTCGAAGGACATAATTAAAGAGGGCAAAAAGGACAAAAACTTCCTTTACAATATTGTGACCGGTGACGAAATGTGATGTTTCCAATATGGTCTCGAAACGAAACGCCAGAGTGCTGAATGGAAGGCACCGGACGAGACGAAACCCAAAAAATCGCGCATAGAGAAGTCAAAAGTGAAGACAATGCTGATTTGTTTTTATGATTCCAAGGGTATTGTCTACAAAGAATTTGTTCCACCCGCCCAAAACGTTTATGCGGTAATCTACCTTGGAGTTTTGAAGCATTTCGTGCGCCGTATTCGACGTGTTCGGCCCGAATATCGCGAAGATGAAAGTTGGCGTTTGTTGCACGATAATGCGCCGTGACCGATTATTTGACCAAAAATCACACTTTAACCATTAACCACTCCCCGTATTCACCTGATCTGGCACCGTGCGACTTCTTCGTTTTCGGAAAAATGCATTTGCCCATGAAAGGAAAGTGTTATGCAGACTTTCAGTAGAGGCCAATCAAAAGACTTGCACCGGCATACTGGCGACCATACCGGCCAACGAGCTAGAACACTCGTTCGACATTCTTTTGGACCGTGCAAAAAGCTGTATTGAAGCAGAAGGAGACTATTTTGAATAAAATAAATTGATTTTGCCGAAAAAATCATTTGTTCTGTTTTTTTTTTTTAAAGTCCTCTTCACTTTGGAACGCACCTCTTATTCTTATTGGTAAAATTAAAAATATTTTCTCTTTCATTTTCATTTCGAAATTAATTAATGAATTTATGAACAAAAATATGTAAAAGATATGCTCTATCCAAAATTTTGCTTTAAATATATTTTAAATCGTTAGAGATAGGGTCCCAAAATAGTTTTTGAATTTTTAAAAGGTCGATTTATTTGCTAAACATTCATAATAGGAGACAAGGTGAGTATATCCTTCAGATATTTACTACAGCGGCCTTGTAAAGGAGCGCAAATTCATCGTCGATATTGATATCATTAGCCTCAATGACCGCACCATCAGTTCTGCTTTCTCCAGACTGAAGACGAAAGCGAAGCGTATGGGTCTGGTTGTGAACGAAAACACGACGAAATATCTATTATTATATATCTAGGTCATGATGTCCGATTGGAAGAAAATACATCCAGAAGAGGAAGACCTCCACTCCCTTGGAGAGATCAGGTGGAGAAGGACCTCACTGCACTTGGTATCTCGAATTGGCCATCAAAATCGGAAAAAACCTCTCCGAGACTTTCGATACTAGATGAGGTTTTATATAGGGTGATTCTCTCTGTTGTGCCGTCTCCAACATAATGTTGGACACCACATACAAAGAATTATCATTTTTTTTCATCTCAGAATCAGCATATATTCCAATCTACCCCTGGAAATCAAGCAGAAAATAACTCTTGCTAACAGATACTACTTTAGGAGAATCTGAGCATCAGATCTTTCTCGGCGAACAAAAATTAAATCTCTTATAATTCCCGTCTTATTATTCGGCGCCGAAACAAGGACTATAACGAAGAAAGATGAGAAAGCACTTGGAGATTTCGAGAGAACTGTTTTTCGGTCTTTGGAGGTGGACGCGTGAGGGATGAGTACCGAAGAAGATGGAAGCACAAACTGTGTGAAGCCTACGGCGACATTAATACAGTCAAGCGCATAAAAATATACCGATTTCGCTGACTATGCCAAGTCGTTCGCATCGAAGACGAAAAGCTCCTTCGATTCGAGTCTCATGGATAAGGAGCAAGGACGCTCACGTATCTAAAGGTAGGACTATAGGGCATAAGCAGGCATAGGGATCCGTCTGCATTTGAAATCTACCACTGGCAGCACCTCGCAAAGTGTAGAGACTAAATTTTGAGTTCTTAGTCTTGACCGACCCACGGTGTAATGCCAAAGAAGAAGAATTAGATATCCCTAATCATATTTGAAATTTTCTTAGGTATCAACTGACTCAACTATCGTTGTAGGTTATGACTCCTCCCCTCAATTTTTTATATGATAAACGTGACGAACTGAGTCGATTAGCCAGGTCCATATGTTTGTCCCTCGGTAGATATGAGAACTGGTCCATGAGTTTTTGAGTTATCGATGTGAAACTTATAGGAACCGTCGATATCTATCCATCATAAGATATATTACTGTGATCAAATTGAAAGGTGAATTTGGTCCATTTCATCCGCTTCAAAGTAATCCCCTCCTGCTGCAATACTATGCGAACGAATTTTCCAGTCAGAGCCTTCTTCGATTCAGCTTTTATATCCTCAATTGAGTCAAAACGGTGTCCTCGGAGTGGTCATGTGAATTTGCTGAATAACCAGAAGTTACACGAAGGTAAATCAGGCGGATGCGGTGGTTGCGGCCCGATATTAGTTGAAAATGTGGCGAAAAGATCACGAATAACCAATGCAGCATTATCGCACTTCTTTGTTCAATAAATTCAGAGAAAGTAAAAATTGAAGAATTCACTTTTAGAGCCTCACAAAACGACGTATCTCAAATACTAATGAATATTTTGACGTGAAATTTAGCATAGATGTCACTAACAGTACGATTCATCTAGGTTAATATACTCGTAAAGAATTGTATTCTTTATGAATGCCTATACATTGTGGCGGTTAAGTTTTGATCACTGGCTTTATTGATTAGTAACTGTAGTTGGTCAAATAGCGGTAAAAATTCATAATGAAATAATTTTCAGGCGCTGTAAAATATATGAGACACTGAGTTCCTAAATAATATCATTTTAAAATTTCTAGTTTTGTAATATTAGTCAGAGTAAAAGAAAAAGAATTGTAAACAAATTTTAAATCACATTACTAACATATGTTCCCAAATATTTACATACATATGTATGTATGTATAAACAACTTTAAGCAACTAAAAAATAGGAGCGAAAAACTATGGACCACCTTGGCAAGAAAGTGTCCAGATTTTTCGAACAGCAGCTGTCAGCAATTAACAGTATTCTATCAAGCTCCTACTTATAATTAAAAATTTGTTAAAAAATTGAGATTTTTTCAAACCAATTGCATAAAAAGCTCGCAACTGCACGAAATTGCCACACATTACGCCACGCCGCTTTTATAGGGTTTCGTGTGCCAAACTCGGTAAAGCTGACGGCTGGCGGCTGGTGTTCGTAATAGCAGCTGCCAGTGTTTTGTTTGTGACCAAAGGCAACTAAAAAAATAAAAATTATCGACGCAACGAAGTTTTGCACAAAAACAGAAGAAACAGTAGAAGGTGTCAAAAGAGAAAGTGAAAAAATCGGAAGTAAAGACTCTAGCCAAATTTCTTTATTCGAGATAGATACTTGCTGTTTTTGTAATGTTGTTGTATGATTCTTTAGTTCCTTAATAACCGTAAACGAGGGTGTGTAGCAACATACAAATACTTATTTACATAACCCTAAATGTACTATATTATATAAGTAATATATGCGTTGGCTTGCCGCTGCGGATTGAATGACAAGAGAGACCCCATAGGAAAAGAACGAGGAGAAGAATTTTCTCAATACTCATTTTTGACAGTCAACGAGCTTTGAAGTTTAAAATGTTCGTACACTGAAAATAGCATAAAATTTTCATAAAAATATGCTCGTAAAATAAAGGAGTTTTCTTGAAAAAAACTGCTTTGCATACAGATATACAGTATTCTAAGAGAGTATAATTCGAGTTCATATTGAGTTCAGACCTTGGGGAATTATTCAAAAGGGAATCGATCAAATTACTTTGAAGTTCTGCCCTAGTAGACAAATTAAAAATCACTGCAAACAAATCAAAGTCAAATAATTTCATCTTATCAGATTGAATTTGTCGATAAAAGTTTTCTCCCCAGATCAGAACAACATTTTTTTATGTACGTGGGCAGTGTGATCTCCACAATACAACGTGAAAAATTTGTCAGGCGATTTTTCCCATAAAAAAAATTAACAAGGAGTTTGCTTTAAAAATTTGTGTTTTTAATATAATTTTTGCCGCGGAATCGTTGAATATATTCCAGAAGTCTTCCAGGAAGTCTATTTTATCACGAACACAAGTATTTGAGTGACACCAAGCATTCAGTGAAGGTCGTGAAGTCATCCAAAGCTTGCCTCAAGCGACTCGTCCATCCATCTCTCTACATGACAACAACATAACATCGAAAAAGTTAAAGAAACTGTGCCTGAAAATCGTCATTTCCGCAGAACAAAGTTAACGGAGGATTTCGACAATTCTTATGAATTCCTAGACTCAGTAGATTTTGGTTAATGTTTAATGAAGCATGTTAATGTTAGATTCGTACCAAAATACCTGAATCTTTGCAAAACCGACGACGAGTAGAGGTCGCAAAAGAGCTGCGGGACAACGTACCTGAGCATTAGTGGTGACGAGAAGTACCTTTATGGATATAATGTCGAAACTATTCAACAAGCTAGCAAATGACGTCCCGAAAATAAGCCGAAATCGAAAAACCCACGTCAAAGTCAGTAAAAATCAAAATGGTGCTCATTGTTGTCTTGGATTACCATGGTGTGGTTCACTCTGAAGAAGTGCGGGGTCAATAAGAATCTTATAACAAGTGAAGGGAAAATTGGTTTGAGTGCAGGATACTTTTGACTCAAAAGGAGCTAATGCTAAAGGCGATAATAAGGATTTATTTTAAAATGCAAGAATGCTACTGTTTTTTCGAACTAAATTTTATTTTGTGTTCGAATTTATCATATGACATCTCGTGCTGATATTAGACCTTTGTTAGTATGAAAGAATCCGGATGTAGAAGGGACGATATATGTAGCTTAGAGCATACGATTCTCGCACGCTTTTGCAACTAAAACAATAAAATTTACATACTTAAGTCATTTATAAAATTCGTAATTTAATCTCGTTAACTCATAAACATTTTTGCTATAATTTTCCTATCGACCCCTTTATTGGACGTCACAGTTAGGTAGCTAATACGAAAGTGTCAATTTTTTCAAATGCAACAAAAAAAGTTAGCGGTAGTTCAGGTGCGCACGCGTGTGGCCACAGACTTAATGAAGCGTGAAGTAATTTAATTGTTAGGAGAAAATCGACAAAAAATATAAACTTAAAGGCGATAATAAAAATTTTTGCAAGAATGCTACACACTAAATTTATTTTTGTGTTGAATTTATCATATGACATCTCGTGCTGATGTATCCAGATGTTTATGCTTGCAATGCTCTTTTTAAAACATTTTGTCATTTATTATTTAATCTCGTTAACTCATAAACAATTTTCTTATCGACCCTTTATTGGAATACAGTTAGGTAGCTATACGAAATTCAATTTTTCAAATACATACATATGCGCACGCGTGTGGTACAGACTTAATATGTGAAGTAATTTAATTGTTAGGAGAAAATCGACAAAAAATATTCACAAATTTGCATACACAATAATATATATGTACATTTTGTTTTTCAATTCTTTGTTGAATACATGTCGTATATTCGCATACATACATATGTATGTATGTACATTAGGGTGATTCAAAAAAAATTTTTTTTTCAATTGGTACTCGCAAAAATAGGTTCCTAGACACCTCTAAGAAAGCCTCTCCAAATATGAGTTTTTAATTGTAACGGGAAGGTCCTCCGCCTAACGGTTTTCTATTTTTTCTTATTATCAGATAGAAAAATTTATATCTCGCTTCCAACTACTTGAAAAAATATTTTGTTAATTAGGTTTTGTAGGAAATTGAATGCTCTAAAATATGCTCTCTTATGATTTTTTCGTAAACCCAACCGTTTAAAAGATATTAACGGTTGAAATTTGACTATTTTTGGAAAAATTTTTTATTTCTTATGAATTTTATAACTCAATGAAAAAAAATTATTATGAATAGATTTTTGGAGAGGCTTTCTAAGAGGTGTCTAGGAACCTATTTTTCAGAGTACCAAACGAAAAAAAAAATTTTTTTTTTTTGATCCACCCTAATATGCATTGATGTTTGACGATGAATATCTCGTAAACGCTTAACTTAATCGAAATATCGTAGTAGACCATTTTTATAGAGCAGTAAATTTCCTACAAAACTATGTGTATCATCATTCATAATAATTTTTTTTCATTGAGTTATAAAATTAATAAGAAAAAAAGAATTTTTCCAAAAATAGTCAAATTTCAACCGTTAATATCTTTTAAACGGTTGGGTTTACGAAAAAATCATAAGAGACCATATTTTAGAGCATTCAATTTCCTACAAAACCTAATTAACAAAATATTTTTTCAAGTAATTGGAAGCGAGATATAAATTTTTCTATCTGATAATAAGAAAAAATAGAAAACCGTTAGGCGGAGGACCTTCCCGTTACAATTAAAAACTCATATTTGGAGAGGCTTTCTTAGAGGTGTCTAGGAACCTATTTTTGCGAGTACCAATTGAAAAAAAAAAAAAAAATTTTTTTGAATCACCCTAATGTACATATCACCAGAAGTGAAAGTTTTCATTTCGAAGCAGCCAAAATTCAAAAGAGTTGTAAATGCATACACTTCGATTTTGAAAATACCATTCAAATTGATCGCAAGTTTTTTTCTAGGCAATCAACACAAATTATTTTTAACATTTTCTGATGCATAGCTGCATAATTATTATTTCAAACGTTATTCGGTAGGCAGATTGAAATCCCAAAGGAATAATCGATCGATAACGCCTACACATATTCATATGTATGTATGTATGTATGTGCAGTGAAGCGCCACTAACTGTCAGAGCCAGCATACGTGCTCATAATGCTTGATATGCCATATATAAAAATGTATAATGAGTGCACTAGATATCCTTGCATGTCCTTAAAAAATACTTATCCTGCACCATAACTCACGGGCAACCCGTTTCGTACGCCTTAAAGATTGATTATGGGCACCATGCTTCGAATCATTGCTGATGGGTGTGGTCAAGCAATATGTGAAGCTCGTAACGGCGCAGCAGCCGTGAGCGGCTAGCAATTAAATGGGGATACTCGACAACTCCATAAACACTGCATATTTCATCTTATTTTTCTTTTGTTGTTGCTATCAATTCGTAGACAATTTTATTATTTATTTCTTGTTTGTATTGCTGCTTTTCACAGAGCTCATCGCTCATAGCGGCATGCATGTGCATCCTTTGAGGATTCACGCGGTTATATGTGTGTGCACGTGTATGTGCTGTGGCTTTGCGTTCGATGGAAAGGGGTAAAACGGGAACGCGACTTAGGGCGTGAAGTCAGACACGAGTTCTAAACGCATAAATAATTACAATGCTCACGTGTTTCCAGGAATTCTAACACAAATTGAGTCCTTAAATGTGCAAGAACGTACGCAGACACACATACAAACAGACGTATTTAGAGCGCTCGTGTTATATGTAGTATATGCTATATTCGTTTTAATTGATGGCCACCTGACTGCGCGGTACACTCCTTTTGGTTTCCAGAATGAAACGAGGTGGAGATTTATTTCGGTCACTTCTTAAAGTTATTTATAAAAAAAGTGGTTTAGTTTGACTATTAATTGTATTCAAAACATTAACAAATATGTAAATTACATTTTTCAAAACCTTTTTTTAATTGTCAAGCGAGTAAATAAATTACTTAATATAGTAAGTTACATATTGTATGTATGTCTGAACTCATTAGTGTGCTTTGCGGCAATATGGCGGGCGGAATTAATAATTGTTTTGTATACAGAAGGATACATTGTCATGCTTGACGCCAAGCTCCGATCAAAATGTCTCGATATTCAATTGTATTGGGAAACTGTACAAAAACTAATAACCAAACAATACAAACATACATACATATATGTACATATGTATGTATATACTTATGTAAGTCGTTACGACCAGTAGAGAAGCCGAACATGAAGAAAAAAATAATACATAAATTTCTAACGCCTTCAAAATAGGCTCCTGAACCAATATAGGCATATCTCCTTTTTGGAGCGTTATTCTATAGATTACTCATCACCAGTAATTATGCGTTTGACGAATGTAGTTACCTCAGCTTTTGTTGTTGCTGTTGTAACGGCAGAATTCTACCGAGGTGACAATCCTTGACCGGATAAAATTTCCGGGTCAGTTCCGGTAAAGTGGACCCGACTGTTGTGAGAATGGCGTGTGACCTCAACAACTTTTGCATTGGTACCTGTATAGCATTGACATGCTTCATTCCCAACTTTGAGAACCTCAAATGGTTTTTTGTTGCCAAAACAACGACTCTATCGAAATTTTCAAATCACTTGCTATCGTCAATAAAAGAGGTGGATTGACGACACGCATGACAAGTTTTCGATGACTTCACGATCTTCGTTGAAACTTTATGTCACTCAAATACGTGTCTTCGTTATTTCGTGATGCGTGACTCCTCAAAACACTGCTGCAACATTTTCAAGGATTGCGGAACCCGTAATTCCATTAGAACCCGACAAACACACACTCATTGACATATAGAAATCAAACTTCACACGAACAAAAAAACGATTGTACCAATCTAGAAAAAAAGATGCTTTTAGTATATCCGAAATTCGACTCAATGTAACTAAAATATACAAAAAATCTCTCTCAATTTGAAATTAAAAGAAACTTCAAATATATACATATATACGTTTCATCAACAACGATAAATCCTTTTGCATAGATAGTATTTAACTTCTCATATTATTTTAATTACTATCATTTTACAAAAAGAAAAATTCACACGCTCTGATTCGTATCCAAACAGTACTCGCCTTTTTTCGGATGTATGTATTATGTATGTATCTATGAACGCAATTATCCGCACAGATGCAACGCCTTCGACGGAAGTGATCGCATGAGTTCTAACAAATCGCAAGTGCAAAAATTCACACTTTTCCCTTTTCACTAAGTGATCATTGCATGTAATTAATCAAGTAGTTTAATGAGTTGCTATGAAAAGTCTATTTTTTTTCTGAACCGACGCGTAAAGGCGTATGATTAGTGTAAATTTCAAAATTTTTACTTGTTCCGGCTTCAGATTTGATCTGCTGCGCTTATTTTCTTCTGCCACTTACCTCTTATTATAATTAGAGTTGAGATCTATAAATGGGTTCCGCTTTCTTGAAGACATTGCATTGTAATGCCGGAATCTTCTTAGTCCGCAGTTATAATGCCATTAATCGACAAAATTACTTTTTTAGCACTTTTGAAGAAGTATAAATAGAAATAACCCTAATTATTTTCTTATGAAATCTGAAGATTCCTTGAAATCTTAAACATATTCTTCAATTTTCTACATGCCAATTATTATAACACAAACACTACAAACTACATACATATGTATAAAAATTGTAAGACCACACTCATTCAAATTAATTGCAGACAATATAAAAGATATTCTTAGTTTTAACTACTTTTGTTCAACTAAATTAATCAGAAATAAGTTTATTCGCCAAAACGGATGCTGGATTTTTCTAACGTTAGCGAATTTTCTATTGACAATTAAAAAGTGACAGCTAATTGAATTAGAGCTAACCCAACAAGCAACAAGTTTGGGTGCCCTCGTGGTCAGAGATTTTATCTAATAAATTTCTAAATATGTATTTAAGGTTGAAATATAAATAAACGTAATTTAATTTAAAGTCTTTCAAAGAATTATTCATGTTATAAATATATATATATATAAACGATTTATCTACGATTAGTTTTTACTTGAAGCATTGCATCGCTGAAGATACACAGTATGTTCAATCAAATCCATCGTTTGCGCTGCAAAAACTGTCAAAACTAATTTGTTTTTAGCCGCCGCATGCGTGGACATTTGTGTTCCAAATTGGTTCAGATTTGTGAAGTGCTGGGAAAATGCCGACCATAGGTGTGAAACGAGATCTGCTCTTCGAGCAACTTGGCCAGAAATATAGTAAGTAATTAGCTTAATAGGTACAAGTATGTTTTGGCTAATGTAATTGTTCAACACGCTCACAGCTGACGATGAGTTCCAGCAGTTGTGCTTTGCTTTCGGTCTCGAGCTGGATGAAGTGGTTAGTAAATAAATTGCATTTCTATTCATTCAGTGAAATAAACGTTGTACTTTTATTGATAGACAACGGAAAAACAAATGCTAACCAAGGAACAAGGTGATGTAGCTGCAGTTGCCGATGCCTCTGAAGAGATTATTTACAGAATAGACATTCCAGCAAATCGTTATGACTTGCTGTGTATTGAAGGCTTAGTCACCTCTTTGCTCGTGTTCCAGGGCAAGTAAGTTTAAATTATTCAGCACGAAACCAATAAATACTAATTATATTTATTCTTTAAAGAATAAAGCCGCCCAAATTTATTAAGGTGGAACCAGCAAAACGGCAAGTTCTTAAAATTCTACCCGAAACTGCGCAAATTCGTCCATTTGCTGTGGCGGCCGTTTTAAGGAACATAACCTTCAACAAAAATGCGTATGACAGTTTCATTGAACTTCAAGATAAATTGCACCAGAATCTTTGTCGCAAACGTTCTCTAGTCGCAATCGGTACTCATGACTTAGATACCGTACAAGGCCCATTTACTTATGAAGCTCGTACGCCGGAGAATATAGAATTTATACCATTGAACCAAACCAAGAAAATGAATGGACATGAACTGATGGATTTTTACACCAATCATGCACAATTGAAACAATACCTACCAATTATACGCGATTCTCCGGTGTATCCTATTATTTATGATGCTAACGGTGTAGTATTATCATTGCCACCAATCATCAATAGCAATCATTCAAAGATCACGTTACAAACGCGCAACGTTTTCATCGAATGCACCGCAACTGATCTGACCAAAGCAAAAATTGTGCTGGACACCTTAGTATGCATGTTTTCAGTGCATTGTGATGAGAAGTTCACCGTCGAACCATGTGACGTTCAACAACCCGATGGTACTGTAGTTACTTATCCTCAATTGGAAGTGCGTAAAACCGTGATATCGGCGGAAAAGGCAAACGCTTACATTGGTATACAAGAGGAGCCAGCGAAAATTGCTGACATGCTTACACGCATGTACCTCGAGTCAACAGTTGAGCAAGGAGGCTGCAACATCACCGTGCAAGTGCCACCCACAAGACACGATGTCATGCACGCTTGTGATATTTACGAGGATGTGGCCATTGCTTATGGCTATAATAACATTAAAAAATCATTGCCGGCCTTCATGCATATCGCCAAACAATTTCCACTTAACAAATTGACCGAGCAATTGCGTGAGCAAGTGGCACAGGCAGGTTTCACTGAAGCCATTACTTTTACGCTCTGCTCACGTGATGACATCGCACGTAAATTAAACAAATCCATTGATAGCATAGCGGCCGTGCATATTGCCAACCCGAAAACTTTGGAATTCCAAGTTGTGCGCACCACCTTACTGCCAGGCTTACTGAAAACGCTCGTGGCTAATCGTAAAATGCCGCTGCCATTAAAACTCTTCGAGATCACCGATGTGGTGGTGGCTGATGATGATACTGAAGTTGGTGCGCGCAATGAGCGTCGCCTCTGTGCCGTCAACTGTAACAAAACAGCCGGATTTGAGGTGGTGCATGGATTGCTGGATCGCGTTATGCAACTGTTGGATGTGCCATGGAAGTCGGGCAATCAAAAACATGGCTACTATCTGCAAGCAACTGATGGTATGTCAAAAGTAACAAAATTATTATATTTTATTAATTTTTATTTTATTTTTTCTTAGATCCCGCCTATTTCCCCGGACGTTGCGCCAGCATTTTGCTAAACGGTGTAACCATTGGTCGCATTGGCGTGCTGCATCCCACGGTGCTGCAGGCTTTTGAATTGACCACACCCTGCTCGGCAGTGGAGTTCAATATTGAACCGTTCGTATGACAGCGTTACCCAGAAATGTTGAAACCTTCGGTAAAATAAATATGCTGCAAGCGCTTTTGACACGGTATTATGTAATGGACTTTAATGAATGAATAAACCAACGCATTGCCAAGCGTATTTATGAGAGCAAACATACTCAAAACGGCTTTTCTTAATTATTGGAGCGTCAGCCGCCAAATGTTAAAATTTGTATGCGTTTTGTTGTTGTTGTAGCGACAGAAAACATCCCTGAAGTAGATTAAAGGAATGTTGCCGAGTTGACAGTCCTTGGCCGCATGAAAATCCGGGTCCATTCCGGTAATTACATAGACCCGACTGTCGTGGGAACCCCCTTCATTTGAAACAAGCTTTATTGGTTTACTTTAATTTTATTTATTTCTTGTTTTTTTTGTATGTTCATCAGTATAATCAACTTTATTATCGTCTTATACTGAACATAATTCATATTATCTGCTTTTTTTCTGTGTGTATGTATGTATGTGTTATATAATTCTTGTTGCTGCCAGCTTCAGTTTTTCGCTGCTGCGTTTGCTGTTCCGGTTGTGGTAACTGTTCAATTGTTGCATATTTTAAACTGTTTAGTTTAATTATATTTTTATTTTGCTTTTGTTTTCCTTTGCCATTATACCATTTATATATATAGGGATTCATTACTTAATATTTTGTTTTGTTTTGTTTTATTTTTATTATTTATTTTATTTTTTGCTTTCTTTAATGTACCATTTAGTACCGTCTGTAGCATTGCTAATATAATCAATAATTGTAATTATAATATATTTATGTAATATTTAGTAATTATAATAATAATTCATAGTATTCATTACAAGTATAGCGATAATAATAATAATAATCGTATTCAACGGTAATCATCATTATATTTTAATTGTTTTTTCCGTTTTTGTTTTTATCCTTGTGTATATAGTAATAATTTGAATATGCTTAGCGCGTAAACAGCAGTTGCAATAATCATTATGTCCGTGAAATTGTCGGGTAACAACAACAGTACGTCATTGCATTGATACTCTGCAACAAATTGTATGCATTATTGTTTTGTTTTTCAAATTTACTTTTTTGCCTTCGCTACGTATGCATATAGTTATGTATACGTGTGTGTTACACATGCGCAGTTTTTTTTTAATTTAATATGAACTGTTGTTGCTTTTTCTTATTTATTTCTGCTATGATTTTTAAGTATGAGAATTGGTTATTATTCGTTAGTTGTTCTCCGTTTATTTTGTTGTTGTTGTAATTTTAAACATTAATAAATGTATTTCTTACGTTGCTTTGAAGCCGTTTTATTTTTTGCTTTTTTTTACACATTCCTAGCGGTTTTGAATAATAATTATCATATAATGAACCATTTACATATACAATACATATTATGCAAAGTTATATGCATGCATGTGTGTTATATAAGTAATTTATGCACGTTGCTTTGCCATTAAATGTAAAAAGCAAGGCGAAATCTGTTGTTTTATAATGCATTTGCTTTTTTGTGTAATTAGATAACTACATAAATTTTACTTGTTACAAGTGTGTTGGTGTGTGTGTGTGTGACAGAAGCGCGAAAATAGCACAAATTCTTTTTTTTTTGGTAATTTTTTTCTTTTCTTCAAAGCGTTGAAAAACTAGAACCAAAATTTGCAGCTTTGCATTGCATAATTTGCTCTCTTGTGTGTGCAAGTGACACAAATGTTTTTCTTTTAAATTTTTTTTTTGAAATTTTGGACCTAAATTTTTATTTCTTTTTTAATTCTAATTAAATATTCTGCCAAATATTAATGTTTGCAACTACTCGTTCATATTTTCTATATTTTTTGTTCAATTTTTCATTTGCAACTACATTTTTAGCTTCTAATATTACGCTTACGCACACGTAATTAAGCAGCAATTCGTGTATTGCCTGCGTAACGGCATATGTTGTATGTATGCATGCAAGTATGTATGAATTTATGCGTCTAATCCTCTATAGATTTTCAATCGTAGTATGCAAGTTCTTGCAATATAAGTAGATAGGTTAATATGTATGTATGAATGTATGTAAGTAATGGGTTTGGTTATGTGTATGTATAGTGATACATTTCATATGATTTAGTTGGTAGTTAGGAAAAGTAATACCCTAGCTACACAATTTCGTTAAAAGTGTGTGTGTTTTTCGCTTAACAGCTTATGTTGGTATGTAATGTACGTGTGACTTATACAATTGGACACCTGAAATCAACTCAAATTGGCAATAATCTGCACTTGCAGGCATAAAAATCACTGAAAACAAAAATACGAACACAAAAACAATAAAATAAAAACCTTTTTTGCTACAAAACTACTTGCAACAGGGTAGAACTAGCACAAAAACCGTTAAAAAAAAACAAGAATTTGGTTTCGTGGAGTACAGACCACAACGAAAAGGTACAAATCACAAAACTTCAAAAATTCTACTTAACTCTGCTTCGGTTTCCTCAATTACAAGCAATTTTTATCAAAGGGACAACTCGGATCGCCTCTATAACAAATAAACAGCAAACTATAGCTACAGATGAACATAAAACTATCGAAATATCCGCACAATATTATAGCAAAACAGCAAACGACAAAACACACTGATACACAGCTCAGGCGACATAGACCCTGAACCAATTACGAATCCACTTTGAACGCAACACCTCATTTTAAGCAAAGGTAGGATAAAAACTGAAAACGTAACCCAAATAACCGCGCAAGCACACCAAACATGCCTTGCCGCGTAATTGCCAAAACCCCAAGATGAGACATTTTTGTTGTTGTTTTTTTTTGTAATTTTCACTTTTTCTGCTTACTTGTTTGTTATTTTCTATAAGAATTTCATCATTTCATGCATACAAATATATAGTTCATATAATAGATAATATAGTTTATAATGTATGTAGGTATAGGCAAAAGTAACTAAAAACTAATAAAAAAAAATGAAAATTTTACAAGTGCAAACCGATTGTAAATCTACGGCAACATCAGTGCGCATACGCGGCGCTGGCCGATTTACGTGCAACATAAAGATAATAAATGTATGTATTATGCGTGTATATTATAATAGGGGTATGGAGGTGTGTAGTGGCGCAAAAGTACAAACATCCATCCCCGTTATATACCGGTATACAGTAGTTATTAATAAATGTTGTTGAAGTTTTCGTTCTAATTGAGCGCGTTGCAAACTTTTTCTGCCGCTGTTTGGACTTTTATCGCTTTGCTCGCCTTGTTTTTATTTGTTTCTTGTTGTTGTTGTTGTGTTTTAAGTTTCGTTTGTTTTCGTATGCTTCACTTGCATTGCTCGTGCATAGAGCACAAATGAGCGATAAAAGAAAATAATTCAATCAATCGTGTGTTGTTTTATCGGTTTTTTCTTGTTTAGGTAATTAAATTCTCTCCGCAATTGTTGGTTTCTGTTTTTTTTTTCATTTTCTTTTTTGTATATAATAATCATTATGTATGTAATTGTTTTTTTGTTATTTTCTCATTTAATATTTATATTCATTCACTTCTTTTCAGCTTAATCCAAAGATATATACGTATATACGCGTAGGGTAGCTAAGTATGCATGTATGTATATATAAGGGTATTTTTGAGTGCGTGTATATATGTGTATGTGTGTATATGTTGTTGTAATAGTAGATTTTTTTGTAGTTTATGAACTGCCGCTTATTTTACGCCTTCTCCTTGTGGCCGCGCCGCTTCACCTGCTGGCAATCAATTTCCAATAACATTTTTTGTCAATATTCATTTAAAAATTTTTGTCGATAATTTCGCACCATCCTGCTGCTGCTGCTTTTGTTGTTGCTGTTGTTGTTGGTGGTGGTGGTGTGCGGATTGTTGTTGCTGTTGTTGAGCACTGAAGCATCAATTGGACCAATTTTGCCACATCTGTAAGTGAAAAAAGAAAAGCGTATAAATACAATTAAATTACTAAAATGAACAGCTGATTCTGTGACCAGGGTTGCAAATAACGAAATGAATGAACTTTAAATTAAAATTTCTGATTATTTTATTGTGGCGAAAATCTTAATTAAAAATAATTTTTAAATATGTATTCGAAAATATTGGAGTGAAAAATTAAAAATTAATTTTTAATACCGAAGTCAAAAATAAAAGCTTTTAATCACAAGTAAATTTGAAAAATGCGTGTTCTACATTTTTGAACTAAGGCTCGCACAGAGCCACCATATAAAATGGTTTTGTTGTTGTTGTTATAGCGGCAGATAACATTTCTGAAGTAATTTTGTGGAATGGTGCCGGGTTAACATTGCTTGACCGGTTTAAAAACCGGGTCTGTTGTGGTTACTTAGACATGACGATGCTCTTGAGCAGTGAACGGCAAACTTACACATTCAAACGATTATATTGTATCGATTTTTAATACTGACTTTACAATTTTAAATAAAATTTTAACTAATTTTAATGTTTGCAACCTAAGTATATTTTCAAATTAGAATTAAAAAATCGCTAGCTACTCTGAACTAATGAAATGAAATATTTTCATTGTATATATAGTTTTATTTTTCATTGCCTTTTTTATTTAAATTTAATAGCTCACCTGCTTGTCGTGGTCCCACATTTCCAATTTGTCAACGTGCCCCATTTCTGCGCCTTGACCCATATACGGGTAGCCATAGGGTGGCATTAGGTTCATCGCTGTATTCTGTTGCAAATTATGTGGTGCCATCGAGTTGTGATAATCGAGAGGCATCTGTGGATGAAAGAAATATGAAAATATGTCACTTACGTTGACCATGGTCCACAAAAGTGAAATGCTTACGTGAAATTGATCCTGCTGATGATGATAGTCGCCAGGTCCACCCATGCCACCCAGAGCACCGCCAGCTGCTGCGCCACCATAGAAGCGATATTGCTGCTTCATCCAATTCGAATGCTGTTGCACCTGCTGTGGTGGTGCCGCTTGCTGCGGTTTGTCCATCATCCAAGGGCCGTGCATTAGGCCAGCAACAGCTCCGGGCATACCGGAACCGCCCCCCATGCCATCGTCCATACCGGGGCCCGGCATGCCACCACCGCCGCCCATATTCATTGGATAGTTGTTGCATTTCCATGAGGCGCGTTCGGTGCCGATAGGTCGTGGCATTTTGCGCATATCCTCTTGCTGCTGCTGGGCGACATGTTGTTGTAGCAGATTGCCGCTGACTGCGGCGGCTTGATTAGGTGACATTGCTGCCGGGGAATTATTTCCTGCTCCACCCAGACCACCATTCTCCAAATTCAACACATCCATATAGCCCCCATACCAACGTTGAGCGGCGGCATTTGGCCCTGGTGGGCCATTTTGTGGTTGAGACTGTGCACGTGCACCAGGCGCTAGATTTGCACCCGGTGCCATTGATTTGCCTGTTGGGAAATTAGGATTTGCCGGTGGAGGCGGTGGCGGTTGATGTTGTTGGTATATGCCACCACCCAATAATGGCTGTTGCTGTGGTGGTTGACCGATTGGCGCTGGTGGCATCGAACCCATATTGCCTACACCGCCACCGGGTGCACCGAATGTCGAATTACGTAGATTAAGTCGTGATAGTGGGTGATTGCCATTGCCACCAACGCCACCCATATTACCATGCATTTGCATACCGTAAGGAGGTGGCATTTTCACGTGATGCGGCATACCTGCATTGCCAGCGACGTTCATTGGTTCAAAGAAACGATTCAATGGCGGTTCACCAATGGCGCCGGGTGGTCCGTTGTTGTTGTTACGCGCCGAGTGATTGGGACCGATCGGACCGAAGTTCATGGTAGGTGGTTGTGTGCTAACCGCACTGCCCTCTAGTGTGCCAACATTCGATGAAGGTGGCGTATGAGAGGCGTTCCCTACACCTGACCGTTGTTGTTGGTTGTTGTTGCTGTTTGGTGGCGGACGTTGTATAGCCAGACCACTGGCGGGCATACTCGATGAGGCATTGTTATTTGAGCTCATAGATGTGTTCACTACTGGTGGCTGGCCGATCGGTGCTGGTGGCTTAATAACACCGGGTGACATGTGTGTCTCGCTGCCATTAGCTCCACTGTTTGCGCTAGATAGCTGCATTTCTTTGGCTGAGGCGGCGGCAGCAGTGCCATTACCACCGGCCAAACTGACACCCATATCAACGCGTTCGCCAATATTTGTTGTTGTAATCGTGGTACTGTCACCACTTGTCGCTACCGAAGACGCTGTATTAATTCCGGGTGAAGAGCCCGCAGTCGACGTGTCACCACCTGCCTTGCTGGTCGCAATTTTGCGGTTATGCGTTTGTGGTATAGGGTTGCCAACACTGTCTATCAGTACTATACCAATCGGTGCAGACATCATATTGCTGCTGGGCGGAGAAGCCGAGTGATTCGATGAGGCCTTAGAACTTCCACCTACTGGTGAATTAAGAATATTGCGATTATAACCTGGTGCCTTTGAGGCATCCGCTTTGGGTAGCGAATCACTAACGAGTGCCGATGGTGAATTGTACATTTGCACATTATCCCCCACTGCGTTGTATAGTTAAAGAAAAGCGTGTATTCGTTGCTTATTTTTGAAGCGAGCTGTGAGCCGAAGCTGCCAGCTGTTGTTGCATTGTTAAGTCCGTCAGGGTGGCCAGTGGCTGTCGGTTCAGCACAGTTAATGACAAGTTGTTGTTGCTGTTGCTGAATATCCGTAGCAGTTCCCACTGTAGGATGTACTGCAGCGGCGGACGCCGGAGATCCGCTGTTCTGTTGCTGGTTCTGAATCTGCTGCATTTGTGAGACTTGCTGTTGCTGCTGTGCTGATGAAGCCGAAGCGGCAGTTACTGGTGAGCCTTGGTTACGCTTATTTGGTGGTCCGATTGGTGTGACGGCACGTGTGCCGGGTGCAGCGGCAAATGTTGCTGCTGTTGTCGATGTAGTTGTTGCAGTTGTTGAGCCTGACGTGAATGTTGCTGTTGATGTTGTTGTAGCAGAATGCGCGCTCGATACTGCGGAAGCTGCAGAAGCGGCGGCGGCAGCGGCAGCAGCTGCGGCAGCCGCAGCATTCACAGCAGCCACTTCAGCTGGATTAAAAACGCCAATAGGGCCAGCCAGCGCATTATTGGCGCTGTTGTTATTTTGATTGTTGCTACCTACACTACCGCCTAGCTGTGGCACTGAGGCGGCGCTGCTAGGAACAGGTTTACCGCGTCCGTAAGGTGCAGTTGCGCCTATACGTCCAGTGCTCAGGCCATCACCGACTTTTTTCGATGGTGAATTATGAGACATGTGCGCAGAAGCAGTACTTCCGCCCAATTTAGCAGCGAATGTCTGTGTATTGATAATGGTGTTATTGCCTCTCTCGCCATTACCCGAATGTTGTTGTTTGCCTGAGTTGCTAGCTTTCTGCGCATGCATAGCACTACTACCGTTATTGTTATGAGAGGAACTCGTAGACTTGTTATTGGCTGCGTCTTGAGATTTCAACTTCTGTGACGTGATTGTGGACTGCGACTGGCTGCCGCGATTACCCGGTTGTTGTTGTAGGAAAGCCGTTTTAGCTGTTTGCGAGCGCACAGCGTTCGACTTGCCACTGCCACCAGTGGATTGCGTTTTACCGCCCTTTGAGCTACCAGCAGCGGAGCCTTTAGAACTAGCACCGGTATTACCACCAACTCCTGAGCCGTTGTTATTGGCTGAGTGGGGACAGCCATTGCCGGCGTTGTTAGTTGTATAAGTAGCCGATACCGATGCCGATGATGATGTGGAGGAAGCTGTGGAAGCCGAGGAGGACTGCCCCGCTGATGCCGCTGTTTTGTTGTCCCAAGTGCCTACACTTAAGGGCAGAGACGACGCCTTTATGCTGGTATTTATGCGTGGCAACATCTGCAATATGTCTACGTCGGGATCCTTGATGAGTGCCAAGATAAGCATGTGTGCCTGCTTAGTGGCATCGGTTTGTCCTTTAATGGTAATGCTGCGTTCTGATTGGTTCTTGCCTTGTTTCTCAACCTCGATATGAGCGCCCGTGGTTGCGCGTATTGCGTTAATGTTGCTGCCGGCACGGCCAATAACACGCGAAATCGCGTTCACAGGCACTTGCACTTTCTTACATGTCATTTCAGTGGCAGTTGTAGGAGCAGTTGCGGTGGCACCTCCTGTAGCGCCACTTGCGTTGCCACTTGCAGCGGCGCTAGGGACACCTGCCGATGCGGACGAAGCACTGGTCGAAGCGCTGGTCGTGGATGAAGTAGTGCTACTTTGTTGGGTAGAACTCTTACGCACCACCTCTTTCCAGCCATCCTCGCCACGTTTGGGTGGTGTCGATTTGTGCTGTGTAGTACCGCCAACGGCCAAGTGATCCTCATGCTTTCCAGATTTGGCCTCTTCATTCAGAAGAGCAACGCTACTTTTCATGAGGCAACGTGAAGCTGAGAAAATTAGTGACTTCCGCGTAGTTGGGATGCCAGTACTAGCGGGGATAGGGATACCAGCCTTTGCTGCATGCGCGGCATAATGTGGATCTATAGACTTATCCGCAAGGTACATTGCATGTAGTTCCTGTTCACGTTGCGATTGGCGACCACTGCTAGTTAGTTGGCTTTCTTTCGGCGCAAGGTTCTCTTTCTCGCGTTGTTTGTTCGTGTCACGTTTTTTGCTCGCCTCTTCCTTCCGAGCGCTGAGCTGCTGACTTTCGATCTTTTTGATGGCTCCAGTTGATGTGCTGGTCGACTTTGCTGTGCTATGTGTATTCGTTGGCTCGCCTGCTTGTGTGCCGGACTTTTTTGCACTGGCACCATTACTTTTTGCCGGTGTTTGTTCATGTTCTCTATCTGGTTGTTTTTTGGCTGAGGCGGCTTGTTTGCCCACATTTCTGCTTGACTGCGCTGGTGTGTCTTCAGCTGGAGCAGCATTGGATGGCTGCTGTGCGCTGTTGTTTTCCTTGCTGTTATTACTTGGTGATGCGTTCTTCTTTTTCTTGTTATTTTTACCGTTTTTGCCATTTTTATCGGCCTCACGCTGCTGAACGTTGTTATTGCTGTTACCAACATTAACTGTTTTAATTTCGGCGCTCGAGCATGAGCCTTGATCGATGCCGGAATCGCCCTCTTCGCGGTAGTTCGGTACATTTTGATTATCGTCATCATCTTCAAGCCCATTCTCCTCACGATCACTGTCATCGTCTTGATCCGAGTCTTTTTCGTCAGCATCATTTGAGCCAGATATTTCACTGCCGCCGGTGGCGCCCTCCATTTGGCGTCGCTTCTCCTCTTTCTTTTCCAACTTCTTCTTCTTTTTACGCTCGCGACGACGCGCTGCAGCGGCTTTACGGCTCTCTTCACGTGTACGCTCATTATCCAATTCCTTGAGTAGTATGGAAGCATTTTCATTTGCTTTTACAGCCTGTGCCTCTTTGGCAGAACGTATGAATTTCATGCAATCGTGGCATTTCTCAGACAGTTCCTTATCACTGATGGTACTAATGAAGCGACTCATCTCCTGATCGGAGGGAAACTGTGTCACGAATTGTACCATCCATTTCACGGTCTTGGTGTGACCCTTACGGAAGGCAGCCATCAGACATGATACACGACGATTGTCTTGCGAATCAATGTCGGCATTATGGTTATATAATATCTCGACGACGCTCAAGTGGCCACCATGTGCTGCCAGCCAAAGCGGTGAATTGCCTTTTTTATTTTTCACCTCGACGGCGGCGTTACGTGCCAACAGTAACTCGACAAACTTCAAGTGACCCTTGTCAGCTGCAATAGTGAGTGCGGTGTCACGTGATGTCGGTACAGGTGCTGCGTTCACATCGGCACCCTTGTCCAACAGTACACGTCCTACATCAATATAACCTCCCGACGCCGCTTCCATTAGTGGTGTAAGTCCGGTTTTAGCGCGGTGCTCAACGTTCGCCTTACGATCCAATAGCAAACTGACCACTTCGTGGCGACCTTGGAAGCATGCGAGCGTTAAAGCAGTGTTGCGGTTAGTCTCAATTTGCGCATTTATATCAGAGCCCTGATCCAAGAGCAATTTAACGGCGGCAGTATGGCCATTCATAGCGGCCAACATTAACGGTGAAATACCCAATTTGCTGCCGGTGCGTGAATTTATCTCTGCGCCATGATTCAATAACAATTTTATAATATTCACATAGCCACCGCTGGCTGCCAAACTAAGTGGCGTATAGTCGGATACGTTACGATGTTCCTTGTTGGCATTGTGTTTCAGCAAGAGTTCAACCACTTCATAACGACCGCCCGAACAGGCCAAAGAAAGTGGAGTGTCCTTAGTGCGCTCCGATTGTGCCTCTAATTCGGCGCCGTGCTTTAACAGTATCTCGACAACCTTCTCATGACCCGCTGTGGCGGCCAGTATCAACGGTGTAAAGCCTTTCTTGTCGCGATGCTCGATGTTGGCA
Source organism: Bactrocera neohumeralis (assembly GCF_024586455.1). NCBI lineage: Eukaryota > Metazoa > Arthropoda > Insecta > Diptera > Tephritidae > Bactrocera > Bactrocera neohumeralis. The sequence continues at coordinate 50,868,390 of NC_065919.1, forward strand.
TTACGGTTTAGTAATAGTTGAACGAGCTCTTCATGGCCGCCGGCACAAGCCAAAGTTAGTGCGGTGTCATGATTGGAGTCAGTTTCCGAATCGACATCGATAGTCTTGTCGGGTGTAGTAGTGGCAACGGTTTGTTGGTATTGTTGTTGATTCGTGGTATTCGCTGGAGAAAATAAAAATAAAAATTGGACATGGAATGTGTTTTTCAAATTATAGAATATGAAGACGAAGCCTCAAGAAATTGGATCACGATAAAAATAAATAAAAAAATTAAATTCGTACTGTATAAAATCGATAAGGTTTTTTAAGTCTCGAGTGTTGGATCACTCCGAGTTTTGTAAGCTATAATCTATATATATTGACGACACGAAATCTGTGTATACTTAAAGTAAAATAGCTTAACATCCTTTCCTAGACACTCACCTTGACTGCCTGCTGGTGTTTGACGCAGCGCAGCATAACGATTGCGCTCCTTACGGGACTGTTTGTCGATCGCTTTCTTTGCGATGCCGCCCGAGATTTTTGTCGATGTTATTATAGGTGGTTCGGGCAGTTGTTGTGCTGCCGCTGCGGCAGCTGCAGCCATTTGCTGTTGTTGCGTTGAGAGTGTGCAAACGCCGAGTCCAACATCATTCGTTAGTGGTGAGATAGTGGCATGGAATTGTGTACATCCTCGTGCTGCAGAAGGTGAGGCATTGCTGAAAGGGGCAACGACTGGTGGTTGCGTTTGTGTGGCAACTTGTACCTGTGGAAAATAAATAATTAAATTAAATGAATAAATATTCGCATCAAAGAGACTTATATACTGATTTGGCGACACTCTTTGGTAGGATATACATATATATCATTTCGTTACATACATCTCGCTATGATGTAAAACAACGCCTGTATATCTACTATATAAATTAACGGAATGAAAATATGGCGGTACGCTCTCGATCCTTTCTAACCATAGAACGACGGTTGCTAGTTTAGCGGCTGAAAACATTCATGAAGTAATTTGGAGGAGTGCTGCCGGTTTGACAATCCTTGATCAGATAAAAAACCGGGTCTGTTCCAGTTTCGGAGACCCGACATTCTCGGAAATGGATGGAACGACGGTCTGTCAGTGTATATGCGAACTAGTTCTATTTTTGAGATATCAATCTGAAATTTGGCATATATCCATTCCTCAACAAGATGCTGCACATTTATCGGAACCGCCTATATCGAACCTTTAACAAACTACACGTCCTTATATGGAGAACTTTTTATATTTTACAAGATATCTGCACGAAATGCGGAATGGATTATTGTTCAAGGTCGCAGTACAAACTACGAGTTCAGAACGGACTACTAAAGGATATAGCTGCCGTACAAACTGATGAATCGAAATCAATCAAACCTTCTATGGATTGGATTGATTGAAATACACAAAATTTGCCATGGATTATTACGCAACTCTTACTCCGAAAATATTATTCAGACCGGTCTGCTATAGCAAATAGCTGTCATACAAAATGACCAATTGAAATGAAGTCCTTGTAAGATTTTTTTTTAATCTTCGGACCATTCACACTTTAAGAAAAGCAAGTGGTAAGGCAATTCTAGCGTCGGTGCAGCTGAAGTTAACTTTTTTCGTTTTTTTTCATTCCTTTTCAATTTCAAACTTTTTACCTGTTGTTGCTGCTGTTGTTGTTGTTGCTGTTGTCGTTGCTGTAACTGTTGTTGTTGTTGCTGCAATAATAACTGCTGTTGTTGAAGATGTTGTTGCTTCTGTTTGAGGACTTGCTGATGCAAAGCATGTTGCTGCAGGAGCAGATTACTCTGCGCCACCTGATCGAGTGTTGTAGGTTGCTGTTGCTGTTGCTGCTGTTGTTGTTGCTGCTGCTGCATTAAACTTTCCGCTTGCTGCGAGAATTCATGCATCAGTTGTTGTTTTTGATTATCTGGCAACTCTTGCAACTGCAAATGCTGCAACTGTTGTGCTGCATCGTGCACATCCTGCTGCTGTTGCTGGTGTTGATGCTGCTGCTGCACCGACGGTGGCAGCTGGAACAGCAACTGCAACGATTGGGCCGACTTGTCACCACTCTCCACATTGAAGACGTAATTGGCTGCGGCGGCTGCTGCTGCCTGCTGCTGCTGTTGTTGTTGTTGCTGTTTCTGTTGCGGTTGTTGCTGCTGCTGCTGTTGTTGTTGTAGCTGATTGGCCGCACAGGCCGCCAATGCTTTGCGCAATCGATCGCTGGAACGATCCTGCTGCAATTGCTGGATCATATGCAACTGACGCTGCTTTAATTCTTCCTCATCTTCTTGCAGTATAAGTTGCTGGTGTTGTTGTAGTTGTTGATGCGGCTGTTGTAGCAGAAAATCACCTTGATGTGGCAGTGTCTGTTGCATTTGCTGATGCTGCGCAGCTGCGGCGGCTACGGCGGCATCATCTGACGGAAGCGGCAAAAACGAGAAAGTCTGGTGGTGTTGATGCTGCTGCGTTGTACACGAAAAAAGTATGCAATTATTATTATTGTTTTAACTAAATGAACTGAGACGTTTCAAGATCAGTAGAGGAATTGTTATGTGAGGTTATGCCAATTAGAAAGTTTACACAATTTTTTTTTTTGTTTTTGATTTTAATTTCGCTTTTTGAAGGGTTTGTGAGTTAAACATGCCAATATGTTGGCGATTTAGCCTGTGCAGGGGAGTGTGTTTGTGTATAGGTGTATGGGTGGGAGTTCGAAAATGATTAAAAAGGGGCATACCTGCATTTGCTCCCCCATTTGCAGCTCATGCTGATATTCGAGAAGCATTTGATTAGTTGCCTGACGTTGTTGCTGCTGCTGTTGGTCTTCGGCCGAAAGCAGCGCCTGCTGATGCGTCGCCATCAAGTGATCCTGGCCGGTCCACTTCGGCGTCGGCATCCAGTTGCTGCTAAAGCGGTTCTTGCATATTGAATTCAGGTCGCCCAGCTCGGCACAATTATGCAGCTCCTAAATAACAACAATGACAAAGAATAATCTACGTAACAAAAACATCAACAGCAACAGCAACGTGATTGTGAACCAAAAAGAAACTTTGCTCCAATAGAAAAATCATAAAATATTTTATTTTTCAATACAATCTTGCTATTCTCAAGCGAAAGGGGGGGGTTAAGAGAATTAAATTTGGATAAGTAGAAAGGATAAATTATAAATATAAAATAAATAACAAACCAACCAAAAAAAATCATAAAATTTTGGAGGACTCAGAAAAAAATAAAAATAAATTGATGATGTTTTAAAATATTGACGAATCTCGAATAAAAAACAATGGTAATAATAAAAGGGAACAGTAAAGTTGATAAACTATGTATATTCTATAAAGCTTTAGCAATTCGTTATCATTATCACATTAATTTATATACATATATATAGTATATATAAAAATAAATAAATAATAATACTAATAATACAGAATAGTAAGCTTGTTAAATTATCTCTATGAAGCTTCAGTAATGCACCGTATCATTGGTGTATAAAAAAATCAATACTCGGTTGAAAGTTTCTTCAGAGTTGTAAGAGGTCAAAAAAAATTGTAAACGCCTTATTAAAAATATTGCCACACATCTAACGGCAATATTTATTATCGTCAAGCACGCAACAAGTCATTAATTAGCAATTTATACCAAATTATTGAAGGCTAACTTAACTCAATAATAACGAAATCAATGCTTTTTGCATTATTATAAAATTATACAAAAATTATTTTGACTAACCTGCAACGAAGGATCATTTTGGAATATTTGCAATATATCATCCATATCGCCGGGAATATCGCCAGGGAATTGGTCAAAGCTCTCCAATGCTGGATACATGCCGGTAGCGGTTATGACGCCAGCAGCTGTGGCACCATCGACATCTACACAAACAGAAAAATAAAACTCAGCTCAAATTTGTACCTATAGTTGACACTCAATTTCAACACTTACCATGTCCGACCACCTTGACAGCATTGGCAATGTCAGCGGCTGCAGCGGCAGCATTTGCAACATCGGCTGCTGCGGCGGCGGCTGCTGCTGCAGTGCATTGCTGCAAGGTGCTGAACGCTGCGCTGCCTGAAGCTGTTTTGAAATTAGCAATCGGCGGAAAGACGTGCACCAAATCGGTTGGAAAGTCTTGACGGAAATCACAGAGTGCCTGAGACAATTCGTCGCTTTTATAGGCGACATTCGAAAGTATTAAATTCTCAAGCGCTTGCGGTTGACGATGTGCGCTCTTAGCACGTTTCGCGTTGCTTAATGCCATATCATCGTCATCCTCATCATCCTCATCGTCTTCTTCATCCTCTTCCTCATCTTCTTCGTCTTCTTCGCCACCAATCACATGCTTCCTTATATCTATACTCTCGTCATCGTGCAATGTCATTGTCATATCAATATCCTCCTCACAATTGCCATCCACTTCTCCTTCTAATTCTTCATCGTCTCCATCTTCTTCATCATCTTCGAGTACTTCTTCAATATCATCACCTTCCCCATCACCATCACCCTCTTCTTCACCATCCGCCTCACCGCCTTCATCGTAAGCATGTTGCTCCAACATATCATGCGCTGCAGCGGACTGATCGGCTTCAACAGTGGCATCTTCATCGTCTTCAGCTTCGCCATATTCGTCCATGTGCAATGCATTTTCATCAGCATTGTTTGCATCACCGGACATGGCAACATGCTCGAGCAGCATATTGGGTGCGGCAGCTGCTGCAGCGGTGACCAACGTTGCAAGATTCTTCATTTCAGCAACGCTCTCGCCATCCGGCTCAACATCCAATTCCACTTCCTCCTCCAACACAGCAATGCCATCTTCGCTGTAGATTTCCTGTTGTTGCTGTTTATTATCTGGCAGTGGTGGTGGTGGAGTCTCGGTTGGTGACTTCGGTTGGTCATCGAAGAAGCGTGGCATATCGTACAACTGGTAACGTTCCTTCAAATACTCTTGCTGTTCGGCGGCGCTCATACCGCAGACGGTTGCCAACGCGGCTGACGCAGCATCATCGCCCACATTGCGTGATTGCATTGCTTGGAAAGCTTGCAATATGGTAGAGGTAACCTCATGCTGCTGCTGCTGCTGCTGCTGCTGCTGCTGTTGTTGTTGATGTTGGTGGTGATCCTCGGTGCCGATAGCTGGCATGTGCAGTTGTTCTTGCATAAACGTTGCTGCTGCGACTGCCGCATTGGAAGGAGACGCCAAGGGAGAAGCTGGAGAGTTGTTCAATGCAATCGCGTTATCGCCACCACTACTCAAATCTAAACCGCTTGACAGTTGTTGTTGCTGCTGTTGTTGTTGTTGTGCGGCAAACGCCATTTGTGTCATGATAACCTGCTTTGTCTGCAGGCTCGGTTTGATTTCGTTGGTTAGAAGTAACGGCTGTGAATTGGTACAAGTGTTGAGGTTAAGGTAAATGAACGCACCGAGTATTCGGAAATTTTAAATAAACATAATCAAAGTTATAATTGGTTTGCACTTCAGTGGAGCTTTTGGAATTAAATATAGGTGAGATCGGATATACATACATACATACATACATACAAAACATAACCTCAATTCTAACAATTAGTCTAATTTAAAGTACATGGAATGTTCATAATAATATTTTCTCTATAGCATATATCCGCAATTCAAACTGAACGAACAAAATCGAGATAAAGATTTTGTATAACCTCTTTTATGCTAAGGAAATCACCCGTGCAAAGTATTTTAGTATCAGTGCAGGGCGAAGTTTTTTTTTGTTAATTATTTCACGCTATTTATCATATACAGTAAAGCATGCTTACCAATTTATTGTAAATGGATACCATCTGGTTTTGTTGTAGTACAGGCGATTGCGGAAATACAGTTTTACGGAATTTGTTATCCTTTTTCGATACTGGCTTAGCTTTTGGTCGATCACTTATAGCTGTGCTCTGCGACACTTCCGATGGAGTTGTGATTTGGGTGCTCTTTTGATTCAAATTGTTATTGGTATTTTTATTGGTGAAATTGCGATTATTTTGTATACTGTTTACTGCTGACATAGCCTCCAAAGCGGCAACAGCTAGACCACTATTTTTGTATTGCTGTGTGTTCAGCATAGTTTTAGTTGGATCCTGTTGCAATTGCTGCTGTTGTTGTTGGTGTTGGTGTTGACGTAGCTCTGTTGCTGCATCGGCAACAGCGCTGGCATCCAGTAATTCAATCATCATATTATCCGATGGCATGTTAAGCATTTGTTGAGATTGGGCGCCGTTGCCGGCATTGCCAGTTAGGAAAATCGAAGTCATTTCGTTATCGCCCAACGCACTCACACCTGCACATTTCCATTAGTGAAATATAAATAAAATACATAAATACAATAAAGTTCATAGAAGGCAGCGGCCATAAGACAACTTACCCGAAGCAGCATTGCTAGCCATGGCCTCAACGCCCTCGACACCAGTCAAGTCCATATAATTAACAGGTGGCAATGCATTTGCCGTTACAACCGACTTGTTCTCAATACCAATCTATAAGATTTGGGAATAATATTTTCGAAAAGATTTTCATTTATATTAAATTGTATTTAATTTCAAGTACTACCTTGTGGAATTCGGGTTTAAAGAAGCAACGACGCATGAAGCAACGGTTTTGTTGTCCATCTGCTTCACTACCAACTGCTACAATGGAGCCACCACTTCCGTCATCGCCCAGTGGTTGCGAGCGCACCTCGTCCGGCTGCTGTTCCTGCTGCTGCTGCATTTGCTCCAGCTGCTGTTGGTGTTGCTGCTGTTCAAGTGCGATATTAGCCAAATTGGGCGTTGGTAGGTTAAGCTCGAAAGGCGCTGGTGGCTGGCGATTCTTACGCGATGCATTGCTACTCTTCGACTTCATTGTAGGCTGCACTGAATGCTGTTGCAATTGTGGTTGCAATTGGAATTGTGGTTGTTGCAGCGATTGTTGTTGTGTAACAACACCGCCCACTGGTGGAGCTGGCGGTGCCTTTTGTGGTGGTGTCAAAGCATTTATGTGCGTCATGTCCAGTTCGAAATGTTTACGCTGTGCATTGTTACTGTGACCGGGTAGAGGTGGTTGCTGTTGCTGCTGCTGCTGTTGTGGTTGTGAGAGTTGCTCACGGCCCAATGTAAGGCCCTGTTCGAAACCGGTTTGCAAATGAAAGAGGCGCGACTTGGCAATTAAAGCCTCCTGCTGCTGTGCGCTTAACGAGTTGATGTCGATGGCAGCGAACTCCTCGCTATTTGCATCACCGGTCGAATTTAATGGCAAATGTTCTTCGGTGTAGGCGACAGCTGTGACAACATTGTTGTTGTTCGTGCCATTGGTGGTGGTCATTGTATTGGCGCTGAATTGTTGTTGATGAAATTGCTGTTGTTGATTCGAAACACGCATCGCTTCGGATACCTGTAAACCGGGCGGAGCACTCAACTGCTGCAACTGTTGTTGCAATTGTTTGTGTTGTTGCGGATTTACGAAGCGTAAGGTGTTATTTATATTCACTGGACCGGCGGCAGTGGCAGCATTGGCCGCGGCTGCTGCAGCTGCTGCTGCCGATTGCAGTTCGTTCTGGTGATTTTGCACGAATAACGGATATTTGAAGAGTAATTCCACACAGCGCGTGTGTCCACCTTTAGCGGCCTCAATCAACATGGTACTGTTGTCTTTTAACTTATGAAAGGGATCAGCGCCACTCTTCAGCAATAACTCGACTACGGCCTGATGGCCTCCCGCACAGGCTAAGGAAAGTGGTGTATGGTCGTTGCTGCTGCTTGGCTTATTGACATCAGCGCCTTTTTGGATAAGGTATTTTACAGTACATAAGTGACCGGCACGACTTGCCTTCATTAGCGGTGTACGACCGCCTTCGGATTCGTGCTCTAGTTCGGCGCCATAGCTTAATAACACCTCGGCTGCGTCCGTGTGTCCATTTTCGCAGGCATGTGTTAGTGCCGTGTCACCTGTCTGTGTGACTGCATGGACATTAGCCTTATTTTCCAATAGGTAGCGTACCAAATCGGTGTGACCCTCTTGCGCTGCCTCCATTAGCGGAGTGGAAGCACCCAGTTCAATGTTTGCTCCTTCTTTAATAAGAAATTCGACAACCTCACTGAAGCCTCCACAACAAGCGAGTGTAAGTGCGGTCTCTTGAGTCTCCTCTGTGGTGGCATTGATCTCTGCGCCTTTGCTCAAGAGCAGTGCAACCATATCTTCATGACCCTCTCGTGCAGCCTCCATAAGTGGTGTATAGCCTTCGTCGTTTACCTCCTCAATGTTAGCGCCACGCTCGATTAGTAAAGTGGCCAATTCGACGTGACCGCCACAAGCAGCTAAAGTCAATGGAGACTCAAACGAATCGGTTGGCATATTCACTTGGGCTCCCGAATCCAAAAGCAGACGCGCTACTTCGACATGACCATCCATTGATGCTTCCATAAGAGCGGTGTGCATTTCGTCGGTCTTGTGTTCCTGATCAGCGCCAGCTTGTAATAGAAAACGCACCATATTCAGGTGACCCTTGTAACAAGCCAGCGTTAGTGCGCTTTCTTTGAATTCGTTCGAGTGTGTATTAATACCAGCACCATGATCCAAAAGTACCTATAAATAAAATAATTGTTTTTTTTTTTTTGTTTTTTAAGTTTTGACACATGAAATTAATAAAATTATTATTATTTCTTCTAACATCAAATAAGATCAAAATTGTTCATTGACTCCCTTTGCACTGAGCACAATTCGCAATTTTTGATTTGTAACTCAATCTCAAAAGAGAAAGGGTCAGTGATAAGGCATAGTTAACTTGTCTCAAATCTCGGATTATCATCATTTGCTCTTAACATAAATTATGTGTTGTTGCCTAGACCTGGACGCTTACCTTAGCCACTTCAACATGACCGGCTGATGCTGCTTCCATTAATGGTGTATGCCCATTTTCGTTTTGTTCCTCCACATTCGCACCATGCTTTAGTAGCTCCTTAACTACTTCCACATGACCGCCGGCACAAGCGAACATTAACGGTGTATTTCCAGTGGCGCAATGGGCATTCACATCAGCATTGTGACTTATCAGTAGTTTGACGATTTCTACATGACCAGCGGAGGCTGCCTCCATTAAAGGTGTGCAATCCTTTTGGCCCTTGTCTTCTACTTGAGCTGCCTGCATGGCGAGTAGCACCTGCGCCAGCTCGTAATAACCAGCTGAGCAGGCCATCGAGAGTAAGGATTCGCCGTCATCAGTGGATTCGCTAATATTCATAGTATTTTTACTTAGCAATCGGCGAACGGTCGGAACGTCGTTGTCGGTGCAGGCGGCAATAAGAGTTTGGGAGAAAATTCTGCAAAAGATATGTTTATATTAATTTTCAACAGATTTTATGGTTATGAAAATTAAACATACGTTTTTTCGCGTGGTGTGTTGCCGCTTCGCATTTTGGTCAAAGCCTGTTTAGTCTCATCGATGGCATGGGTGGCATGACGTAACACAGGTGGCTTCTCACCTAAAATATTTCAAAACAATAATATATATATGTATAATGTCGGTCAATTTCTCTTCGTTTACCTTCGTAGTGTGCGCAGTTATTACCTTCCAGCAAAAAATCGCCAGTCGTTTCATTCGGATCCTGAATTTCTTCGTCATCATCCTCCTCTTCCTCTGTGGAGCCAACCGAGAAATTGCCACTCACTTCATTTGGCGGATCCTCGTCTTCTTCTTCATCCTCTTCGCCCTCTTCCTCATCATCATCTTCATCCTCGTTGTCTTCCTCAGATTCGTTATCCTCTTCATGCCCACAACTATCAGCATCAGATTCTGGGATATCATCCTTAAAATAATATTAATAATAATATATTACTGATTTTTAATTTCTAATGAATACGTTTTAGAAAGAACTTTTTTTTTTAATTTTAAAGAATACTTTTTAGAAAAAACGAAACACAAGCACTAAGGAATTATTACGGTAAGTATTTTCTACTTTAGAAAAGTACAAAAAAAAAAAATAATTAGAGCAAAGTCATAATTTTGATTAATGTAAAAGTTATTGAATGATGAACTAAAGCAATGGACGCGCGCATCCTTGTGTCTTTGGCCACCAACATGAAAATCTTCTAGGCGTTATTCCTGCCGATGTCCACTGTTAATAAGCCAATAAGTACCACAATGGCGTTTTGGCGTTCTTAATATCTTTACCTAGATATGGAGATGTTAATAAAATCTTTTGTTTAGTCAATATTTACTAAGAAAAACCGATTAATGTGCCAAGGCGTTTGATTAGGATATTAAGCTTTGTTATGCAACCATTGTCGTAACAGAAAGTTGTACAATTTTTGATTGCAGAGGTAGTTCTAGGTTAAAAATGCAAAAAACGCGAAACTTACCAGAAGATCTGGCCTTAGACACAAGCATGCCAAAAGGATCTATAAAAAGAAGAATGAAAGTAAAATATCAACAAAAATTAAATGAAACAAATGGGGATAAGTTATGCAGATCGATCGAAGAAAAAGATGTAGCGGTCAATTACTACCGCATACCACTGCTCACAAGCAGGTTAGAATTCGAAATGTTGATGGTATGTTTGCAGTCAAAGTCATCAAAATGATTATAGAAGTGAATGGAATTGAAAGAAAACTAAAATTTCCTCCAAGATGAAAATGTGGAAGTAATGAAATTGTTGTAGGGCGTCTTTTTATTATAATTTACAGCGATGTGTTTGGAAATGTCTGTCCTACTGTCGCGAATAACATCATACAAAGAACACTTTAATATATTCAAATTTCCAATTAGTTTACGTGTAATGCCTTTTATTGCATTTGATTTACTTAAAACATTTGAATCTGCGCTAAAACATTTGGATCATAGCTAATGAGAAATAGATTTAAATTTATTGTTGAGAATGTGCAATCAACTCTTTTTTTTATTAAAATCTTGTAATTGTTAGGAAACCTAACCTAGCAAAAGTATCCTGCATTATGTTTTATAATTTTTTTCTTTAGTATTATTATTTGTAGGGGAAACATAAACGTGCACTTCGTCAGCTCTGCATCCGTTCCCGTTTTGTACGGTCCACCATTTTAAAGACTTCGTACATTGCCTTTGTTTGATCAAAGAGTCACACAGAATTTTTACGAATGCAATTAGCAGTTACAGACACACAGCGAAAATTACACTGAAAAAAATATGTGCACGAAAATTCATAAAACAACGTGACCAGCCCAAACAATGCAGCGCCAATGATAATAATGATGACGCTGACTTTTGCAGTCACCATCGGCGCCGACGATGACAGCGACATCAACTAAAGATGCAAAGCCGACATATGTATTTACTTTACTATGGACCGGAATGGATTGAAAATGGAATGGAATGAGTTGTGCGCGATTATTGGTTTATGCTTTGCGCACTCGTTTCTTTGCCAATTTCTCTTTTAATTTCATACATATTTATATATATATATTTTCCTACTTATGTTTCTCTTGCCTGATTTTGATATTAATTATTGTCGCTATTCATTTATCACACGATTCGCATATTTGACATTATACTTTCATTTTACATTTCTCGAATTCTATTTTATACACTTTGCTGCCTTGTACCAAGCCCAAAAAAGAAGTAAATAAAACAAACAAAAAAGATTAAATGAAAAAAACTCGAATGGCCATCCATTCGTTTTCTTTCGGAAATTGGTTTATTTTGGGGGTTCGTTGGTCTGTCTGTCTGCCGCAGCTTGTTTGTTAGCCATTGTCAATGGTTGGAGAATTTAAAGAATTGTATGAATCATCAGCAACAAATTAAGGCGAAGCTCAATAATTCTCAGCTGCTTTGAAAATCATTGCCGGAACTTCATACTTTGCGCATACATCGTGAGCAAAGTTCAAACATTTTGTTAAATACTACTCATGAATGTAGTATATACATACATATGTAAATAGCAATTATGTTATATTTTTATTGCTACTCATGACCCCATATGTACATACATGTATGTATGTATATGCACCGATAAATATTGTTGAGCATTCATACTAGGTATAGCAGTTGTCTGCGGTTTGCACGTTTTTCTGGTATTTAACCTTCAAACAAGAGAAAAAATCAATTTCCAAAGAAATTTCACTATAACGACAATGTTGTTCGTAGGAAAGTGCATTTACCCAACTTTCTGTTTACTAATTTACATCTTTGCTCGTTTGATATTTCAACAAGTTTTAGTATTTGTAAATCAGTAAGATGTTTAAATGTTTTGATTATACGTATGCATATCAATAAATGTATGTATGTACGTAGATGCATTATGTGTGTGTAAAAGAAGATATATAGTGATATTTATGAAAAAGGGAGGCAATCCAAAGTAGTTGGTCACTTATCATTTAATGCCTTTGAATAAGACAAAAATAATACAAAATGGGGTCAATATCGAGGGTACGAACTCCCGCGAGTTATTATGCTTTATTGATTTTCGCGGCAATTGTGATTGTGTCCAAATTATGAAGCAGAGTTTTGACAAAAATGCTGACTATTCATTTACCACTAATCATTGGATGAGTAACGATCTTAGGAACAAAAATTCCTAACCTCAAATTCCCTAATTCCCAATTAGCTGGAGAAATTTTAAAAGAATAATGTATAGTATATATCTATCTATCTAATGTATAGTACACATGGATATGTATGTATGTTCGCCTGGTTATGTTCATTTTATGATTAATTTAGAAATGAATATTCCCATGAAAAACCAAAAATCGGATCCGAATCGATCTTAGAAACGAATTATTCCCAACTATCTACTAGCTGAAAAAAATTTAAATGAATTACGAAATAAATTTTGTTTAATAACACGATAAGACTAAATTGGATATAGTTACAGATAATGCCATGAAATGATAAGTTAAAAAAAATTATCTTCAAAATTTTAAATATTTCATGCCTAAAAATATGATAACTGAACTGTCTGATATGTGTATGATCTGTTTTTGTATGCACATACACTTAAATTTAAACTCTCTCAAGCTGATCCAACAATTTACCAACACAAAGTCAAACAAATAATAAATCTTTCAACACGCCGACCGCACGAACAACCGACCGACTGAACGACCATTTGACTCAAAAAAAGTCGAAACTAACCAAAAATCAGTACTAATCAACAATATACAATAAAATATTTTTTTCCTTCGCACGCGCAATCGGTATTTACTCGCTGCCAGCAGGGGCAAAAATGTGGAAAACTGAAATTAAGCAACGTGTTTTGAGTTTGTAACAATGATGAAAAAGCAAAGGAAACGATGGCATTGCTACAAAAGCAGCAAAAACCACACTACAGCTAAATAAATAAAACGCAAATATATACTATGTGTGTACACTTAATGCAGTATATACAATTGAAGGTAGGTAAAAATCATTTAATTTATGAATTTATATGTATTGTAATCTATAGCAGAGGAGACGACGACTTCAAAACAATGACAACAGGAACAGCGACGACGGAATTACATACATACATTTTTGCATGCGACATTATGCGGGTACATAGCATAGTCGGTATGTATTTTCAATTCCGATCTAACGACAATAATGATGACGATAGCTAAAATAATAAAATACGCCACGGGAATGTCGCTACAAAGGGGAAGGAAAAACCAACCTACACAAATATCATAATTATTAAAGATAATAATGGCAATGTGACGATAATAGCAGCAGCGATGGTTGAAAAGAACTATGATCAATAACCACAATAAGGGCGACTAGACACAACACTGTGTTTGTTGTACAGAAACCTACATATATGTGTGTACAAACATATGTACATTTATGCGTGTATGTGTGTGCTTACACAAAAAATATACTTATTTGTACAAATATTAAACTTAGTGATCACAGAGTCAGTCATTTTGGTTGTACGAGGTTGTAATTACATACAAATATACATCAAGAAATTATTATGACAACAGCGGTGAGCGTTGTGGCGTTTTTGTACGAATCATTGACCTCAATCGCAGTGGATTTTAGAAAGAACTGTTTCTTAATCAAATGCAAATAAATGAATATTCTTAGAACTATTCATACTAAAATGTATTACTAAATCTTAAAAAATTATTTCAATTGTTTTACTTGGTGCGCCGTAAAAGATTATCCTCAACCTGGTATATGAGACTAGCCGCCGGAGAAATAAAGTATGTAGTAAAATATATATTTTGAAGAAGTCCAAGGGTTATGGATACACACATGGTGAGTCAATAAAATAATATATTTTATAGCGATAATAATATTTCATCATTAATGCTAAACAAAGAAACTGGACAAATGGAGTGTTCAATTGTAATTACAAAACGATTCGAATTTCAATAGTCACATTTCAAATATGCCATGATGTTTTCGTTAGCTCTGAATAACACTGACCTTACTTGTTTTTGTGGGAACACTTATGCACATGTCCCTGTACATCTGTATTTAATTTTTCAGGTAGTGCAATATGCACCCAGTAGCAGGCACATACGCTCTGCCAAAGATGAGTAATATGATGATAATGACGATGACGATAATGATGTTGAAAGTAAACGAACTGAAAATCGATTTATAGAAGCTATGTTAAGGGACAAAATGGAGCTCTATGTAAAATAAACTGTAAACACTACATATAAAATATACACATGATTGTATACATAAATATATGTATGTATCTACGTTTTAGGGCAACTGAGCTAAACTATATTGTTTATTCCATCACCATAGCTTAACTACTTAAAAAACGAACATACAAATTAAATTGTCAACTTTTTCAACGATCAACGTTTTTAAACATATGTAATTGGATTTTATAGTTCAAATATTCAGATTTGTTTAGAAATATAATGAACATGAATTTAATGAAAATTATTGAGCGAATTCTTCTTAATAACTTACCGATTCTGAAACTGACTCTTCATCAGATTCAGATAGATCTGGTGGTTGGCGGGATAGTTCCGTATCAGTATCCGAATTTTCGCTGGGTCGCTTATGACGTGTGTCAGACGAGGCCAACGATAAATTGGACGATGTTGACGATGAGGCGGAACGAGAATTTCCAGCTATGACGGTGGGTATACCAACAGCTGCAGCAGCATCAGCAGCTGAAGCTTTCAGTTTTTGCTTAATAGCTGCTACTGCTCCAACACGTGAAGATGTTCCAGAATTGTTATTGCCGGTACTACCGTTTCCGCCATTGCTACCATTGTTTTTTGTAGGAGCTGTGGCATTCTGCGATGTGTTCACTAGTAATGACAGGGGATTTGTTTTTATTTGGTAAATTTTTGCCTTTGCCGATGCAGTTGTGGAAACAGCCACGGTTGAAGCATTGTTAGCGGATTTTTTATTTGTGGATCCCAATGCTTTACCGTTGCTACTGCCGCCGGCTGGACTAAAGGACGTTGTTGTATTGGCAGGTGCGTTCGAAACTATTGCAGGAATAGATGACGGATTAGAGGTGTCGGTGTTGTTACTACATCCAGTACCGCTATCAGTACCAACTCCCGTACTTGTGATTGTTGACGCTGGATCAGGTGTTGTACCACTAACGCAATCGGCCGCAATGGCGTTTGCGTTAACATTGGCACTGGATGCGGCAACTTTGGCGGCTGCAATTTTAGACATTTTACTGTTATTCTTTATATTGATGCTAGTACTGCTATTGCCATTAACGGCGGCGGCTGCGGGAACTGCGGAAGCAGAATAATTATTATTGTTGCTTATAAGTGATTTAGTTGTATTAATTTTACTGTTATTATTGTTGGTAGCCGTTTTTTTGCTGCCTGCTTCTGGGACAACTGCAGTTATACTTTCGCTACAACTATCAGTATTGATGGGATTAGCGGTCAAGATTTTTTTGTTTCCTCCACCTTGTTGTGTTGCATTCCTTGATAACTTTTTTAAGGAGATGTTGGTTGTGGTAGTTCCAGATGTAACAGCGGCGGCTGCTACAGCTGCTAATTTAAGACTATTGTTATTGCTTTTATTGTTGTTGCTGTTAACGTTAACTGCTTTCTTTATTGATTGCAGGTTCGCTGACTGCTTCAATTTGCTGGCAGTAGACTTTTGAGCTTTAATTGTTGAAGCCACGGTAACTGCTGATGTTGATGCCGATGCGGGTGTTGTTGTTGTATTATTTATATTAGACACTGACGTTGGTGTCGACGTTGTAGTTGTTATAGCAGTAGAACACACACTTAAGTCGTTACTTTTATCATCATTATTCATTTTCCACCGTTTTTTTTTTTTAATTTTTCACTACACTATGCGTATAAGCGTGAATATTAATATTTCACTTTGTTCTGTTATAAATTTAATCACTTTTTGATTCGTTTTAGATGTTATTGTTCCACTTAGATCTATATATTGAAGATTTTCTAATGATATAGAAACGATACACTTAAATTATGTATATACATATGTGTAATTTTTCTTAATGTAAATTTTAAAACTACACTGATGAGAAATACGTACTTTGTGTGCTATTGCAGAGCTGTGCAATGAAAAGAAAGAAAAGCAGAGTAGAGCGACTTTAGGTCGGCTTATTCTATTCGTTGTTTGTTCCTTTTATTCTAGCCCTAAACGTGTTTACAGTGTTGCCATCAGAGTTGCAACAAAGCGAAAAAGAATCTTTGCAAATACAACTCTGAGTGAAAGATAATTATTAAACATACAAATTTTGGACTACACTTAACAGATGAAAAATATTTTTCTGCTACTAATAGAAAAAAGAAACAATAATATTTTGGACTACAGTATTTGCATTTGAAGCACAATACTTGTCATATGCAATACTTCTACTAACTTATATTTTTGCTAAGTGGCAACGTTAGTTATCATCGCCATTTCGTCACTTTCTCATTTTCTTTTATAGACTATTCTACCTTGCGTCTTGCACTTTTAAAATTTTCCGTTTTTCCGACTATCCTCTAAATGGCGAATATTCGTTTTCGCTAAAAGAAATTCCTCGAAGCAGAATTCAAACCAAGAGGAAAAAATTACGTTTTTCAAACAACAAAGCAGGGGCGTTTACACCGTACATTGACAAACTCTTATACATTTAAATTATAATTCTCATAATTGCAGGGTTCTAAAAAAAAACTTTGAACTTTACTTCTTATAGTGTTGTAGTTGGAAGAATGCTTAATCTTGTCAAATACAAATGCATTTTTTAAACTGCGAAATAACTACAAAAAAATTTGAACATTCGCCATGGCCTTTTTCCAACTTGTCACTCCATTTTCCTAGGCAATTAAATATATTCTAGATGACAACTATATATGTATAAACAATATTATACTACCCTATCCAATGGTTTAATCCTCCATGAAAATTATCTAACAAAAGTAAAACATTTGAAATATTAAATACTTCAATTTACATTTTACACGACAACCGAACTATGATCAACCAGCCGAACGGACGAGCCATAGGCACCTACCGAGCGAACGATTAACATTTTTCGAGACTTCTCGGAAGCAAAACACAAAGCACAAGTTAAAGAAAAAATGGTCACAAAGTAGAAAACGAATAGCCAGCGGAGCCGCACTCACATCGCCTCACTCATTGCTCCCTATACACACTCATGCACACGTATTTCACATAAGCTAAGTGTGTAATGAAAATTTTTTCTCGTGAAAGGCAAACTTTTCAAACGCAATTTTATGATTATATCTTTTATTTACCGCACTGAAATTATGATCAAATAACACTCTGCCACTTTAATTATAGTTTTTCAATAGTTTTAAGATTTACCGTTGCGATTTTCTAGCAATTTTTAGCAATTTCCTGCTGCAGCGATATCGTTTTCGGTATCGTTCCGTCACGAACGAACGACAGGCACGAGGAACCATTCGTCAGTTTTAGACAAGAAGAACAAGCAGGAAATAACGAGAGATTATTATTGCCACCTGTAACAATTGTTTTTAGGAGTTTTGCTCAAAACAAAATCATGTAAATTTATTTTTAAAATAATGTTTAATTGTCTAATTAAATATATTTTTACAAATAAAATTTCTAATTGCACAACTAAATAACAAAAAATTATATAATTTATTAATTAACATCATCAAACATAAATGACGGTTATGGTATGATATCTGCGAGTTATCTCGTATTAACCGTTAGTACTTCCTCCCCTTCATGGATAAGTTATCATTTTATAGAAATGGATAAAATATATATGTAAGATTTTTACTTATTTTATTATGTGCAATCAATTAAAACATCAACTAAAACAAACCTACTAATTATGTACGTAATGAAGACTTTAGAAAACCACTCAATTTTAGGACCAGTGAAAGAAGTGAAATCGTTAGCAATAAATTGTTTTCGATAGCAGGCGTGAGCAATGTTGAGTTTGTATTTTAACAATATTGATTGACACTTTTATATATTAGAAATTCATTGTTCCCAATAAGTTAAATGTAATTAAGCTCATATGTATAAAAGTCATTCCAATTATAGTGATCTGTGAAGTGTGGAGATTATGTAATTGTCCAGATTGTCAACTCCTTTAATTTTATTTTGCCATCTCTGTAGACAAAACGAATATTTATAGAAAAAGGAAATGTCAAATTTGATTGCGTTATTCGAATTGATACAACAAAAGTTAACCGCTACTTAAATGGGTAAATTTAGTGAATTTTTGTTTATTTAATTTTATATCTTAGTTGTTAAAAATTTTTTAATTTTTTTTAGACGAACGGCTGCAACAAGTATTTCATCTGCGACCTTTACAGGAAGAAACCATCGCTTACCGCAATAATATGAAACTTTACCGCACACTCATGAAACAAACATGCAAAGCTGAACTTCAGAATCTTGTAAATAATTACATAGCTAATAAAAGACCAAATATTGATCTAAACTAATTGCAGGTGAATGTAGAAATGAATATTGCGGATAAAGAAATGAAAATGCCTGACCCAAAAACAGTACCACCAGATTTCAGTGAAAATGAGGATTTAACACCAAAGGTAAGAGAATATATTTTCAATAAATATTCTTGATTTATTGCTGTTCCTTTTCAGATAGATGCACTATTGGAAGACGTGAGAACAACGGCGATTGGAATGGATCTGCTATAACTTATATCTATGTAATCCCGTTTGATTTGCGAAAAATTCCATTGAGACATCTGTATGTCATCTGCAAGCATTCGAAGGACGGCTGCAAAGACTGCATAAAAAAATAAAATATTAATACAATTAAAACTTCACATATAAACTTACATTAAAAAGTGTAATAATTGGCTTCTTTTGGAAAAGACTGCCCTTTGTTCGAATTATCAGTATATAATGCACATCAAGCTAAAAAATAAAAGTAAATTAGTTCTACTGGAAAACCTTAATTTGTTTACATACATCTTCGATAACTTCATTTATTACTATATCATAAATATTGTTCGTTGGAATGAATAAATTTGAGGTTCGCCTTAGAAATCGTACCGTATGGCATTGAAGTGCAAGATCCAAGCAAATAATAATTTTTTCTGAAAGATACGTCATTAAAGAAAACATTTCACATATAAAATAAAAAAGTACCAGTTTGAATTAATGACATTAAGTTGAATATCCGATATAGTAACCACAAGAGGCAACTGAGGTCACATAATATGTGTCCTTTTAAGATTGTCACGTTTGTGGATACCATTATGATATAAACAATATAAATAATAATAGTCATACATATATGTTTAATTCGTTGACATCTCTGTAAGACATATTGTAAATTGGTCAGTTCTAACTCAATAGAATCTTTGCCACATTCATGCACAGTGAGCTGAAGATCTGGTGATTTATTGCCACTATACCGTTGACTTAGGCTTTGGTATGTATAAATTTGAGTTGTGCACTCTGGAGATGGAGAAGGCATTGGATATTCGCTTTGTTGATTCTCAAAGAATAATTGTAAAAGCAAATCCTACAATTTTTACTTATTTATATTATACTACTTGTAAATTCGCCTTGATTATTGTTTTAATTACTTCACCCACTTATTATTCCGGCTGTCAAAACTTTTATTGACGTTTGTTTTACTGTTCTCATTCGCAGGTGTCAGTGTTTCGTACATGCAGGTTCTATAAATTGTTTAAAGTTGCATAATCAAAATAAATATTTAGCATAATCTTATTTATGTATGTGCTGTAGTTTAATATTTGTTACAATTTTTATAATCAATGGAATTGTATGGCTTTCTTGAACAAAATATGTAAGTATAACATACAAAATATTTTTTTTTGCCTAAATTGACGAAGCGCGTTGTTTCTGTTCGTTTATTGTGTGTTTTATGTATTGTCAATCTTTTCTTCTCTACACACGAATATTCGTAAATATTGACGAACAAGAAATAAACAGTGCATTGGGAAGGACGCCAGTCGCCTGATGGACTTTTATAAAATTAGCTGATTATTGTGGCCGATTCGAGAAATTTTTATAATTGATTTTGTACAATGGATGGATAATATAGAAAAGAATGATAATTAGTCATTAAATTGGTTCTAAAAATATGAAAGTGTATTTTGCAAAACATTTTGATGTTCTTGAATATCTTACTGGCTAGTGCGACATCTCACGACTTATGACTTTCTGAAAAGTACAAATAAAAAATTGTATGTGTGAAATTACATCAAAGTTACGTATATATGTATATATTCTATTAAAATTTGTAAATACAAATTACTCTAGAAACTAAATTATAAATATAATAGTGAGTACAGATGTGCATTGTAAAAGCGATTTGTTTTTATTTTATTTAATATTATCTTTATGACTTGGTTGTAACTTTGCAACACTGTGCTTGGCGCCGCCATTTTCGAATGACGAATATCGGAACACACACACACAAGCGATGTATTCGTTCGATCGGAACAGTTGGAATCGGGCAAGTCAAATTTTTAGCGACCGATGAGACGACGACAGCTCGATTGTAAAAGCTGCGAATTTTTATGTGATTTTGTAAATTGTGAGGGCTAAGAAAATAAAGAAAAAGTCGCTAGTGATTTTATCAAATTGTATACGAGTGTGAAACAATAAGAAATATGCGTAAACGCAAGTTGAAGTGCTAAAAAGACGAATGCAAATATAATTGAAATCAGGCGAGCATTAATTACGATTAAAATATATATATAAACTGAATTGAATCAGAAAGGAATGGAAAAGTGAAATAGTGTGGCCAGCGCGAAAAACGTGAACATATAGCAATTGAATATATAGCAAAGAACATAAAGACATCGCGGTGGAGATCTTTGGGATTTTGCGGATTTCATTTCATCATTTTCGGTAGCTGCGAGTACGAAAAAACAATTAAGTTAATTTTTCCTAAGTCGTGGATATAGAATCTCACTGATAGTAAATGAATATATACATATATATTTTCCAATTTGGAATTTTTGTTAGTTAAAAGGTGAGGTGAAGGTAATCGTGTTAATATGGAGTCACGGCATGAAGTGCGAAGTGTTTGATATGTGAAATTGTATGCAGAATAGAACCGCCCGCTACTTCAGCATTATTTGCCGCAAAACGCCCCACCACAATGCGCCCACCTCAATCCATATTTTTTTTGTTTTGAGGTGTTTCTTTCGTATACTCTCGTGTGTGTACAACACGTTAGCGCGTCACAACTGCAGCCGTAACAGCTCGTCGGACGATGTCATCTATCAACCAACATTGTCGTCTTTCGCCCCCCTTGTCGACAAAAGGCGCACATGTACTTGTTTGTTGCGCTTAATTCATTAATGTTTTCAATACTCGAAGGGCATTTGTAAATATTATACAATTTGTTTTGGTTCTTTTTAAATTTGTTTTTATAATCAAGTTTGTTTCATCATTTCGTTTTTCTTGTTTAATTTATGAAAGTCTATGAATGGTTTAGGTGAATGTGTATTTTGACCAGATTATTGGTCGTTTCTCGTGTTTTCGTTTATTTTCCTCCTCGTTTTTAACTTTTTCACCCAAAAGTCTCTATTGTGTTGATGCAGCTATTCGTGTTCAATGGTGAATTTTCTTGTGCCGCTTGCTTACTTTTGTGGTGAGTTGATGCATATAGCGTGTGTGTATCCATTATTTTGTTAATTGCTCTCGCTGGATTTTCGT
The DNA here is from genome assembly GCF_024586455.1 of Bactrocera neohumeralis. Lineage (NCBI taxonomy): Eukaryota > Metazoa > Arthropoda > Insecta > Diptera > Tephritidae > Bactrocera > Bactrocera neohumeralis. The sequence continues at coordinate 50,890,460 of NC_065919.1, forward strand.
TTTATATATTTTATAAATGTCGATGCATTTATTTCCTAATACCAAATATTCAATATAAAATATGAGTGTAAATGTGATAAGTAGATTATTTTATTAGACCTATATAAGTAAGTAAGACCTCAAAGAGAACAAAAACACTTCACCTGACTACCTTGGCGAGTGCATTTAGAGCATGATTCAAATTATGAGCATTTCGGGGTTATAGTATGGACAATATCTGAAACTGAAGAAAAAATATTTCTTTATATTGTTTCCCAGTAGATTAAGTGCAATTAACGACAATCTGCGTAACCGGTATCGATAGTCCAGAAACTATTTATGAAATGTTTAACGCGAATACAACAAAAGTTTCACCATTAAGAGACGAGTTAAGGCGTATATTTACCTTTAGTATAAATGTAAACATATATGTACTACCAACACTACCGTTTCCACAACAGTCGGGTCTATAAAACCGGAACGGATCTGGATTGCTAACAAATTATGTCAAATTACTCGTAAAAACATATGTACATACATTGTATGTGTGTATATCTTAAGCAAGTTTTTTTTTTTATAAATACTAACTTCGTAAACTGTCAGGTATCCAAAAGTCTGATTCTTTTATCACGGGAGTATTGTTCCCAATAATATATTGGAATAATTTCTCCTGCCCACAACAATAACAATTACTGTGTATTTATGTCTGATTATCAGTAAGGTCGCATTTGATTACCAGTGATATTTAGGGAAACGAAAATATGTAATTGCATTTAAATAGTTATCTACAAATTTAGCCTGTTAAATTGTAATATATTACATAACTTGATGTTTTATTCTCAATGACAAATAGGTAATATATAATGAAGTCAGTAAAATTCAGAAATTCACACGTTAGAATTAATGCGTAAATTACAATGATTAATATTTGAACAAATTCATCATTATCACAAAGTGATTTTAAAAAGTTTAAGTATCTAATCGCTGCCTCAATTGATGAAGAACACAAAAAATTATGAATTAGTGATGCCAACCATTTACGTTCATATGGATGCGGCATATATTGACTTTACAATTCCACGGCTGTGAATACACTGTTTTTATACTCCGTGCGAATTGCCGGCATTGTTTCTAAACAGGTTTACTTTAAAGTTTTAACTTATTGTGTTTTTGCAAGGTACATACTTGTATCCGTATTAATGCTTCATACCAATAGACTTCATATAAATTTCGAATTCCAATTTTTGTGGAGAGATTTGTAAGGTTGAAATTAAACAGACATCTATGTATGTACATACATACACGTATATAAATAAATATTGTTCTGGGCTTGCACAATCAATCGCTTCCAATGAATATTCAGCTGATAAGTCAAGACGCCATCATCAATGGTGACCGTCGCAAGGTCTGTTATGAAAGTTGTGTGTCTGATGTTCATTTACTACATAAATAGTATATTTGTATAAATGTACTAAATATATACGTACATATCTTTGTAGATGTCTACATACCATAATATTTTGTTTAGTAAATATTTGTTTGTTTTTGTTTTATTAGTTATTTTGTTCGTTTGTTCGTTGCCGAACTGACTTCGGTCCCGCATACATTTTACGTCTTTTCGAGTATGTTTAGACATGCGAAATGCGCGGTATCACGTTCATTATGCGTATATTTTTTGCATATATTAAACAAATGTTTGCAATTTTGATGTATACTTTTCTTTAGGGTTTGTAAATTCTTGATGAATATGATTCCTTGGATTATTATATATCTAACAATGATATATTAAGTTTGCCATGAAGTTTGTAACACCCAGATGGAAACGAGGGATACTTTACAAATCATATACATATGTACTTATATAATGATCAGCGTGCTGAGGAGATTTAGTGATGTCCGTCGTTTCGTCTTTATATTCGTGAAATTTTGCACATGACCGTTTCTACTCAGGAGCCTGCTCATTTGTTGGAAAGGCCCATATCCTACCACTATAAGATATAGCTGCCACATAAACTTCGACCAACTCAAGCATAGCTTATTATTCTAGGAAGCTTAATCTAAAACTCACCGATCCAAACAGGGTTAGATCCCCTGAAAACAGTCCTTGGCCGGATAAAACCAGGGTCAATTCCAGTAACGTAGAACCGGCTGTCGTGGGAATTATATAAATTGTTACATAATTGTATAAAGTAAAGCGCTATATCTCCGACCTTTCTCACTTCTTCGCTGCAGAGATTAACAATCTCCAAGAAGAACAGACTTGAGCTTAATATTGCAGTCGGTGACTGTCAATAACCCTAAGATTTTAGACGTGAAACTAGACATACTGCGCCCCTTCACTTTTCATACGACCGCTATTATTGCCAAAGTACAGAGCCACAAAAAAATCCTCAAGTACATGGGCAAAATACGCAGAAATGTTGTTGGCAACATACAAGGCAATCGGGCGACCGGGTCTTAACTACGCTGCACTAATATAGTCGCCCGAATGCAGTGAAACGCAGACGAGAAATTTTATAATATGCCAGAACACTGTGCTCCGCACCATAAAGGGATGGCTGTTGATGTTTTCGATCGAACATATGTATACACAGTGAGGCCCGTACTCTCCCAGTTAAGGAGCATAATGAACTCGTCTCCAAGCAGTGTCTGCTGGGGTGTTTACGTAGAAATCATATTTGCAGACGACTGCTTGAAGCGGAACCGCCTCCTAGGAACATCAAGAGGTCCTTCCCTAACTACAATACACCCAGCAGACTTCGGACGCAACTAACTTCAGACATGCACTGATTGTTGTTGTTTTAACAGTTTCTCAGCCCCCGTTAGGATATTAAGTGTTATCTGTGTTGTCGACCAACAATTCCTTACAATTCCCACTATAGCCGGTTCTTTGTACCGGATTTGACTCGGATTTCATCCGACCAAGGGCTGTTTTTTTCGGCGATCTAATCGCGTTTGGATCGGTAAGTGTTAAGTGTTTGACATGCACTGATCGCCATCCACAGTGGAACCACAAACACCTTCATCCACTCCCTCTCAGTGAATGGCGTACTCGGAGTCAAACCACCACCCATTGCAGACGACGAGCTTGAGTTGCCGCGAGATTCTAAAGTGACCCCTGCTCAGCTTCGTTCTGGATACTGTAGCAGGTTAAACTCCTGATCTGTAACTTTTAGAAGTTTGGTACAAAGTTGTTGTTTCTACAAAATACCAACTTAAAGTCAAATTAATATCCTGACCGCTTCCATTCCAGAAGATTGGTTAAACTTTATTAACGAAAAGCTTACTTTAACCATAGGTGAAAAACTAAGAAAATACGGATGAAACTCTAAAAATAAATTTCATATGCCTTCCCTTGTATCATAGACCATGTGCTCTACGTCACGTAGTCACTCACTTTAAATGATATATAGTTAGTTTCATACGGCCCATAGTTTTGGCCATAGTTACGTGCAACATGTGGCTATGTTTATACTGAGGTTCTCGCTCACAACATCTTTCTTTACGTTTTTTTTATTTGGTTCATCTATCATTGGCACTCCCTACCTCAGTACAACACGAAACTTACAGGCATTCATAAAACCATTAAAGTTAGCTACATTTATTAGGGTGGGTACTTGTATAAATTTACCGACTTGTTATTTGTATGGACATGCACTTTGTGTGCGGAAAAGCGCTGGAATTTCAAAGTCTCAAGCATTACAAGTTCGTGTAAGTTTCAACGTCCGCTGGTTGCGTTCGGCGGCAGTGTAAACACTTACTAATAGGGGGTTTGCGAAAACTTTTTGCGTTCGCTAGATGGCGGCTGCTTGTGGGCCATTGTTTGGGGCCATTGCATACCTACATATGTATTTTCAAATACAAACACGTTTTTGTTTGTTGTAAGTTAACATGTAGATGAGCATTACTCACGCCATTTTTGCAGTTTCATTGCGATTTTTTGTTTGTAAACAGAAAGTTTCGTTTTCGGGTGTGTATACCTACTTACCTACCTTTTCCCGATCTCGCTACAAGTTTGTGTATTTCGCATTTAACTATTCTTGGGCTACACACTATTCCGCTACGTTCGGTTTGATAATTTGCCAAGATGTTTGCCTTTACACATTTCGTATCCAACTACAATTATATACACACATCCATAGTTTACCTATGGGAATAAAACGAAAGAAAGAAAACAAAAATAAAAATAAAATAAAAAACAAAAACTTGACTGTATTGAAATTGAAATGCAGATCAACAAAAACATATTGACAACAAAAATGCAAGTATTTACAATTTAAACTTTTTTTGCCGCATGCATAGCACAGCAGCGAAGAAACTAAGCGTGTGATGACGCTGTTTATTTGCTTTCACAATTTCATTCATTCATCCATTATATGGTTTTATGTATATGTTTGTGATACTCTGCGTAATACAACAACAATGTGTATTATGCGGTTTAGTATATTATTCAGCGTTTAGCGCCGCCACATTATGAGTGTTTTGACCTTTTTACGTCGGAAGCGTCACCAATGGTAAAGTTGATTTCGAATTTGTAACAAAAATTTTGACAAAAACAAAATACCGCTGTTAATGAGCGTAGTTGAAAAAAGTATGAAAAGACAATTTTTTATTAAAAAAATACGTCAGAAAACTGGTATTTCGGCGTAGTAAACAACAGGCGAGACGAAATTTTTTAATATGTATGATTTTTGCAACTTGTGATTACGTAAGCCCTATATGAATGGCTAAGATAAAATTGTGCATTTGAAAAAAGGATTGCCATCCTATAAAGAAAAAAAGATAGTACTTGCAATTATAATGTATTCAATTCTATTTTAAAAGTGTTTAAAGAATCATAAAGACTTTTTAACCAATACTATGTATTTCGGTTTATGTAACCGGAAGGGCCCAAATTTAAATACGTCTAAGGACTATCAATACGGCTGATTTCGTCAAAATTATTTCCAGAATATTTTCTATTGCTACAACAATAACAAAAAACACTAATTTGTCTACCACAATTAGCAAATAATCTGCTGCTCGCATCGATCATTCTAATCACTGGTTAACTGTTTTCTGAATCCCTCTGGGAACCCACCTAGAAGGAAACGTCGGAGACCCTATAAAATATAGATATAAATGATCAGCTTGAAGAGCTGAATCGATTTAGCCGTATCTGTCTTTCTGTATATACGCGAAGGATTTTTTTGATATTTATCTGAAATTTTTCATTCGTGCTTTTCTCCTCAAGAAACTGTAAACTTTTTTTTTGTTTGTGGAGGGTATGATAGCTTGGGTGTGAACAAAGTTAACTTTTGCATATACTCAATTTCGCTATTCGTAGTCATTCTACACGCTTGACTCATCGTTCTACTATGAATTAAATCTTATAGCACGTGACAAAAATAATATATGTAGGTCACAATATTAAATAATTAATCATACTGCGCTTCCAAATAATTTAAAGTATCATTGATAAAATGCAAAAAATCTTCTAAATGACATTGATGTTGGAAGATCGCCGAAACAGATAAGAATGTAGAGCTTTTCGTTCCGAATACAGCATCGTCTATGTACTGGAACGACATAGGCCACGATGCAATGGCCATAAATATTTCGCAATCTTATTTCTTTCTATATATGTATGTGTATGTGTTTTCTTTGTTTATGCACAAATACATATGTATATGTATGTGTTTATAAATATTCATATATATTTTTAATATATTTTAAAAAGTTCTTTTTTATGAAAATATTGTCTAATGTGGTTTTAAAAGTCTCTTTATATTAATTTTTGGTTAATGCTGGTTATCAATGTATGAAAAATGTTGTGTGGAAAATGTTTCCAAAAATAATTGCTATTTATATTAATAATTTTAATTAAAACGTTTAAACATTTATTTCAAAAAAGTGCGAACGATCAATATTCCAATATACTGATGTTAAAATTTCAAATATTTTGTAATCTCCTAAACTTTAGAGTAGTAGAGATTACTGTAACTATAACTGATTAAAAATTTTTCCTCAATCTTTATTTGCAGATTATTTTCGCAGCGCGAACATTACTTCCATATGTATATCCAAACTCCAGAAAATTGTTGAAAAACAATGACATCAAAAAGATTTGTGAAATTTGAATTCTAAATTCAAAGCCCCATACAGTAATCTTCCGTAAGTTTGAGGACTCTAATTATTGTTATTATTATTTTTTTCAAATACTCTATTTTTTAGTAAACTCACTTGTGTAATTCCTCCAGTTTATTTCAGCACCATAAGCTGCAGGAATAAGCTGTGTATTAATTAATTGTCTATTGTCTGCAATACATACATACACACGCACACACAACATCAGGTAGTTGATTAACGTGAGAGAGCAACAACTATCGCCAGCTTTCAAAGTGTACGTATTGTACTAAGCGTAATACTAACAATTAGCCTAATGGTATTGTTAACTCTAGATTTTTATGTTGCAGACAGAAAAGTACGAGTTAGCTGCTGATCGTACTCTGGAACTTGTGGGTAATAATATATTCAAAAGAAAGCTTAGAGTTAAAATTAAAAGATTGAGAGCATACAATTTTGAGGAAAATATGACCACAGATACCCGCCGACGTGTTAAATTGTACGCTTTGAATGCGGAGCGGCAATGGGATGATCGCGGCACAGGACATGTATCTTCGAATTATGTCGACAGGCTTAAAGGTACTTTTCGCGCTTACATAATCACTAAAATATATTGTTTATACTAAAAATATGATTGTCTCTTTCGCAATAAAAGGTATTTCATTGCTGGTGCGTGCCGAATCGGATGGTTCTTTACTTTTGGAAAGTAAAATTCAACCCGACACCGCCTACCAAAAACAACAGGACACACTGATCGTTTGGTCAGAGGGCGACAATTTCGATTTGGCGTTAAGCTTTCAAGAGAAGGCTGGTTGTGATGAAATATGGGAGAAAATTTGTCAGGTAACTGAAATACTTGTCAATCAGTCTACAAATAACACGTTCATATTTCTTTTATTATTCAAAATTAAGCTTCTATGTACATGATTTTATTTAAAATAAATATTAAAATAAATTTTCACAGTACAATTTTTTTTTTGTGTGATACCTTGAGCTATTTAACATGTATTGATATTTTCCGATTTACAGGTTCAAGGTAAAGATCCATCGGTTGAGATCACGCAAGACATCGTTGAGGAATCCGAAGATGAACGTTTCGAAGATATGTCCGACACGGCACCGCCCATCGAATTGCCGCCCTGTGAACTGGCACGTCTGGAGGAGATCTCCGAAACCATACAGAATTGTTTGACCACACCGTTGCGAAAAGAGAAACTTTCCATGGCTTTGGAATCTGAAAATTATATCAAAAAATTATTGAATCTATTCCATGTATGCGAAGATCTCGACAATACCGAAGGTTTACATCATCTCTTCGAGATCTTCAAGAACATATTCCTATTGAACAAGAATGCATTGTTCGAGATTATGTTCGCTGAAGATACTATTTTCGATGTGGTTGGCTGCCTAGAGTATGATCCCAGTTCCACTCAACCAAAGAAGCATCGTCAGTATTTAAAACAATGGGCCAAGTTCCGCGAAGCAGTGCCGATTAAAAATCAAGATCTGCTCGCTAAAATCCACCAAACGTTCCGTGTACAATACATACAAGACATCATATTGCCAACACCATCGGTATTTGTCGAAGATAACATGTTAAACACGCTATCCAGTTTTATATTCTTCAATAAAGTGGAAATTGTCACACTTATACAAGAAGATGAGCGCTTCCTGGTGGATATGTTTACCATTTTAACAGATCCAAGTACCAGCGATGCCAAGCGTCGCGATATTGTGCTATTCTTAAAGGAATTTTGCAATTATGCACAGAACTTGCAACCACAGGGCAAAGACTCTTTCTACAAGACACTCACCTGTTTGGGTATACTGCAAGCTTTGGAGATAACACTGGTGATGAACGATCAAAAGACAAAGTCGGCTTCAATCGATATACTCACAGCGATTGTGGAGTTTTCACCGTTGGTGGTGCGCAACTACACACTACAGCAGCTCAATCGCACAGAAGGTGTAAGTACCCCTCCCCTATTACTAAATATGCGCTAACAGACTCATGAATGATTTGTTTATTTGTAGGATCGTATGCTATTGAATATTGCCATTGAACAAATGTTGAGCGATTCCGAGCCCGAACTCGGTGTCGCAGTGCAATTAATGGGCATCATAAAAATTTTATTGGAACCCGAAAGTATGCTAACGGAGAAGGCAGATTTTTTGAATTTCTTCTACAAGCACAGCATACAAACGCTGATTGGTAAGTGGCTCAAGCACGCTTCACGCTTAAAAGTGTTTGCATTTGTGGAACAACTTTTTTTTATGTAATTTACATTTCTTATTTGTACAGCTCCACTACTTATTAACACAATCGGCGATCGTCCAGATAGTGAAGACTACCAAACCGCACAATTGCTTGGCATTGTCCTGGATATATTGTCATTTTGTGTGGAACATCATACTTATCATATTAAAAATTTTATCATACAAAAAGATCTCCTAAAGAGAATACTTGTGCTTATGAAAAGCACACATACGTTCCTCGTACTTGGCGCACTTAGACTTTTAAGGAAAATTATTGCACTTAAAGACGAGTTTTATAATAGGTAAGTGAAAAGTAAATTATTTATCTAGAATTTTCTATAAATTGCAATATAAAAAGGAGTATCTTTTGGTTGTGAGACTTGCCAGCTCGATTAGAAGCTCATGAATCAGGTTAATTCTACATTCAATCAAATAGAATTTTAAATGGAACGTGTAGAACCATTTCTATTTTGATAATATTCGTTGTAGGTTCCCAAGGCATTTAGCTTGTTTAGGTCGCAAAGTACCCAAAGTTAAAACGGACCATGGGTTGTATTTCGACAGCATTCTTAAAACTATTGAGCAAATGTTTTAAGCCGTTTAAGGGGTTCTATGGGTTTTCTAGAACAAAAAACACTATTTTCAAAATTCCTTTTTCATATAAAAAATTAAATATTTTAATCAAACTTTTTATTATTGCAAAGGTTATTTTAATTTACCAAGGTTTTGTGAAATTTTCAAATGAAAATATTCAAAACTTTGCCTTTACCATGTAATTTTCGGCAGTTCCTCGGGGAAAAAAGTTATCTTCGCATTTACGGTAGAACTTCTTAAAAAGATCATATTAGGTGAAAAAACAACACGGGTTTTAATTAAGATCTAAACATATGTAGGTATTGTATGAAGAATAAAAAAAAAAAAAACAAAGTAAAAGTTGTATTTTTGGCTGACCTTTAAAAAATATGAAAATTTTTGTGAAGAAATTTTCTCGATGTTTTTTTATATAGCTGTAATTGAAAAAAATCTTCGTTTAAGACTCGTTATATCTCGAAGGCCTGTGTAAAATTTCATTAAGTTCGGTTCAGTAGTACGCCCAAAATCGTGGCGTTTAAAGCTCAGCTGCAAATTTTAAAGGCTGCATCGCCAAAATTATTACGCAGATGAACTTAAGCATTTGGGACAATATTCTAAAGGTGTTATGAGATTAAATAAGACAATAAAAAAATAAATTTTTTGAGCCGTGAAAGTAATGTAATCTTTTAAATAGTTACTGGCTATCCAGAACTTCGGTGCACCTAACCTCACTTCAGCTTCAAGAAAGTATTAATACGGGGACATACCTTCCCCAAATCTGTACTTTTGAACAATGTTACATGAATTGTAAATTTGCAGACGTTCTTTTTCACCCAAAAAGTTGCTCATATCTCATTACTGCCGATATCGGACCACTATAGTATTTAGCTGTCATACCAGCTGATCGATCAATATTTAGTCCTTGTATGGAAAACTTATTTGTGACAAAAGATTATCCATAGCAACGCTGTAATCTCTGCACATATGTACATAGCTGCCGTACAAACTTTCGGATCAAAATCAAATCCTTGTATGGAAAACTTTTGTATTTGATATAAGAAGATATCTTATAAATTCGGTACAGATTATTGTCCATGGCAACGGTAAATGGTAAATTGTTATCAACCAATTTTGCATATAGTTGCTATATAGTTTGATCGATTAAAATCAAGATAAATACATTTTCATACACTTTTATGCTATAAGAACTGCACCTATGACGGTTATTATAGGTTAGGAGCAGTCGAAGTTAACGATTTTTTATTGCTGTAGTTTTTTTAATAGAACCGGTTATCCTGTCTTTCTCTTGCAGGCAATTTAGTATTTATTTTGTTGCTAATTTTTTCCAATTTTTTATTAAAATGTATTGAACTAACATACAATATTTAAATTCTTCTTTTTTTAACAGGCATATAGTTAAAGGTAACTTATTTGCACCAGTTGTTGACGCATTCATTAGAAATAATGGCAGATATAATTTACTCGAATCGGCTATACTGGAATTGTTTGAGTTTGTAAAACTTGAGGATATCAAAACACTTTGCGTCTACTTCGTGGAGAATTTCAGTAAAATATTTGATGAAATCGAATATGTACAAACATTTAAATATCTCAAAAACCGCTACGATCAGTATCAAGACCGAATAAAGGATCGCGACAAGATGTCGCTGGATACGTAAGTGGTCATATTTAACACATAAACTTACAACAAAGCAATCATAAATACTGACAATAATATTTTATATTTTCTTACACACATACAGTAGCTTACCGATTATACGTAGTCGCTTCCGCCGCGATCCGCGACAGATGGACGACGAAGAAGAGATGTGGTTCAATGAGGAAGAAGATTTCGCCGATGAATATGATACTTACAATAGCGTGATGAAATGTATGCTTGTTGTTAGCGGTTTTAATTTAAATTTCGCATATTAATGTTTAACCATTTTCCACTTGGCAGCCGTCACCGAAAAGAATGGCCCTTCACAATCTCCGTCACAACAATCATCGATACAACAAAAATCGCCACCACAAGGCGCATTGCTAGGCAGCAGTAGCAGCGTGAATAGTTTGAGCTCCACAACGACCACGGCAACGACACTAACACCGGCTGTAGGCGTGAGCGGTGTTGGCGGTGTATCATCCATCAGCGGTGTGAGTCTCAGCGATGTGGTTTCAAACGCGTCCAACAGTAGTAGCCTTGACCATTCACAGTCTGCCGCTGCTGCCACACAGGCGCATTTAGGTGCAGCTGCTGTGGCCGCCAACATTGCGCTCCACCATCAACAGCAAACGGCATTGCATAATTTCCAACAACAACAGCAGCTAAATTTAAATAGCACCCTAGTGGCAGCAGCTGCAGCCGCCGCGGCTGGTGTGGCCAGTACATCGGCAGCTAGTGCCGCACATTTAGAGGCGCAAAATCAGCATCAACATCAACATCCCGAACATACACACGAGGATCCCGATATTGTTGAATTGCGTCAGCATTTGGTTTCCATTGTACCACAGCATCAAGAATTGGCATTAGCCGCTGCCGCAACGTCATCGTCAACTGCCGTCACAGGGTCCGCATCATCAGCGGTCGCCGCGCTGCAATCGCAGTCATTATCATCCACATCGATAGCGACACCATCCACTTCGAGCGCGTTGTCTGAGTCGGCGGTCGCCGCCGCAGCAGCAGCCTCACAACTGCTAACATCAATTGCATCGAGCGATGCCGTCGCCGCGGTGGCAGCGGCTGCAGCCGCAGCTGTCGCAGCCACAGTGACTGGCGTGACGCCCAATATGGGTAGCGGCGGTGGTGTAGTGACTGCGGCGAACTTGGCAGCGGCTGCAAATGCTGCGGACACGCTGGCGCTCAATGTTGGCAAGCACAACGATAGTGTCGATAATATGGGTAACGGTAATGGCAAAGATGGCGCTATTTCGTCCGTCGTGACTGGGAAGAAGGTAAGTTTGTGACTTGAATAAGCAAACTATTAATTTTAATAATTTTGTAATTTTCAATTGTTGTATTTGTAGGGTCTCGTCGACTATGAGAGCGATTCAGGCGATGAGGATGACTACGAGGAGGAGGAAGAGGAGGAGTCGCCGCATCAGAAGAAGCCACGCATGGCATAGCAAAATTACGCTACAAATGCAGCGGCTGCAGCGGCGGCGGCAGCAGCAGCAGCGGCAGCGGCAGCTGCAGAATCAATTATTAAAACATTCGCAACAATGTCTTCAACACATTACAACAGCAACTGCAACAATTTGTAAAGCAATAGCCATATAAATGCAACGCTTGCAGTAGTAACCAGTGCCGTACGCAAGAGTACATGCCAACAGCTGCAACAACAACAACAACAACAACAACAATTACAACAATAGGTGTAACAGAAATACAATAAACATAGAGCAAACAATTAGCGATAATAAAACAAAAACAACAACACAACAACCAGTTTTGGTCAATGTGACAGAACAAGAACAACAATAACAACAAGTGCATCTAGCATAGCCAGCAAACTAAATAAGAAGAAGAATGCGAACACAAGAGCCTCTGAAGGTCTTGATTGTCTTGTTTATACTGACACTGCAGATGGATGGGACGGCAGACAAAATTGATATAAAATTAAAAAAATTAAAGAAACGTACATACATAATTATACATAGATACATAAATACATACTACATACAAGTATATAACGCGTAATCTACTAGAGAATAAATAAAATAAAATAAAATGAAATTAAATTCGCAAAATACTAATTAAATAAATTTTGTCGAAGTATAAATACATGCATACATAATATAATTAATATATATATGAATGGAAGAGCTGAGTTGAGAGTATGTTGAAAGTCAAACAAAACGTAAAAGCAAAAAAAAAAAATTAAATATTTTGAGAAAAATTAAAAAAAATACAACAACAAACACATCAAAAATTACAAATTGCTAGCAAGCAAGTGAAGGATGATGCCAGCTGAACACATACTTCATACATTTACTTTACGAATTAACAAAATGTAATAGTTGTCATCGTCGTTGTTGTCGTCGCAATGTTAAATTTAATTTAATGGGGACCGCTAAATTAATTTAAAGGATAATAATAAATACACTTAAAATAATGGTAACAATTTCTACTATATTAAAAAACAAACATCTGCAATGCGTTATCAAAAATGCTGTTGTTACGATGCAACGCCTGCAATGCCACTACTACTGAGGCCAGGTGGTTCTGCTGGTGTCTTGTTGGCAGTGCAAAACTATTTTCTTGCAGCTGCTCACCTAACAACAGTCATTTGTGATAGCTCATTGCAAAAAATGCAAATAAAATGTTGAAATTGAAGGCGAAAAAGGAAATGAGTTGTAAATTACAGAGGAATTTGCTAAATTATGCCAGCCAGCGAAGTGTCAAACTACTTTTACTTTAAAGTAGAAACCTTGCTAGTAGTCCGACTGCGTTTAGACTTAAAGTTGTCGGTAATATTTCCTGTATTAAATTGTTTTTTATATAATTGACCTTCTCTTTTTATTTTCAATTTAAATTATTTGTTATTTTTTCATGCTCAAAGCTTTTACGCAACGAATAAGTGTTTTTCGGCTATTTATAGTTTACAGCGCTCGTTCCTGCTAATTATAGGAAGTTTACTGGCTTACTAAGAAGCAGCAATTTTATTAAATTATTCATGTCAAGCAATCGATAGTAGTTTAACAACACCTTCGTACAACAACAAACCTACCGAACATTCACACCCACACCAATACACGCAACCAGCTGCACAAGTCCAATCACCTATTCACATTGAACCAAGTTTTAGAGAAATTATATATGATAATTAAATATTGAAAAATACGCTTAGCATTATTAAAACTAATAAAAAAAAAACAGGAGTAATATACTATTTTTAACAGAAAAAAAAATTGGAAAGCAACGATTTTGTAATATATTATATAAAAATGTTTGCATATGTAAAGAAAAAAATTAAAATATATATTTACGCGCTTGCATATCAAATTTTATACCACATCTTGCATACACAATACATATATGCGCCCAAAATTATTTTATTATTATTTTTTTTAATTTCCAAAAATTGTTTGAATACACAAAAACCATGGAATATGCACTCATGGCTTTAATGCCAGTGATTGTGTATATTTTCATTTGTTTTTGTCAATTTCTGTATAAATTTTAATTTTTTTAACTTAAATAAGTTTGGAAATTGCATAACTTTCAGTTTTATGTTTGGTAAAAAATTATTCAAAAAATTGTTTTAAACCACTTCTTGGTGAATGAATGCGTGAAAATAACGGTTTTTATAACAACTATTCGCTGTTCCATTAATTTTAATTGTTTCCGAATTAAAGAAAAAACTTGCTGCATTGTGAATATGTGCCCACTACACGCTGGTTGTGCAACATTAAATGAATTTTTATAATTCATGCTTGGTAATGATTATTTAAGAGGGGAAGTAGAGGTGTTTTTACTTAAATATGTACTAATATAACAAATATAAATTATTTATTTGCTTAATGCGGTGAATTGTTAATTCATTTTTTTAATTATTTTATTAATTAATTAAATTTTATTTTGTAAACTCTATTTTGTTTTAAATTTATTTATTTTTTTTTATTTAAATTAAAAAAATTATTTAATTTTTAATTAATGTTTTTTTAACTAATTTTTTTTTTGTGAACTTTATTATTTATTTAAATTTTATTTTATCAAACACAAATCTTTTTCTACAAGAAAATTTCAACTCATTTCTTTTACGCCTTTCTACTACAATTTTTAAGAAGAGTCTCTTCTTCTAATAAAGCCTTGTTTCAGACATTTCCAAACGAATTCATATACTAACTTTATGAATAAAAAATAAGTAAAATATACTTTGCACTTTCAAAAACACTCAAAAACTTAATTCAAAGATTTGAAAAACTAAAAAGAAAAATATCGAATTGTATGTATGTTTTCATTAGTTTTTATTGTAATATAAACAAATGCATATACTTTAGTATACATATTTTATTACGTTTAGATCCATACATATGCATAAATATATATTATGTATTATATTAGTTAAGTAAAAGAAAAGAACAAAATAATAAATGATATGTAAAATATATCATTAATAAACGTATATATTCATATACAGACACAAAACATATATGTACACATACACACAGAAAACAATGATAATAACGTAAACCCGGCTCCATAGGCATTAACACAAACCGATCTATACATACATATGCATATATAGTTTACATACATTATACGAGTAAGGCTATTATGTAGATTGTAGCATAACGAAAAATTATTTCACAAGCGAGTACACTTAGAATTGCTTACTTCATATAATATATATGAGTACATACCTATTATTTCCTTCAATTATATTGTTTGTCTGTCTTTTTTGTTCGCTAATTTTCGAATCTGGTGTTTGCTGGGATGTTGTTCTAATTTCCGGCTTTTTGTGATCCCCGCTCTGCAGTGAAATTGGCTGCCTTAGGGGTGGTGTTAACCGCAAATTCAAAATTTTTTCTTAGAAGTGGACCTTACAAGGCCGTGTTCTACTAAGTGTCAGTTGTTAGATTTTGGTAAATTTTGGTTTTGAGTTTCGTACTAGTTTATAGTAAAAACATTTATCTGATTCGATCTTCGTATTCTTTTAATTTTGCAGGAATGTGACCAATTTATTTTCATCTAGGAAATTCTTGTGCAAAATTATTATTTTTCGGCAATTTAGAAGTTTCACTGCAAAGCCTGACATTCATGTTATTTTTATAAAATGCTTTTTCTTTTGTTTGTAATTTTGTTATTATTTATTTTATTAATTATTTTTTTTAACTAATTTTTGTTATTTTTTATTTATTTAATTATTATTTTTTATTAATTTATTATTATTTTTTATTTAATTTATTATTTTTTATTTCATTTATTATTATTTTTATTTATTTTTTCTTCAATTAATTAATTTAATTTATTTACTTAATTATTTATTTAATTTTTTTTTGTATTTATTTTTCTTATTGATATTTCTGTATATTTCCTAATCATATTTTATTTCCATTTAATACTAATTTTCTTTGTCTTCGCTTAATTTTATAATTGTGATTTCAATTCTTTAAAACATTTTATATCTATTTAAAATTATTATTTATTTGTTTCAAAAATGAATAATATAAAATATATTTTTTGTAAATTTTTTTGTTTCATTAAATTTATTAAATATTTTGTTTTAAGTTATTTTGTATTATTTTTTTACTTATTTATTTTTTATAATTAAACTTTTTTTTAATATTAAAATAATATAATTTTTTAAAATTTTTTATATAAATTTGCTTTAATTTTATATTTTTTCTTATTTTTTATTTAAAATCGTTTAAATGACATATGTACATATTAATTATATATATGTACATACATATATACAATATTATTTGTAAACTTTGTTTCATTAGTTTTTATAAATATTTATTTTTTGATTTTGCATTTTTTTTGCTTTGAACTAATTGTTTTTTCTTTTAATTTTTTTAATTTTAATTGTAATTTTTTTAATTGTAATTTTCATTAATTTTCAATTAACTTTGTTTCTTTTATTTATCTATTTGTTTTTATTTATTACATTATTTGTTGTGATTTGTTATTTTTTGTATTAATTAATTTATTTTTTATATTATTTGTTTATTTCTTTTATATTATTTTTGTTATCATTCTCTATATTTTTTATTACATTTATTTTTTATTTATTTTTGTATATTTTTTATTTCCTTTTTATTATATTTTTTATATTTTTATTTACTTGTAAATAGATAAATATTTGTCATATTCACATATATTTTGTTGTTAACCTTCGTTCCGTGACTTCGTTAAGTCCACACACCTCGCTTTGACTGTTCGCTTATTAGTTTCCTGCCACTTGTTTCCTTCCACACGAGCGCTCAACGCTTAACAAACAGTCGCATATAAGTAAAATACGCGTAATAACGCTTTACGCACTCTCAAAATCACTTACACCTGCACATAAATACAGCTACACTTACACACCCACACACTTATATATATATTTGTACATTTTCAATAAGGGCATACATTTTTGCTTTGCTATTAAAAGAGAAAACGCAAAAAAACCTAAAATTATATTGGCGAAATTCTGTGCAAAGTTGTTGTTGCAGTGCATCAAAGAAACAAAATATAAAAACAAAAATCACATAGACGAAATGAGGTATGTTAGTTATTCTTAAACATAAATATGGATGAATGGATGAATATAAAGTTTTTATAGTTTATACTTACTATAATTATATGACTACTATAATATAATAACTATCATTAACGCTATTATGATTAATTATGCAGTTACATTTATTTAATTATGTGTATATTACAAACATACATACATTTGCATATGCGTTTGTGTGTATGTATATATGTATCTGCGTCGTTGCAGCAAAATCCAGTTCACAACCCGCTATACATAACCACACTTCTTGTTAAAAGCACCAGCAATGTGACTTTCGAATTTTCCTTCACACCTTTCGGCTCATCACCGAGATTTTTTGATTTTTACACTTCCACGCCTAGGATTAGGCAACATTTTTGCAAGAAATTTTTGTAAAAATTATGAAATATTGTTCCTTGTTCTTTGTTTAAATGATTTTTTTCCCGAACACACACTTGTTTCACATGTTTTGCAGCTAACAAACAGCAGCGTTTCATATAACGAAAGTAATTAAACGAAATTTGCAAAAGCAGAAATAATAATGAAAAACCAACACATCAAATGCAAGAGGAAAAACTTTGTATTTTAAAGTTTTATTTACGTCTCCATATATAAACAAATATATATATATAAAAGTAAATTTATAAAGTGGAAAGAAGAAAAAGTAATAGATTAAATAATAGTTTTTAATAGTTTTTAAACAAAAAATAGTGTGCATTTTCTATTTCAAAAAACTCAGGGTTGAAAGTAAGAGGAAGCAAGCAGTAGTGTTTCCAGAAATAAAAGTCTTAGCCTGATCTGACCTAATGTATTCTCCACAATAACACCAAATATTGCGCTAGAGACAGCATGGTTCTTCGCTTGGTTTCTATCGAACACAGCTCGACGATATCTCAGAGGAATAGAATAGCTTACACCTCCGCAACTTAGTGTAGTGACATTTGCTTTATGGGACTCCAATGATTGTATTTCTGGCCAGCCGTTATTCACGGTAAATCACTCATCTATGTCGAACGAAGAGTTCGTATTGCTCTTTTGTTACCTTCCTTTCCTTAGAAAAGTTGCTATGTAAGTATAATTTTTTAAACAAACACTCTTAAGGTAAAGAATGAGAAGTACGAAGATCGGCTTCGACAAACATGTTATAAATATAACTGAGTTTTAGTGGAATCAATCGCAAACTTGGTCAACAAGCAGGTAAACGGGTTTGAATAGAATATGGAATGGCATAAGAACTGTAATAGAAGTGCTGATAGAAGCTCTCTCGAGTTAGAAGAAGAGGAAACTATAAAACATCAATTCGAATGCAAGGCTTTGTAGAGGAAAAGAATCACAACTATCGGTCGAGCGTTTCTTGACGAAGTCTAGGAGCTGGCACCGTTAACAATTTTCATATTGATGAACTTCAACAGTTGCACGGAGTTGTTCAGAGAGGGACGATAAAATGAGGGAATTTTAGTTCCGGTGGTATCACAATGGATCTTCTAGTGCCGATACCTACGAAGAAGAAGATGCAAAAATTTCGACTCACGCAAAAATGTTGTGGTATTTAACAAAGTCTACTCTTATTCGACGTTCTTCGTACCTACACAATGAGACTGAATTTGGCAGGCAATATTCCGTTATAGCAACGATGGCCTCAGTCAACAATAGATATTTTTTTATTTTAATTTTTTTTTATTTTTTTTTAATAATTTTTTTTAATTTTTTTTTTTAATTATTTTTTTAATTATTTTTTTTTTAATTATTTTTTTTTTAATTATTTTTTTTTAATTATTTTTATTTTTTTAATTATTTTTTTTTTTTTTTTTTTTTTTTTTTTTTTAATTTTTTTTAATTTTTTTTATTTTTTTTTTTTTTTATTTTTTTAATTTTTTTTTTATTTTTTTTTTTTTTAATTATTTTTTTTTTTTATTTTTTTATTATTTTTTTTTTTAATTTTTTTTTTAATTATTTTTTTTTTTTTTTTAAATTTTTAATTATTTTTTTTTTAATTATTTTTTTTTTTTGAAGGTGAGCGGGTGGAAAATGCCTTCCTTCCCTTCTCACATTTGTCTTTTATTAATCTGGCCGTCCATCTGCCGCTACTCTCGTTCGTCCATCTTCGAACGGCATGCCCTGTTGTTTTTGTATTCTTCTTTATTTGTTCTATTGCGCTCTTGTTATTTTCGGACGTTTTCTTTAGCTCCCACAACTTTTTCTTTTTGTATGCCAGAAGGTTAATTGGGCCGTTACCGCTTATAACAAATATTGTATCGCCTGAAACTGTTCGTTAGGCTACGGCGCGGTGAACTCTGGCCACAAATTTAAGCTGGTTTTCCTTTTTAATCACGTCTGCCCAGATCTCAGCTCTGTATAATAGGAGGCTGATAGTCGTCGGCATTAGGAGCTTTCTCTATTCATGCCTGGGACCTCTTATGTTGGGAATTAGTCTGTTAAGTTGGGAAGTGATTTTTGGTTTCCTGTGCCGTGCTGCCGTCTTACGCCTAGTAGAGATAGTTAGAACAACATCTGAACTAATCAACGACGCGAGAGCTAATTTGGAGTGCAGTTGTTGAAGTATAGCAAACCACATGACACCAGTTTTTGGAACTCTGGAAGAAACAGTCAAATGAGTGATAAAAGCCAATTGTAAGAAAGAAATGGTTCTCTATTACAACAACAACAACATATGTATTAGCAAAATAAGATTTCTGGTTCTTACGTTTTAGATGAAGCAGCGTGAGTTAATCTTTGGGAAGTCTATAGAAAAATGTGCGTCATTGCAAAGAGGCTTACTGCATGAGAAATAAGTCGAAGTAGGTTCCTTTTTTGCATTTTTCGCAAAATAGTTCAAAGTCATTTCCTTTTAAACCACTATAATTAAGGTAACAGTAGTATGCGAAAAATTTGCTCAGTACATATTTTCGCAATACGCCTACCACTTCCTTCACCCTCCCCTCTGTATGTATGTAAAGTCAACGTTAACAGGAAAGTGTTAATTTCATGTCTGAGAACTTAAAATATGGAATGCTCCTTAAAAAGAATTATGGCAAGCTGCCCATTTCACTTCGCACACATTTCAACAAACAAAAATGTATACTACACTTCGGAATTGGTTGTCAAGGCAACCACTTATGGTCAAAACAAATGTTAGCAGCGCCTTTGCGGTTCCCAGAGGTGCTACAATGAGAAATCACAGTCACTCGATTGCAATTGTCTATCCAAAAGCAAGTCAATTTTTCACGCTCTTAAAATGGCTACAGAGGATTCTTGGGTCTTGGATTCGTTGGTGTGCTTCTTGCACGGACCAGTCTGGAATGCGCCTTTACAGACATTCATAGAGGAAAAATCGTTAGGTAAATGAGTTAAGAGTTAATTGAAGCTTTTTTTCGAAACCTTTTCCTTCAACAAACTTTCTTTGGCTGCAGTCTTCGATCCCAATATGCATATCAATGAGGATAGTCCCGATATCGTGGCGATTCATAATGAGTATAAAAATCTGGTGGACTACATGCTGGGCAGTTTCATGGAGGAAATGCAAATCACGCCGGAACAATTTGAGACGGCATGCATGGAAGGTAGAAACCCGGACAATCATTTGCATTTTCATCAGGGACTCTTTCAGCAGGTGGGTATACAAGTATTAAAAAAAAACCGAGACCAATATATAGAAATTTTTTGCGCTCCTTAAACATTTAGATTTGGGCGGCGAATGATATCAAAATGTTCATACGCATGATGACCCAACGGAATGTAGAGTTGCAACTGCAAGCCTTGGATTTGATAGAGAAAAATCAATTGGCGCTGCTGCAGGAAAGCGAAGCGGTTGACAATGCTAGCCCCACTGAGAGCAGCAGTTCAAATTTGTATGTGTTGTTATACCAAAGCAAAATAACCTCAATTATGTTTAATATGCACCAATATTCAAAATTACAGCGAGAAATATGACGAAGTCGAGGATTTTATAGCCAAATCGGTGGAGAAAGAACTTGGTAGTCCTGACGCGGCTGTAACACCTGAGCCAGAGAATGCTGAGGCAAGCGTGAGCGATAAGTTTGAGCGTCTCAATTTGTTCTTCGATAATCAAAAGGTTCTGACCGCAAATGAAGTTTTTAAATATTTGATTCATAATCATATTTTATGTTTCGCATAGGTCAACCCCGAGGATGTTGTGTCGCGTCAAGAATACTTGCGTCAGCAGCGTGATAAAATTGTTGAGATCAAAAAGAAGACACGGGCCAAACAACTGCTGGAAACGGTGGCACGTAAAAGTGCTTCAGAGCCCTCGTCCACTGGACGGCCGTCATCGGCGCAAGTGGCGCAAAGATTGCTGGAAAACGGTGGCAAAACCACTGAGCTACTAGATAAAGCGTCTGCAGAAGAAAATGCCGATGAGTCGCAAAACTCGGCTCTACAATTGCGTAAGACTCTGGCCAAACGCTTGCGAGCCGAAGTTGTAGAACAACAGTAGATACAGAATTGAGAAATCTGCGATGTAGAAGCGCCTTTGTACTTTTCAGATTTTAGTGCAATATACATACATATATTATTATAAAAATGGCATAAATCAAAATAAGTAATATAAATATATACGAATTTCGGTACATTTCTGAAACAGTATTTTGAAATATATTGTTTTGGAAGTAAGGTTAAAAAAAATAAGTCTATCATTCGAAAAACTGAGAAAGGTTTAAATTCGGACGAAGCCGAGAAAGACACTAAGAGTATTTACACAGATGGGTTCAAGGGAAAAAACGAGGGGAGGTGGTACCTTTTTAGGAAAATGAGATCGATTTCTGATCATAGCAATTATAGAAAACCCTTGTTCTAAGGAAGAGTGCTTTCTACAAGAAATATATTTATATACACAGATAACTGAAGCAGAAGGTTTCAAGGCCGGAGCATGCTCTTGTAAAACCCCCAGAAGTGATCTAGTGGCTCATGCCCAGAGCATACTAAAATTTTGGAGCGAACACTTATCCAACCTGCTGAATGGCAACCGATTACGATGGAGCGGACGATCCATTGCCCGACCATGACGAAGTTTGAATAGCAATAACCCGTCTGAAGAGCAACAAAGCGGCGGGGGCCGATGGATTGTGGGCCGATCTATTTAAATACAGCGGCGAAGAACTGATAAGGAGCATGCATCAGCTTAAGTTTGCTCTGTCCAATTAACAAAAAGAGAGACCCCACAATCTGCGCCAACTACCGTGCATATCGCATATAAGGTTCGAGCGAGGTTGAGTGAAAGGTTAAAGCTCACCGTCAACAAACTGATTGGATCTTATCAGTGTGGCTTTAGACTTGGAAAATCTACAACTGACCAGATAATTACCATGCGCCAAATCTTGGAAAATATCCGTGAAAAGAGAATCGACACACACCAACTCTTCATCGATTTCAAAGCAGTTTTTGACAGCAAGAATGTCTGATGCCTGAATTTGGTATTTCCGCAAAACTAATACGGCTGTGTAAACTGTTAAAGGCTCCGTCAGTAACGGGAAATAAATCGAGCTGCAGAACTGAATCGAGAAGGTACAATCGCTTATAAGAGTCTGCAGCTGCTGGCGTACGCCGATCCAGACCGGATAAGGGAGCGAAGTGTATGGGTTTGGTAGTGAACGAGGGCAAGACGAAATATATCCTGTTGTCAAACTTTGAAGTCGTAGATAATTTTGTCTATCTTGGAACCACTATTAACACCAACAACAATGTCAGACTCGAAATTCAACGCAGAGTAACTCTTGTCAACAGGTAGGCAATTGAGATGTAAAGTCCTCTCTCGACGAACAAAGACCAAACTCTACGAGTCACCCATCATCACCGTCCTGCTATATGATATCTGATCAGTCGCTGTTACGAATTTTTAAAAGAAATGTTCTGGGGAAGATTTATGGTCCTTCCAAGAGGTAGAACAAGAGACTGCAGGGCATCTTCTATGCGGATCCTAGACTTTGTATAGGAAAATAATCGCACCTAACGGTGGCGCTTTTTCTAACGATATCTCGGAAGTTGTACCTATAATATTTTTAGAACAGATAAATTGCAGCAGGACCACAGAGTGGTTCAGAGAAAATATGGTAGTGTGAGGAGATTATAGTCCCTATAGTTTCACAATGGGCATCTTAAGGGCCTAGGAGCGTAGTCAGTGTGAGTTTGAAAAATCTTACGAAAATGGTATAGTGGTTCAAACAAAACTTTGACGACTTATATAATTGATGATTAATCCTTTTTATAGTGTGATTCTATATCTTGTTATGACTCCATATTTTACTGCGTTGGTTTTGCTTTTCTTGAGTTATCGGACGGGCTGACTTGATCATGTTCACTCTTCTATAAGTCTGCATTATTACTTGCGGTTACAATCAACCGTTAGGTGAAAAAATACATATACATACTATAAACAAAAAGTACTTGAGCGTACGATTTTTATTTTTGCTTAAATCAAAAAAAATTTTAGCAGCTTTTTTATTAAGATTTCTTTTATTAATAACAGTGTACGGTACTACAGAGTTTACAACAGGTTTTTTAAGAGCGCTTTTTAAGTTAAATACCTTCTCTCTCTCTTTTTTACTCGCTCCTAATTTTTTTGTTTTATTTTTAGCGAGTTTAAAATTCGTTTATTGCATCTTTTTGGTGTCTCTAATTTTAGAAAAGCTATTTTAAACAAATTTGATATAAATTTATATATGAATTTGAGTTTGTATGTTGTACATAATGACTAGTGTAAGGTAGTTAGTAAATATTAAAGATAAAAAATTAAATTTGCTCCCATAACTCCGGCGAAAGAGACGGATTCAAATTTGCAATATCGTTAAAAATATATTTTTCCTTTTTTGATTAGGCGTACATTATATATATAGCGTATTATGTATATGCAAGAAAATATTGCGTATCTTGTTCTCACAAATAAAATTTCAAAACTAAATCAACCCAACCGCTATTAAATCTACGTTCTACCATGACGCTCGCATGACTTAACAGTAGCTCAGGCGATTTTCATATAAAATAAGCAGCAATTTGAAAATTTTTCGCGACCAACAGCAAACACATGCCATTTCGTTACCAAAAAAATAATGTTACGCTGTACACTAAAAGAAAAAAGTCCGCTCGCTGGCTTAGCCTTAAGCTGGTATACGATCACGCAAGTACGACATGATGGCATCGGTGCCCTTGGCAAGTATTTGATGGCGTGGCTGTCGGAAGGGATTCCCGATCAGTTCCAGTGTACTGTGAATTAGAAACATTAAAAATAGGTGTTATAGATTATGCGGCAGTCTGTAAGTGAGCCGGACTTACGCAATATGTGTCAGATTACCAAGTACGGGTGGCACTTGCTCAATGTTGTTGTTGCGCAGATCTAAAATAGTTAGACGCTTCAAGGCGCCCAATCCTTCTGGTGTCGCATCGATATGCTTGATACGATTGTCGCTGGCCAGTAGAATTTCCAGGTTTTGCGTGTGATAAAGGCAGGTCGGTAAGTGGTCAAAGCTGAAAAGAATTAAAATGGAATGATTAATATTTAAAAATCGTGGATAGTGGGACAGTTGTAGAGGAAATCATATAAGCAACTAAAGGATAACCGGGTAGTTATGTACAAAAAACTTACCGATTATTGCAAATATTCAATTCTCGTAAGGTGTTCAGTACACCCATCTCCTTTGGCAGGTCGGTCAGTTGGTTGCATGACAAATTGAGTAAAGTAAGACGTGTGAATTGCGACAAAAATGTCGGCACTTTGGTTATTTGATTGTTGGAGAACACCAACTCACTAGCGCTGCCCTTAAGAAGATGAAGTCTAGTGGGGAAATAAGGGTGAAGAGAGCAATAGAGCTATTAATTAAAAATATTCAGCATAATATTTTTGACGTAGTAAATCGATAGTAATTAAGACTAAAATGGGAATAATGAAAACTTGTTTTTTGGATTTTAACATTGGACGACGCTTTAGTGGTGGGTTTTTTTGAAAAGAGGTCGACCCTCACGAAGTTTATAAGAGATATTCGGTACAAACAAATCATTTTTAATTATGGTAGAGTAGCTAAATGTTTAACATTGAATTTGTTCAACAAGATTTTTGAGAAAAAACTGGCATTAAAAGTGGTATAATTTGCCGTAAATGGTGCAAGAATTTAAGTAAAAAGTATATAATTGATATAGATTAAATAGCGGTAAATATATGTATATACATATATATATTAACAATAATTTATCAAAAAAGCCATAATAATAAAAATGATCAATTTGACTTACAATATCAGAATTTAAATAAAAAAAAAAAACAATATAAAAAAACTGGTATAAAGGTAGAAAGCTCTTAATCTAATTCAAAAATAATTAAAATAATCTAATTCAAAAACTATTAAAAGACAATAAAAAAAATAAGTGGGAGTAAAATATATTGATATTTTTGTAAACTGGTATAATAATAATATTTACAATTTATTTAAATTATTTAACTAATTATGAAAAAATTATGTTAAAAAGTGAACAAAAACATCGAGTACAACTTAAAGGGTACTTTTAAGCACATATAAAAAACTGGTATAAAGAATATTATAATTTATTTTAACTTCAAATATGCAAAGAGAGGAAATATTAGTACAAGTGGTGCATATTGAATGTTTTATAGAAAAAAACTGGTATAAATGTGGTACAACTAAAAAACTATGCAAATATACATATGTATGTATGTACATAGATGTATGTAAATGCAAATATATATTAATTAACTTTTGTTTGTTTGGAAAAAACTGTTCTATAATTTGGTATAAACTGGTATAAATAATATTATAGGTTAATTTAACTATAGTTCAAATAGGCAAAAAGAAATATTAGTAGAAGCGGGGCATATTGAATATTTTATAGAACAAAAAAAAACTGGTATAAATGTGGTACTACTAAAAACTAACAAAAATAGCTGTACAGACAAATTGTATGTTTATTAACTTTTATATTTTGAAAAAAAAAATGGCATACAATTTGGTATAAACGGTTAATTATTTAACTAATTATGAAAAAGTAATGTTAAAAAGTGAGCGAAAACATCGAGTATAACTAAAAAACTAACTTTTAAGTACATATGTACATATATAAATATGTATGTATGTATGTAAACTGGTATAAAGAATATTATAGACTTTTAACTATAGTTCACATAGGCAATAAATAAATAAATAAATACATATATATGAGCGCATATTGAGTGTCTCATATAACATAAAAACTGGAATAAAAATTATAAAATTAATTATTGTTGCCTCTTTACTGTAGAAGTATTTCAATAAAAGTGTACAAATATAGTAAATATACTTATATAGTATTTATCTTTTATGTTGTTGTCAAAAATGTTAATCTATTGATATCTCGCTTTAAATTTTATTTCACTATTTTTACTAATCGTCATAGCATTTATTTGTAAATATTTTCCACAACTATTGGTCATACTTACGCATCTGGCAATTTTTCCAAACGATTCTTGGAGAAATCTACGCAGCTGACATGCTCTTCAGCGGCCGTTTGGAACACCTCGTCAGGCACTGTGGACAAGTACTGCATGGTAACATTTAATGTATGCGTGTTTCTCATTTTGTATCTGAAATTTCAAGCACGTTTCGATTACTAACCACTCGTGTGGTAATTAGAAAATATTCTGCGAATAAATACTGCAGCCGCCGTGGCCATGATTATTTTGATATGGTATTGGTTGTTGATAGATCGGATAATGCGGATCATAGGATGATGTTAATGTACCGTAGCAGTTATTATAGGGGAAATATGGATTCACAAATTTGGATATATCCATTTTCATATACTCATAGCAATTGTAATTGTATGCAAATTGTTGCATTGAATGCATCGTTTGGGCTTGTTCTGCTGTTCCGCTTGGCTGATCCATATTCACATTCATATTCATATATGTATTGGAGTTATGTCTATATTGGAGAAGGAGGGGTTGTCCACACTCAATCACACACGCACACAAATAATTACACATACATATTTATGTACACACTATATAATATAAAAAAACCAAAGCAACAACGACCCAACACTAATGATGAAAACACTCACTTATCGGGAAATGTTGTGTCTTCATCACAACCACCAGCCGGACGACGTGGACTATTCAAACCATCCGCACCCATTTTATCGGTATTATTTTGTACGAAAGTTGTCGACGACAATGACGCAGAGTTTAGGGAAACGCTATCGCCTGGATTATGGTGCTGATGATTTTCGCCAGAAGCACGCGCACGTTCGCGCAATGTACGCAATATACGATTTGTTCCGCACTGGAGTATGTCACGACGAATGGACTTGATGGGATTACCGTCGATTTGCAGACTAACCAAATGCGCTAATGAGCCCAACGACAGGGGTAGATTGCTTATGGAATTATTGGTAAGATCGAGCCGAATGAGATTTTTCAGTAGCGAAATTTCGTCCGGAATTTTCGTAATTTTGTTATCGCGCAAATCGAGAATTTTCAAATGTGGCAAGTTTGAGCAAAAACTCTCCGGTAATTTCTGAAAAGAAAAATAGCACAGTTTGTAAAAGATAAAAATATTAATAATTTTACAAGTAGAAAAATGGAAATTATTTCTTTAAATCAAAAAGTTAAACCAAAAAAAGAAGGCGTTGAGCATTTTAAAATCAAATATTTACAACTTTAATAAATGATAGTCTACATTTAGGCTGATTGCAGTTTTAACTGTCTGTACACTTACCCCAACTAAGTTATTGGCAACGTATAATTCCTGCAAATTCTGACAACCCTCGAAGGTGGGTAATTGCGTTATGTCATTGTGCTGCAGATATAAACATAACAATTTGCGCAGACTGCCCATATCCTCGGGCAAAGCAATCAAGTCGTTATGATTCAGATCCAATTTTTGTAGCGCTTCAATTATAACACAAAATTTATTTTAGTATTTTTCCAATGTTTATGTTTCATATATATGTAAATAGTCACATGTGCATGTGTACATTTGTTTATTTATTGTAAAAGGCATATTTGATTTGATTTGGTATTTGATCAACTTACAACGCATATTCACCAGATCGGAGGGCAGTTCTTTTATATGGTTATGTGAGAGTAAAAGCTCAGATACGCGCACCAGAAAGCCAATACCATTCGGTAGCCCCGTAAGTGAGTTATGTGAAGCATCCTTTTAGTAAGATAATAATTTTATACCATAAACCAAAAGCCACAATGCATTAATAGTTACTAATAGTGTTAAAATATAATGTTTATGCGAGTACTATATATTTATGTATGTATAGCATGTGTAATGTAATTTAAATAAAAGCTTTTAGTTAAATTTTTTAGGTTAGGTCGAGAAAACAAAAATTCAAAAAAAAAAAAAAAAATGCTGGTGTAAAATAATATTGATAGCATATTTAAGTTATTAGATTAGTATTATTTAGATAATATTTTCCATTAATTTTATGTAGTTTCTTGTTTTTGTGATTATAATATACATTTATTAAAAATCCTTGCGATATATTTTTAAACTATATATTATAATCAATTACCTTATTTTCTTCCAATACATTATAAAATCAAACATATTGATAGATTTCAGTTTTTATTAAACTTAACTGTTTTAAGGATACTATATCGGTTAATATATTTTTATTAATTTAAAAAACTATGTTCTCTATATATTTTAATGTCGTTAGTGAATCTGTTAGTTCGTACACTATGTAAATGTGCATATATGCTTTTCTGCCTTTGTTATTAAGTTATTACTTATTATTAAGTTGCTTTTTTTGGGTAAGTTATATAATTATATGGAATATTATTTAAGAAAATAAATTAACAAATACCACTTGTTTAATGGAATATATTCTTAAAATTAATTCAGGTTTTATATAGCATATTTTTTTCATAAAAAATATATAAAAATTAATTTCAAGTTACATCTACCATATACATACAATATATAAGCATATTGGCAAGAATTGTTTCAATTAGTGTACAACTTTGAAAACAGTGAGGAAATTTCTTTGAAACTGCTGAACCCATGGCCTTGAACATTTTACACGACATTCTGGGATATAGTGAAGGAAGAAATAAGATAATAATTTGATAATGATTTAAATTTTTTATCCGATTTTTTTTTTTGGAAGCTGCCATTTTGTAAAAATATAAATTTTGACCAATTTGATTATGTATTTATATATTATTTTATACATATTTTTTTTTTGTGGAGCAGAGAAATCTCCTCAACGCAAATATGGGGTGCCAAAATTTTTCAAAATGATTATTTAAAATTTAAATTATGTTTGTACACTGGGACATTTATTCAATAAAATTTAAAAATTCTATTAAAAAAATAATAAATAAAAATAATAAAAAAAACGTTTTTAACCTGTTCATATTTATACAGGAATATATATTATTCTAATACTAAATATACAAATTTTTTGAAATGGTAACATCACTTTTTGTGGAGCAGAGAAATTGAAACAAAATTTTTCCTCAACGCCAAATATGGGGTCAAGAGAATCCAAAATTTTTCAAAATGAAGCACCGATTATTTAAGTATGTATATTAAATTATGTTAATGTACATTTTTCTGGGACATTTATTCAATAAAATTTAAAAATATCTATTAAAAAAATAATAAATAAAAATAATAAAAAAAACGTTTTTAACGACTTGCAAGTTCATATAACCCTTAAGCAAACCAGGAATATATTCCGGTCTTTTGATCAAAATTACTTCTACACTATGCTAAATATTACAAATCTACATATGTTAGTTGATAAAAAAAAGTGCGGTGGATTCGAAGGATAAGTCAAAAATATATGCATATGTCCGAAGTTTTTTGACTTTCATAAACTTAATACAATTAAAATTTAAAAATTACTATTTTTTTAAATAAGAAAAGTTCAGATAAAAAGATACATATATGTATGTACATATGTATATCAATAATAATTTCGACATTTTCGATTTTTATATATAATTATAAAAGCAAAGTAAATCCTGCTGATATTGGATATACTTAAATACTATATATGGTGGTAGAAAATATCGTACAAGTATATAGAACTAACATAAGTCTGCTAAAACATGAACATAAAATCCACTCTACATACCAAATATTCCAGCATGTGCAAATCGCTGACAGCGGGGTGTAATTCTTCAAATTCATTGTACGATATATTCAAGTAACGGAGCTCAGGTAACGAGTAGAAATCAACAGGCAACTCTCTCAACTTATTGCGACTCAAATTCACACGCACTAGTTTCTCTAACCTGCATATGGATCTAGGAAGGCTGGTTAGTAAATTGTCGTGCAGCTGCAGGAAGAAAATAACGCAATAAAACAATCACCATCAATATATAAATCACACTAAATTAAAACTGTATAACTAAACTGTTGGTCTTAGATTTGCACAATCTCACATAAAATGCTTAATAAGCATGAGGATAAGCTAAACTCACCGTCAATGTGGTCAATGTTTCGAGATTCTCAATTTTTGGCGATAGATGTGTCAAAGCGTTTGAACTCAAATCCAAATTGGTTAAAGGCATTTGATTCCACCAAGCATCTTCTTCCTGGACAGTGAGCTGTTCCAATGAAGTTGGCAAATCCTTGTCAGTCTGATTTATTTGGTAAATTTTGTCGGGCACTAGAAAGTTGCATTGTTCATTAGATAAAATAGAAAATATTTTTTTTCGAATCTTGATGCATTTTATCAAAAAATTGTAAGTAGATACTTGTTCATTGTCGTCTAATGCGACACAAATATTTTGCAACTTCGTCTTGTTAGTTTTAAAGGATAATTTACATTCGATAGCTAATGGTTTACGTTGACTTTTCGGCTCGATTTCATCTTCAGTCTCCTGCTCGCTGGTGGAGGAGGCCATTTGGTATTCCCGTATGTGATAGAATAAACGCCTATGCGCCGGACCACACATGCAGAAGGATGTGAGCTTTTTGCGCGTTTGCTTTAAGGACGCAATTTTGAATGTTTTTTCTTTAACAAAAAGTTAGCGCGGGAAATAGGTTTTATTTTTTTAATACTATAAATCTAGGATGCTTATATAAAAAAGCAACCATTAACGCTGAGCGACAGTATGCAACTACGTTGATGCATTTTTACTTTTGCATTAATGTTAATTTTATGGCATAAAACTCAATTTCAGTTGCACTGTGTTGAACGAAGCGCTCGTGATGGTTAACCGAGCATGAAATTTGGTTTAGCCATAATTGGGTTAGCTAAATTGCGTTGCAGATTTAGGTGATGTAATACGATACTTGACAACATTTAAATGCTCGTAATAATGAGAAGAAAATAAATCAAATGTTGCATAATATTATAGGGGCAACGTAGAAGCAGTAAAATTGTTAAATGCATCCAAATACTATAAAAAATGTATGTATGTATATATGTATGTATGTACATTTGCAGTTATTTGTAACAATTACAAAATTAGTTTCACTGTCAAGTTCAATCAGGGGAAATGCGTGCATGAATAATTTTATAAACACACATACAAAAATATGCGCTTCACTGCCCGTTTTGGTTAGTTACTAACATTAGCGAGCCAGACAGAACGTTTAACAGCTGGCATAGAAAGCTACAAACACAATTCCGTAACGGTTAGTTAAGCGATTGTGAACAGGTATATGCACATGACGACATAATCAAAGGTCATTCGTGCGGTTGAGGCAGGAAATATGCATTTGACGGTTTTGGATATGTTGGGTGTGGTTTCGGTGTGTCTCCGAATAATCTAGGTGATAAATGTGGGACGGTAAATAAAGACGGCGTAAACAATTAAGGGTAATATTTAACATTTTAAAACTTTACATATCTTAATTTTCATTGAGGTAGTATAAGTGTTATATTAATATTTTTAAAACATATATTAAGAGATTTCTATAACACGAAAATACGAATTTAGAAATATTTCAAAAATATTTTGTAAGTTAAACCAATAATTTTCAATATTGTAGAATGTTTATTTTCGATCTATTTGCACTTTATGATTTTATTTTAAGTGAATTTTGGCTTGGATTATTATCCGAGACACCGATATCTCTTTATGCTTTGCAAAATACACATGTGAAAGGTGTTATAGTTATATATTATATATTATAGTGCAGCCGAAGTTAACGTTTTGTTTTTAAAACTATAGTACTTCTAACATGTTCTTCTTTTTCATATGAATAGCTTTTAACACTTACTTTTCACGGAAACTTGTGAACTAACGTGGTGTTGTAAATTAGGTTTGTTTAAATATGTCTTAAAAATCAGTTGTTCACTATTTTTGCACTAAAATATTTGTTACTTTTTTTTATATCTTATAAAGTATATTTTAATTTAACACTAATAATATTACGACACTTCCTTTAACTACAAATATGAGGAAACACGCGCAACAAACAGCTGGAAAAAATTATGCCAACACTTAAGTGATTCCTGCATGAATATAGAAATAACTCGCCACTAACGAGGTAAATTCATTCAATTATGCATTTGAAACGTCGTGACGCATACAGAAATTTATTTAAGGATGAGTTATTGATTTTCAAGCTTGGTCAAAGTCACACAAGGCACTACGAAGAAATAGCGTTGTTTATGTCCAACGTTATGCTACTAACCTGATGTTAAGCCTCTGCCGCTCAGCTGTAAAGCGCCTGTTTTGCGTGCCTGTTTAATTAGATGTGGTGGAAATGCTTTGTCATCTTCAGTTTTATTTCTTTTATGGAATAATGGATTCAATTCACCCAGCCTTGAACGTACGCGACAAGTGCGCGATGCAGAATTATTAATAGAGTGCACAGAGTTGGTAGTGGATGTGGTAGCATCGATGCCGCCCTCGCCACCACTAGCTCTGTTGTTGTTCATTGTTTCAAAATATGGCGAAGTACTATAACAGCTACTCGTTGCTGCAGCATCAATATTTGTGTCCAACGAGCGCCAGGACGTCGTGGGGAATTGTAAGAAATTATTATAATTCAAATTATTACTGCCAGATAGATCGTTGGAGCCGTTATCTATATTTTTGTAAGCATTAAATAGTGTATTATTAAAACTATTTTGATTGCAGCACAAATTACTTTGATGATGTGGACTGCTTCCAGTGTCCAGGTTTCCGAAATTAAAATAATTTTCCTGGCTGAGACAGCGATAATATGATGGATAATTGCGGCAACTGTAGAACGAATATGTGTAAAAAACTATTTGAATTGTAATAACACAAATTATTGCAACAATAAACACTATAACATAACATAAATTTAAAACGGACTTTAATTCAATGTATCGGAATTGCGTTGTGCGAGCACATGCAATGTCTCCCACAACGTTGTTATAATTTACACAGCTCCACTGCGACTACTTCGATTTGTTATTATTGGTTTTGTATTGATTTTGTTTGTTGTGCTCTTTTGCTTTTGTTTTTTGTTTATTGTTTTATAGCCGATTTATCACAACTTTATACTTCCAAATTGGACTTTTTCGTTTTGTTTTTATTTTTTAATTTGAATGTCAAAAGTTCACAGCTGACATTGCAGCTGACAGCAGAGAACGTTTATAATTCTAGATCGTAAATTTTACGGTCTTCGGTATTTGTTTACGAAAAGCTGAGAACGTTTGCAATTGGAAAAGCGTGCAAATTGTCAACGATAACAAAGAGGAATTTCACCTTATTTAGGGGAAAATGGAGAAAAGTAAGAGTGGTAAGTTGGCCCGATTTCAAACTAAAAGTAAACAACCTGTATTTATAAGCGTGTAAGCTTGGGTTTATAAATTCTTTAGGGATATACATATGTATGTATGTATATGTTTTGTTGTAATTGGAACTATTAATGGGCATGAATTTTTAAGATTTTTTTTGTGATTTGAATATACTTGCACATTTTTGTACATAATTTAAAATCAAAAATTTATCTTTTGAAACCATCAGGCATTGCAGAATCTCTAACCTAATTTTCAAGTCTCATTATCATTCTACCTTTTCAAAACTATAAAATCCTCAATAGGATATGTTTGTTTTTAAATCTCAAATTTAATTGTTTTGACCTATGAAAACGATTTAATATAATAATTACCATAATTCATACATGAATACTTATAAAATAATATTTTTCTGTCCTCGTCTTTATTTTTAGTAAATTATTCAACGACGTAAGTTGCACGTGCATCTAATATTCAAAACCTTGCATACATATTGTACATATGTACATACATATTTATTTATGTACGCCTGACATTCACGTGACACATGCTGCACGTGTGACATTGCATTCGGCCACCCTTTGATTTGTTAGACAATATGTTAACTCATACTTTTCCATTCATAATAATAATAGCAAACTATTTTTATAGCCACTAACAGAAACTTATTAGACTGGTCCTAATTGCGTGTGGACAAAATCATCAACTGTTAGATTGCGGACTAAAAGGAAAATAATAATTTTTTCTCAAATTGTTTCATTTGCCTATGTTATGTTAATATTATTACTAAAAAAAATTATGCTAAAAATTTTTAATTTTCATAAAAAAACATTTTTATAGAAAATATTACGAAAAAATGTACAATTTTTTTTAAATACTAACACAAAAACGAGTTTGTTTTATAATTTTTTGATTATTATTGAAATATACCCAAAAAGTAAAAATTTTGATAATAAACGAACTTACAAAATTTTTTTTTTAAATGTATATGTACATACATATTTTTATAAAAATTATGCATTTGGAAAAAGTGCACAATTTTTTATTTACAAATACAAAATTCAGTCATTTTATAAGTTTTATTTTTATTTTTATATTGTATTTAGATGAAAATAATTTCATATTTTATATAATTTTTTAACATCCCTAATATTTGTATTATTTTCAATTTATTGTGGGATTTAACGCTGATCTGTCACAAATTGTGATCAATTCAAATCAATTGAAGCGCTTTTGCTCCGCATAAATCATATGTGCAATGTACATATGTACATATATACTATGAACGAAGCATATGTATGTATACATATGTACATATATGTATGTAAGTAGGGTATATACATATGTATGTATGTGTGTACACGCAATATGTAGTCACACGAGTTATTGACCTAGTCTGCTGGGTTCGGCATGCTCACGTGTGCGTGTTGTTGTTGTTGTTTGAGTAGTTCAATTCGTTTATTCGATAATGAACTTAAAAGCAATGAATTAAGCATGAGTAAATTGTAACAACAACAACGCAGTTGTACTCAAACACATGTGGTTTTATTTCACTAGCACATTGCGGTGCGCTAAGGCGTATGAGTAACTATTTATACTACCATGAAGTGGAGTTATCAATGAAAGCGAACACATCGCAGCAATTTAATTATTTAAAAAAAATTATTGTTAAATTTTTCTACTTACGTCATTTTTTTGTTAGTTGACGAAAGTTGATTGCACTTCTTAGCGGTGGAAAGTTGACGCACAGTTTGTTGAGAGAGCCACAGATGTTGAGGCACGTGTAAAAGGTAAGTTGGTAGGAAAAGATTACTCAAAATGACAAGCAGTTAGCAATTTTTACATTTTTAACACTTAGAGGTTTAAATTACGAGTATATGAAATATGTATGTGTTGTATGTATGTAAAATATAGAATTACAATCACAGAAAAGTCTGCGCTCGCTTACAACATATTACGACTTAAGAACTATAGAATAGTGTCAAGGTCATATAGGTAAGACACTACCTACTATGTTGTTACACTGGTCGCCAGCTAATTGCAGGTGTAGAGTTTCTTTGCTTTGCAATATTTACGCTTTGTAAATGCGACACAAATGTACACAAGTTGAAAATTGTTAGTAGGCCTTATTTTCTTCGAAAGCATTTCGCGATTTTCGGTTAGTTAGCTAATAGTAGTAATTTTTTTAATTGAGAAAAATTTATTATTATTTATTATTAAATTTTTCTGAGTCTATATGAATACATACTAAATTAGTTGCTTTTGATATATTTTCAATAAGCTCGATTAAAGTAGTAAACAATTAGACGGATTGTCTTGGGAACACCTAATGTGACAGCCTAAAAAAGGTAATTTTTGGGAATAAAAAAACTACTGTATCAATTGTTTTGTAACGTTAAAGGTATATTAATAGATATCTTAAGGATACACATAAATTTTTGAAGAAAAACAATTTAATATTTTTCGAGTTACACGGCGTTCTTCAACTGCTGTAGTGATCCCGTTTAACTCCGTCGAAGAAGAAAAA
The DNA here is from genome assembly GCF_024586455.1 of Bactrocera neohumeralis. Lineage (NCBI taxonomy): Eukaryota > Metazoa > Arthropoda > Insecta > Diptera > Tephritidae > Bactrocera > Bactrocera neohumeralis. The sequence goes on from NC_065919.1 coordinate 50,926,799, forward strand.
AAATTATCTACTAGAAGACATTGTCCGCACTGTGAACATTTTTTAGGTAAGAAGTGTGTCAATATTGTCCGTTTGACCTGTTTTGAGTAAGAAGTGTTTTAATTGAGGTTTACATTATCCAAAGTCTATTGTGCCCTCTCCTCCAAACATATATATCCACAAAGATGTTGAATTTCAGGAACTGCTGGGCGCTATTGAGGTGATATGTTCCCTATTCGCATACATGGATTCATATATGGGCCTTTAGCTTGCTTCTATAGATTGCTGTGAAATCTAGAATCAGGTGCTCAGGAGCTTTTGGTTTCATGTCGCAACACTGGCACTAAAAAACTGATTACCCTGCAAAACGAGTGACCACGTGACTTTTTTCTATTTTTGACATTGAAAACCACTGTGGAGTACATGCAATTAAAGTTCATCATTTTGATAGCACTGCAGATCATTCCACCCGAGGCATATAATGAGTGTATGGAAAATTGGATTAATTGTTGGCATGCTTGTATTGGCTCAAAAGGAGCCTATTTTGCAGACGATAATAAAGATTTGTTTTAAAGTAGGTGAAAATGTTGTTTTTTTTGGCAATCCGGCAGATTTTTGTTCAGATGGCATTAAATCATTCAAAAATTATGATTTATTTCTAAACAAAAATCATTACCATTTCTAATATTTTTAGACTGTCGTATATTTAATCGCTTTAAGCCTCATAAATTTACACAAACATACATACAACTGTAAGTGCTTGCAAAGAAACCCTTTAAGCTGCTTTCAAAATCTTTTCTCTCATACTAAAAACTGCGAATTCAGATACATTTATCAAACATGTACATATATATAATAATAGTATTTGTATACTTATGTATGTATATATGAATAATATATAAAATACAAATAAATTTTAGTTCTTGTATTCAAACTACTGTCGAAATTCCACTAAAAACCATAATGCCAAACAATTTATAAAAGCTTTTGCGCATTATTAAAAAATGAGCGGTAATTTTTACTTGAACTTGTCGTGCAACGCAAAGAAATTACAGCAACACAAACAACCTTGGCGGCTGGCAAAAACCACACAATCAAGCAAAGTGCGCCTTTTGTCGCAATTTACTTCCATAATTTTAGCAAGTAATCACGGTCAATGTTCTTCCTGCTTTGATTGACACAAATTGCCGCCACTATTACGGCTGATTAAGAGCTTAGGCGCGATATTTCGGAAATAACGCGGGCACCAAACCGTTTGCAAGATTCATAAATTACAAAATAAATAGCGAACGTTGGAATAATATTACTATTTGTGTGTGTGTGGCGCTTGAGGGCTGTCAGGGGTGCTTTGCGGTTGCGTTTGCGGTCGCAGCTGTGCCGTTTTGTTTATGCCGCACAGCAAATGCTGCCGCCTTACAAACACTACCGCTTCACATGCACACACCTTTATAACAAATTTGTATTATTTGTATTTATGTATGTATATATGTAGTGCATGTATGCATATTACCGTTGCGCACTACTTAAGGTATTATTTGCGCACATATGCGTCTACAAATCTACGCCTGCCGCTGGCCGGCTTCTCTGCAGCTAAGTACTGCCGATACTTTGTGTCTGTTATTTATGACCATTCGAGTCGGAAAGCAGTTACAATTCTATTAGTTGTCGCTTTTATTTCGAGCGTAACGCTTCGTCTAGAAATTGACTTGCAGCAAAAGCAACGCTTTCCGTCATTTATAATTCATAATTACCTTGAGCCGTACTTGTTTTACTTTGCGGGTCGCGTTAACTGTGCTATTTTCGTCCTTGCCGTGCTGTTGTTGTTGCTGCTGCTGCTGTTCCTGTATACTTTACGTCAATCAATAGAAGGAGCACTCGTATTATGGCCGAAGGCGTTATAAAGTCCTTTATACGCGACTTCTTTGCGGTTTGTTACAGTTTTGGTTTAATTTTGAACTTTTATTGCCAAATTGCGCAATATTTTAAGAATTTTGTAAATTTTGATAGAAAAATTTTGCATTCAATTTAGAAGCCGCGTGACCGAAAATTTTCTTATGAAATGAGTTGCGTCGAAAATTTTGTTTTCTAAACAAAAAAAAAATGTCGTTTGTTCTGAAGTTCTTGTGGATGGTGTGGAAAATAAATTTATTTCGTTGAAATAAAAAGTGAATCATTTGTTCATTTGTAGAATGGATGGACTTAAAAGTAATAGAATTGGTTGTAACAGAAAAAGTAAAAATTTATTTATTTGTGCGGTTTGAAAAACTCAAGCGATTTTTACAAAAGTTTTAGAAATATGTTTTTTGATCAAGCTCTAGTCCTTAGTGTGAACCATACCTTTTAAGAGGACTGTTTACAATAATATTTTAGCACACTCTAAATAGACACTAGAAGCCTCATATGCATACATATATACGAGTATAGCACATATGGAAACATATGTCGGGTATAATAACTGTGGACATTTTTATGGTTTCACTTCAATATTTACAGAAGAAAGTATGCTAAGTTGGAATTATAAAAATAATATATAAGATCGATGGAATTACCAAGTAATTCCGAAACATGTTTGTTCTGCAAAAGTACGTTGTGACAAAAAAGTGAAATTGTAAATATAACGCAAAATATTTAATTAATCATCGACATGTATTTTGTCGGCTTCAAATTAATCTCCATCAGATGTAATACACTCATGCCAACGATTTTTCCAGTCCTCAAAACACTTTTCATAAACACTTTTCGGAATGACCTTCAGCTCCTTCAACGAATTTTGTTTTATCTCTTCAATCGACTGAAAACGGGTTCCACGTAGTGGTAATTTCAGTTGAGGAACAAGTAAAAATCACACAGAGCCAAATCTGGTGAATACGGTGGTTGATCGATGGTATTCATTGCGTTTTTGGCTTTAAATTCGGTCACAAGCGTTGCTCGATGTGATGTTGCATTATCATCTTGTAAAATCTATGCATTGCTCTTCCACAATTCCGGCCGTTTTCGACGGATGTTCTCACGCAAAGGCCTCAATACGGCCAAATAGAACTCCTTATTGAACGTCTGTCCCTCCGGAATAAATTCATGATGCACCAAACCGCGAGTATCGAAAAAACAATGGCCATCACCTCCTAGATTTTTGAAGGGCTTTGGCGTGGTTTTTTTGGTTTCGGCTCATTTTTTCCCTCCACTCCGATGATTGCTGGCTTGTTTGCATGTTCAGTTTAATTGGGACGACTCGAGCAAGAACGCGTTTGCTACCCAAAGTATTCACCAAAATCATGCGACGAACTCGCGAGAGATGTCGAGCTCTCTTGCCATCCCTTTACCACTTGACAGACGATTCTCAAGCACCATATCCTTCACTTTTTTAATATTTTCATCGGTTGAAGAGGTCGAATGTCGTCCAGAACATGTTTTTGACGGCCTCTGGACCGTCTTTGAAGGCTTTGTACCCCTCGTAGCCTTGTGTTTTTGATAAACTGCATCACGCAAGCCTTTTCCAACATTCGCAACGATTCCTGAGGTGTACCGACTTAAGTAGCTGCTGTAAACAAACTGGTTGACAGGTTGCGCTCTTATTTTGGCATAATAATTAAGGACTGCCCTACCAAAAATATTTTTTTTTTAAATATAATTTATCCGAGGAATTTAAATTACGATTTTTTGGTGCTTTTTTGTCACAATATAAACTACTTGCTTTCATTTTAATCAAATATTTCATACAAATGGATTCATTTTTAAATGTTCCTTCCTAAGAAAGGTTTGCGAATAGATATACTTGTGTTTAGAATATTCAGAAAATTAAAAGCCCTAAATTTCGATAAAGATGCTTTGGGCATTTCGACTTCATAGTTGAGTTTATATGTCTCTATATCTTATAAACACACTTATAAACACATTAGAAACACGAAAAAACTATGTAAGTGCTTTCAGATTCCCGAAATGGAAAATTTTGATAATTGAAAAAGATCTGTCTATTAAAATAGCCGATGAGCACCAAAATATTCGGATTAATCTTATGGTTCTTGCAACGACATGAAATTTTAAAAAATCCGAGGAATGAGAATGCTGCTTAGAGGTTACGTGGGTTTTGAAATTTCAAGCAATTGTTATACTCTCGCAACAATGTTGCTAAGGAGAGTATTATAGTTTTGTTCACATAACGGTTGTTTGTAAGTCCTAAAACTAAAAGAGTCAGATATAGGGTTATATATACCAAAGTGATCAGGGTGACGAGTAGAGTCGAAATCCGGATGTCTGACTGTCCGTCCGTCTGTCCGTCCGTCCGTGCAAGCTGTAACTTGAGTAAAAATTGAGATATCATGATGAAACTTGGTACACATATTCCTTGGCTCCATAAGAGATGGGCAAAATCGGCCCACTGCCACGCCCACAAAATGGCGGAAACCGAAAACCTATAAAGTGTCTTAACTAAGCCATAAATAAAGATAATAAAGTGAAATTTGGCACAAGGGATCGCATTAGGGAGGGGCATATTTGGGCGCAATTTTTTTGGAAAAGTGGGCGTGGCCCCGCCCCCTACTAAGTTTTTTGTACGTATCTCGGAAACTACTATAGCTATGTCAACCAAACTCTACAGAGTCGTTTTCTTCAGGCATTTCCATATACAGTTCAAAAATGGAAGAAATCGGATAATAACCACGCCCACCTCCCATACAAAGGTTATGTTGAAAATCACTAAAAGTGCGTTAACGGACTAACAAAAAACGTCAGAAACACTAAATTTTACGGAAGAAATTGCAGAAGGAAGCTGCACCCAGGCTTTTTTAAAAATTGAAAATGGGCGTGGCCTCGCCCACTTATGGACCAAAACCATATCTCAGGAACTACTAGACCGATTTCAATGAAATTCGGTATATAATATTTTCTTAACACTCTGATGACATGTACGAAATATAGGTGAAATCGGTTCACAACCACGCCTTCTTCCAATATAACGCTATTTTGAATTCCATCTGATGCCTTCTCTGTATAATATATAGTACATTAGGAACCAATGATGATAGCGGAATAAAACTTTACAAAAATACGGTATTTGAAAAATATGTAAATGACGTATAATGAAATCTCGATTATCACTTTATAATGCGAGAGTATAAAATGTTCGGTGACACCCGAACTTAGCCCTTCCTTACTTGTTTTTTTTATTTTATTTTTGTAAATACTTGTCTACTTTTTTATTTTTGCAAAGTTTCAAGGCAATCGCACTAAAGTGTAGGATATACTTGTAGAACCTTTGAGAGTGCGTTCTGTCACTCTAGACTGGTCGGCTACTTCAAATTTTGATCGTGATTTTCTCGAAACATCGTTTTAAAAATCGGTGTTCAGTATTTCTCAGAAACTAGTGAAGCGATATTACTGAAAATTTTTACAGTTCTTCTAAATAGGATGACCTCGTCATTGATCAATGATTTTTTTTCGATTAAAACTAATTTTTTCAAGGCCATTGCCAAAAAATAGTTTTTTTCCATCGACAACCATAATTTTTTTTACTCATCTACTAACCGATGAAAATTGTTTTTCGATTTAAGATGAATCCTTCGTCTGTTATGCAGACCAACGCGATGAGACGTTTGTGGAAACCAGCTGTTTGCTAATGGCTGAATTTACAAATATTTTTATAAAAAATACACAAAATATTATTCAAATGTTGCTCTTTGATGTGATCAAAAGTTTTAATAAATTTATTCTTTTATTATATGAAAAAAAATGGTGAAAGTATGCAGTTTTCGTCCGCAAAAACCCATGAATCTGCTTAAATCGTTTTGGTTACTTAAGTTATATTGCCTTTTGATACAATATCGCTCTTTGCAGTTACAAATAAAAAATAATAAAGAAAGATATAGCAAAACCTTAGCTTAATATTATTGCGATGAAGAGTCATATTGCGTACTCCAAACTTTCTTTCTTTTCCTTCTATGATTTGTTTGTGTACCACTAAATAATATTAAATTATATTTTGCGGCTAGCTTGCTTTTATTTGTACTGTTTTTTCTACTTGGGGATGAACATCTTTATATTCCCTAAGTTTTTTTGCTCTCTCCTGGCTATTTCTGTTTAATAAAACGGAGCGGCGTCTGACCTAAAAGAATCTGGATAAATTAACAAGTAAGGAAGGGCTAAGTTCGGGTATAATCGAACATTTCATACTCTGGCAACTTGCAAGGATTAAAGCCAGGATAATACCTTCAGGTACATCATTAAATTAAATTGTGTTTTGTGGGAAGTAGACGTGGTTGTAGTTCGATTTCATTTTCACAATGTAAGATAGGAATGTCAAAGGCCAAATTTCGAAAAAATCAATTAAATCATTTTAATGAGTTATAAGCAGTAAATGGTGCTGAAGCATACAAAAATGTTACTCATACGCCCTGTTCTTTGCAGTAGGTCAAAAGATGTAGGCTTGATGCACAATATAAATTTAATTTTCGAACCTTAAATTGATTTCACTACATACTTTGGTGACTGTAAGTATTAAAAAAAATATATTTTTTCACTTTTTTACAATTCAGGCCATACTGTTTGAACGAAATCTTTAGTCTAGCGATGATTTCATTCGACTCAGTGTTTCATATTGAAAGGTTTCATTCACTTGTGGATTTCAAATATCAAAATAAAATTTTCAAATGTGCATAAAGTTGTGAATATTCTCCCAAAATTTGTAGTTGATCCGAGAAATAGTGTCGGTAGTTTTCTAACTTGTTGCAATCGGCTCTCACATTTTTAAACGCGTTTTAATCGAAGCCCCTTGTTCTATGTCGATAAAATTTCTCCAAAATGGTTGAACAGACCTTGTAATTTTAACAGCACCTTTTTAGATATACATATTTGTCGGTTAAGGGGTTAGGGGTAGTCAGAGGCACGAAAAAATGAGAATTTTCAGTATTTTTTTTTTGCTATTAAATCGTGTTATTTTACAAAAGTAGTAATATGGCATTATTATAGAATGTGTTGACTTGAAGTCACGAAAATTTCAAAAAAAAAAATTAATTTCCAAAGTTATAGTTGTTTGTGTTGACCCAGTTCCAAAAAAAGTTCCAAAAAAAGGTTCATCTAAAATCAATCGGACAAAAAAAATAGTTTTATAAATAGATAATCCTGAGCCTGGTAGGATTTTTTTTTCAAAATTAACAAAATGGCAGCCTTAGGAAATTTTTGTCTAAATTTTTGATAAAAATTCAACCAAGACCAATTAACTGTTCTTAAAAAATCGAAATTTTTGAAAAACAAAAAATTCTTCGATCAAGCCCGAGTTTATTATGTATTCTAAAAGCTTTATAAATTTCATTAAAATCTACTGAGCGGTTTTCGAGTTACAGTTGTCACCAGTTCAAAAAACATAGTTTTGAGAAAAACGCGTTTAAAGTTTCACACTAGCGCTTTGAAGAGCCCGAGCTCTCTTTATTATTTGTCGAATAACTCAAATAATATTTTTAAGATATTACACTTAAAGAAAATGTAAAAAAAATAGTTTTTCGAAAATTCTGACTATCCCTAACCCTTTAATGATTGAAAGAACAAATTTTTCATTATACTTTCGATTTTTTAAGCCAGGCTGAAACGTAAATTTTTTTCACAAAAAACTACTTTATTTTTTTGTTCTCCGATCATAATCTAAACCTTTTATACCCTGAACATTGATTTGAAATTTTGCACGTGCTTTTTCTCTCCAAGTTGGTACACATGTTGGAACCACCGATTTTGGAACACTATATCATATAGCTGACATACAAACTGGCCTATCCTCATGTCCTTGTACGAAAATTTGTTTTATTGAAAAGATATTTTCGCCAAATTTGCCTTGGATTATTATCCCAGACAATGTTACAATCTCCGACCAACGCTTATCGATAAAAGTAAAAAAGATAAAGATCTTTCTATACAATTTTATGTTAAAGGTGGTACACCTGTGAATGTTTTTTCTTGTTTTACATATCGTCACCTAAAACGCAAAATAACGTATCATCAAAAAATTCGAAATTAAGTATCTTATTGATTACGATTCACTACTTCAAATTACATACATATGTCCAACATTTTCAGGTTCTGCGCTCATATACAAATTTTTAAATTTTTTACTCTTGTTATTTTTTTCGCGTTTCATTCACGCAAATGTAAATTTTCGAAAATTTGTTACGTTATTTTGCATTTTTTTAATAGTTTATTGCAAGTTGTGAATTTTGTAATTTAAATTTTTGATTTAAATTAAATTTTTAATTATTTTTTTCCAATACGAAATGATAGAGAAGGAAATATTTAGACATATTTTTTTTAATAATTGCATAGGCTAAAAATTTTCATTTTTAGTTTTTAAGCCGATTTTTGGAATTGAAAATTTATTTTTAATTTAAATTTTTGCGTTACAAAATATTTTTTTTTTTATTTAAATGTTGATTAATTGTTTTTTTTTTATACAATATTTGCAACCCTGAATGTATGTAATGATAATTATTATAATCATTAAAGTAATTTGCTTCGCTGAACAACAACTAATTCTCTCAGCATATTCCGGTGGAATACACTGTTGTTGTTTGTGTATGTGTAAATACACACACTAACACTTATACATGCACATACAAAAAAACCTTACAGCTTTCTTGCGAATGCCAAGTTCGCGCACTGTCAAGAGCAAGGACGATCAATACCCCTGTGCAATTGATGTTTTACAACAAACACTCGTGAAAGTCACACGTATGTATATATAATACAAGAACACAACTTTACAAACATAAATACTTACAAGAAACCTTCATACATTATATATGTATATTTACGGTATATAGAACATCCTTGCCGGGCCCGCAGTGTTGATGTTGTGTTGTCCTTGAAAGCGAAACTTGCGAAAGCTTTTGCTACCAACGAACCACGTGCACTTGAAAGCACATTTTATTGAACATACATATATACACACATACATACACATCTACCGTAATGTGCATACGAACTAATACTAATACTAACTTTAGGCCGCTTAGTGCATACTTTTGGTTTTAACCATAAAAGCTTAAAGAATTAACGGTTTATCAGCGAGTGAATGCACCGAACGCAATGTTTACATATGTTTATATATACAATTTGTCTTAGCCGTGGCTTAAATCGCTCGAGTGCTCAAGTATCCAAGTGCAAATTATCCGGCTTTGACATGATTTTACGCACTCACGAGATATTGATTATATGCCGTCGTTGTCGAACACCGCCCACATACCTATGTGCTCTACAGTGCGGTGGTCCTAAGCTGCAGTGCCTAGTGGCAGTGCTTTATTTGCCATTTGCGGAGACAGTTGGGTGCTTTGTTTTGAATAGTATGTTTCGTGTTTTGTGTAAAAGTTTGTGTTAAAAATTCTTCGAATTGTTCGAGTATCAAATGTATTTGCTTGCTATCCTTTGTATTTTGAAATATATTTGTCTGCGCATACAAGAATGGTTTCTGCCAAAGGTGAAGTAGTGATGATATTTAATAAATAATTTCGAACTTCATGCGTTGTGACAAAAAAGTGCCCGGAAATTGTAAATAAAGCGCAAAATATTTAATTATTCATCATAATTATTTTGTTGCCTTCAAAGTAATCTCTATCAGATGTAATACACTTATTCCAACGATTTTTTCAGTCTTCGAAACACTTTTCATAAGCACATTTCGGATTGACCTTCAGCTTCTTCAACAAATTTTGTTTTATCTCTTCGATCGACTGAAAACAAGTTCCACGGAACGGCAATTTCAGTTTGAGGAACAAGAAAAAATCACACAGAGCCTAATCTGGCGAATACGGTGGTTGAGCGATGGTATTCATTGCGTTTTTGGATTTAAATTCGGTCACAATCGTGGCTCGATGTGATGTTGCATTATCATCGTGTAAAATCCATAAATTGTTCTTCCACAATTTCGGCCGTTTTCGACGGATGTTCTCTCACGAACGCCTAAATACGGCCAAATCGAACTCCTTATTGACCGTCTGCCCATCCGGAACAAATTCATGATGCACCAAACCACGGATATCGAAAGAAAAGCAATGAGCATCACCTTGATTTTTGAGCGGATTTGCGTGTATTTATTCCGATGATTGTTGACTTGTTTGCATGTCAAACTCATAAGACCATGTCTCATCGGCAGTTATAATGTTCTCCATGAATGTGGGATCGGAACTCGCACGATCAAGCATGTCGAAAGAGACCAGTTTACTTTAATCTTTTTGAAAAAAAAACTCAGTTTAATCGGGACGAGTCGAGCAAAAACGCGTTTCATACTCAAAGTGTCCACCAAAATTATTCAAACGGTCTCGCAAAGTATGTCGAGCTCTCTAGCAATCTTTCTAACACTTACCTGACGATTTTCAAGCATCATATTCTTCACTTTTTTATTATTTTCAACAGTTGAAGAGGTCGAAGGTCGTCCAGAACGAGTCATGTTGGCAACGACCTCTGGACCGTCTTTGAAGGCATTGTGTCATTTGGTTAGTAATAGAAAATTTGATACAAATTCTTTGTTCGATATTTTATCCACTGTAATAATCGCAACGCTCTACTGAGGTGTACCGACTAAAGCAGCTGCTGTTAATTCCTTTCCATTTGGCCTAATCTACATAGCAGACGCTATCAGCTTTCTCTGTCTCCGCCTGCCAACACTTTGTTTGAAACCTGTATGGATACAGTGTTTGTTTCCTATACAAGACAGGACTTAACCAACGGACCTTAATTCACTTTATGCTGGAAAATGTTTTGATTATAACCTCAATGAAAGTGAAACACGACTTCATATCCAGACAATTTTGGCTATTTAAAAAGTAATATTTCTTTGATTTCCTCTTGTCCGATTGCAGTCGGAGCTTTGTTGTCATCTTGTGCTCTGGCAATGAAGTTATGGACCTCACGTGAGCTTAGCAGGCGCTTGTTGCCACCAGCTTCTGTGCAACTGTGATATCTTTCCAGAGTAGAATTTATGAGTTCAATTAAATTGATTGTTCTTAGCAAAGCTCATTTTGTCGCAATTGGACATTGTCTAATAGACATTCATGTTTTAAGGCTAAAACTGCAGTCGGACTCAAATTGTCAAGCTTGTATGACTAAGAAGAAGGCTCTGCTGACATTGGCATTGGTCGGGATCAACAAATTTGTGATCGGCTCAAAGCGCTTTGTCGATTTATGGGGGTCTTTATAATCAATTTTATAGGAGTTTTAGATACCATAGCAGACCGGCGTTCTATGCTGTTCAAGTTGTCATAGAGTACTTCGACAATACAAAGTTTAATTTTCCAATTGGAAACCACCTATGTTTGATGAAAAGTTTTTTGAGTTTCTGCATTAAGAAAGATCTCGGTGCTCCCAAAGAATCAGCTCATCTTAAAATTAGTCGACGAATTAAATTGGTCGGATCGGACTTTACATGGAACTAAAGCAGACAATACTATGAAGAATTGGAAACTATTTTCCATTTCCTTGTATGCTATTAATCTTATCTAAATTCTCGAGAGTTCTGTAGTCTTTAACCATCTCCGGAGATGTTTCAGAGGAAAACTGAGAAAAATTTCGGCAATTTAATTTTACTCGTTCCTCAACCTATTACATAAGATTATCAAAACTTTATAAAAAAAAATACAAGTACTTTCTTTCACGCCAACAGATCAGATATAATCCAAAGCAACACGATCCCGAATCGGTACGCATCGATGGCGGTGGACGCTGTTATCCAAATTGTGCTTCAGATGTATGGTTGCGCTCGTGCGAACAGGAAATCATTGAGCCCATTGAAGGTCATACCAGCGGGCATATACCCACATGGTTGAATGGCAGCTTATTGCGCAATGGTCCCGGTAATTGGAAGGTGGGTGAAATGATGTTTCAACATTTGTTCGATTGTTCGGCTTTGGTGCATCGGTTCGCAATCAAAAATGGTCGCGTTACATATCAAAATCGTTTTGTGGAGACTGAAACATTGAAGAAAAATCGTGCAGCACAACGTATAGTAGTAACGGAATTTGGTACGGCATCGGTACCGGATCCTTGCCATTCGATATTCGATAGGTGAGTCATTTCTTTGAGTATTGAGTTCGCGGCCTGAAGCCGATAAACGGCAGTGAAAGAATTATTTCTGATTCGATATTTTTCTATACTTCTTAGAGTCTCCGCAATATTTCGACCTGACAGCGGTTCTGATAACTCAATGATATCTATTTATCCGTTTGGCGATGAGTACTACACCTTTGCGGAGACGCCGATGATGCACAGGTAAACCAAATACAACTAATTGAAGGCGAAGATATAATATAATAATTAATACCAATATAATTTACAGAATTAATCCACGCACCTTAGCCACAGAAGGACGCATCTGTGTAACCGATTTTGTGGGTATCGTAAATCACACGTCACACCCGCACGTACTGCCCAATGGAACCGTATACAATCTCGGTACGGCCGCTACCAAATCAGGACCAGTCTATAATATTATATGTTTTCCACACGGCGAGCAAATGTTCGAAGATGCCTACGTTGTGGGTTCAGTTTCTTGTCGTTGGAAACTACATCCTGGCTATATGCACACTTTCGGTAAGCACATAATGTGCGTATACGAATTTGCGGTATAAATATGAACTAAGCACATTCTCATTGCAGGCATCACCGAGCATTTCTTCGTAATTGTTGAACAGCCACTCTCCGTTTCGCTGACGGAATTTGTTAAAGCCAGCTTATCTAATCAACAACTTGCCGCCTGTCTCAAATGGTTCGAGGACAAGCCTACACTTTTCCATCTGCTGGATCGCGAGACCGGTAAATTGCGTTACACTTTCCAATCAGAGGCGTTCTTCTATCTACACATAATCAATCAGTATGAGGAGGACAATCATGTGGTGATTGACATTTGCTGCTATAAGGATCCCGAAATGATCAACTGCATGTATTTGGAGTCCATTATGAATATGCAATCGAATCCGAATTACGCCTCACATTTTCGTGGACGTCCATTGCGTTTTGTGCTGCCACTAGGTGTGGAGAATGCGGACGTAGTGACGTTCAAAGATCGTCCAACCAATCAACGACGTGTGGTGAAATCCTTCACGATGTCTGGCATTAGTACGCATCTGCAACCGACGAAAATGAAGCATTCCGAGTCGAATTATGAGAATATAACGAATATGGCTCTTAATAAATTGCAAGAAGAAGAGATGCTCGAGTACAATACATTTGCGGGTGAAGCGGATGATGCGAAAACGAATGTGGACAGTGAAACAATGGTGAATTTGGTCACATTGGAATACAGCACGGCGCAAGCATACCAGCTGAGCAATCGCAGCATAATGGTGCGGCCCGAACTGTTATGCGATTGGGGCTGTGAGACACCGCGCATAAATTATGAGAAGTTTTTGGGTAAATTTGTGATATATTTACAATTATCAGTTAGTGATTGTCTGTTTTTTATTTACTTTCAGCCAAAAAGTATCGTTACTTCTATGCGATTAGTTCGGATGTAGATGCTGAGAACCCCGGCACAGTGAGTAATATTTTCGATGCGGTCAAATTTTAGTGTTATTAATTCACAATCGTTTTATTTACAGCTCGTCAAAGTTGATGTGCTCACAAAAGCAGTACAGAAATGGTGCGAACCGAACTGTTATCCCAGCGAACCAGTCTTTGTGCCCGCGCCAGATGCCAGCGCCGAAGATGATGGTGTGGTATTGGCCTCCATGGTTTGGGGCGGCTTAAATGATAATCGCGTTGGACTGCTGGTGTTATGTGCGAAAACCTGGACTGAGCTGGGCCGTTGCGATTTTCATACGAATGGACCGGTGCCGAAGTGCCTGCACGGCTGGTTTGCGCCCGGCGTTGTGTAACCAAAGATGCCACAATGAAAGCAATATTCACGGCTTAGTATTTTAGTAAAATTGCTAAAAATTTATTACACCGTTAGGCGCTAATCTTAGTAGTACCATAATACTGATTTGATAAATATGACTTAATTAATAAACTCGTTACTTTTAGAATCTCAAATTAATCACATTATAAATGAATTCTTCCCATTTCTTCTGGAAAACTCGATTTATTTTACGACGTTCCTCTGATGTTAAAATGGAGTATCTATAAAACATATAACAGTTATTTCTACATAAATAAGTTAGTTAGCAATTTGTCATACTTTATCGAATTCAAAGCGAGTTGTTTGAGAAACCGCAAATCTGCCTCAGCTGGCGCCAGCGCCATGAAGGCATAATAGAAATCGTAACTCAATCCCTTCGAATTCCAAATGCCTGGATAATCGGCAGTTATGACAATCGGAAAGTTTTCGGCTATAAGAAATGTAGCGGGATGATTGCGCAAATCCCACACCAGACCCATTACTTGATTAGAAATCGGACTAACTTCGATGGCAATGTTACGTTTCTTGACGGTGGACCAAATATTTGGATGTTTCGGCAGTGCATAACCGTGACCGATACGTTTAGTGTTGAGCAGCAAAGCGTCCATTAGATTCCAATCGGTTTTTCCAAACCAATCTGATGAAAAGAAGAAAAAAATATTAAAAAAAAATTCTCTCTTTAAATATAACATATGCAGATTATTTGTGATAATGTCCATCGAGAGTATGATTCAGTCAAATCCTTGAGATGCTTCACCAAAGTAAAAAGCGTAAATGAATATCAATGTGGCTCTAACCAATTCTCCTTGGTGGAGGTGAAAATCCTTCGGCGCATACTCTGCTCATATCTGCCCACGACGAAATTAGAATCTAGAGTGGTTCATTGACATTCGTGTGAAGCTTTATAGTAAAAAGTTAGGTTTAATAACTATGTATTAGAAAGAAGGCAAAGGTTCATCCATGTAAAATTGAAATGATTTTATTTACTAAGGAGAACCTCTTTTGGAGACTCACGTCTTTAACGTGTTGATAAGGCGAAATACCTTGGGATTTTCTTTGATAAAAAGCTTTCATGGAGTCCAAATATTAGGAAGTTACTCTCTCCGATGTTGCTGTAGAGATGCTATAGGGAAAATGTGGGGGCTCCAAGAAAGCGGTGTCAAGCTAATAATGTTCTGTGATGTAATTGCCTGGTTGAGAGCGCGTGTAAAGGCTATACTTGCTAAGAAGCTTGAATGTGTTCAAAGAGCGGCATCAATCTTTGTTTTTGGATGCCGGATATCTGTAGTGTTCTTCATGTAGAAGTGGCTGCTATTAATATGGCCGTAGACGTACGTAGCTATAAAGCGCAGCCTCTTTCATAAGCGGTGACCATTTACTTCGAAAGCAGACCGACAATACTAACGCTGAGCTCGCTAACTGTACGCTGAAAGCTAGTCAAGAGGTGTTTGTCTTTACTAAAAATAGCATCAAGCTACTTCATCTTCAGACTCGTCTGGGTGCCGGGTCAAAGCGGTGTATCTCACATCGGAATGAGACCGAGTTAGATCTCGATTGATATTTTCGACTCTAGCACTGAACCGATGTCACTTGCATTCGCTTAGCAGGCATTGCATAACGATCGGCTCCTGTATGACTGCGAGATCCTTTTGATCTAAAGTAAGACGCAAGATATCTACTGAACCACTTCCCCTTAGCAAAGGAGATGCGGTGGAAACATCTAGGCAATTTCTTCTCCATTCTTCAGCCTTTGAAAGACAGAGGCTGAAAATTATCTCAGTAGTCTTACCTTTGGTAAACCAGAAACAGCCAAAACTGACATTCGCAGTCTCAAAGCGCAAATAGCTTTGTAGAATTGTAAGGAACTTATGATATTTTATTGAGGGGTTTTAGGCACCGCAGCGGAACGGCGTTCTAAGCTATCTAAGTTAGATACCTGTTAGGATGGACATCTTAACTTTAGCTAATCTATGTTTCTTAATGTTATTTTGGTCATCTCTTCCAGTTCTAACTAGGAGTGTTCCAGAGGTGTAAGGAGTCTTCAACAACAAAAAAAGATAAGTGCGATTAAGTATACGGATTCGAGAGTTTTAATAATCTTTCAAATCTACGAAAACAATTTTACTTTGTTTGGTTTAAACGCGCTGTTTATATGGACCAGTCCGGGTCATATTTGATCATGGGTGTATTATGCATTTATATACTCACTAGTTTCTCCAGCGTGAAAGAAAAAGTTGGCAGTTGGTGGCATGTCGGTCAACTCATTGACGAATTTATGCAGCGGATCACCGGTATCTTCTTGTCCAACCAAATCAAAGCCAATAATGAAATTCGGCTTGGCATCACTAAGTGAGCAGAAAAAGATGAATCAAATTAATTTAAGTTTTCTATATAACCTTTGTGTGATAAATATTTACTAACTGCAATTGCTTAAAGGTTATCAAATGCTGTGCCATTTCATCCACTGTGCCTTGATTTGGTTTCGTATAGATCACCTTGAGTCCCACAAAGTCTGGGTGACGTGCTTTGAAACCCTCAACGATAGCTTCCAATTCGTTGGCTACTTCCAGGGCATTCATTGTGCGATTGTTATCGCCATATAGCTATTAATTTAAAAGTAAAGAGAAAAATATAGAACAAGTTTTGAATTCAAATAAAAATCAAGGTAATTCGAATCTCTTTGAACTTGCCGGCGTAAGTGGTGACCTCAGTTCTGCATAAAATATATTATCCTCGCATAGTTCTTCCAGCAAACGTTTGTGATAATTACAGAAGGCCGGTTGATAACTGTAAAAATTTTCCACACTCTTGAAAATATTATAGAAGCGTTGCCATATCTTGCGTTTATCGGTAATCATGGCTGTAAAATTTATTTGTAAACATTTAGAAGATAGACTAAAATTGTTATAGTCAATTTATGACATATAGAGTCGGTTTAAAATTTTTATGTGACATTAGGATAGACCTAAGCTCCATTCGCCATGCTCTTTTTTATTTTTGAAAAGAGAGATACATAGCGGACTAGCGAGCAGAGATGTGGAGAATAGAAGATGCTCTTTGAGAGAAACAAACAATAATTTTTGGCAGGAAGAAACTGCTAAATTCTCAAATTTTGTAAACGTCAAAATAACAGCTGATAGTGAGAAAATTATCACTTGTGTCACTATAAAAGTATATATATACTAATATTAACCTACATTCCGGATGTACAGTATACATATTGATATGTTTCTCCAGTTGCCGTTCGTAGAGTCGCCGATCCTCAGCATTAATGCGCTCTAAGCACACGTTTTGTACTTCACTGTGACATTTGCTCTGCTCATAGGTGAACATCAGTAGACCATTTACATCTCGGCAGGTATACAAATTATACAGCGTGGTCAAATTGGTGATGATCCAGCGTGAACTGACCATACCCGTATTGTGACCATGCAGTAGCGCCCCCTTGGGCAGTTTTTGTATAATACGAAAGACCTCACTCTGTCGCAGATACTGTTTGCCTTGGAAGAAATGCATGGCGGGTGGAAATTTCTCTGGTGTTTTGACGCCTTCCGCCATCTGTTGGATGCTATTTATTATTTATCTCATTATTTAATATTATTTGCGCACTCACCTCGGCTCGTTTGGCATTCATTAATATGCTGTTTGCTTTATCCTCAGCCGAAGTCAACCAAATATTACCGCCCACTGCGACCGAGCGTTCGGCGTCGATAATTTTGTTACGTAGCGTGTCATAAGCTTTGAAGTAAATTGGAATAAAGGGTATTGAAATAGCTGGGAACTCACATTATAAATTTTATATACAAATCGGTAATATTTATATATAGAAAAACATTTCTTTATTACTCTCTCTATCTTCGTTTCCTCGCCGAAGATCCTAACCAAGAAAAGAATGTCACTGATGAGTTGAAAGGATCTGAATGGGGTGTCCGAAATTGGTGTAGTAGGTGATACAAACTTAAATGGCAGCTACGCAGCTCAGCTGCAAAATTGACGGTCTTAGGTGAATTCTCCTCAAGGACTTTCGGGCATAGCTCAATAAGGAGAGGGTTGATAGATAAAATAGACGCTTCATTGGGAAAAAGGTTTCTGGTCCACTAAAAGAGAGTGGATGGCGCAGGAACATGCGAGCCGCCAGCGGAATGTGTAACATTTGTACGGACGGTTCACAAATGGCTAATGAAGTGGGAATACTGAAGGAATCTTTGCGCTGAGAAAAGCGGCTGAGATAGAAAACAACGCAAAACCACATTAAGTTGATGAATATTTAAATATGCCAGGCAATTAAGGCAATATTCTGACGTTGCATTAGGTCAGAAAATGTCCTTAGACGTTGACGTCCTGTAAGAAGAATACTTCAGTCCAAATTAAACTGAGCCTCCATCTGGTATTACTAAAGACCAGTAGGTCTATGCACAGCATGACAGCCGGCCAGTATAACCTAAGCTACCTAACAACAACATGAAGTAACAGTTTAACGAAAAATATAAAATTTAGATTATCTGTTTGAACTAAAACCAAGAAAAAAGTTCAACTTCGGCGACAACGAAGCCATAATATCCCTCACAGTTGTATTTTTATAACAGAAAATAGTATAATAAGATTTTCGTATTGATTAAGGTCGACCAGTTTGAACGGCAGCTATAAGATTTAGAGATCAGATCTGAAAAATCGTGTCTTCGATTGTAGCGCTGCCTTGAGCAATACTCTATGCCAAAATTCATGAAAATAATTTAGCAAAATAAAAAAATTTCATACAAGGACTTGGCACCGATATCCTAAATTAGTGAAATATCGGCGGTTCCGACAATTTAATAGCTTTATATATGTTTTTTGTTAAAAAATGGAATCCAACATTTAACAGTGATTCTCTTAATGACAGTTTAATTAGAGATATTCGATTTTTCATTTCAAACCACAGAAATATTATATATAGTTTTTTAGCCGTTCCTACAGCGGTCTGGTCTATGTAAGCGGATCAGACCCGAATTTTTATCCCGCCAAGCACACTCAACGCGGCAGCGTTCTTCATAATTATTTCAGGAAGAACAATTACACCGTTGTTTTGAGAAATCCTGAAGTTACTCTGCAAGATGACGTATTGATCAATAGTTTGCTGATTTTAAAACGAAGGTGTTTCAGAGGTTGCAATCGAAATTCATGTACATTCGTCATATGAATAAATATCTATATCGAAAATTAGAAGTATGAAGAAAGATTTTCAATTTCCTTCAAAAGTTTTGTTCACATAGGATTTTGTGACCATTTTATATGCGATATATCTCAATGGCCTTTAGAAATAATATATATACATATTCACGGTACTTGACCTATATAAACAGACATATGTGCACGAAAGATATACTAACAGCACTTTATCACCAATTTATTCTGTAGTAAAAGCGGAGCTCAATTGGCAATGCTTTCTGCAATCAACAACACTTTTTTGCTTATAGGTACAAGTCATTATTGTGTCTGCATATTTTGTTTGGGTATATAAAGGGTGAGCCATTTCGAGGTTTCCTACTTTTTAAAGAAAAAGCACAGAAACTTCAAATTTCATGAGGAATATTTATTATCATTCGAAAGAACATTCTTGGCATTTATTTTTTGAAGATTATCCCTTTCAAATGTTGACCGCGGCTACGTCTCTGATGGTCTATCCGTTGAGTTTGACTTTCGATGACTCGTTCGAGCATTTCGACTGGTAACTGACGAATGACACGCGTGATGTTTTGCTCCAAGCAGAATTGTCCGCATAGATTTACGACACATCACAGACATTCGAGATTGACGGTTACATTCTCACCGGCATCATTTTTGAAGAAATATATACATATGTTTCTAAACCACAAACCACACCAAACCGTTTTTTTTTATGGATGAAATGGTAGCACTTCAATCTCTTCATCCAAAATGCGACAATTAATTCTACATATCAATTGAGGTTTCATCACTGCACAAAATTTGTCTCGAAGTCGTGTCGGATCTTCTTGCTTTTCAAGAGCCCACAGAGCGAAGCGATGTCGCTTGGGTAGGTCGAGTGGCTTCAGTTCTTGCGCAAGCTGTATTTTGGACGCTTTAAACGACGACGACGTAAAATGCGCCAGGTCGTTCCATACGTCCGCCGAATCGACACTCCACGGTCTTCGAGAACACTCTCAACTACGGCAGCTATATTTTCTTCACTGCGTGTTGGATCCAATTATAAATGCTGGATCTCAAGATGGGTGATGATGTTGCGAAAAGTATGCTCAGTTGAGCGAAGCGCGCCAAACACATTCTTTAAAGAACGTGAATTTTCGTAATAAAGTTAAACGATTTGTACATGTTGTTCAGATGTAAGTCTTTCTCTGATGAAATACCAAAAAATACTGAACAAAAATAACATGACAGCTTGACACGACTCACGTGTAATCTGTCAAAAGAAGGCTACTGAAAAAGGTACCTCTACTTGGATCACCCGTTAGGTACAAGTCATTATTGTGTCTGCATTTTTTGTTTAGGTATGCATATGCATATACGATCTGAATGGGAAAATTTCACTTTCACTTCTTTTTAATCCAGATAATGACCAGAACTTTATATGAGATATTTTTTTGATTTCTTCAGATTATTACTCGGACTGGTTCATTGAAAATGCGCGCGCAAACTGAATCGATAGAGAAAAACTTTTCTTACATTGGTATAGCCTTTTCATGTCCGTGTGAAGGGGGATCTCCTTATGCCAATTGGTGCGTGCGGTTTTACCATGAAAAAAAAATGAACCACAAGTTGTCTTGAAATTTTGTGTTTCCGATGGACTCAGGGCAGCGGAATTATTGAAAATAATGCAGAAGAAATTTTGGTAGTATACTTTAACACGAATACAAGTAATTGAGCGGCACAAAATAAGCAGTAAAGATGATGAAGTTAACCAAAACTGGTCTCATGCGAGTCGTTCATTCAATTCTGTTAAAAAACTCTTCCTCCTCTGTTTGAAAATCATCTTGTTGGTATCAGAGAGATAGCAGAGGATCTCTACTTCTCTTATGAATCGACTCAACATATTTTGGTTAATGTTTTGGGTATAAAGTGTGCCACTGCCAGACTGCATCTGTTGCAAAACCGACGTCAAGTAGAGGATATGCTTGTTAAAGCAGCGTCATAAAACGCGTTGTTATTGGCGGCGAGATATAGGTTTATGAATATTACATCATAACAACAATCGAGGCGCTCCAAAAACCAAAATTCGTTGAATTCGCTGAGGTCCTTTCCAGTCGCTTACAACAAGTGTATGGCGACTGCGATTAGGACTTGGAATGCTTGTATTGGCTTAGGAGCCTATTTTGAGGGCGATATTAAAATTTGTACTAAAATAGCTAAACATGCATTTTTTCTTAGAGTCCGGGTCAAATTTGATTGTGTATTGCACATTTTTATTTATCTCGTAAATACGCACATTTACTACTGAACTCTCTAAATTCACTACAATTTTATCGAAACTTGGTTAATTTACTTTTTTTCTTACATATTTCTGCACATTCGATAACGAAGAGTGTGGACAAACCGATTATGAGCCATAACCACGAAATTTTTCGCATTTCAAATTGATTTCTCCTCTTTGAAGCGGCAGTTATCTTTTGTTGCACAGTTTTTGAATTATTTTTGTCTTAAATGTTTCCGAAAATAAATTCAGAAATCTTATTTATTCCAACATAAAACTTGCCATATGAACACAACTAAAGCGAGCGTTTTTGTTTCAGCTTTCGAACCGTTCCGAACCGTTTCACAAATGCAACTGAAGCGGATAATTGCAAACGTCTACGAAATTTCCCCAACAATACGAATATTTATGCACGCTAATCCGGCTTTAAATTCACCCTCTCCAGCAGCGACAGCGCTAATCCGAGATTGGCAATTCAAGAGTAAAAGTATCATCCACCTCGACACACACATATTTTGCCACACAGCTGGATTGCTGTTGCTATTGTTGTAGTGCAAATTGTTGCCTATAAAAGTATGCAAAAGCATAGCATAGCGATTAAGTGTCAGTTCAGTGTCAACAACAACAACACATGCTAATCAGTAAGCGCAACAGCTGAGCTATCTTGAAAGCTATGCGGATCGGTCGGCTCTTATGCTTCATTCGCATATTCACACACATTCACCTTTCCACAGCCCATTGACCGTCACCCAGTAAAGGAGGCAATGAATGAATGAATGAAATTTCACTGAATGATAGTACTAACAAATGGCGCACACCTAATGGGGTTTAGTGTGCTCATAAATACTAAAGAACAATATTTAGTACCCACTTGTCGTACGTTTTTGGTGTCTGCTGACGAGGTGCTTCAGTACCCAAAACGGTCATCTTTCAAAAAGCTGAATCAATACACCAAGATTATTTTGGAGATAAAAAAACATCACTTATATGTAAGTATGAACGGTAGCATTTTGCTAGCACCGAGCTATAAGACTGTTAGAAGACTTTGCACCCATTTTCAGTGCATTCTTCTTCTTCCTTATTGGCGTAGACACCGCGTAGGGGGTTATAGCCGAGCTTACAACAGCGCGCCAATCGTTCTTTCTTTTTGGCGCCAATTGGAGATTCCAAGTGTAGCCAGATCCTTCTCCATCTGGTCTTTCCAACGAAGTGGAGGTCTTCCTCTGCTTCCCCCGGCGGGTGCTGCGTCGAATACTCTCAGAGCTGGAGTGTTTTCATCCATTCGAACGACATGACCTAGCCAGCGTAGCCGCTGTCTCTTAATTTGCTGAACTATGTCAATGTCGTCATATATCTCATACAGCTCATCGTTCCACCGAATGCGATATTCGCCGTGGCCAACGCGCAAAGGACCATAAATCCTTCGCAGAAATTTTCTTTCGAAAACTCACATCGTCGACTCATCAGTTGTTGTCATCGTCCAGGCCTCTGCACCATATAGCAGGACGGTAATTATGAGTGACTTATAGAGTTTGGTCTTTATTCGATGAGAGGAGACTTTACTTCTCAATTGCCTACTCAGACCAAAGTAGTACCTGTTTGCAAGAGTTATTCTGCGTTGGATTTCGAGGCTGACGTTGTCGTTGGAGTTAATGCTGGTTACAAGATAGGTGAAGATATGAGTGTAACAGTGACGTGGGAACCAGTTCGCGACTTCGACGCCTGTTTGTTCGATGGCTGGAGATATTTCGTTTTGCTCTCATTTACTACCAGACCCATTTGCTTTGTTTCCTTATTCAGTCTGGAGAAAGCAGAACTAACGGCGCGGTTGTTGAGGCCAATGATATCAATATTCAGCTCTGCCGCTCGAATTATTTTTTCCAGGAGTAGATTGAAGAAGTCGCAATAGAGGGAGCCGCTGAAACCTCGTTTGGTATCGATTTTCATGCATTAATATGCGAAAAGTTATTTTTTTATTTTTCAAAGACTGTAGAATTGAAATATGTATAGGAGTTAACATTCATCTGAACCTTACTGTATGTCTACTCTGTGCTGTCGATGGTATCGTGTGGGAGGAAAACTGTCCGACACATAATCTGTGGGAAGGCACGTTCTTCCACATATTCGGCAATCATTCGTTATCAATTTTGTAATGGCGAAGTCAAGTTCAGCTGAGCAATTTGTAATTTGTATTAACTATTTTATTGCTTGTGCGTTGATTTTTTTATTTTTGTTATTTGTATGTCCAGTACTTTTGTTTTTATAGATACATATACATGTGTACATATGTATGTATGCACATAAAAACAAATTTCCAAAGGGGTTTTTATTTTTAGTTTTCCTAGGGCTATTGTTTGTAAACAAAATATGTTTGTGACGTCAGAAACCTATTTTAATGGTAATTTATTGCACTGAAAAAAACATTTCTGAATTTGTGTTTTAATCTTTATTGAGATAAATTGGGCTGAGAAGTGTTGAAAAATGAACTAACATGAGCCTAACAAAGATAAAATATTCGTACTTTAAAAACAATTTTAAACAAAAAATTATAAAATTATAATTTCATCACTATACTGAGTATTTCTTGGTTTTGACTAATTCCTAAATATGAACTCTAAAAATATGAATCCGAATCACTGATGGTCGTATTTCATTGGTACCTATATGCTTAACACAAAGACGGTTATTATTGAATATGAATATGAAGAATAAAGGTTGAAGTATTGTTAATTACAATAATCTTATCCTAAGACCAAGTTATTGCTCATAGAAAAAAAACTATACTTCAGACTTTATTTAAAATTCAGATCTCGACCAAGATTAAAAAGCAACTTTCCAGAAAAGAAATGCCAGTTTTCAATTGTTAAAAGAGATACTAGCTGCCAAATGTTTTTCAATCTCCCACGAATTGAAAATCTCCAAAAAAATATAACGTTAATGCGAAGGAAGTCTTTTATATTTCGGGATTGCAGAACAAAAACAAATATTGATTGTCGAAAGTCCTTCTACTGTTTTTCAAAATATTTTCTATTAAGATCACTTTTGCATGTGTTGGAACCAATTGTCGAAGCACGTTTGCCACTCTTGACGTAACTCCAAAATATGCGTTCTGAATGCATCACGTGAGTCTTCACGTTTCGAAAAACGTAGACCTATTGCTTTATCTTTTATGTATGGGAATAAACAAATTTTATATCAAATCGGAACTATGTATATGGTGGATGTTCTAACAAATCGAGGCTTATGAGCGCTCGCATAGTCGTGGTGAAGAGTGATTCGTCTGGCAAACAAATGGTTGTGTATCACTCAAAATTTACTGTGATTGCGACATGCTCCGTTTAAAAAAAAAAAAAACAAAAAAAACGGGCAATTTCGCGAGTGCAACGACTGTTTGTTTGATGACAGAAGATGTTTTGTCTTGCCCTCATTCAGTACTAGACCCATTTGTTTTGCTTCCTTATCCAGTCTGGAGAAAGATGATCTCACGTCGCGGATGTTCAGGCCAATGATACTAATACTGTACACTCTTATAAAAGATTGTATCTTCTCTATTCAGCTCTACAGATCGAACTATTTCCTTCTGAAGTAGATTGAAGAAGTCACACGATAGGGAGTCGCCTTGTCTGAAACCTCGTTTGGTATCGAACGGCTCGGAGAGGTCCTTTCCGATACTGACGGAGCTTTTGGTATTGCTCAACGTCAGTTTACACAGCCGCATTAGGTTTGCGGGGACTTGGTACATTAGATTAAGTTATATAGCTGATGCCAAGAGAGAACCGCACTTGGACTGCTGGTTTTGATCAGTCCTTTGTGAAGCCAGAAAAATAACTGCAGTAATTAGATTTTAAGTGTCAACAAAGCGCCTTGTACCCGTTACAAATCTGCTTAGGCATTTGATTTCTATTCCCAACACTTGGTTGGATGTCTAAAGGTGTTAATCCTAAGTATTTTAGCTTTGATCTCGTTAATTCGTTAAAGCCTAGAAGAAAATGTTGTATGTTTCTACCATCTCTTATTCCAGTCAGCTTCCAGAAGCATTCGGTGGACACGTATAAGGCAATGAATTCCTTCAATTCAATCTAAAATTCCTTCAATTAAGAAAAGCCTAACTTTGCATTGGGTGAAAAGCTTGTTGGTTTTCTAGCGACTTGCTTTGTTCCGGAAGGATCTAAGGAGCTAATCAAGTTTCCGCCTAGTTGTTCAATAGTAAGCCGTTCTCCTGATCCGTTCCCGCTGCAATGGATTCCTTGCAATTTGTGTTAACTGGCAATATATTAAAAATTTCATCTTCAATTTGTGATTAAGTTATTTTACCTATTCTTCAAAAAAAAAAAAAGAAAAAAAAAGATTAAAAAAATTGTATAATGTTATTAAAATTTACAATTATTTAAAATTTACTCGCAACCAATTTAAATCAATTTTCCTCAAGTACAAAGCAGTTAAATGTCATCTAGTGCTCATTAAAAAAAGCGAACTATAAGTAAAATAAACGAAATCACAAACTCACACTTACGCAAATTAACGGCGAAAGAAAAACTCAATTAAAAGATTCGCACATTAGCTGGGCAAATGAATTTGTTACTAATTTCAAGTGCAAAATGCTCATCAGAGGAGTCAACAAACCGTGGACAAGTGTTGAATAAGAATGATGTTATCAAGCGGGCATGTACATATGTATGAACATGTGTGTGTGTGTGTGTACGTGTGGGTGAATAATAATTTTGATATACAATTACAATACATTTGTTCGCTATTTTTAATAGCATGCAAAAAAGGCAACGGTACAACAAAAAAGTAATAATGAAAGCAAAGCAATAACAAAAACACTTAGCATTCTTTTAAAACAAGAAAAAACGTCAACTGCGGTTGCACACTATAATACCCTTCACAAATAAACAAAAATTTTATGAAAAAACTTGATCTTAATCGATCAATTTGTATGGCAGCTATACGCTATAGTGATGCCATATCGGTGGTTCCGACAAATGTTCACCTTCTTGGAGAGAAAAGAACATGTGCGAAATTTCAGATTGATAGCTCAAAGTTTGAGGGACTAATTGACAGACTGACAAATAGACGGACTATACATATATCGAATAAATAGACTCGTCACGCTGATCATTTATATATTGTGAGCAAAAAGTACCTAGAAATTGTAATTTAAATTCCCCGGGTAAATGATAATTCAAATAAATGTGTTTTGCTAAGTAAAGGTACGACTGTCCTTAATTACTATGCCAAGTATGAGCGCGATCTGTCAAACAAGTTTGTTTACAGCAGCTGCTGAAGTGGGTACACCTCAGTAGTGCGTTGCGATTTTTACAATGGATAAAAAGGCCGAACAAAGAATTTGTATAAAATTTTTATTTCTAACCAAATTTCGAGTGAGGAATCGGTCTGAATGTTGGAAAAGGCTTACCCTGATTCAGTTTTATCAAAAACATATGCCTACGAGTGGTACAGAACCTTCAAAGGCGGCCGAGAGATCGTTGAAGACATGCCTCGTTCTGGACGCCTTACGACCTTTTCAATTGATGAAAATATTAAAAAAGTGAATAATATGTATGGTTCTTGAAAAGTTTTAGAAAGATGGCAAGGAGCTCGACATCTCTCGCGAGTCCATTTGAATCATTTTAGTGGATATTTTGGGTATGAAACGCATTCTTGCTCGACTCGTCCCAGTAAAGATGGACTTTAAAAAAAAGAATTGCGTAAATAGATCTCTTTGGACATGCTTGATACGAGTATTACAAATTCCGATATCACATTCATGGGGAGCATTAAAACTGCCGACGAGAGATGGGTTTATGAGTTTGACATGCAAACAAGTCAACAATCATTGGAATGGAGGGGAAAAACGAGCCGAAAGCAAAAAACACCGCCCCAAAGCCGAAGGAAAGGCAGGAAGTTTTCAGTGAAAAAAAACATTGAAAGCGGCCGGAATTGTGGAAGAAGAATTAATGGATTTAACATTATAATAATGCACCGTCGCTCGAGTCATGATTATGACCGAATTTAAAGCCAAAAACGCAATGATACCATCAGCCATCGTATTCACCAGATTTGGCTTCGTGTGATTTTTTCTTGTTCCCCAAACTGAAATTGCCGCTCCGTGGAACCTGTTTTCAGTCGATCAAAGAGATAAAACAGAATTCGCTGAAGGAGCCGAAGGCCATTCCAAAAAGTGCTTACGAAAAGTGTTTCGAGAACTGGAAAAATCATTGGCATAAGTGTATTACATCTGGTGGGGATTACTTTGAAGGCGACAAAATAAATATTGATGAATAATTAAATAATTCGGCTTTGTTTACAATTTCTGGTCACAATATATAGAAATTTTTTAGGGTCGCCGACGTTTCCTTCTGTGCTTTTAAAATTCGTGGCGAAATGAGTACATCCCGTTCAGGGTATAATGACAAATATGAGAAAGCATGCGAAAGAGAGGTGAGTGTGCGCGTGGGTGATGATTTAAATGGAATCCGAGTAGTGTTAACACACACATACATTGTAAAGCAGCAAAAAATGTTCTGTTATTGCAGTGATTATGAATATTTGACAAATGACAGCGTGAGAGTCAGGAATTTCGCGTTGATCAGTTTACCTTAACACCGACTTTGCGAAAACAAAAAAATAAAAATAACAAAAACAAATTTTGTTACCTGCTCAAAACGGCTGCCTTTTCGTGAAAACGTGAGCAGCATCATTTAATGTTAATTTATTTTTTTTTCTTTATCTGAGCCACCCGCACACCCTCCGCGCTGTTGACCATTTCCAGCAGCTACTTTTTGGTAATCACCTGCGGTGCGTAAGCGCGTGTGTCACTGTTGTTATTGCTGTTAGCGCTAAGTAACTACATGCACACGTACTTAGCAATAACAATAACAGAGGCGTCAACAGCATTGTGAGTTGCTGTTAAGCACAGCAATTGACGAGCTGTCAACTGTGAATTTGTGTTTGCCGCAAAAAAGTAGTTGTTTTTTGTATATGTGTTTGTGTTGTATTTGCTTTGGAATGGTGTGTGTGAGCAGGCCCATACAACTCAGTCAAAATTGGCTCGCACGGAGTTTTAGATATAACAGACACCAAAAATCAACGGTTGTTGCCGGTTGTGCGCGTGGAGAGGCGGAGATTTGATTCGAAAAGTAGTTTTCGGTGAATTTCAATTTATTTTATTAGAAAAAAATTGAAAAAGTACAAATATCTAATTTGCAGAGCTGACTTAAAAGGTGTGTGTTTGATTTTGCAAAGGACTAAAGCTCGCGTTTACCACAAATTTTCAATAAATTTGGTTAAAATTGCGATAAATTTTTTATAAAATTACGTTAAATTAAGAAAAATTTCGATTTCAACTAATTTAGCATAAGTACGTCATTGCGGTCTCTTGGCCGAAACGTGCTTCAAAAGAATTATGTCAATTTGTGCTGTTGCATTTTTGCTGCTAATGAGTGTTTTGGCAACTTGTGTGTGCTTTCACGCCATATTTATTCAACGGTGCGTGTTTACTGTTCGCACACAAACACTTGCAAGATTGGCTGGCAATACATAGAGGTGTGATCACCATGAAGGACTCATAAGGACTTACGTGGTGTTAATGTATTGGTAATGACGCGTACACCCACCATGAAGTGATTATTTGAACAAAAAAAAACTAAAATAGCAAATCATTAAGAATGTAGTAATAAGATTGATTATTGTGTACCTAAACAACATTTACCTTCCCTTAAGTAAACGAAAATGCATGTGTCAGGGACTAGCACAACTAACAATTATGACACAGTGAATAATTGGTTATTAATTGTGTGTTATATGTTCATATATAGTAATAAACAAGTACAAATGTTCAAATCTGTGATTATGACCAAATTCTCCGAAAAAATGAATCAAATGTGACATTGAAATGAAAAAACGTAAACAAATTTTTTTCGCAAACATTATTATTTAAGATAATACTTATAAAGTAAAAATATAATTAAAAATTCGGTTGCATCGGAGCTGGAATAACCCACACAAATAACGAAATTTTCATACAAGAACTTAATTTTGATTGTTCAGTTTGTATGACACCAATATGATATAGTGATTCGATTCGAAAAATTTCTTCAGGTATTGTAGTGTTGTTTTAGAAACCAATATATGCCAAATTATGTAAGGATATCTTGACAAATGAAAAAGTTTTCCATACAAGTACTTGATTCCGATCGTTCAGTTTGTGTGGCAGCTATATGCTATAGTGATCCTATATCGGCGAGTCCGACAAATGAGCAGCTTCTAAGAGAGGAAAGGAAGTGTGCACAATTTCAGATCGATATCTGCACATTAGGGACTACATAGTTCGTGTATATACAGACAGTGAGATGAACAGACAAACTGACATGGCTAAATCAACCCAGCTCATCATTTATAAAGGGAACCATTCGAGATTCCTTACTTAAGAAAAAAAGACAGAAACTTCACATTTAACCTTCAAGTGGGCGCGCGTAGTCGAATCGATCGCGCTTAGTACATTTACGTTGATATTACTATTATTACCCATTACATTTTTAATAATTTTAATTACTTTTTTTGACAAAATAGACTTTAAGGACAATGACAATATATCTAAGTACAAATAAATAAATAATTCCTGAATAATTTGTGCTTTATTTCTTTTATTCATCCCAAACGTCTTTTCGGTTACGCGCACCCGCTACCGTTATAAATGACCGCGCGCCCGCTTGAAGGTTAATGGGGAATATTTATTATTATTCTAAAGAGTATTCTTTGGCATTTATTTTATGTTGGTCGCGGTTACGCTTTGATTGTCCATCGGTTGTGTCTAATTTTCGATGACTCGTTCTAGCGTTTCAACTGGTAACTTTACATTTCCCCACAGGAAAAAGGCGACCGGCCCAAAACGTCAAATAATTTGCTCACCGAAGAATTCTTTCAATAAATCCTTTGAATGATGCTTTGTGTGGGAAGTGGAGCCGTCTTGGTGAAAGCAAATCTCGGCAAGATCACGAGCTTCAATTTCAGGCATCAAATAGTCGGTTATTATGGCGCGATAACGGTCGATATTGACGGTTACGTTCTCACCGACATCATTTTTGAAGAAATATGGACCGATGATTCTATTGGCCCATAAACCACACCAAACCGTTGTTTTTCTAAATGAAATGCCACAATTTTGATTGTATAGATACTCAATGAGCCAGAATTTCGCCGCATTGCTGAACAAAATTTGGCTCGAAAACGTCGGTTTTTCTTGAAACTTTTCGAAAGCCCATAGAGCGAAGCGATGTCACTTGGGATGGTCTAGCGGAGTAAGTTCTTGCAAAAGCTGTATTTTGTACGCTCTCAATTTAAGATCTCGCCGTAAAATGCACCAATTCGTTCCATGCGTCAGTCCGAGTTGCTGCGATTGGCTCCGAATCGACTCTCCACAGTCTTCGTGTACACTTTCAGCTACGGCTGCTATACTACCAACGTAGTATGTTCTTCACTACGTGCTGGACGTGGTCTATTCGGTCGAATATTATCTAATAATGAATGCTGGGTCCCAAAATGAGTGATTGTGTTGCGAATAATACACTCAGTAGGCCGATTCTGTTGACCATAAATTGAGCGAAGCGCGCGAAAAACGATTTGTAAACGTTGTTAAGGCGTAAGTCTTTTCATGATGAAATGCCAAACAATACTGAACAAAAATAACATGACAGCTTGACACGCTTCACGCAGCTATTGAAAAAAATACCTCTACTTGGATCACCCGTTACATACATACACTTTGTATGTTCTCCAACGTTTCTTTTTTTGCACTCTTCCTTATTGATTATGAAGTAGTTTTTGTTATTTTATTTAGTGATTGCTTACTAAGGACTAATAATTGATTTTTTTTTTGGCTAGAGAGAATACATGAATGAAAGACTTAGCCTGATTTTGAGCCAAAATCATTGAAATTATGTAGCGCTGGAGCAACGTGTAATTAATTTTGTTTTAATTTCGACAAAACATTTTTAATATACTTTATTTTGTAAGGATCTAATTAAATATAGAACTACGTGAAAAATATGGTTAGAGGATGCGAGATCTACATAAACATATTACGTTGAAAGTCTTGAGAGGGACGGTTCCACTACATTTAGTGAATAGCAGGTAAACAGAAGAATTCAGCTTTCCTCGAACCTCAAACATTTTGTTGCTGATTTTAGTTTGGATGACGAAGAAGGTGCTGGCCGGCCAAACAAAGTTTGAAGAAGGGTAACAGAAGGCATTACTCGATGAAGATCGTTGCCTAATACTGGAGGAGCTCGCAGAATCTTTGGGAGTCACTCCAGCAGCCATTTCAAAACATTTAAAAGCAACCGGTTACAATCAAAAGCAAGGAAATTCGGTGTCATTATTGTTAGACATTTGAATATTGC
Organism: Bactrocera neohumeralis; assembly: GCF_024586455.1. Classification (NCBI taxonomy): domain Eukaryota; kingdom Metazoa; phylum Arthropoda; class Insecta; order Diptera; family Tephritidae; genus Bactrocera; species Bactrocera neohumeralis. Next base: position 50,958,471 of record NC_065919.1, read on the forward strand.
ACGAATATTTTAGCTTTAACTTCCACATGTACTTTAAATTTTTCATCCATCTATCATTTCACGGTTTTTACTCTTGGCGGGACGACTCCTCCTAATTACCATTTTCTAAATTCTTGTGCACATAATTCAAAATATCAAATTAGTGATGTGAAAAATAAAAAATGTGCGAAATATTTTTGTTCTGAAAACGTCAAATTCTTGATTTTGGAAAAAACAATTCACAGGATCCTCCATTTTTCCCTTAAAACTAAGAAAACCACATCGTGTTGGGGTTGTAAGGTATATCTTCACTAACCGATTGATACATTTAGGTACGTTCGGTTAACTGAGGTAACCAGGAAGTCAAGAATAGTCCTGCTTGGACAACTAGAAATATCGATCCGTTATAATACCCAGAACTTTTAAGTTCGAATCAAAAAGACCCTCGCAAAGCGCCTATAGCCTGCCACAAATTCCCAGCCAATTTCAACTAGCTGAACAGTATAGCAGAAAGTGTCTAAATGAGACCGACTGAGTTGGTTAGAGACAAAAATTTAATATTAGTCACGAGAAATAGTTAAAGGACGTCTGTTGACTGGTAACACAGATCTCCAGTTTTGACTGCTCTGTTTTTTTCTTTAAGCGATTAGGCAAGAGCTAGGAGTATAGGACACCAGTAATCCTCGGATCATTAAGAAAGTCAAAATATTCATGTGGAAAGTATCGCTTTAACCGATATCAGAGTTGAATTGACATTTGTTACTTTCGTGTTCGGTAGTGATACTACGTTGCGTTATTACAACTGGCAAAGCGCGATTTCAATGAAATTTGTGTTTCCCTTTTATGTAATGTCAAGCATTTATTGTGTATCGTTTGTTTTTTCAGATTCTTCGCACTCCACACAGCAAAGATGATAGAAATTTATCTGTTGGTTCTAGCAAGCATATTGCAGTTACTGAGCTACTCCGATGCTGGTTTCATAGGTAAGCCAAACACATGTCCAACATCACGCATACTTGAACCTCTTGCAACTTGATTTACTTGTTAGCCTACGAGGACGCACGCAAAGCTGTTATACAAGCCGAGGACTTGCTCATCACCGGCGGCCGCATACACCTAAATGACAAGGAGGAACGAGTGAATGATATATTCATGCGATACAAGTTGGACGAGCTTGGCGCGGGCTTTTACGATTCGGATGTTAACGCAGCGGGTTTGCATTTCTTCAAGGCTAAGCGGCTTGTGGAGAAGAGCAAAGTGCTGAAGTTCCTCAAGCGTATGCCGAAGGGTGCCACCTTACATTTGCACCACTCGGCAAGTGTTTCCTCTGAATGGATGGTACGTAATATTTCCTACATGCCGGGAATGCTGCGTTGCACCAATATTATGGGCGTCAGCGTGTTAAGTTTTCGTAGGACGCCACGTGATCACGGCTGTGTGACACAGTATGTGCGTGTGAGTGACGAACGCTTTCGTTCGGTTAGTCCGGTCGCTTATGATCGCAGCTTTGAGAAGTTGATCAACTTGTATACACCGACGCCGGAAAGTGAGTGGCAGATTGTTTATTTTTAGTTTTAATGGAGTAGAGACATAGTTTTGCAAATAAAGATGAACTTTTAATATTTCACAGCTGATTATCCAACGATTAAGCATGTGTGGCGTAAATTTCAGAATATGTTTAGCACGATAAACGATGTATTGCGTTATTTGCCGGCTTTTCGTGCCTACACTTGGCGTATGCTGGAGGAGTTATACGAGGATAACGTGATGTATGCGGAGGTGCGAATGGATTTCAAAGAGGTGGGTACTTAGAAGTCCTTTGCGATGTTTCACTCTCTATCTTTCCCTTTTGCCTCAGCTCTATGACTATAGTGGACGCATTTTCCCACCGGAGCGTTCCGTTCGTGAGGTATTGACTATCGTGGAAGACTTTCGTCGTGTACATCCGAACTTTTTGGGCATCAAGGTGATTTTTTCAACACATCGTAATGTTGAACGGACGCGTGTTTTCGAGAATTTTGAAATGTTTAAAACCTTGCAGTGAGTTATATCCAAAAACTTTTCCTTTCGTCTACTAATCGAATTCATATCAGCACAGCGAATCCCGATTTCATTATTGGTTTCGATTTAGTCGGACAGGAGGATCTTGGTAAACCTTTACACAATTTCATCGGCGAGTTGGCGGATCTGCCGAAGAGCGCGAAATACTTCTTCCATGCCGGCGAAACGAGTAAGTCTTATCCTTTCCAGCTTAATTATATAAACATTAATAATAATCTTCGATTGTGGCAAATGTTTAGATTGGTATGGTGCCTCTACCGATTTCAACCTTTTGGATGCGCTCTTGTTGAACACCACACGCATCGGTCACGGTTTTGCGTTGATGAAGCATCCGGTTTTGTGGAATGCCGTGAAGAAGCGCAATGTGGCCATCGAAGTAAGTCCACTCTCGAATCAGATACTGCACTTGGTGGCGGATTTGCGCAATCATCCAGGTAGCTTTTACATGTCTCAGAATCTACCAATGGTTATTTGCAATGATGATCCCGGCTTTTGGGACACCAAGGGGCTGAGCTATGATTTCTACTATGCAATTATGAGTTTGGCACCAAATCATGTGGGCTTGAAGACGCTAAAGAGTCTTGTTTGGAACTCGATTCGGTACTCAGTGCTGACAAGACGAGAAGAGAGTGTTGCCTTTGAGAACTTGGAACGTTTGTGGGATCAGTTCATTAATGATGTATTACAGGGCAGTGTTGTTTGATGTAACAGTTTATTAGGGGTAGTAGAACAAGAAGGAATAGGAAGGATAAGAAATTCTGATTAATAAAATTTTTAATATTAAGAAAATTCGTCTTAAATTATTTCCTCCTCATAGAATTGAATTAATTTGTTTGCACCGCGATCTAGAGTCTATTTTGCCCTATCACATGTGCTAATAAAGGTCAAGCACTCTGCGGTGCTCAAGAGTTTTGTACGCCTCAAAATCGGCAGTTCGCACAAGAGATTATTCCCATGTTGGACATGTGCTTCCTGAGCAATGCATGTGTATAATCCGTAGTTGATGAAATTGGTTTCTGGTGAGTTTTAAACCCTCTTAGCAGCTTTGCATGGCGCATAGCCGTTGCTTGTTACCAAAACCTTTTACTGTCCGCTCTCTCCTCCTTGAGTAGCAGCTCCGTTATGGTGAAGGAACCCACCGCAATACCGGGTTTTGGTTCTACTATCCTAGATGCAGCAGCACAGAGGACTGATTCGTCATCCACTTCATTGCTGGACTTTCTTTTTAATCTCATAGACTGACCTTTGTCTTTACTGGCGTACTTACGCGATTATAGTCGAGTTAACCACAGCGCGCCAGTTGTTTCTTCTTTTCTTGTTTTCGCTACGTGGCACCAATTGGACATTCCAGCGAAGCCAGATCTTTCTCCACTTGGTCCTTCCAAGCTTTGGAGGCTTCCTCAGCTGTTGCTTGACGGGTACTGCGTTGAATACTTTCAGAGCTGCCCACTCTCTCCTCCTTGCGTAGCAGCTCCGTTATGGTGAAGGAATCCACCGCAATACAGGGTTTTGATCCGTCACTGACATCTGTGCCAAATCAAAATAATCATTAGTGTTTAGTATATGCTTGTCTTTCCGAAGTACATACATACTATAGTGCATTCGGCGATTTTTACAATGAGTGAAGTTCTTTTTGAATAAGTTCTATTAAATTTTGTGTTTGGAATCAAATTTCTAGTGCCGAAACATTTAGAATGTTGGAAAAGGTCTTCGGTGATAATTGTTTATCACGACCAAATGTTTTTGATTGGTGTAAATTGTTCAAGGAGGGTCGAGAATGCGTTGGCGATGAACCACGTCCAATGCGACCATCAACATCAACTCACGTAAATAAAATAAAGGAATTAGTGCTTGAGGATCGACGATTAACAGTCAGAGATCTTACTGGCATCGTTGGAATATTGGAAGGATCAGTGAAAAACATTTTGAAAGATCATTTGGGCCTAAGAAAAGTGAAAGCACGATTGGTTCCAAAATCACACAATTAAAAAAAAACAGCGTCGCGTTAACGTCTGAAACATTGCTTTCCAACTACCAGGATGCCATGAAACGACACGGAAACACACGATCAGTGAGCCGAATATAGTGGCAAATATGATCCGAAGCCGAAAACATCACGTTAAAGCAAGTAAAACTTCAAGATGTTGGCAGTTTTTCCTCGACTTCCGACGTGCCAAACTATCATCATGGAATACTATTTGAGTTTTATGCGTCGTTTGCGAGAAACCATTTTGAGTCAAGTTTATTGGGGCGAATTTGGATTAGTCTGAGGAGGACGTCGACATAAATTTTAAAGAATAATTAAGTTTTTTAAACTAAAGAACAAAGTCTTACTATTTTTTGCTCATAATAGTAAGTTGAGACATTCTTAACGTTCAGTTTACTGTTTAATTGAACATCATTGTGATTACTACCATATACTGAAAATTATAATTTTATAGTATATTATACATTGTAACATATTCTTTAATACTGTCAATATTGACGGTCAAATAAATAATACCATAAAAAGATCCGTGTCTGGAGTGTGAAAAAAAATTTCATCAAAATAAAAGAAATATCTTCAATAGAAAAGAAATGTCTTCAAAAAAAAAAATGTCAAAACGAAACAATACACATTTCATAGGATTTTCAAGAGGCTGGGAAAAACCAAGCTTAAAGAAAGCAAAACAATATTATTTACTGCACAAAGGAGTTTTTAATTTCTGATACATTTTCAGTGGTTGTGGTCAGCAATGGCACAGTAAAAGACATGACAGCGAGCATTGTAGAAAGCTATTCTGGCGTGGACTCCGGGGAATGACGAGGACTCCATGAATTGGCGTTAAATGTGGCGAATATATTGAACGACTCTGAACAATTTAAATTGAAACGAAAATCGAGAACGAAATCTTCATGTCTTCCTTTTAGCTTAAAAAGCGGAATCGCCGACTGTTGCGAAGAAAACATAGCCAACGCACACTGGTCGATTTCATAGGCCAAAAATAAAAAAAATAAAAGTTTGAAATTTACCACTGTTTGTATCAAAGCTATTTCTTAAAACACCAATAAAACTAACGGTAAATACATTTTTGCTCTATTCCATTCGTAGGGGCTACGAAAAGCGAGATAAGTGAGACAATAGAAACACGCGGAATGTGCAGTGAAAATAGCTTAAAAATTATCTCTTATAATAAATTAAATTGCAATATAAAATCGTGTTTAATCCCCATAAAGCGAAATGAGTATTGATAACAAATGTATCTGTTATATAAAAAAGTGTTTTTTATGTAATAATATGTTGTTTTACTATTTTAAAACAATTGTTTTATAAGTGCCCTTTTGAGTGGTATGTTTTTCTTTCTACATCAATTTAAGGAATACAAAAAGTTGTGAATCAAGTTTGTTTATAAGTTAATGTTTTTAATGTTTTTTGCTGTTGAAGCTGCAACTTTTTGCAAGTCTTTGTTATTCTGTTTTCTACCAGGCATGCGATATAATTTTTTGTATTTATGTGCACGTATTTTCGTGCATATTTTATTGTTTTTTATGTTTTTTTTCATCATATATATATGTACATATTTGAGCTTTGGTTTTCATTTTCTCTCTTTTATCAAATGTTTGTTTTATACGTACTTTTATTTAGGCACATCATAACTTCCACGCCTATATATAAAATTTTTTTTTTGAATTTTGGTGTTTAGAAAATTTGTGAAGTAATATCACTTATCACCGAAGCAAATTTAATAAAGCATCAAAATAGAAGCTTCGAACTTGATATTAACTTTTTACCCTGCTGTAATGACATTTTAAAGAAAAACAGTTATCCTGAGCAAATAAAGGTCTCAAAATCTGATGCTGAAGTTGAGATAAAAAAATTATTGGACCACATTGCGTCACAAATGTAATTAATGAACGAAATGAGTCTTCTAATTACCTATTATCAATAGGAATATGTAGCTTTGTTGGCAATTCTTAGAGCGAGTATAAGCAGAAATTTGAAAATAATAATTTGTAAGACAATAATTTGTTTGTCACGACATATAATATGTATGTCCCTCTTCAACTAATAATAAAATCGCAAAATGATGAAGAGCAAAACAAATTTGGAAAAACTGCAGATCTTCGTCCACCCGCTATTGCCGTCCTGTTCGAATTCAATTTCAAAAGGAATTAGTTTATTAAACCCTAAAAGCACTGGATTTGCGCTAGATGCTGAAAAGGAATTAACTTCAAAATATTCCTGGTATTATCTTCCCTCGTCAGTCCGCAAAATTGTAATTCACGCTCTCATTGTTATTCAATATGCAGCAGTTTCAATTGGAGAGCTCTCATAAGAGCTGAGAGTTGAGTCAAGCAATAAGGACGTTAAGATGTATCGACTCCATCATATACGAAAGAACTAACGGATCGCTACAAATCAGGACTTGCTAAGCCGAAAGCTTTTGAGCTTAGATCCTTTCATCACCGTCAAAGAAACTATCATGCTAAAGTAAATAAATTTTATTAAAATCAGTTTTTGATTTAGTTGACTAATATTCAAAAAATTCCTTTTTTCGTTTATCAACTTTCTTAATTTAATATAGTTAATTAAAATTTGTTACCTTCGGGGGGTGGCGAAGTGGGAAACGGAATCCGGAGATTTTAAAGAGCTTTGGCAAAAGTTTTATTTTTTTTAGGCAGTGGAAGTATTTTTGGCCACTGATTCCATACAAGACCGACCACTGTGCAACGGTTAGTAATTAATTAATTTATGTAAGTAGTGCAGCAGGTGAGAAAATTTTAACTTTTCTTTGTAAATGCAACAAAAGACTAAAAATAAATAAATATTAAAATGCAACAAATAACGCGAAGTTCAAAAAGTCGATCAACAGTAACAACAACAACAATTACAACAACTGCTGTTTAGTAGGTGTTAAACATTTGAATTTAATTGCATTTACATTTTATTTGATAGTTTTGTAATTTCTATTACAAAATTAAAAAAAAAACAGTTAACAATTGGATCATTGCGTGTCTGGAATTGCTCATTTAAGTTGTAAACACTTGTGTAAGTGTTGTATTATTGGAATTAAAGGTACACTAATTAAGCGAAGCCGAATTAAATAATATTACAGCAGCGTGTATTTGTTTCAGCAGTGTAGAAAGTTATTGAGAAAATTGGCTGAGGACATATGTATGTAGATATTATATAAATATTTGAAAAAAATATTTAAAAAACTAATTTTAAGGTTGTTGGAGCGAAAAAATATCAAAATGTTTAAATAATAAAAATCTGGACATGTTTCCAACTTTTTTTACAGGGAATTTTTGAAAATATTATATTTTATATAAAAATATTATGGAATACTAATACTTAATATTATATTTTATTAAATAAATAGCTTCATATTTTTTAAACTTATGGAATTTGTAAAAATAACTTATTTTATAGTTAAATAATAATATTTACTAAATATTTTTGTTTAAATAAATATAAACTTTCATATATAAATGTAATTTGTAAAACTAATAAATAAGGAAATGTATTTTTAGGGAAAATGGAGCTATGAGGAAAGTTCTCTGAGCGCCATTCACTTGGCAGTGACCAGCAACGATTCCTTTAAATATGGCTCAAGCAGCTTACGACTTCCGGTCTTTGACCAAGTATCCTCTGGGTAGCCAAAATGTATCCAATTGGACGTGAGCTAAAGTGAGAAGGCGAACTATCCCTCCCCAGAGTTGTGTGCCGGGTTGGGGACCCGCCACATGAAAAGAATACCCCTAATGAAAAGGAAACAATATTCTTTGCGCTGTTGTAAACTCGGCTTTAACCGCGTAAGCGGTGTCTACGCCAATAAAGAAGAAGAAATGTATTTTTTTAAGAATTACCGCTTATCTATTATCATTTAATATTATATATCGTGATATATTTTTTGTGTTATTCTAAACAAATTATTTGAATTGGTAATATTTTTGACCTTAAACACTACCGTGAAACTCGAAATTTTGAAATTGAATGAGGAAGCAATATTTTTTTTTTATTTTGTCAAACAAATTTTTTTTGCTAATTATTTCGACTAATTACTAGATTTAATATTACTCTAACGAAATCTGGTTGGTATTTTAATTTTACAGGATCCAGTTCGGAGATATGTACAGTGGTCACCGCAAAACGTCTTTTTTGAGAGGAGCTGCCGGCGATCAGCTGTAGTTCCTTTCCATATAAATATTTTTACTAAAACTAAGTCTTAAAAGATATCGTAATATGTGTACAAATTTTTGGTTCAATCAATTTAAAAATTTTCTCAGAAAAAATTCTGGAAAATTCGTTTTTTCGGCCTTCTAACTGTATATAACCCCATAAGGCACGACGTGGTAGGTTGATATTTTACGATGTTATGTGACATGACATGATGTGATGACATATAAATGATGACAGATACACAGTACTAGTCTAGTGCTCTATATGAGAGGAGAGTTCATATAACAATTGTGATACGATATAATGTGGTTTGACGTCTTACAGATTGGATGCGATGTAATCCGTTGTAAAGTTAATTCTAAACTGATACATGTGTTTTCGTTTGATAAATTGTTGCAAGTGTATGATTTTAATAAGCATAATGCGTTGAGATGTCATGTGATATCTCCAAATATAATTTGATATGTTATTTTGTATGAAGTTATGCATTGAAAAACCCAGCGATATTTAATGTTCCAAATCAGCCTCATATACATAAGTGACGTGATCAAAAGCCAAATGACTTGCAATGAGTGAAAATGTTACAAAAGAGAATATCATAATGGATTTTATATGTTATTTTAAACTAAAAAATATAAATATGTTTCACATAAATTAGAGATGTATTCATACAAGCATTAGGAAATATATTAACTAGCGGATTGCCTTTGATCTAGCCTAAACGCGCTTCAAGAAGTGTAATTATACGATACAAATTGATATTAGACCAATTTATTAATTCACATGTTTTTGTTTTTTTTTTGTTTTCTTTTTTTGATTTTTGAAATTTATTCTTTGAATTTTTTATTTTATTCGCAGCAAAACAGCATTCATTGACACACTTATCTACTTGAACCATTTGTTTATTTTGCCGACCTGTTCCTAAATATGTTTACGCTTACGCTAAATTAATTCATTACTTCCAAAACTCGTACTATATTTAAAAAAAGAGAAATAAAAGATAAAATAATAATAAATGCATCTATTTATTGAAGTTGATTGACCGCTGAGTCTCGTTCTGATCTTTATTCTTGTTTTTTGGTTAGACATTATGCGCATCTAATGAGTGCTTAGGTGATGCGCGAGGCTCATGCAAATGCGAACAATTCCGATGTCATAAAAACATTATATTTGCAAATAACTACGCGCCTGTAATATGAGCAATTAATATTTCGGATAACCTATTTTTTATTCTTTTAGTATTGTGCATTAACCAGTTTCTAAACCGAGTGCGAATATTTGGAACGCAAGGCTTAATTAACCTTTTACATGGGTTCGCTATTGGTCAAGGTTAGATGTTACACAGGAACACGTATTTATAAACTCGCATGCACATTCTTACATGTACGCAATTTTTAATTAGAATTCTATAAATATTCAACAATAATATGAGTGTTAAGATTTTGTAACCTTGAGATTAATTCTCTCCTGTTATATCCAGAAAGGTCAGAGATGGGCTCCTAAGCATATGCGTCTGTAGCTTCTTCTTATTGATATTTTCAGCTTTTGATTACATTTAATTTTTGCTGATGACGGGCACTTACACTCTTCGTAGATCCAGTTTAGTAATATTCGTAGAGATATTTTTTGTTTGTTTTGCTTATATAAAGTTATTGGCGATTCTATTCTTTATTGGCTTATGGATTATTGAATCACATTTTTGCTTTCTTCAAAGTGAAATTTGCTTTCACCATGAATAATCTATATATAGTATATACTCGTAAAAGAATATATTTGTAAAAATACAATTTTTTTTTTATAAATTTGTATTAAATTTTGTTTTTTAATTTTCTTGCCTGGACACATATGCCAGCTGTTAGATCTTGTGTACCACTGCTGTTATATATTTCTCAACTTTTCGGTAATTTAATTACATAAGTTTATTTAATTGTTAAATCCTTTGCACCGAAGAAGTTTGAAATTTAGAAGCCCGTGTTGCAACTCCGCCGAAAGAGATAATGGCGCCGCAGCCTGAGCTGAGTGCAATTTTATATGAGATGCCTCTGCCAGCCGATCGCTTATATGTATGTACGAAGAGCCGAATATACTAAGTAAGTACCAAATTATTGTATAATATATATACGTACATATACCTGTACAAGCATTGCATACACATAAATACAAGTAACGGGGTTTTCAATAAGAGCGCTACAAAAGTTTTTAAATAAAACAAAAATCAATGAAATTCTTTATTCCTGTGGAAGTACATTCGATGCCATTATGTATAGAATTCGATTACTTTTACATGGCCACGATGGGCACGCTTGCAGAAGTCCAGACGTTGAACCCAATTTTCGACGGTTTTCAAGCATAAAGCGGCCAATACATACATCTCCAATTTCACGTTCGATATTCGTACGAAGTTCGTCAATCGTCGCAGGCTTATTGGCATAGACCATAGACTTGACTTAGCCACACAGGAAATAGTCTATGGTAACTGCGTCAATTTGCATGAGAAAACACGTTCACCAAACTTGGTTTTCAATAAATCGATTGTGACATTCGCTATGCCGCTTGTGGTGCCGTCCTGTTGGAACCATTTATTGTCCAAGTCCATATCATCCAATTCGGGCTAAAAATATTCGGTTATCATTGAGCGGTAGCGATTCCTATCCACAGCAACGTGCCAGTCTTGATCATCACGCCGCCTGGTCCATAAACCGCACCAAACCTTAATTTTCACCAGATGATCGACGCTTGAGAACGACGTGTGAGAGACTGATTTGGGTCTTCCTCAATTGATGCGCTGGCGGCAGCATTATTTTCGACACTACGGGCACTTCTTTGTCTTACTGGCACGGAAACATTTTGTACTGTGCCTGTGGATAAAATTTTTCCACTAGACACCCAATTGTTGATCTGTTGATCTGACAGGACGATTATGACGACCATAAATAAGACGTAGCGCTTTTAAAGTTGAGGCCACTGACTTCGAATTTCGGTAGTAAATTTTAATAATTTCGACCCGTTGTTGGTTCATATGGCTTTCCATGATAAAAAATACCGAAGAGAAATGTCAAAAGAGCGGGAAAAATATGGCGTCGTTTGCTGTCGGTCTACTTTTGTAGAGTCGTTTTGGAAACCCCTTTACATACTTGGCAAATCACACAACCATACTTTGTATTTTTATACTCTGAACAGGGTTTAAGGGTATATTAAGTTCGCCACGAAGTTTATAACACTCAAAAGGAAATGTCTAAGACCCTATAAAATATATATCTAAATGAACAGCGTGACAAGCTGAGACGATTTAACCATATTCTTCTATCAGTCTGTATAGATCTGATATTTTTCACACGTCCTTTTCTCCTCAAGAAGACGCTCATTTGTCAGAACTGTCGTTATCAGTAGACTATAGCATATAGCTGCCATATATACTGATCATCTAAAAACCAGTCCTTGTATGGATATAATCATTTTATTTGCTAAATAAAATTTAAAGCAATGATACAATCTACGAGTAAATTGTTCAGATCGGCCCAGTATAGCATATAGTGATCACATGGTTCGGTTATGTGACCTGTGAAGGTTAGGATTTCTCCGTTTTTTGGCGCCCTATTAGTCGACCCACTCTAATGTACATATAATGTGAATCAGCCATTATTGGGTAGACCAATTTTCATAAAAACAAAAAATATTATTTTCAAGGCTTTGACAATATTTACAGTTATTCAAGTTCATAGTATGAATTTCATACACACACACACACACACACCAGCTTACAAATGTAAACATGAAATTGACAATGTTGATATGTAAATGTAAACAGGCTCTGTCTAACTGTTTGTCTGTATGTCTGTGGACGGTTCTACGAATAAAACGAAAAAGCGAAACACACCGCATTCAAGAACAAAACGCACAAAATGCTTTACATTTTCGAAATGGCCCGAAATATTGCGAATGTATTGAACGACTGTGAGCAATTTAAATTGAAACGAAACATTGAGGTCTGCGGTTCTTCCTTTCAGTTTAAAAACGGCAATCGCCGACACCAGACCGTTATTTAGCACAGCTTAGTTGAAAGCAACAACAGCAAAATCAATTGTATTGACATTTTATTTGAAAATTGTGTAATTTGTATAAAATAAATTGAAAAAAATTTGGAAGTTGCATTATTGCGTGTCTGGAATTTCACTTTAAAGTGGTAAACAGGTGTGTAAGCTTTATAATAACGGCATTAAAAGTGCGCTGTATTTAATTACGTAATATTCGAAGTTATTGGGGGTATTCACAAATATTTTAGTTTCAATTATGAAAAAATATAAAATAATATGAGACAAAATTGGTATTAAACTATATATAACAAGAATTTTTCCAGTTTTTAATAGCGTGTGTTAAATAATTCTGAAAGAAAGTAATTTCTGAATGGAATAATTTAAACTTTTTACGGTAATTAAATCGAAAAAATATGCTTTCATATAAACAAAAATGTTATGAAAAGCTTTAAATATTATTATAAGAATAATTTCGTTTATAAAAAAAACAACTTTTTTAATAAATTTTTTTTTAATTTTTTATACAACAAATTGTTACTTTTTTAAATAAAATTTATGGTTAAAAAAATTTTTTTTTAAATTTTGACATAACAAAATTGTTATTTTTTCTATAAAATTGATGATTTAAAAAGATATTTTTTTTTAGAATTGCCGGTTAAAATATGTTATCCATATTTTTATATTTTTGTCAGTATTTATTTGTTATTCTAAGGAAATTTTTCAACACCGTAGAACCAGAAGCTGTACTTTTAAAGCTTTAAATATTAGAAATTTGTAAGAATAATTTCGCTTATAAAGAACTTTTTTAATAAATATTTTGATTTAATTTAATTTTTTTTTTATAAAATTAATGGTTAAAATTTTTTTTTGAGAATTTTTTTTTTAATTTTTTTACAACAAAATTATTATTTTTGTATAAAATTAATGGTTTAAAAAATATTTTTTCAGAATTTCTGTTTAAAATATGTTTATCTATAGTTTTATATTTTAGTTAGTTTTTTTGTGTTATTCTAAGGAAATCTTTAAATTTTTCAAATGAACGCCGTAGAACCAGAAGCTGTACTTTATAATCAAATAGAGAAAATGATGATATTAATATAAAAAATTATATTCATACAGATACATTTATTAGCTATTTTATATATAATATATTTTTGAGTAATTATACAAATTTGCATTTTAAGTTTTTTTTTTATTTTTAACAATATACAAGTGTGTGCCTAAGTAATTGTGAGTTCACTAAATTAAAAAAAAAACATATTTTTAAATTTTTTAACATTATTATAGATTTTCAAGGCATCATTGACAATCAAAATTGATAATTTACCTTTCATTCGACAATTTTTGCTTTACACCTTGTGAATCCCCATTTAGTTATCATTGAAAATAATTTCAACACTGTAAAATAATTAAAACGAATTAAACACACCACAACCGTTATTGCCACTATGTGGTAATAAATTAAAAAAATTTATTGCATCATTATAATTTTGTAATTTCACTAAGAATTGTTTTAAATTTTTTTTCAAATTCAAGAACATACATACATATATGTACATATTTAAAAAAATTTCAATAGATTTTTGCCACAAAAAAATTTGCTTTTGCGTTCCGTAAATAATTAAATAAGAAGCTCAATTTGTCTTTAATATATGCACATATGTATATAAATTATTCTATTCGCCAGAAACATTTGTACTTGAACTTTTGCTTAAAAATGAGCACAATGCCCTCAAATTATATGCAAATGTCCCGAAAAAAACAGACTAAAACTTCTCTTTTCTATACTTAAAAAATGCAAGTTAAAAAAATTTGTTCGAAAAAAAGAACAGGAGAAAACATTAACAAAAAAATACGCTGTGGTGTAAATAACGAATTTGGTGGCTTGTAGTGATATCATGTGACGTGATTAACGAAGTGTGAAGTATTCGAAAAACAAGATATTTGGTTTATTTTGCTGTGATGTGATCAGATGTGATGAGTAGAATAGATGTCGTGGGTTGGGAAGTGATTTGATTTTATAGTATTAGTTATACGGCAATATTGACATGACTTAAGAGAATGTGATGTGAAAATGTGCATTAAAATACAATTTAGGTTGAACTCATGCAAATATCTTGTGATGTGTTGTTCCACAATGCACCTTGCTAATATGATACTGTCTTATATGATGTTAAAAGTCATAAGTTATGATTTGACTAAATATAGTTGTGATGTGAAATGATATGATGTGATGTGACTAAATATAGTTGTGATGTGAAATGTTATGATGTGATGTGACTAAATATAGTTGTGATGTGAAATGTTATGATGTGATGTGATTTATTATAGTTGTGATGTGATGATGTGATGTGACTTAATATAGTTGTGATGTAAAATGTTATGATGTGATGTGACTTAATATAGTTGTGATGTAAAATGTTATGATGTGATGTGATTAATTATAGTTGTGATGTAAAATGATTATGATGTGATGTGATTTAATATAGTTGTGATGTAAAATGGTATGACATGATTGCTTATAGATGATGTCACTTTTATAGATGTGATGAAAAAAGGTAAGATATAATGGTTTGTGATTTTTCATAGATATGATGTGATGTGACTTATAAATATAATGACATTATGCGATTCGTTTTCATATAATTCAATGTGAAATAGGATAATGTCATGTGACTTCTCATAGATGTGAATGGTATGACTTATTTGTAAATGTGATGTGAGACGGTAGACGTGATGTAATGCGAACTGTATATAAATCAGGCACTTGTAGATCCGAATGATGAGAGATGTGATCTTGGACCCAAAGTATGAGGATTTCATGCATGCACGCAGCAATATCTTTATTTTAAACTGCCATTGAGCGTCTTATATGTAATGTGATTTATTATCATATGATATGTGGGTAATAAAACTAATACAAAAGTGAATATTATCCAAATGAATTGTATATGTTATTATAAACAAAATATTAAATAATGTCTTACATAAGGTACAGAGGTATTCATACAAGCATCAACAAATATATTATCTAGCGTATTTCCTTTGATCTAGCCTAAACGGTGT
Source organism: Bactrocera neohumeralis (assembly GCF_024586455.1). NCBI lineage: Eukaryota > Metazoa > Arthropoda > Insecta > Diptera > Tephritidae > Bactrocera > Bactrocera neohumeralis. Next base: position 50,973,774 of record NC_065919.1, read on the forward strand.
GCAAGAAGTATAATTATACGATACAAATTGATTATACAAATTTATTATTGCACATTCATTTTTTTTGTTTTTCAAAATTATTTTTTTTTCCGTAGAAAAACAGCATTTATTGACACACTTATCTACTTTGACTATTTTGTTTATTTTACCAACCTGTTTCTAAATATTTTAGATATTTTTACGCTTACGCTAAATTAATTCATTACTTCCAAAACAATTTCGGATACTCGTACTATATTTAAAAAAGAAATAACAGAAAAATAATGTTAAAGGTGCCTATTTATTGAAGTTGAGTGAACGCTGAGTCTTGTTCTGATCTTTATTCTTGTTTTTTGGTTAAACTTTATGAGCATCTAATGAGTGCTTAGGTGATGCGCGAGCCTCATTCAGATGCGAACAATTCCGATGTCATGAAAACATCTTATATGCATATGATTACGCGCCTGTAATATGAGCAATTAACATTTCGGATAACCTATTTTTTATTGGTTTAATATTGTGCATTAACCAGTTTCTAAACCGAGTGCGAATATTTAGGACACAAGGCTTAATTAACCTTTTACATGGGTTCGCTATTGGTCAAGGTTAGATGTTACACAGGAACATGTGTATGTACAATCACATGGACATTCTTACATGTACGCAATTTCTTTTTTTAATTTTAATTTAAATTCTAGAATTATGCAACAAAATTGTAACTGTTAAAATTTTTTAACCTTGAGATTAATTCCCTCTTGCTTTAATCAGAAAGGTCAGCTTCGGGACATACGTTTCTGTGCTTCTTCTTACTGATACTTTTATCTTTCAATACTTCTACCTGTGTGTATATACATATGTACATATACGAACTAGTCTTTCAGTTTTTCAGATACCGATCTGGAGACGTCGACCATACAATTTGATCGATCAAACTCACCGTTCCCACGACAGTCGAGTCTACGTAGCCGTTTCGGAACCGGATTTTTATCCGACCAAGGACTGTCAACTCGGCAGAATTATGCCGCTACAATAACAACATCGTTCAATCTCAATTCCTTGTATAGAAAACTTTTATATTTGACAAGGTTTTTTCAGAAAACTCAACGTAGATTATTATCTAAAGCATCGCTACAATCTCCGAACATATTATCCAGATCGAATCACCACTATAGCATTTAGATGCAGTTCAAATTGACCGAACAAAATGAAGATAAGGAACTTTTTATGCCTTTTTATGCTATAAAAACGCACCTATGAAGGGTATCAGTCGAAATTAATGTTTTTTTCTAGTTTAATCTAGGCTATAACTGCGTCTATGTCAATAAAGAAGAAGTATTACGATTTAGTCTATATGGCTTATAGATGATTGAATAACATTTTATATTTCTTCAAAATGTAATTTGTTATAATTATGAATTTATTTATATATTATACTATATTTAAATAAATATATATTTATTTTAAAAAATTGTTTTAAATTTTATTTTTCCAATTATCGTTTTTAGTCTGATCTCAAAATGCCTACCTGGACATATACGTTAGCTGTTCTATTTTATGTACCGCTGCTGTTACATAGTTCTCCACTTTGCGGTAATTTGATAACATAACATTTAACTGTCAAATACTTTTACCGAAAAAATTAAAATTTAGATGCCCGTGTTGCAACTCCGCCACAAGAGATAATGGCGCCACAGCCTGAGGTGAGTGGCATTTTGTATGAAAAGCCACTGCCGGCCGATCGGCTATACGACGAGCCGAACATATTAAGTGAGTACCGAACCATATTAAATTTTAAATTGCGAATCATTAAATTTTATAATATGTGGGTACGTACGTATTTGTGCATAGAATTATTCGCATTTCTTCTAAATAGCTCACTGATCAGATTCCGTGGCAATTATATGTATAGTATAACGGCTCCTCTCAAACTTTCCATAAAATGAAAACGGAAATTCATTCAAACAATAATAACCGCTAACAGTTTGAGAGCCACTGATATTAAAGCAATTTTTAATACTTTCAAACATACATACATATGTATGTATATATAATTTGTACTTAATATATACATACTAATTTTTTTGACCGCGCAGAATATGCACAGCAGCGTGAAAAAATGATCGAGGCGGAGCAATTACTACTTACCGGTGGGCATTTGCAACTCGATGAAAATGAGTTACAAGTGCATCAGATTTTCATGCGTCACAAATTGATGGAGCTCACCTATGGCATGGAACATCCGCATGAGCATGCGCCGGCGCTGCATTTCTTCAAAGCGAAACCACTCATCGAACAGAGTAACGTGTTCAAGTTCATACAGGCCATGCCGAAAGGCGCTATTTTGCATGTACATCGCACACCGGCGGTATCTGCCGATTGGATGATTAGGAACCTGACTTACACGCCCGGACTCTTGAAATGTCACACGGCGCGCGGCACTGTGGTGCTCAGTTTTCGTGAGAATGCACAGAAGCATGGTTGTCGTACGAAATATTACGTGGTGGAGGAGGAGCGTAAGCGTACATTGTCGAAAAATCGCTACGATCGATTTTTGCAGTCCAAGTTGAGCTTATATTCACGACTGCCGGAACGTAAGTCGTTCAAAATGCGGTATTTTCATTTTATGCTTATGTTTTTGTTCCACTTGCAGTTGAGTTCAACGAACAGAACAAGGTGTGGCGACGTTTCGAAGACATATTCGACACGGTGAGTGATACGGTTGGGTACGAACCCGTTTTCCGCACCTTCCACTGGCAGCTGATGGAGGAAATGTACGAGGATAACATAATGTACGCAGAGTTGCGTATGAAATTTAAGCCAGTAAGTTTAATCTCTAAGTCAGCTGTAATTAAAACCAATATTATTATAGGTCTTGTCTAACAGTTCTTCATAAACTTTTAAATATTTCAATTTACTACTATTTTAGCTGTATGGCGCCAACGGCACAATAGTAGCAAACGAGTATGAAGCAGCCGAGTTGCTTATGGCTCTAGTGGAAGAATTTAAACAATCACATCTTGGTTTCTACGGTTTGAAAGTTATTTATGTGGCGCATCGCGGTTCAGACCAAATTCAAATATTCAAAGCCTTCCAAACATTCAAAGACTTTCAGTGCGTCGCTGTAAAACTCTCTTTCTTGCCTCTAACATTATACTAATCAAAAGTAAACTTTTCTTACAGTGAACGCTATCCTGATTTCATTATTGGTTTCGATCTGATTGGCCAGGAGGACCAGGGCAAGTCATTGCAGGCATTTGTGTCTATTTTACAGGATCTACCGAAAAGCGCAAAGTATTTCTTTCATGCGGGCGAAACAAGTAAGCATTCATAGAACAAACAACAAGTAAATCACATAAGCATGCTTTAATTTTCACAGATTGGTTAGGCACATCGGTGGATTTGAATTTGGTTGATGCCATACTACTCAACACCACACGCATCGGCCATGGTTACTCACTTATGAAACACCCTTTACTCAGTAAGGCTGTTAAAGAGCGTGATATTGCGCTGGAAGTAAGTCCGCTGTCCAATCAGGTTTTGAACTTAGTTTGGGACTTACGCAATCATCCCGGTGGCTACTTTATGTCCGATAATATACCAATAGTGATTACGAATGATGATCCTGGCTTTTGGGATGCCAAAGGTTTGAGCTATGACTTCTACTATGCGATTATGAGTTTCGCGCCGAGCAATGCTGGCTTGAAGACACTGAAGAGTTTGGTATGGAACTCGATAAAATATTCAGCGATGGGTGATGCAGAGAAAGAGGCTGCGTATGCGCAGTTGCAATATGATTGGAATGTATTTTTGGATCGTGTTATACGTGGTGAAGTTGTTTGAAATAGTTATAGTTATATAAATAGTACACTTATATTTAATTTTTGTTTACTGATATAAAATAAATTATAGCACGTTCGATATACAATTTTTTACATACAATTTATTAGTATAATTTTTCACACAACTTAAAGTAAGTTCTCATTTTTTTTTTGTTTTTTTGTTTTCTTAATAGTTCTAATCGGTATACATGTGTGCGGCTATGAAATTTTGACAGCTTTCAGTTATTTGTAAAAACGCGCAACGGAATCCACCCATTGAGTTGCACTGTAAATTTCGTTAGTATTTTGATTATTTCACTGAACATTTAAAATTCATTAAAAGTTTGCACTCACAAAATATGGATCACGTATGATTTGGTCTTCCGGTCGATCAATATACTTTCCGAGAAGTTCGATTTTTGCACATCTTTCTTGACTTGGGTCTTTGGCAAGTGTTTGTAGCTCGTGCAAATTATGTTCATCCATGGCAAGTATGTAGTCATAATTGTAAAAGTCCATTGTTGAAATCTGTGCAACGAATGCCAATTATTACAACAAAATTACAAAAACTCGATATGGAGCGCGTTCGTACTTGTCTACCGATATGATCTGTTGTTAAACCATTCTCCTCTAGTACTTTAATACAGCGTTCATTCGGCTTACGTCCAACATTCCACGTTCTCAAGCCAGCACTGTCCACCGTCCAGTTGAGATCATATTCCTCCAACCAGTGCTTCATTACGCTTTCTGCCATTGGTGAGCGACAAGTATTACCTGCATATTTATAATGGCTTATCAATTCTTTAAAATTGTTCACTATCTACTTACCAATACAAACAAATAGGATTTTTAGAGGTTTCATATTTGTTGGACTTTTAAATAAACTTCAAATTTAAACTATTTGGTACGTGATTATTTAGTATTTAGTATAAAAATTTACTAGCATATTTACTTTATTTAATTTGCATCAAAATGCAAGAGCTTACATAAGAAATTTTGCAATTTTTGATTCTCTTTGTTTTTTTTTTTACTCAAATTTGACGTGTAAAAATAGAAAAATTTGGTTGTTACAGTGGGGTATTCAGCATCAAAATATAATTAAATTTGTTGATAAAGGGTCTCTTTTCTTGTTTATAAGGCTAATAAGACATGTTAACAGTGTAAAAGAGAATTAATATTTTAATATGCAAATGCAGTGAAAGATTGCGATAAATACATTTCTTTGCTACACACACTGACTTACCTCATACAATTTGACTTCACTCTGCATCCTTTATACATAGTATTTTGGCATAAAATCAAAATTTTTTGATTTTTTTCTTATTAAAACTTATGTTTTTATTTCACGTTTGTTCATGTATTTGTGCCTCTTTTAATTTATCACCTATGTACATCAGCTGATTTTGTGTTTCACAACATGTTTCTTATACATTTTACTTTTACTAATTTAACAAGTAATTCTGGAATGCGAGCTTTGCCACCCTCTCCTCAAACCTTTCCCGCAGTAGCTTCTTTCAAAAACGCAGCACAAGCAACAACACACTGCTGATAAGCCTTCTCAAAGCCAGCATCACCTCTTTGCTAGAAATTGAACACACGTAAATTATATATAAGTATGTATTCATTTGTATATGTGGCTGAGTTAAGCACGTTTTCTACTCACATAGTAAGGATCCTCGATAATACGATCGCTTTTCTGCAAACCAAAATCTCCCAACAATAATAATTTTGCCTTCGCATTCGTTGGTGCCAGCCTGCGCAGGTCGCACATATTCTCTTCATCCATTCCGAAAATGTAGTCAAATTGTAGAAAATCATCCTTTTTAATTTGGCGTGCTTTATTCTTATAGTTTATATTATGATTTTGCATTATCTTTAATGCACGATGGTCAGGAGAATTGCCAACATGCCAACCACCTATGGCTGCTGAATCAACTTTCCAATCTGCAGAGACACCGGCATTCTCGATTGTTTCAATCATAACACCCTCGGCAATAGGCGATCGGCAAATATTACCTAAAATAAATTAAAGTTATTGCTTTATAATTCCATAATTGTTGTAAAATTGTACACTTGCCTAAGCAGATCATAAGAATTTTCTTAACCATTTTGCCGCTAATTTATAAATAATTAGTTGCTGCCCTTGAAAATGTAAACTACACAAATATGCTCGAATTCATTTATTGAAGTCGTTTTTGACATTCGTTGGCAAAACATATGATTCTGACGTTACTTACGAGTTCTTTTACGTCACGCAGCAATAACAGCGCGTTAGCATTAACAAAATGAGAATAAAATTGAAACGAGAAAGAAATTGAAAAACGGAAATGGCGGAAACTGTTGATGTTGGTTCACAACAATTTAAGTTCAAATTGTTTTATAACTATTTTAAATGCATATTGTGAAAGAACACGTAAGTCAAATGTACGTATTATTGCAAATTAGTATTGTGATTTTAGGTTAGGTTCGATGCATCGCATACTGCATGCTGCCATAGACGCTTGAAATGCATTAGCCGGTTTCCGGTGCACATTTCTTCAGGAAGTTGCAGTTAGAATAAAATTTAAGGTTACGTGATATTCCAAATACTTATCGTTGTGAATTATATAAATAATTCAGCGAAAAATCTTAAGAAAACTAGTAAATTTATTTTTTAAAATGGCTAAAGTACCCATTTCTAAGTATACACATTTACATATGTATACATACATACATACAAATTTGTATGTAGCCTAGTTGCTTAACAGTGCTTTTCTATCCACGAATTCGCTAGAGCGTATACTATATATGCATGTATAGGTGTGTGTGTGAACGAACACATAAATAAACAGTAGACTGAAATGTCACAAGTGTCTATTGAAAGAGGATGCTTGAAAAATAGTTACATTTTATGTGACTGATAAAATTGGCCATTTTAAGATAAATCGATATGTCACATAGCTGTCAATTGTCGAGAGCGTGCATGCTACCAATAAAGCGTCTGGATAGTACACTACTTGAAATACAAATGAACATTTCAATGTACATACATACATACATGTACATACATATCTATGTATGTATGTATATATCCAAGAAGTGGAGTAGCTTTGTATGTATGTATATAAATAACTCTTGAATGAAAATAAAATTATTATGAATTATATGGAAAGGGAAGAAAATTGCTTGGAATATACATATTACTTTCGTACCATCATTAAGATTTTCTAATTTTTATCGCGGAACTTGATAACTTCTTGATGTTATTTACATAATTATACCTTTACAGAGAGAACATCTTTTGTTGTCTAGTCTTTTAATAAATTGTGAAAAAAGCAGCCTTTTGCATAAGTATCACCTTAATGTTTGTATGTAAACATGTTTGGACATGAATTTGTCTATCTGTTACAAACAAGGAAAAAAGCATCCTTTTGCATAAGCACCACCTTAATGTTTGTATGTAAACATGTTTTGACATGAATTTGTCTATCTGTTACAAACAAGGAAGTGTTTGTGGCAAGTTCCATCCTTTTAGCCTTTTATGTATGCGCCTCGGCTTTTGTATATCTCACATATACACCCATAAACATACACAACGAGCTTTTTGTCTGTCCATCTATTTGGCTGTTATCCTGCAGCACTTTATTCGTTTATCGCGAGACGTTTGTTTGTCATGGATCCACGCGCCCACCCGCATCCGCTTGCTGTTTACAAGTTCTTTTTATTTTTTGCTTGTGTATGTACTTGTGAGCAATATGTCAACTAGTTTGTTGTCGAAGTGTCAATAACATTCGTGAATTTCTCTGTTCTCATTGTTGACAAAAACAACAATGTGTATGAAGAGATGACTAATTGGATTGAATTTCCGCATTCACTTCCTAACTGCTACAGTTATAACTTATTTTTTTTATTGTTTTCACACAAATTTGCTTTTATTTTTGTTTTATTTAAAGTTAAAATTGTATAATTGCAAGCACTTGTTGTGTGAATGTGCTGTGTGAGCTAAGTTGCAAGCAAAAGTTCATTTTGAATATAAGAAAGGCAAACCTTTAATTGATTGTGTCTGGACTTTAGTCGCACAATTTGTATATTTGCATACTTACATAAATATTTGTGTACATATATACATATATGTACATATACAAATGTATGTATAATTGCCTCACTTAGTTTGAGGTTATGATTTGATGTCTTTTTTATGTTGATTAATATTTTTATTTGTTTTAGCCAAAAATGCAAATCAAGGTTTAAGTATTATTATTTCGAAATATTACAATATTACATATATTACAAATTTTCTTTTTTAAATAAAGTTTTTAAAAATTGTTTAGTTGGTAACACTCAACAAACAAATGACAAAAGGAAGTGAAAAAGCGTCAAATTATGACAGTTTATTTTAATTTCTTTCTATTATTTAAATAGTTTCAATAAAAAGTGGGAAAATTTGAAAAATGGATCTTGAAACTTTTTTGGCACTGCGGGATGAGCTAGAAGCTTGCCGAAACATAAGAACAGGTGGAAGGCATAAATTGTATTCATTATTTTATTATATCCAAGCACTTTATTATTTTCGTTTCATTATTTCGAAGTCGCTAGGACGACTCTAACCACACTTGTTTGAATGAGGGTTTACATAGCCTCATGAAATCAACAAACAAAACTGGACTCGTATATCTCGAAGCCATTATTGCTGTTATTGTCATTTAAAGTCCATGGATACAGATGTGTGTAACTGAAATAAATATCTCCTGCTAAAATGATGGAGAACTGCGGTTTGTGTTGAGGAGTATTTCTGATGCGGCCGAAACGTTGGCGCCGACTATATAGCCTCTTCTATTATGGAAAAATAGGTATGTACGTGTGTTGTTTACATGATATGATTACGAGACTAGTGCTGCTCAGTTCATTAGTGAATACATTTATACGTATATAAGTTTTATTTTTTGTATTTTCAACTCTCGCCTTGCTAGTTTAACGTCAGAACGTTGGAGTCCTTGAAAATTTTCGCATTAGACTTGCAAATTGTTGTCTTTAAGCCATAGCTAGGAAACAATTTTGTAGTTTCTGCATGCAAATCACATTTGCGCTATACAACAATTTCACACACTTCATTATCAACATCCTGCGAATGTTTTTCAAAACTTTTGCATGCTTTGTTTACTTGAGTTTTTTCCATAGACCTGTTTGAACACATATGTACATATGAATTGAAAATAAGTTTAAGATTTTCTTCCACCTCAAGCGCAATAGCTCTGTATACCAACATACCAATCCCCTGGATCGGTTAAGAAACTGCCGTCAATTGTTGAGTAAACATTGCAGGCATTTGTCGTAGCCGTCAGCGGCTGTTCGTAGTTGCTGCCATTGTTGTCGGTATGGTTGGTGGTGTTGGTGTGTTGTTGCTGTTGTTGTCAACAGTTGGACGCTTTGCAATTTTAATGAAGACTGACAATGAATGTTAAATGTCTATGGAAACTAAATAAAGTAAAATAAATTTAAATAAATAAGCACGTTGGTATGTAAATGAAAGAGTTAAAATATAAGCTACCATTGTTTTAGTACAATAACTCCGCTGACACCTTTTGCATGCATATAAAGGGTGTTTGAACAAAAGTGTTCCCACAGAGGGGATTCTAAAAGAATTTAATTAATTTGCAGAAGAAAGTATGATATATTGCTCATATAAATATGTATATGCAAATATTGTTATAAAAAATTAATTATATTAAGAGTTTTTTGTGCTATAACTAAAACCAAATAAAATATTTTAACTATAAATTTTAAGATATTTTTAATGGGAGAAAATTTAAATCTTAAAAATTTATAAATATGTATTTTCGAAGATTAAACTTTGAAAATTATTGAATTTCCAAAGCAAGCTACCCTACTAGTTACAACGAGACACCCTTTATATGCAAATAAATTTTTACACCAACGTGGTAAACTGAGAATTAAAAAAGCAAATATGTAGTTCAAATAGAATAAAAGGGCAAATTCTTTTGAAAGGACGAAATGATGTACATATGTACATATTTATGTATGTATTTATAAGTGTCTTTGCCTTTATGACATTTGCATCACATAGTTAATTCAAATAGTTGCTAGGCATTTAGCATCTAAACAAATTACAATATTATTAGAGTTTTATATATGTACATATTTTCACAATCATACATGCATTTTATGTAATACATTCATATATATTATAAATACATATATACATAATTAACATACACAACAAGATCAAACATATATACATATGTACAAATAATTTTTTTTTTTTTTTTCAAGGGATTCAATTCTTCTCAAATCAATCTGGGAAAGATTTTGAAATTTTTTCTGTATTTTGTAATTTTTTTTTTAATTTTTTAATTACAAAAACAATTTCTCATATTAATTAATGCATATTTTTTAATATTATAATTTAAAATATTATTTTGTCCAAAAATATATTTGAAGTTATAGAGCTCACCCGTTTTAAATATAGATATACTTATTTACAATTAATTTTATATTTCTAACTTAATCTCATTCAGTTACGTACATTATACATATTTGCTATAACCTCTAAATTTTGAATACATACATACATACATACATATGTATACATATATATGTACGTAGATATATGACGGAAATGCATTTCAAATGCTTAGAAACACTGCTGACATTCAAATTTAAGTTCTTCAAACACGCAAAAATAAAAACATAAAAGCAAAACAAAAGAAACTGCAGCAACAACTGCATTGTAACTGTAGTTCTACAGCGACGCCATAAAACACGCGCTTTTATTTGACATTTAATGTGTCGGTGAAAAGTGTTGGCTCCATACATAATTTATAATATGCTAAATACCAGTGCAAAGTGATAATGAAATTCTAAAGATTTTATAAAATTCAATGTTAAAGTGCGCGTTTATACACAACTAAATATTGAATAACAAAATTGATTGCGACCCAACCTCCCTTAGTGGGGTGCGCCGCAATGGAAGTGCAATTCATTTTAGCTGTCTGTCTGCTCCTCCTTCAACCTATTCATAATCAATATTTATGACTTGAATTTATGTATGTATGCATTTACATTTCGACAAAAAAATAATCGAAAGAAAAGCTGGCAGCAGCATTTCCAATGCCCACACTGAATTGGCCGCCCAGACACAAAAGCGCAACCAACAAATCAGCCGGCATACAATTAAGCAGAAACACTTCCGCCGGCATTCGGCTGTGGTAAGGGCGAAAGGATAACAACGGAAGCGGCAAAAATCGACCAAAAAGCACAAAAGTAAATAAAGCAAAAATGCCGGCAAAACAAACGAGTCTGCCAGCAAGTGTGGTGGCATTAGTGCATACTTGTCCTAAAGTGTGTGTGCGTTTGTGTGCTGCGAAGCGGTCTCCATGGCAGTGCTGTCAAAAGTGTATTTTCGTGTTCCTTTGTTGCAATGGGATTTGTGTGTTGTTATTTGATTATATATTTGGCACATGCGCAAACCATAGCCGGCAATAATAAGGTGTGATATAATGTCAAAGCGATTTTATTAGAGTGGGTGTATGTGTGTTTCTACTTGTGTTTTGCTTGCTTGTGCGCCGCTGTTGTGCTGTTATTTTTGTGCTGTGGAAGTTAACAGCTGATAGCTTACGCTGTTAATCTGGCGTTACGTAGTGCATTCACGTTTAGTGCATAAAGACAGGTATGTTATACAAAGTATAATACATAATTGTGAAGTTTGTTTTTTTTTAAATAAAAGTAAAAATTCTGCAAAGATATATGAAATAAATAAATACATAAAGACATTTAATTTCGAAAGCTAAAAACATAAAATATATAAAGCTTAAATAAAATATTTTAAATTATAAAAAAATCATTAATACTTAAACAAAAATTTATTTTGTGTTTGTGTACACAATTCCTTATGTAGAATGAATGTGTAATAATATTTGTGTTAAATTTATTTGTTTATTTAAGTTTTGAAGCAAGTTGTAAATAAACTATTTAGAAGAAATTTTGCTTGTAAAACAATCTAAGTTTAACCAAATAATTGTTAATAATTATATATGTTTTGTAACGATGCTTAATGAAATATTGAAGTGTAATATAAAATTATGCTAATTAAAAAATTGTGAAAAAACATATATCTGAATTATAAACGAATTTAAATTAAATAAAAAAATCCTTTATAATTATAAATATTTTGTATCACCGACTATTGTAGTGAGTATTAAACAATGCAAATTAATAAAAGCAAAATAATTTTTTAAAAATATAAACATGAATAATAAAAAATATAAATTAAATAAAATAATTCCTCATAATTACAAATATTTTCAATACGTGATCAATGCATTATTGAAATGCAACATGAGTCAAATAATAAAATCAAATAAATATAATAATTTTTAAATATATAAAACTGTTTAATAAAAATAAAAGTGTAATTACAAATAAATAATATTAAACAAAATTAATAAAATAAATAATTATTCCAATTAATCACTTTTAAGGATTAATTTGACTGATTGGATATAATGTCATAATTCAAAATGATTAAAGAAATGAAATCTTCAAGATTGCTCTAGATTTACCAGAACAAATGATATTCAGAAAGGGCAAATAATTATTTTCAATTACAACGAAATGGCTCGCAGTGAGCTCTCTTTTGACATATTTTTAAATAGTTATTCGTTGAATATTAAATATAAAAAAAAACGTATTACAATAAGATGCTAAAAAATTATAGAAATCTTTAATTATTTTATAACTTATTTGAAACGTGTTTTCAATTTTATAAATATAAATATTTTTAAGTAGATAAATTAAACAGTAATTAACAGTAACCAACTGCTCCCACATTACTCCAAAAATGCTGATGTTTTTCTAATAGGAAAGTGAAGTAAAATAAAATAAAAAAATCATGAATCGTCTATATAAACATAAAACATACCAACTGTTCAGTTTTAATTTATATATACCACCTTTCCAATCGAAAATTAACCGTTTCATTTCAAAATGTGCTTTCCATCTCATATAAAATGTGGCTTTAAAAATTCAATAGAAGATCGAATCAAAACAAAACTGGCTGTGGCACTTGCGGCGCATGCAACTGCCACAACCACTTGCTGACTGCCAGAGAGTCGATTATTTATGTATGAGTGTATACGTGTACGCTTGTAACTTGTTAATGTATGTGTCAATGCACAGCTGGGTGCATGTGTTTGTGCAGCCGCGCGCATTACACTTGCCTTTGTGTGCGTTGGCTGGTGTACGGCGGTGAATTGAAGTGTGCATGTGTATGTATGCGCTAAATGTTTGTTAGCATATGGTATATATGTATGTATGTGTGTGTTTGTGAGAATGTGTAAGTAAGCGTGTTTAAATTTTATCTGACGGATTGAATTATTCGTGAGTAGTGAGTATGGTTGGCAGCGAGTTTTGACTACCGCTTGCCAAGCGACTGAAAACAAGTTTTTAAAGTAGTTTTCTTTGGGACGGCGTCGTTGCTGGATGTGTTTTTGAACGTATAGCGGTCGACTAGCGCATGTACATAGTAGTACGTTAGTGTAGTGTAGCCAATTAAATGGTGAATAGCGTAGCCAAACAAAAATTACACAGTTTTTTCGTGCAGTGAATGTGAAAATATTCTAATAAAAGCAGTGAGCGCTTACCTAAAAGCTAACAAATTTGATAAGCTAAAGTTAAAATAACAGCAATAGTTGGTGCTTGATAAAAAAATAAAAAATATGTATATATACTAACAACAAGTGAAGCAAGAAAATAAAGTTTTATATTGAAAAGTTTTTTTTCTCATAAAACAACGACTCAAACGCATTTGCCGTAAACCAAACTGGACATTAAATATAGTAAAATCCAATCGCCACGCATCTTACCACCAAAGTGTTGACAGTCTCTCTGAGCCAAGTTTTGTTATAGGAAAGTCGTTATTCGAATCTGCATCTGTGCGCTTATCACGCGTGTGTGTTTGTGTGTGGCTACTAGAGTAACGTCTTATAAAGCTATAGCGCGCTTGTAAGTTTGTAAAGTTGTGTTGGTATGCGTGTCGCTGTAACAAAGTTTGAATTTTATTCTTACAAGCCGCACGACGAAGTCAAAACGTGTCGAGTGCCAGCAGTGAGTGTTTGCATTGCCATAGCATTGGAAAAAATCGAATGGTAGAAAATATTAACGGCATACATACAACAAAAAATAAAAAATGTGCGATACAACTTTTTGAAAAATATAACAAAAAATACTAAAAAAAGTGCATTAAAATTTTTTGAAAAATATTGCCAACAAAAATTTAAATTACAATTAAAGAAAACAAAAAAAAAATCTAAAAATATAGCCATATAAATAAATAAAAAGATGTCTTAAATTTTCTACTTTAAAGTGAAAGATAGTGTGTGCAAAAAGTCAAGCAATAAAAGCGTGAGCAGTGTTTAAGCCAAGTTAAAACAAAAGTTTGTGTATTAAAAATATTTAATATTAGTAAGTGCAGCTATATGCATACAATATAGCAATTTGTGTTGTATTTGCAAACAAAAATACTTGCCGTAGCAGCATTACTCACCGCGCGTTTCAAGCGTAGCAACGTCAATTGACTGTGCAGCAGAAAAGCCAGACGCTATTCGATCAACGCCAGATTTTTCTCTACGCCATAGGATTACGAAATAAAAAAATATGTATATAAAATACAAGTATAATAAAAAATGAAACGAAAAATCACCATCAACTAAAAATCATTTAATAAAAGCGCAAGTCACAGCGGAAGTCAGTGTTTCCATACATTTTATTTTTTTTTAATTTCAAATCACAATTAACGCAATTGCTTGAAATATCGAAGTTTTTACCCACATTTTTGGTGTAAAACACATTTTGATACCCAACCGGCTTGGCGCGTCGTGAATGCTGAATATCAATCATCCACAACATTTGCGTCTCCTCCATCAGCCAGCGAAACAGGTAAAAGAGCAAATACAAAAATTTATCTCTATGGTTTTGGAATTTTTTTTTTGAAGACAAAATGTAAATAGTTATGTGTGTATATGAGAAAAAAAACAACAACAGCATACCCGGCATGCTAGCCAACCTGTCATGTCTGCCAGGGATAACCGCGCGCAGCCGAAAAATACATGTGCGTATGTATGTTTTAGTTGAAGGAAGTGAAATTTGAAGATTACCAAATTTTTCAGCACAATATTAGGCGCTACGAGCTGCACTTGTATTTATTTGAAATTGTTAGACTCTTTTCTATCTTAATGGTCTGCTAATTTCCTAGTTTCCACTATAAAACCGTCCTTTTTTGTTGCTTTCAAGCAGTTTTCTGCGCTGGTCAGCTTGCTACCTGCCTAGTGGTGTTTTCTATGTGCATGTGTATATATGTATGTACATATATAATATAGTTAAATAGGGGCCGTGCTGTTTGCTCGACCATGTGTAACCTTAACCTTTTTGTGCCTATGAATTGTGTGGGAACTATTGGTCATCGTTTTGTTTTTGTTGTAAATTATACTTTTTATTCGATATCCCTGCATGAAAGGATATGTACACTGAACATTAAAAGTATTACGTGGGAATGAAGTGCTGTGAATTTGGCGACAAAGTCTTAGAACAAACGAAAGATAGCAGGAAAGGATGAAAATCATAGTTTATCTAGCCTTATTGGATTATCTGCAGTGCCTTCTGAAATGACAATGTAGATGACAGGCACAACTGTGTATTTTCAAATAGCTCACAACTCAAAAATATATGAGTATTTAGCTTGAAAAGGGAAAAGACAAAAATATGCTGTTATAATTATAAAGCTCTTGAACAGAATTGTTAGACTATCCAACAGTTTTCCCTTAATAAAGTGTGAAAAACCTCTATTTTCGTTCCAAAATATTTTAAATCATTTGAAAACTAAAAAATAAAACTAAATTTGTCATTGATGTCGCCTTTAAGCGTTGCTTATTTTTGTGGAAAATTTTCGGACATTTACTGTTACTTTAGAGTATATAACTTTTGCCACGCAGAAAGAAACGTCGGAGACTCTATAAGGCATATATAAAATAGATCAGGACAATGAGCTAAGTGAGAAATTGAAATTTTGCACCAGTCTTTTTCGGATCACTATGGAGTATAGTTACCATGCAAACTGAACAATCAGTACCACGTGCTTGTATCGAAAACTTTTCCATTTGACGAGATCTCTTCACAAAATTTAAAATGGAACCATTAGGACCGTAAGACTATAATGTAATCTCCGAAGAAAATGTTCAGAGCGAGTCTCAATAGCATAAGATCGTCATACAAACTGACCAATCAAAGTTCTTGTAAGGAAACTTGTGTAATTGTGAAGGAAATTATAATAGTTTCGATGAAACCGTAGTTAATATTTTTTTAAAAAAGAAAAAAAAAAAAAATTGTTTAGTCATTTAATTTTAATGCTTGTCTTCTTTTATGAAAGTATATTGCAATAATTACTTTTTTGTATAGAAAGTTTCTGTCGTATTTCTTTCGCGGATAACACTTTTAAGGATTAATTTGACTGACTGGATGTAATGTCATAATTCAAAGTTCTTAAAAAAATAAAATCTTCAAGATCGCTCTAGATTTACTAGAACAAATGGTATTCAGAAAGGGCAAAGTCTGGGCCCTGCTCCTCTCCCAAATAATGAGTAGACTTTTAATGAATTTTGCTTAGTAATTCGACCAATCAAATCAAATCAAAATCAAAGGCTTCTACACTAAATGTTAAAACCAGTTTTTTCTCTTTGCACTCTTATGTGATCCTTAGTGTACTCTTATTGGTTCGAGAATTCTCTACGGGCCAGTGTGACCAAACTTTGCAGCCTATAGTTTCCAAGTACTTTATAACCGGTGTGTTAAAATGAGGCTGAAGTTATTACGACGAATAATTATTGTCTGGTGGCTAGTCTCGAATTCCGGGCGTTCCTCGGCAATCGCTCGTTTCACTTTGATGAGCTGTTGTGGTGGTGATTTCACCCGGTTTTAGAAGCTGATATTATTGCAGGCCCGCTGATCTCACCAAATACAGAGCATTACCTTAAGGTCATAAATATTCAGATTTGCCGTTGATTTGACTGAGTTGCTGGTTTCACATAACAAATTCCTTTTGCGGTATTAAGCAGCATTTTTGACATGCAAAGTCGTCTTTCAATGGCTCTTGGCTTTAATTCATACGGCACCACATTTCCTTGCATTTGAATGTATCCGTCTGCTTTTAAATGTTTTGAAATGGCTTTGTAGAGTGACTTCCAAAGACTCTGCGAGCTCTTTTTGTGTTTGGCAACAATCTTTATTGAGTAATGTTTCCAATTCTTTATCTTCCAATTTTTTTTATGCCGTACATCGCCATTTTTAAATCGTTCAAATCATTTTTGGCCCGTTCACTCAGCTGGAGCATGTTCACCATAAACCATCGATAGTTTGTGTTTTTGCTTAGAACGTTTTTTTTTTTTAGAAAATTGTGGTATGAATGTCTACTGCATGCATGAATAACTTCTCTGTCGAAGGCTTATAGAACAAGTTTTCAGGTCGTTAACATAATATCTGATTCTATTAATATTGTAGCGACACGTTTTGTATATTACATTAACAAGACTAAATATTATAAACGGGACTTAACTCTAAATAAACATCTATTTGAGTAAACAATTCTTGAGATAAGGGGTTAAAGGTTTCAAATTCAAAATTTATGATCATTACTGTCAAAGAAAAAAAAAAGAAAAATAAAAGAACAAAAAGATTTGAAACGTACAAAAATCTCGCTACTTCAAAGCTTATAATTCTGATGTCCACAGGGATCTCTTATTTTTATACTCTGGCAACCAGTTGCTATAGAGTATTATAGTTTTGTTCATCTAACGGTTGTACGTATCACCTAAAACTAAGTGAGATAGATAAAGGGTCGTATATATAAATGATCTGGATGAGGAGAAAAGTTGAAATCCGTTTGATTGTTGTCTGTCCGTCTTGATTTCTGTAACTTGAGTAAAAATTGAGATATTTCGATGAAACTTGGTATGTGAGTTCCTTAATGCAAAAAAATTTTGAGTTCGTAGATGGGCTTAATTGGACCACTCCTACGAACACAAATCGCCATTAACCAGAAACATATAAAGTGTCATAACTAAGCGCTAAATTAAGATATAAAGCTGTAATTTGGTACAGAGCATCGCAGTAGCAAGGTGGGCGTGGCCCGCCCTTTAACAAGTTTATTGTACATATTTCCTAAACAACTAAAGCTACAACAACCTAATTTGCTAAGTACAAATCTTATAAGGACTTCTACCGACAATGTGAAAATGGATGAAATCGGAGGATAACCCCATTCACACTCCATATAACGGTACGGTTAAAAACTACTAAAACCGTAATAAATCAATAACTAAATAAGCCAGAGACGTTAAATTTTACTTTCGACATGATATGAGAGAGCTTTATGGGAGCCGGTGTCAAATTTGGACGATGGGAGTGGCGCCGCCCACTTTTCGGTGAACTCTCATATCCCGACTAACCGATTTCGACAAAATTTCTCTTATATTACACTGCGAAAATGGACGAAATCGGACAACAACCACGCCTATTTCCTATATAGCACAATTTTAAATTCCGCTTGATTTGTTCAGTTTCCAGTACACAAATAAAGAAGTAATTAATATAACGGGATACAACGAATAATGTCTTTAGTGTGTGCCATCTTATGACCATAAATATTATCTTATGAACATAAATTGTTTAGATCCAATAAAATCTGTTCAAGCCTCTAGGTACCGAATATTTTGGACCCGGTACCTATAGTTGACTTTTGATCGATAATGTCGGTCAATGTGTGATATATATAACTGAAATTAAGGCATACTCCTTCTCTTATAATGATATGTCTGTATGTCAAAAATGGGTTGAATCGGACTAATACTTCACTTAGCCCCCATATACCTTATATAAAGATTTTCGAACTGCCGGGTGACTTTGTACCGCATATATAGGCCAATATGTGAGTTATCCCAATGAAAATACGACAACGTGTTTTACTCGTAATAGCGTATCTTTGCGCCTAAAATAGATAAATTTGAGCGAAAACTTGGCATAGTCCCTATATAACTAATACCAGGATTTGCCAACATCCGGCTGACTTTACTCTATATAATTGGTATTACACCTTAAAGTATTTCCCAGGCTTTGATTCTTGCAAGTTGTAAGAGTATAAAAGTTTCGGTTGCACCCGAACTTAGCGCTTCCTTACTTGTTGTTATTATTATCATATCAACGACATGATATGATGTTGAAACGCATTTGGCTGCAATGGCATTAGCCGCAGGGCAAAACAAGAAAATACAATGTTAATTCGCTTTTAGAGAAAGGTCAGTTAAAGCCAAGTAAATACGAGATTAAATGATGCCAGCAACAATGGCAGAATGCATTGAAGGTGATGCCACAAGCAGGCAACAATATACGCGTGCATATTTTACCAGAACCTGTGCTTACTTCCGAACAAGAGAACAAAGCGCAAACTAAAAAATGAAAGAACACAGCACCCTGCTGTTCGCATTCATTGTTGTTGTTGCTGCACTTGTATTCAGTTGATTTCCAATACTCTTCTATTGCATTTGATTGGTTCACTTTTATACCCGAATATTCTACGCTTAAAGGTAAACTTGACAAATTTAACAGATCGATCTCTTGTTGGGAAAAGTACCAAGTCTATTTTAGCTCGTATTTTTGTCTAATATCGAGAAGATTTTAAAGGATTGCGTAATCGCCCTGTGATCTATGGTCTTTTGTGCTTTTTAAGTAGGTCTTTAGCTAAGATACTCTAAATATAAGTTTCAAACTTATCTAGGTTCTTGGTACAGCCGTCATTATAGGGGTTATCACATTAAGGTACCATCTTCAGAAAATGGAAAAGAGGAGTCGGCGGATACTCTGCATTCCGACTGCATCGCGGAGGATGATGAGATGCTGGAACATTGTTTATGCGAATACCCAGCCCTCAGCTGGATGAGGTGATACATATTTCACGGCTCCCAATGCTCCAACTTAAGAGACATTAGGCAAATGAGGTGGAAAAGAATCAGGTCTTTCACCAAACTGGTTAATATGGTTACCACCCGAGACCACAATGGGCCTAATGACGGCTTAAGTGCAGCCGCGTGCGGTGTGGCACCTACGTGTTTCCCTTTTTGACCAACCAACTTATCAGGTTTTTTGCATATCATTACTATTACTCGACGGTGTCATGTGATTTTATTCTGATGTTAATACCTAAAAAACCCTTCATTCCCGGTCGGAAAACATTTTTAATTGTATATATGTAGGTCTTTGGAGACCGTCGGAAACGGTAAACTTTCCCATTTGCGACATGAAAAAACTATTTAGGAAAAAGGTTCGATTTCGTCTTAAAACTTGCTAGACTATAAAGCCTTAGCAGTGTCTTGTTTAACCAGATGGTTTCTACCTTACTGGCTTCTGAAGGAGACTTCAGGAAGTTGTGCTAATTTACTATTACTTAACGTAGCCATCTATTTGTTGCTTAAATTCGTAAGTAATTCTAGGAGACTTGTTGGTTCACAGCCCTCCCTTTCAATAGTGTTTGCAACTTCGTTCCATAGACAGCGTCGACGTCAGCAGACATTTTTAAATATTTTAGCGCGCCCTTCACCCCTGGCTCGGTTCAACCCTCCTTAGCCAACCTGCATGCCAAGGACTCAACATGACACAGAACTCTTGTCCTCAGGCCATTTCACAATCCGACCTCACAGAAGCGTAATTACAGCAGATGCCAACCTTCCAGTCGCCGCATTCGCGACTCGGCTCCCACTTCACTGTTCACAGTCATAACTTCGAAGTTGTAAATAACTTCGTATATCTTGGAATCAGCATTAACACCAACAACGTCAGATGTCAAATCCAACGCAGAATAACTCTTGCCAAGGTGCTTCTTCGGACTTAGTAGGCAATTGAGAAGTAAAGTCCTCTCTTGACGAACAAAAACCAAATTCTACAAGTCACTCATCATCCCCGTCCTGCTATATGGTGCAGAGCCATGGAAGATGACAACATCTGATGAGTCGACATTACGAGTTTTCGAGAGAAATGTTCTATAGAAGATTTATTGTCTCTTGGCTATTGGTAACTGTGAATACCACAGTCTGGAAGTTGTACAAGATATACGACGACATTGACATAGATCAGCGAATTAAGAGACAGCGGCTATGCTAGCTAGGTCATGTCATCCGAATGGATGAAAACTCTCCAGCTCTGAAAGTATTCGATGCAGTACTCGTCGGGCGAAACACAGAAAGACGAAGACCTCCACTCAGTTGGAAAGACCAGGTGGAGAAGGACCTGGCTACACTTGGAGTCTCCAATTGGCGCGAAACGGTGATAAGTAAGGATGACTGGCGATGTTGTAAACTCAGCAATAATCACGTAAGTGTTGTCTACAATAAAGAAGAAGAATCCTAGGAGACTTGTAAGTTCACATGCCTCCCTTGCAACAATATTTGTAAATTCGTCGCATAGGCGGCGACGCCGCTCAGCACGCATTTTTGAAATACTAGTGCGCCCTTCGGCTGAAAACTTGTAAGGCCTTACATTTATCATTCAAAGTAAAAGTAATTGCATCTTCGAAAACTCCAGATCGGTTCGTATGTCTGAAGGCTCCAGGGCAGCAGAAATATTCTGGTTTTATTATCTATTTGGGGACATATTCAGAAAACTAAAGGAAGGCATTATACACGACGAAAGGTTTTGGCTTTTTCAATCTGTTCTTTGAACTTGCTATAACTGTGCTGGGTGTTATAGCCCGTATTTTGCCCCTCCTTACTTATTTCTTTTGAACTCATTGCCAATGCTTTGTTTGGTTTACTCTGCTTGAAGTTCAAGTTTTGTGGCTTTTGTTTTGGTATGCAGCACTTTGTGCGGAGCATACGCAACGGAGCTAGTGCTGCGGTGCCCTGCACTCGAAGTGCGTCTGTGGCGTGTTGCGGCTTCCCACTAAAACTACACTGTTTACTCTTTGAAGCATACATTTACCGTGTGTGCTTACGAATATTTGTTTTTGTTTACGTTGCACTCACGTTACGCCACATTGTGGCAGTGCTTGGTGTCTTCTCGAGACCAAGAAGCTTTGCGTTTAAAAACTTGGCTGCTGTACACACGACAAACTTGCCGATTCAAATTTCCAACTTTAACTTCAACTTGAACTTCGACTTTACACACTTACCGCTGTTACATTCCCGTGCGCAAACCAAACAAGCTTCACCAGCTTCAACCAGCTTCAGCCAGCACCGTCAGTTTCGTTTTACTTGGACTTGCCAATTGCTTGCCAAAGTGGTTTTACTTTTATTTAATATAATTTTAGAAAATAAACTTTTTTCTGCTGCTTCAGCTCCTGCTTACCAACTGCAAGTTTGCTTGTCGCAATAACACCAACAAACAACTAGTTGCTAAGCAACAACAGCATGTGCATGCGGTATTCGGAATTTAACGCATTTTCTGGATCTTCTGGCTCGTTTGTCGGCCTGTTTGTAAGGCTTCGAGCGTGGCAGAGCGCGCAGTCAACCGCAGTTGCATGTCTACAGACGCACATACAGTACATACAAACATAAATCCTTGCTCACCTGACCACCCGCTCAGCAGCCAACTTGCCTGTTCTGCTTACTGCGACGGTTTGCGTCTTGGACGATTCGCGTTGACTTGAGTTCTATTTTTAAATCTTCCATTCCGCAGAAGATGCGCTCGGCAAACGTCGCAGCGTTCCTGTGCACTTGAATTTCCTTTATAGCTGAATCATGCAACTCGAAGTAGGCACTGAAGAAACAGAAGACTGATGTACGCGTCTACTATTGCCGTCCACACCGCCGACGCAGCGCCATAGCCGGTTTTCGGTTGTGCGCTGAACGTTCAGAAGAGCTCAGTTGCCGCAGCGCTCAACTTTAGTTTCTCTGCTTGCGTAGAAGTCAGCGTTTACGCCGTAAACTCGGCTTCACGTTGCGGACCGGATTGCTTGGCTTCGTCTTCCTATTTTTTCGATTTTTTTTGCACTTCGTAATTTCTAAAGTAGGTGTCTACTTGACCAGCGCCGGCCACTGCACGTCTTGTCATAAATCTTTCCTTTTTACTGTTGTTGTGATTATTATTGTTGTGCTTTGTTGCTGTCAGCTGCCAGCGTTTCAGTTTCTTTCTCTGCATTCGATTTTCTTTCGTTTTCAACGGATCGGTCTTCAGCTATCGATGAGTAAGTGTTCCACTGCCGCAATTGAGGTTGCTGTCCGTTCATAGAGCATTGGCCATGCGGCGCTGCCCTGCCCATTTTATTTATTGGCCAGCTAGCCTGTTTAAAGCGTTGACTTCGCTGCGTGTGGACGTCGTCGCCGTCGCTGGGGTGCTTGGCCAAGTCAACTGGTTGGACGGCCTGCTGCTGCTTGCCCATCGCATACTAGTCCATTGTTTGTGTTTCTTCTTTCTGTGTTTCAAATAAATGTGCCCGTGTGTGTGAGTGTGTGTTGACTTACCTATGCGGCTGACTGGCTTACTTAGCCACTTTTCTTGTTTGAGTCACGCTTGTTCTCGTTACTAGTTTCTTGCCGTTGCCTATTATTGGCGTTTGAACGTGTTACCCCGTTGTTGCTGTGTTTATTATTGTTGTTGTTGTAGCCGTTGGCGCACTTTTTTCGTTTGCTCTCGAGGTGCATGGCCTTATTTACCCAGATTTGAAATTGGAATTTTGATTTCTTTCTTTTTTCGCAATCGTCTCGGCGCGGACGCGCGTCTTCTTGCTGTAACACATTTCTCAATTGGCTAATTTGCTGTATTAATTAAAGGCAAAAAACAAGATTTTTATTGGAAAAAGAATAAGCGACGCATGCTACAACGACTAGCTTTGAACTTTAGTGCCAGCGTTTTGAGGTTATGTAAGGATGGTTTTAGAAAATAATGTTCTCGAAAGTGTAATAATCAAATAAATGGTTTATAAATATTATATAATTATATATAAATGGTATATGGTGATATATAAATAGTATATGGTGTTATAGAAATGGCATATAATGCTATATAAATATTATGGGAAAAAAAGAGTAAGACTTCTTTATTAAAATTTCGCGCAAATATTTGTTTTTAGGTTGGTATGACTGTCAGTGACAGCTGTGCCAAATGTCACATCAAAATAATCATTAGTGTTTATTATACGCTTGTCTGTCCGAAGTACATAAAGTGCATTCGACGATTTTTACGATGAGTGAAATTATTCAACAAAGAAGTTTCATTAAATTTTGTTTTCGGAATCAAATTTCTGATACCGAAACGTTCAAAATCTTGGAAAAAGCCTTCGGTGGTAATTATTTGTCGTGAGCAAGTGTTTTCGATTGGTACAAATTGATCAAAGAGGGTCGAGAATGCGTTGACGGCGAACCACATCCAGCAGGGCCAGCAACCTCAACTGATGATAAACTCGTCAATAAAACAAAGAAATCGGTGTTTGAGAATCGACGTTTAACAGCCAGAGATCTTAGTGGCATCGTTCAAATATCCGAAGGATCAACGGAAACCATTTCGAAAGATCATTTGCGATTGGTTCCAAAATCACTCTTTTTTCGAAAAATAGCGTCGTGTTAATGTCTATGAAACAGTGATTTCCGACTACCAGGCTATCATGAAACGTATTATTACGGGCGATGAGTCTTGGATCTATGTTTAAGACCCGGAAAGAGCCGAATATTGTGGTAAAGGTGAGCCGAAGCTAAAAAAACACATCAAAGCAGGTCAAAAATCAAGGTTATGACAGTTTTCTTCGATTATCGAGATGTGGTGCACTCCGAAATCCATCCGACTGGCCTAACCTCAAAAGGAATAACATTTGAGTGTTAATCGTCGTTTTCGAGAAGCTATTCGTGAAAAGCGGCCGGAATTATGGACCGACAACTTTAGGTTTTTGCACCACGATAATGCACTGTCGCATAGTGCATTGATTCTTTGTGAGTTTTTTGACAAATTTTCAACCAATATTGTGCCGCAACCTCCGTATTCACCTGATTTGGCTCCGTGTGACCTCTGGCTATTCAGCAAACTCAAACGACCGCTCCGGGGAAACCGTTTTGAGTTAATTGAGGATATTATACGTGAATCGCTACGTCCATAGTAGGCTATTCCAGATATCGACTTTAACTACTGTTTCGGGAATTGGAAAAAGCCTTGATACAAGTATATTGGGGCCAAGAGGGACTACTTTGAGGGGAACGATCAAAGTCTTACAATTTTTTCCTCATAGTTGTATTTCACCTGTCACAACTGTTTCTGTTACTTGCCGTTACCCCGTCACAAAAGTCTCCAATTACAACTTTAACACTTGCGTTGTTGCATTCTTCGTGTATTTACCTAACACTCAGCTTGTTATGCAACTCATCACAAAATCAACATTTACCGCTTGACTTACGGCAACACCACAAAAATAGTAATTTCAGACACTTGCCAGCAGAAATGCCAATCCAATCGCACAATATAATTATTAGCCGATTTTTTTTCATCCACTCTCCGCTCTTTGCCCCCTCTCCATCACTGGCATGATTATTGCTTTTCCATTTATTTGTCGAGTGTATTTCAATAATTTGTTATTTTGTTGTTTTTGGCGTCTGACTTTTCGCATTTTGCCACTGTTTACTAGCCGCTTTGTGCTTCTGACATTGAAAATGCGTTCTGTTTCGCCATAATTGTTTTCCATTGTAGTCATTAACTCGTTAAAATTCACGTTTGCCGGTTTTGCCATTCATTTGCAATCGTGTGCTTTCTTCTTTTTCTATTTTTAATACCTCACTTGTCTATCGTTCGCGTAATAAATGGCGGTTTAGAGATTTGGTGGCATGAAAATTCAACGAAATTTGCGGGTTCCACGCTGTAATTGACGTTCGGTCACGCTGTGACGGCTATTTAAACATTTTTGTGTGACTATCCGGTAATTTTGAGCTCGCAAACAATTCTGCTTGTGGATTATTTTTATTTGATCTTTTAAATTTTTTTACATCAAGTCTGGAATATGATATCATGTAAATGGCCGCCGCCACAGTTGATTGTCATTTGAGCCCTTTTTATGGCAGGTTCCATCACTTTGGCCAGAACTTCCGGCGATAGGTCCTCACATTCTTGACGGATATTGTCTTTAAGAGCTGCAAGAGTCTGAGGCTTGTTGACATAAGCCCGCGACTTTAAAAAGCCCCACAATAAGAAGTCTGGAGCGGTTAAATCAGGCGATCTTGCTGGCCAGTGCAAATCGCCAAAACGGGAGATTAGGCGCCCGGGAAATGCATCCTTCAGCATATCGGTTGTGGCACGCAGTGTGGCGTACCATTGTTTATTTACGTGTATTTCGCATGTGTTTACTACACAAATGTCAAAACAGAACTGACATTTAGTGTTTTTTCCACTAAATCAAGTCATATGTAGGATGAATAGCTCGTTCAATATTCACTTCTAAAGCTTGAATAGAGTCTGGTTTATTGCTAAAGACCAGTGACTTCAAATAAACCCCAAAAAGTAGTCTAATGTTGTTAAATCACCACTTCTTGGAGGCCATTCAATGTCACAATTTCTTGAAATAATCGAAAATCGAAACTTTTCTCTCAATAATTCTCTCAATAATTGTGCGGCACATATCCCCTTCTTGTTTGAACCAGAAGTAGTCAAGTATCATCGGTTGGTTATCATTGATGTATACCGCTCTCCATTGACAGCAACGGTGTCACTAGACTCATTTCGAACAAAGAACAGACCGATGATTCCATCAGACCAAAAACCACACCACTCAGATGAGAGTGAGCCTTATCGGAGAAGATGATTTTCTTAAAAAACAAAAACGTGTTTGAGACAGTCCCACGTCTTGGGATCGACAAACTGTGGTCTTCAGCAACACTTGTCTGAACGCAGCAATATTTTAAGTTAGAAGTTACTAGTTATGTTTCTATAAATTAGGTTGGTTTAAGAGGTCGATCCTAATAAGAACCTCACTTAAAGAGCAACGCCGGTCCGTTGTCTTATCTGAAACTCCTATATAATAGACCATAAGACCCTTACAAATCGACAAAACGCTTTGAGCCTATCACAAATTGTTGAGACGGCCAATGCCAGTTTCGGCTTTGTACGTCTACTAGTACGGGGAAGGTAAGACTGTCGCGATGTTTCATTCTGAGTCTTACAAATGGTGGACAATGAAGAAGAGAGTGCCTGAATGTTTCCACTTCATGCTTCATACAACTTCCGTCCGTCAATATTTTTAACACAACCGTATGAATGCCTATTGGAGAACGTTCACCTACCATAATGGCAATATAAACTTTGCTAAGAACAAGTAATAAACAAGATCTCTTGTGTTCTACTCTAAGCCAAAGAGATCTTTCAGTCACACAAGAGCAGGTCCACAACCAGAACGCCTGCTAAGCGCACGCAAGGTCCATTGATCCAATGGTAAAAAGAGGCTGCACTTCGTACGTCCGCTGTCACCTTAATAGCAGCTAATTTTGCCTGAACGACACTACAGCGATTCGGTAATTTAAGGCTAAGATTGACTGAGAGCTTCCTTTCAGAAAACTTCCTTTTTAATTCTCTAGAAAAAGCTGCCAAAGAAAAGACCACGGTTTGGTTTAGGCAAGGTTCGCAAATTTTCTTCTGAAACCTGTATATTTTTCATTAATATTCAGAGTTTTCTATAACCATATTTCCCTATCTGGTTTGTATTCAGTCAGTTGAAGACCCAAAAAAATTACAACTCTGATTTGATTATGTAAAGTCATCAGCATCACCAAGAGCCAGTTAATTTCGATGACGTTGTAACATTCTTTCGCGGATCAGCGCATAATTGAAGCTTCATAAACTGGTCGAAAGCTGAGTCATGGTTAAAATATGTAAAATATGCTAAGTCGACAACAACAACAACAAAAGCAAATCAAATAATGAATGGAAATAGAAAAAAGAAGGTGATATGGCGAATCGTGGAACGCGCCCAAAAATGAGTTATGCGCAAAGGCAAAAAAATATAAATAGAATAAAATGGTATGCCATGGAGTACTATAAAGCTCTGCAAGCGACCAGCGAGCGATTTCAGGCAAGCCGATGCAAAAGCGGCGAACGAAGCTGAACTGAATTCAAATGAAATGCGGCTGAACCTGAAAACGAGTTCTCGTTGGCATGCCGCTTGAGTCACAGGTATAAAATTCGAACAACACCAACAACAACAACGGTGTTCTATGAAAATACTAGTCATAAAATAAGCGAGAAAAAACAGATTGTTAATGATAAAAGTGAGTCCAATGTGACGATCACGATATTCGCAAGCATTTATTGGTTAATCACGAAGGCGAAGTAGTAAAAATATACAAACACACATAAAATATGCATAAATCGCGTTGTATAATGCGCGATTAGCTAATAAGAAGCTAAATAAACAATTTAAACAGACTTAATGCTGTAGAATCAGCAGAAAGATATCGTAAGAAGGGAGCTGGCTGGGTAGAAAAGGTTAAGGCTTGGCAAAACAACCGCAATGAAAAACAGTTAAGCGCAAAACAATAACAAAAAATGATAAAAACACCAACAACAGCAAATCAAAGCTTCAAAATTTTTGTGTGTATGTGTGTTTGTATGCTTACGTGCGGGACCGCAGCGTATTCGCAGCTCGGCGACAAGCCACTTTGTAATTCCCGCGAAATGGTGAAATGAAAAACCTCAAAGCTAATCAAGTTTATGAAAAAATGAAAAAAGATGCCGATAAAAAGGTGCAAAAACTCAGCGAAACCGCAAAAATAATGTAAAACAACAACAATAGCAATAAACACGCCGCCACAACAATGGCAACGCCGCGCACTCTGACTGCTGGCGAGGTCCAAAGGAATTTCAGTCAACACCGCGGCCACACCGCAACACGCTCATATTGTTGCGCCTCACACACATACACACACACCTACACATATACATGTACATATATATACAACATGTCATGCACATATGTTACACTCGCATGTGTGTAAACCCTTAGCCACAGACAGGTTTTGCTTTTAAGGTGGCCACTTTGGCCCAAGTTACCGGCTGCTTGACTTCAGATGTTCGCTAAGCAAGCATGTAAGCTTGCGTATTTGTTGTTGCTTTTACATACGTTGCATTGTGGTTTCATCGCGGAAATACTTTTGGCCAACCACAATTGCATTTTTAAACAATTGATTAACAAGTATTTGAAACGTACCTATGAGCTATCATTTGTGTGTGTGTGTGTGGTCGTCATTGTTGAAATTCGATAATTCATTCGTTAATCAAATAGAAAATTTACAATCCTTTGAGTTTTTGCTAAGCGCAAGTTCCGTTTAAATATTTGAGAATTTTCTTGCTTAAGTGCTGTTCTGAAAAGAACTAGTGATCTCACCGTGGTCCTTCGGAGAGACTTTATAGAGTGACTTTCAAGTTAGTTGAGCCATTTTTTGTGGTTTCGGAAAACATCAATAAAGAAATGTGCATCAAATAAAAAAAGTATTCATCGGGGATCAGTTTCTTCCTAACTTTATGCAGATTTTTTCTTCAATGTTCTGAAAAAAATATATAAAAAGTTGGTAAAAAGGTTAAGTGCTGCCTTAAAACTTATACAAAATGCTTCTAGTAGATGCCAGAATGATATCACAATTAACTGGACTAACTTTTAAGGCTAACTACATAATGAAAACAAGAATAGTATAATTAAAAAAATATATCGTCTGAGCTGAATAATAATTTCCTCTGAGATTGCGTTATTGCCTTAGATAATAATCCATGCTAAATTTTGTGAAGATATCGCGGCAAATGGAAAAGATTTTCATACAAGCAATTCATTCCGATCGTTCAGTTTGTATGACAGCTATATGCTATACATATAGTATGTATATATAGACGCGGGTTCAATATCGACGGTTCCCACAAATGGGCAACTGTGGAGAGAAGAAAGAACGTGTATAAAATTTCAGATCGATATCTCAAAAGTTGATTAGATCGCGTATATAAAGACAGACAGACAGACTGACCGATAGACGGACATGGCTAAATAGACTCAGCTCGTCATGCAGATCAGTTATGTACATATATATATTTTTATAGGGTCTCCTGAATCCAGAAAGAAACATCTTCTGGGTTTTACAAACTTCGTGGTAAACTTAATATACCCTCTTTAGGGTATAAACCGAAACTGTGTTCGTCCGAAGCAGGCAACATGAAACCACGAATACGTTTTAATGCAGAAAAATTGTCTCATAACTACCGCAAAAGCAGTAGCAAGTGGCACCTGGTGGCAGAAAATTTTGAAGTCAAGTATTTTGAAATTAAAATGGGCATGGCCCCCACCCACAAACAAGCCAAAATATATGGAGCGAGCAGCACGACGTCCGAGACCCCAATCATTCCGCAAAATACGTCTTTCTTTGCCTACGGCTGCCTGCAGTCGCTCCTTCATATTCGCTACGTGTGGAGTGTTTCACTTATGGTCAGCCCCAGGTAGCTGACTTGCGTACATATCAGATGCTGACCCCGTTTAGCCGGACAATCGGTGGATGAACCGGCGACAATCTGCCCTTAAGCAGCTGTGTCACCGTTTTTTCCATCGATAAGTCTACCCCTACTAAAACCTACTAAGCCCCAACATTTTGGATATGAAACAATGCATCCTCAATATTCCTGAACCCATACTGTCTATCCGACTTCATACCCCGCATTAGCTCCAAGCCGTTCCATCATAACAGCCTTAGAACTTTTCCACTTTGAATCAAATTATGATTACTCAATCCCCATCCTCCCTTAACCTTCCACTTAACGCTGAACGCCCGTCAATGTTGATAGTCATAACTTAGAGGTCGTAGATAATTTTGCCTATCGTGGAATTAGGATTAACACCAACAACAACGTCAGAATAACTCTTGTCAACATGGTTCAGAGGCATGAACGATGAAAGCATCTGATGAGTCGACGTTACAAGTTTTCGAGAGAAAGGTTCTTTGCGTATTGGAAACGCCGAATACCGCAGTTGATGGAAGGATGAGCTGTATGAGATATACGACGACATTGACATGGTTCAGCGAATTAAGAGACAGCGGCTACGCTGACTAGGTCATGTCGTCCGAATGGATGAAAACACTCCAGCTCTGAGAGTATTCGACGCAGTACCCGCCGGGAAGGCAGAGGAAAAAGAAAACCTATACTCCGTAGGAAAGACCAGGTTGAGAAGGACCTACACTTGGAATCTCCTATTGTCGCCAAACAGCGAAAAGGAAAAACGACTGGCGCGCTGTTGTTAACTCGGTTATAACCGCGTAAGCCGTTCTACGCTAATAAAGAAGAAAAATATTGGTATGGATTAAAATTTACCAATAGAACAAGCTTCAACTGGATTCTGGCGATAAGTATGATTATAACATAAGTCCAAGTACAACGATGAGGAAAGAGTAATATCAATTAAGTTTTCATATACTTGCGTTCTGGTTAATTATGTGCTTGACAGCTTAGCCATGAAACCAAATTTTATAAACCAAATCTAGTTTTTTTTTTAATATAGGCTAATCCTTTGATAAATGCAAGCAATTTTTATGGATAAAATAATATCAGTTGTGAACCGGTCAATAAAGCCGCTTGAGCTCATAACCTAATTACCCTCTTCTTCTTCTGACTTACGGTTTTATGTGTGTAACACGCTGAAATAAAATATTATTTATATTTCTTTAATTAAATATTTGCTATTAATGCCACGAAAAGCCACAGTGCCAAGCGAAATCCACCAATCTGATAGTGGAAAACGGAAAACTTTTCCCATTCAAATGCCATGCAAGCGCCGCTGTTGATGGCGAGCATAAGTGTCAGCAATACGCTCATCAACAGCTTATAACGCCAAGATGCAGATAGCAAAGTTGCAAGTTTTGAGTTGAGCGGCGATCAGAAACTTGCCGAAGACAGACAGCGCAGCGGTGACGCTTAAAGAAGTTTACTATGAAGCCTCGGCGGCGCGCGACGGCGCGATGGCGGGGTGAGGAGTTGATTATATTTTTGCGCTGCGCAAATTTACGCGCTCGTAATTTACTTTTTCAATTAACGGCAAGTGTGTTGGCCAAACGCTAAATGCGCGCCGAGTGTAGGGGAAGTAGTTTGGTGGGGCGGCGGGCGGAAAGCTGCTGCTATTTAGGCAACACAAAGGCGAGTGCTTGCGGACGCTTTTGGCATTTGGCGCAAAATAGAGAATTATGCACAAAAAGCAAAAACAAAAAAAACAGCAAATTAATTAAAAATGTTTGCACTTCACTGTGAACCAATCAGTGGCGCTCAAATTGGCAGCGCTCACCAACGTTGACGGACCAGCAGCTGGGGCGCAATTGCAGTGGCAACCACTTGACGGCGATTGGCGCAATTTCGTACGTTGCAACATAATTGCAGGAAATTAGCACTGACAGGCTTTGGCTGGCTGCTGGCGGCCTGCAGGCCGCCACACACACACACACGTAGGTACAGTGAAAAGGAAAATGAGCACAAACAAGTAGCGACGACGGCGTCTATGCGATTTGGGTGCCTGCAAGGGAATGCAAACAAGCTGGCAGGAAGACGCAATTGCTGTTGCGAAATTGACAGCGCGCCGCCAGCAGTTGCGGCAGCAACTTAATTACGCTCTTGGCGCAAATGGGCAACAACAACTGAAGCCTAGGAAAATGAGCGCAAACTCGTAGTAATGACAAAAGGCAGCCGTCATCCATATGATGTTTGGTTGGTCTGTTTGGCGTTCGCGTTGGTCTGGTCTAATGAATGATGGTTGTGGGGGGCGCGGGGGAAGGTGTGAATTGGAATGCGACGGAAGTGCAAAGGAAATAAGCGGGTATCCTAGCTGGAGGCAATGCAGTGGCTGCAACTTCTTTTTCCTATCATGTAGCTTCCGTAAATTGTCTGCGCGCACGAGCTCATGATTACTATGCACAGCGTAGGTATGCATGTATGCGTGTATGCGGATACTCATATGTATGTTTTGGAGCGCTTTTTTTAATAAAGTGTGCTTGAATGGCAGAAATAAATTATAATATAATTTTTTGCCGCATGTGCATCTACTCTCATATACATTTGCTCCCCTTTTAATATGTTGGAGTGGTCTCTCAGGACGCCTGCTTGCGACCGTAAATTGAAGATGATGTCTTCAGTGCTATATATGCGCATTTTTATATGTATATGTGTATGTCTAAATGCGATAATATTACTTTTAGTAATCCTATGTCTGCGTAGCGTAGACTGTTTAGCGTAGACATCCTGTAAGTTATTTTTCGAAGGCAGCTAAGGTCTCTCTCTTCCTCTATTACTTTTGTTTTAATTCATATTTGAGGTACTCTTCGAAGAGATCATTCCACATTCATTAAAATTAAATGTCTAAATCCGGGTTGGCTGCTGAGTGCTGACTTAAGAACCCAAAGTTTCAACTTTCACAAGAGGGAGAGAGAAGAAATTGCCACCAACTGTCACCAAGTTGACTGTCAAAAGTAAGTTTGGAATTAAAAGGAGACGAGACTGACTTTTTATATGACAGAAGAAGTTTTCTATTGCCTTCGACTGCTCACAATAATCTAATTTAGCAAAAAGTGAGAAAACTTTGTTTCGTTTTTTATCCCAGAATTAAACTCGAACCTAAAATATATTAACTTCGGCTGCACCATAGCTTTAATACCCTTTACATGTGCATTTATTATAATAAAAAGGGTATAAAAAACATATTTATCTAGATTTTGATCAAATAGCTTGTATGGCAGCTACATGCAATATACTTTTGATTTAAACAATTTCTTCGGAAATTGTACCGTTATGGTAGACAGTAACAAGTACGAAATTTCATGCTGATATCTCAACAAATGCAAAAGTTGTCCATACAATGACTGGATTTTGATCGATCAGTTTGTATGGCAGCTATACGCTATAGTAGTCCGATCTCGAAAATTTCTTGGAATATTATTTCGTTGCTATTGGAAATAATCCATGCCAAATTTCGTGGAGATATCTCGTCAACTAAAAAAGTTTTCCATAAAAGTATATGTAATTGATTATTCAGTTTGTATGGCATCTATATGCTACAGATCTGCAATTTTAAGAAACATTTATAATAAGTGGCATCTCTCTCTGTTAGATTTGTCTTTCCCCTACATACCTCCATAGCCAAAAATCTACGAACTCTTTAAAACCGTTAGTTCAATCAATGTTTATTTTCGCCTTCGAATTGCTGCCGTCATTCGCTTTATAAGCTATCTTCAATGCTGCATTGGCTGTCAACGAGGGACTCCAAAAGGAAAAGGAGTAAAAGTAATAAGAAAAGAATCTCCACAGCTGTCAGCGGCAATCAACGATAGCTCTATGCTGTTATCGCACCAATACACATGCGTCGTCTCGACCAATTCCACCTGTCAACAGTAGCGTGCACGCGTGCCACTGACAGATGCGCCGCCAAAAGGCAATACAA
Source organism: Bactrocera neohumeralis (assembly GCF_024586455.1). Lineage (NCBI taxonomy): Eukaryota > Metazoa > Arthropoda > Insecta > Diptera > Tephritidae > Bactrocera > Bactrocera neohumeralis. Next base: position 51,008,019 of record NC_065919.1, read on the forward strand.
TCCAATCGGAAATTGTGCACTCGTTGCTGCCGGCACAGTCACAGACGAATGACTACCGTTCGCTGACCAAAATAAGTTTTCGGCGCGACAAATGGTCTTGGGCGCGGCACGACTGCCATGAGATATTGCTATTCTTGCCGTGCGGCAGCCGCAGGAGTGGCAAAAGAAAGTCGGCGTAGCATTGAAAAACTGTCAACAACTCGTTGACATTGAGCAAAGTAATGAAATGAGTGCAAAGAAATTAGTGTGCAATAAAAGTTGCCTGAATGATGTGGATTTTTACTAGCTGTCTATTGTGGCAGCGGGTTTTGCACAGCTGCGAGGCATTTTGGCAATTTTTTAGATTTTTGCTTGACATCATTGAAAATTTTAACTAGATTTAACAAAATTTAAACATTTTTTGAGTAAGTTATTCCTTTTTTTAATCTTTTTATTATCTTTTAATTTGTATATCCTGAACAGGGTATACTCAGTTCATCACGAAGCTTGTAATACCCAATAGGAAACGTTGAAGACCATATAAAATATACTGTATTTGTGTATATAAATGAGCTGCTTCAATTTAGCCAAAAGAATGGTAGAATCTTCGAAGAAATTATTCAAATCGGACCACTTTCACATATGTGACCTGGTCTACGGAAAGGGGACTTAGGTGTCAAAAAATCAATTTTCGCTTTTTAGTTGATTCGGATGGAAGATGAGATGCTTTTTCACGTGATAGAATCTAGATAGAAACTAGTTTTCGCACGTTAGCTCCCTTTTCGTAGACCAGGTCACATATAGCTATCATACAAGGTGCGTTCTAAAGTAAACAGGACTTAAAAAAAAACAGAAGAAATGGTTTTTTCGGCAAAATCAATTTATTTTATTCAAAATAGTCTCTTTCTGCTTCAAAACAGCTTTTTGCACGGTCCAAAAGCATGTCGAACGAGTGTTTTAGCTCGTTGACCGGTATGGCCGCCAGTATGCCGGTGCAAGCCTTTTGAATGGCCTCTACGTCTGCATAACGCTTTCCTTTCATGGGCAAATGCATTTTTCCGAAAAGGAAGAAGTCGCACGGTGCCATATCAGGTGAATACGGCGAGTGGTTAATGATTAAAATGTGATTTTTGGTCAAATAATCGTCCTTCGAATGTTGGATTCTGAACAATTTTTGGTCGTCAGTCAATTTGTGCGGAACAAACCGTGCACACACTTTTCGCAAGCCCAAATGTTCGCTCAAAATGCAATAAATCGATGTTTTAGAGATTTTCAATTCCATTTCCATGATTTCAATGATGATTTCGGCTGATTTTTGATGAATTCACGCACAGTTTCGTTGGAATTTCCGGTGATCACGGATTTTGATTGGCCCACATGTTGATCGTCATTTATGTCCTCACGACCACTTTGAAAACGTTGAAACCACTTCAGTCACGGGATAGGCATTCATCGCCATAAACTTGTTTCATCAATTGAAATGTTTCGGTAAAAGTTTTACCAATTTTAAAACAAAATTTAGTGTTGGCTCTTTGTTCGAAGCTGGTTATCGCACCGATAACACAAACATACTGACACTTAAAACGTAATAACTTCGCTTCCAATCAATGAAATGTCATGAAATTCCCACTGAACAATCGATAGCAGATTCTAACGCATCAGTCGAAATATAGATGGCGCCATTCAAAAAGTCCTGTTTACTTTGGTACTCACCTTGTATAAACTGACTGATCAAAATCAAGTTCCTGTATGAAAAACTTTTTTATTTGAAAAGCTTTCTTCAGCAAATTCGGCATGAATTATTATCCAAGAGTATGTTACAAACCCCTCAGATATTGTTCAGATCGGACCACTATAGCATATAGCTGTCATACAAACTTACCAATCAAAGTCAAGTTCTTGTATGTCAACTTTTTTATATGTGAGGGGTATTCTATGCCATATGCTACGGTGCAGCCGAGGTTAACGGTTTTTGTATTGTTGTTTAAATTTGTTTGTTCATTGTATTAGAACTGATTTTTTTTTCCAAGTGTAGCACAACGTATGTTAATAAGCTTTTATAACATTCTGTCAATGCCATTTGGCCTTTAGCTAATTGTGTGGCGGCGTGAGCTGGCGTTTAGCTGTCGCATGGTTGCTGTGAATTGCCGTTAATCAACTTATACACATTCACATGGCACTAAACAAACATTTGTGCAATCACATACATACATATATACATACTTAAATGCAATTCTAACCTAACAAGTGCAAGTGTATAAATGCAATTATGGTTTGTATGACAGACCTGCATTGGTATATATGGCTATATTTTCAATTATTTGTTAATTGCTCGCAATGCACTGTTTAGAAATACTATTTATAGACATACACAAACATACAAACATGAAATGAAATTATTCCAAACTTAAATGACTTTGAATAAGAAATATATACGAGCATGTGTGTGCATTCGTAACTATGTCACATAAGTATGTACATACCATATACTATATATGTATGTATATATACATGCTTCTCATATTTTCCCTCCGCATTTTTACCTTTTTTCCCAAATTGCTCACCTGCATTTTTTCGCCACATTACACACATACATGCACATGTACATACTGACGCACATGCCACATCGCCACATGTGCTTGTTCATGTGAGCATTTTGCGAATTGCATTGTGCAATTTAAATTGCTGTACACAGTAAATATTTCAGCGCGCAATTTTATTGATTGCCAGAATTTTCGAAATCCATGCGCCTCATGTTGCAATGAGGCACGACGTCAAATGGCGCATTGTGTTGTCACAAAACACAAGAAAAAACAACGAAGTAATGCAGAAAAGAAAAAAAAATCAAAATTGAAAATTAACTGCTGCCACAACTGGCAAAACAACGGTGCTCATAATTTCCACATTTTTGCATAAATTTATGCCAGTTGCATTTTTTCTACTCTTTTTGCCACTTGTTTGGTAAAAAATCGACATAAGCAACGAACAGAAAACGGTCACATGTGCAATATTCAAATGTAGTTGCATTTGCTAATGTTAATGTAGATATGTATGAGCACAAATGCACAAATGTTGGCTAAGTCATGTACGAAATTTTTCTGCACTCAGATTTTTTTTCACAAAAATTACCGATTTAATTAGGGTTAGTTTGCGGATTAACTGGTCGAAGAAATTGCAGAGTTTTTCCTAATAGCAGTCGCCTCTAATCAGAACCAGCGAACCTTAAGAGTATAGGAGGACAATCTCGCACAAGATTTCTTCATATTTTTAAAATTAAAAACTAAAAAACTTAATTTATTCTTCAAAATCTATGTCATCCTACTCAAAGTAATCCATTTTGGCACCAATACACTTGAGCCAAGCTTTTTTTTCCAATCCTCGAAAAAATTGTTAGAATCAATTTCCGGTATAACCACGTTTATTGTCTACAATTGACTCAAAATAGGTTCCTCGGAGCGGTAATTTGAGTTTGCTGAATAGACAGAAATCATACGGAGCTAAATCAGCCGAATACGGTGGTTGCGGCACGATATCGGTAAAAATTTGACAAAGAACTCACGAAGAATCAATGCAGTATGCGACGGTGCATTATCGTGGCGCCAAAACCTAGAGCTGTCGTTGCATAATTCCGACTCCTTTTACGATTAGCTTCGTGGCAATGGCTCATAACACTCAAATAGTATTACTTGTTGTCAGCTTGGCCGGTCGGAAGGAATTCGGAGTGCACCACACTTCGATATTTGAAGAAAAGGGTGAACGCAACATTGACTTTTTAACCTGTTTTGACGTGTTTTTTTCGGCTTCGGCTCATCTTTGTCACAATATTCGGCAATTGATCCGTCTGTTTTGGGGTCGTCAGCATAGATCCAAGAAGTATCGCGAGTAATAATATGTTTCATGACATCCTGCTATTCGGAACGCATTTTTTCATAGACGTTAATGCGACGCCGTTTTCCGAAAAAATTGAGGGATTTTGGCACCAATCGCTTTCACTTTTCTTAGGCCCAAATGATAATTCAAAATGATTTTCACGAATCTTTCCGATATTCCAACATTGCCAGTAAGATCTCTGACTATTAATCGTCGATTAGAAGGCCACAGTTCTTTTAGTTCATTGACGTGTTAATTATCAGTTGATGTTGATGGCCGTCCTAGACGTGGCTCGATGTTAACACGTTCTCGACCCTCTCAGAAGAAGTTGTACCAATCAAAAATACTTGCTCGCGACAAACAATTATCACTGAAGACCTTTTCCAACATTCTGAACGTTTCGGCACCAGAAAATTAGATTCCGTATACAAAATTTAATGAAACTTCTTTGTTAAATAAGTTCACTCATCGCAAAAATCGCCGAATGCATTGTAGATAAGTATCTTTTCCAGTTAAAGATGTGCTTTAATGCATTTCTATCATGACTTTAAAATGGCACAAGTCATTAGAATGATTGCTTAAGGTTGTTAGTTGGCTAGAGTTTATGTTATTTTTGTAATTATTGAAGTTAAACTTAAAAAGTACTACTCTACTGCGCTCGTAGTGGACTCGTGCAGATATTCAGCCTTGTATTTTGGTCAAAATGCCTTTATAACGTTCGCTTTACTACCAAAATGCAGCTGAAAGATTGCTCGCAAGTGAGCACGCATATTCACAGATTTTCCTGTGTAGGAATTAGAGTGACCAGTTGTAAAAAATGTATATATTTATTTCAAACTACAATTTGAAAATCAAAATAATTGCTAATTACAACAAAAAGATACCTCGGATGGGTATCGCAACAAAGCAATGTTTTCGAGATATTCTGTCTTAAGAAAAGTTAGTCGTCAAAATCGAAATATTTTGTTGGATGTTCGAAATCGAGCTTATTGAAAAAATTATTATTTATTACAATGTATTATACATACATGCGTATGTAACTAAAAATGAAAATATGGGCATCATCGACGTTTTCCTCTAATTTCGAAGGTGTATACTTTCCAAAATGAGACCAATAGTTTTTGAACTAAAATTGTTTATTTTGCTCGAAGATCTGTTAGGTAACATCATATAAACTTGAACAAAAAATTATATTTTTATCTTTTTGAAGATTTTTACTTCTTGTGGACTCAAAACTTATAATTTATTTCGAATATTCTTTTTCGAAATTTTTCGAAAATAACAAGTCGGAAAATTTTTAACTGCCGGTCACCTCATTACCAAACCCAGATGCTAGTAACTAATAACACAGAATTTGCGCCAACATAGCAAATAATTCAAACATTGTTCGAAAATTTTCGAAATTAAAAAATCAGAAAATTTTTAACTGCTGGTCACCTCATTACCAAACCCAGATGCTAGTAACTAATACCCAGAATTTGCACCAACATAGCAAATGTTGGAAACATTGTTCGAAAATTTTCGAAAAAAAAAAAAACATCTGGTCACCTTTTTGCCAAACTCAGATGCTAGTAACTACAACACAGAATTTGCGCCAACATAGCAAATTAATCAAACATTGTTCGAAAATTTTCGCTGGTCACCTCATTACCAAACTCAGATGCTAGTAACTATAACACAGAATTTGTGCCAACATAGCAAATGTTACAAACATTGTTCGAAAATTTTCGAAATTAAAAAATCAGAAAATTTTTAACTGCTGGTCATCTCATTACCAAACCCAGATGCTAGTAGCTATCAAACAGCATTTGCACCAACATAGCAAATGTTGCAAACAATGTTTGGCTTGCCGAAATTCACCTGTTTCGACTACACTGACAGACAATATCTCCAAATCAAGTATTGTGCACGTACGGTTATGCACACATACTATACATACGAGTACGTTTGTATCGCTGTGAATGCAAAGTGTATGCGCATATCCATTTAGTGCAGATGCTAGACACTTCAGACTCCACTCATGGGTATCAACTTTCGATAAGTAAGCGGGTAAAGCTGGCAGCAAAGCCAGTAAAGACAAAGACAGACCGAGGTAAACTTGGAGTGAGAGAGAGAGAGAGAGACGGAGAGAAAAAGAAAAAATGTTGCATATCTCGAAATCTGATAAACAGAAAACGCAAAGCAAATCATACGTGGAAATTTGTAGCTTTGCTTGTATGCTGCAGAAACTGGAAAAACTCGCTGCATACGAAACTGCAGAAAGGTACAAAAAATGCCAAGCAGGCATATCCAATAACAAAGAAATGGAAAACTGATAAAAACACATAAAATCACAAGATGAAAGCTTGGTAAAAAGGCAACAAAGCTGGTAAGAGGAGCATGCATTTTACTGCAGAAATCCCAGAGGGAACGGTCGGTATATGGAGTGAGCGCTAGAGTGAGGTTTAGCATGTGTGAGTAAGGGTTTAGAAAGGTGAGCATGAGGTAAAAGAGTTTCGATGTAATAATATAGAAAAGTCGCATTACTTACATATATATTATAAAGGATACATATGTATGTACATAAATAATATATGGATACGGTTGCATGCTGCTTAATCTAACTCTCTGCTCGCACGGCTGCAAATAAATGGCGCGAAAAATTGCAAATCGTTGCATTGTAGAGCTAAATGTCAGCCGGATTTCCGCAAAGCTATGATCGTAGTACAAGCAAAATTGATAATAAAAATATAAATAAATGAAATATAGAAAAATATCATTCATAAAACTCGTAGAACTCGCAAGCAGTTGCAATACTTTTTAGGCGTTTTCCTTGCCTCGCAGCTTTCATCTATAGTGAAGGGAAAGGCTGCCAAATATTTAAGTATTGCCATGTGGCCAATTTTGGTCTCATAAAGAAGTATGTGTAAATCGAAAAAAAGTTTTTGTTCAATTTTCTTGTTGACACTGGCTATAAAAACTGTCTAGCGGCCAATCGACCATAAATCAATGCGAAAAAGCATATTTCGATTGCATTTCAGCGCTATGTAAGTATGATTTATGGACCAAGGGAGAGCAAAATAGAAAAAAAATTATAAAAAAATATAACTTTCAACAAAGAGGAAAATGAAAGACTAAAGGAAGAATACTTGAATAAAATGCGCGCTAAGAAATGTTTATTCTGCTAATATCTGATTAAAAAAGATTGAAAAATTTTAGAAGGCCCTCTTATCAATCAAAAAAGTGGAAACACAAATACAAAATTGTATCTAGAATTATAGTATCCTGATATGTAATTCATATAAATGTTTATAACCCGATATCTCGATTAGTTTTATGTGATTCATACAACCGTTGGGTGAAAAAAACATTGATACTCTGTCCCAACATGTTGCAACAGTATACCATAAAAGGACTAACGCCTGAAATAATTGAAGATGTTATTTTTATGTTCCTTTCAATCTTAAGTGCTTCCTGGATCTTATCTTAGCAGCTTAATATTTACCGTCACCATTAGACATATACTATAAACCAAACGCGGATAAAGTCGTTACATAACGTTAAGTACCAAACTCTCTAATATAAATATAGCTGGAAGGAAGCGGGAGAGAGCAGGAAGTGCGAATGAAGTGCGCAACCGAAAGCATATAAGTAGCTAAACAAAATGAAAACTAAGGAAATAAATATAGCACCTTGTCACTTGTCACTATTCACTTTTTGTGATATGCAAATACATAATATGCATATAAAAGTCCATATGTATGTATATTATATGTAATGAAAAATGTATCAGCATGCTCACAGCCTTACATCTACTTATTTAACGGATGAGCACACAAGGCTGAATATCACATATCAGTAGATTACCCAGTCAACAATTGCGTTGATGTAGCAATTCGAAAAGAAAGTGTTGAGAATATTCTATATCCAGTTCTCGCACCTGGTAAAATAATTTATGTCATCGAATTAATCCCGATCGGACACTTTTCAGTTAGAACTTCTACAACCATCGAGCCAGAAGAATTTTACACTTGCATAGCTGCCAATTGTTGACCCACGCTTGCTGAGCCGGTCTGAGTGCCAACCATCCAGCAGTGAAAGTAGCAAGAAGCCAATGAAGCTCTGCAGTAAGTGAGACTGAAGTGCCTGATGTTTTGTCTTCGCAAATGATGAATCCGCAAGGAAATGCGAAAAATGCTGTTTTGAGAAAATTGCGTTGAATTATAAAGATGAGCTGCTTGAATGAAGCGATTACACTTTTTAAGCCTGTAACACAAGCACTATTTGATATATTCATTTAAAATTTGAGTATCTTACTTTTGAAGTCATTCACAATAGGTGTGCGTCCTAAAACATAAAGCACATATATAGTTTTAATTAAAAATATAAATTAGAAACTGAGCGTGAAATTAAAAAAATATAATTTTGTTCGCAATATGTTATAACTATTAAGGTGGGTCGCTGCATTTTAACCATCTTCTTCTTCTTTATTAGCGTAGACACCGCTTATCCATTAGAAACCGAGCTTACAAAAGCGCGCCAGTCATTCTTCCTTTTCACTGTTTGGCGTCAACCGTTGAATACTCTCAGAGCTGGAGTGTTTTCCAGCAAGTATGTTTGTTAGTGTCGTCGTATATCTCGCACATCTCATCGTTTCATTGACTACGGTATTCACCGTTGCCAACGCGCAAAGGACCATAAATCTTCCGCTAAACCTTTCTCTCGCAAACTCATAACGCCGATTCGTCGAATGTTGTCATTGTCCATGCCTCTGCACCATATAGCAGTACAGGGATAAAGTAGAATCTGGTCTTTGTTCGTCGAGGGAGGATTTTACTTCTCAATTGCTTATTCAGTCCGAAGTAGCACCTGTTGGCAAGTGTTGTTCTGCGTTGGACTTCGAGGCTGACGTTGTGTTTGGTCTTAATGCTGGTTCTAAGATAGCCGAAATTATTTATGACTTCGAAGTTATGACTGTCAACAGTGACGTGGGAGCCAAGTCGCGAATGCGACGACTGTTTTTTTGTTGATAGCAGATATTTCGTCTTGCACTCGTTCACTGCCAGCGGGGGATGATTTAGCTCGACTCAAGCGAAATTTTTTTTTTTTGGCTACCCATAGGTTACTTGGACTGAGACCGGAAGTCGTGAGCTGCTTGAGCTATGTAAAATAATCGTTTTTGGCCACTCCCACTTGAAAGGCGCTCAGAGATCTTTCCTCACTTGCACGAACTTCTACACATGGCATGAGGCTTCCATCTTTTGTGTTCTATCTATAGAACATATTATGTTTTCTAGTTTCTTGGAGTAATTTCATTATACATAATTTAGTGCTGATTGCGTTTTGACAATTTGACCAACCCTAATATATGTATGTATATTATTATATTATGATTATTAACTTTTTCATGGCATTGTTTTTCAATTGCTTCATATTTATGATACCTTATAAAAATATTAATTTTTCTTTTTTTTCTTTTTAATTTCAGGTACGTTTCTTTACTGCTTACTGGAATATTTAAAACGCATATGTGGGTATGTTTATAGCCATATTTGTTACTTAAGCATGAAAAAATATTTGACAAGAAAGCAGAGCTCAATAAAAAAGGGTAGGAAATCTGCTTCTTCAATGATAAATATACTCAAATATACAAGGTGCGTTCCAAAGTAAACAGGACTTAAAAAAAAACAGAATAAATGGTTTTTTCGGCAAAATAAATTTATTTTATTCAAACTAGTCTCCTTCTGCTTCAATATAGCTTTTTGCACGATCCAAAAGCATGTAGAACGAGTGTTTTAGTTCGTTGGCCGGTATTGCCGCCAGTATGCCGGTGCAAGCCTTTTGAATGGCCTCTACGCCTGCATAACGCTTTCCTTTCATGGGCAAATGCATTTTTCCGAAAAGGAAGAAGTCGCACGGAGCCACATCAGGTGAATACGGCGAGTGGTTAATGGTTAAAATGTGATTTTTGGTCAAATAATCGGTCACAAGCGTCGATCGAATGTTGGATTCTGAACAATTTTTGGTCGTCAGTCAATATGTCAGTCAATATGTGCGAAACAAACCTTGCACACACCTTTCGTGAGCCCAAATGTTCGGTCAAAATGCGATTAATCGATGTTTTACAGATGTTCAATTCCATTTCCATCAAGCTCGATGATGATTTTGGCTGATTTTTGATGAATTCACGCACAGTTTCGATGGAATTTTCGGTGATCACGGATTTTGATTGGTACACATGTTGATCGTCATTTATGTCCTCACGACCACTTTGAAAACGTTGAAACCACTCGTGCACTCTGCTACGGGATAGGCAATCATCGCCATAAACTTGTTTGATCAATTGAAACGTTTCGGTAAAAGTTTTACCAATTTCAAAACAAAATGTAATGTTGACTCTTTGTTCGAAGCTCATTTTCGCGCCGATAACACAAACATACTGACACTTAAAACGCAATAACTTCACTTCCAATCAATGAAATGTCATGAAATTCTCACTGGGCAATCGATAAAGATAGCAGATTCTAACGCACCAGTCGGCATATAGATGGCGCCACCAGGGGACGCTAGATTCAAAAAGTACTGTTTACTTTGGAACGCACCTTGTAGTTCTATTAAATGTCGACTGGGTTAACAAGAATGCAGCTACGCAGCTAAATATCAAAATATACATATCTATCATATGTATGTATGTATATATTTAGATAAAGTATGTAGTGTATGTCACTATAATTGTGACATTTGAAGTGCAAGTGTTGTCAAGCTTTGCATGCTTCGATGCAATCTTTTTTTAGAGGCAACTACTGAACTTGACGATAAAAACTGCTAACGCCATCTTTGCGTGTCTTCATGAATAGAGCGAAACACAAAGCTGCAAAAACGTGTAATGCGATATGCATTATGCAGTGTGCTGTAGATATGGGCAAGCACTTACTTACATATGAAGACGCTTAAAGCAAATGAGCAAGGCCGGTGATACACATCCCAGTGCTTGAGCTGAAAAATAATAACGGCGTTCTACTGCAAAAACGCTTAACATAATATTCCACTTTTGCATGTGATTTTGTGAAGTATGTGACATTATAATGCGCAGCTCACACATTACAAATTTGTAGTATTAGCATACGGAAGATGGTGGAGAAGAAAAAGTGGAATTGTGAAACACAAAATCGATGACTGGGGCTATGTACTGACTTCATGTTTTATTATAAGTTCAAATTTTATGCTATTTTATACTTCATACTATGCAATAAGAACAAAGCGTCCCTGAAGTACGAAGGTGCCATATTAATATGTTGTTATATTTAGTCGGGTTTTACTGTATTACATGTGTGTAGGCCTTATAAATGTGAAACACAACTTGTGCACAGAATTAAAATTTACATTTTGATGACTTTGTATTTGTATATACTATATGTGATTCCCACGCTTTAATTTTGTTGTAAAAAAGCCGCTAGATTCGTCTTCAAAAATTTATGCAAATTTTTCTACACAAAACTAACTTTTCGTGACGCACCTTTTTAGGTCAACAAAGTCAAGTGGGGAAAAATGGCTCGCTTGATACGTTTTGGTCTTCAAAATACCAAAAATAAAACATAATAATGAAGTTCTTGCATATTTTTCAATTCTTCTTCACACTATTAGAGAGAACTTGTTTTGCTTTAAAAATAGTGTTTTTGTCCGTTATAGGATAAATGTTCATTATAGAATAAATGTGTGAAATATAACATAAATTAAGAAGAAATAGTTAATAAATTTATAATAATGCGTTTATTGCTCTCGAAGCCCATTAATGTTGTTTGCCGCTTAGGCTGAGCACATAGTGGAGTGAAGTTCAATGCAGCATCAACTGCATGATGGGGAAATAGGAAAATATTAGCTACTTTTATAATTTTTCTACAAAATAATAGCCCTAAATATCATAATTTTCATTCATAGTAGGCTGGTAGGTTGGGTGAATGTCTGACGAAGCACCTCTATGAGACCCATTGACTCGCTAGCATTTTTTTTGTGTTCTCTGAACCACCCTGTGCTCCTGATCAAGTTCTTCATAGTAGGCTGGTAGGTTGGGTGAATGTCTGACGAAGCACCTCTATGAGACCCATTGACTCGCTAGCATTTTTTTTGTGTTCTCTGAACCACCCTGTGCTCCTGATCAAGTTCTTAAATACAAAAAGTTTTACATGTGCAAGTTCGGAGACATCGTCAAGTAACCCTCGACGGACAGCTATAATTCTTTTGCTATACAAGGCTTTGCAATCGCATAGAAGATATTTTATAGCCTGATCTTCTTTTTCTTCTTCTTGACAGCTTTTAGTTGTTTTATGGTATTCCAAGTCTGCTGGTATTCATATTAGAGTTCTTATGTCATTTCTTTAATTCACGCCACGCTTTTCTGCTCGCTGAGCAAGTTAAGAACTGACTCGACCGAGATTCGGCTATATCTATAACCTTTTTGTCAAATAAATATCTGCCAGTGGCCAGCGGCATATACTCGTATATTTCCTCTTTATTGGAGTTTAATTATAATGTGGTGCCTAATCTGGCTAGTTTATCCGCTACTATGCTACTATGAGAAAAAATAATACACTTGTGCCAACATGTTCTCCAGTCCTCGAAACAGTTGATCAAGTCAATTTCTGGAATAGCCTTCAATGCACGTTCAATGTCTCCAATTGACTTAAAACGGTTTCCCCGGCGAGGTCGTTTGAGTTAGCTGAATAGGCAGAAGTCGTACAGAGCTAAATCGGGAAATACGGTCGTTGCGGCACGATATTGGTTGAAAATTTGGCGAAAAACGCAAGAGGATCATTGTAGTATGCGACTGTGCATTATCCTGGTGCAGAAACCAAGAGTTGACGGCCAAAAATTGCAGTCTCTTTTTACGAATAGCTTCCCGCAAACGATGCATACCACTCAAATAGTATTCCTTGGCCGGTCGGAAGGAATTCGAACCTCGATAATAGAAGAAAACTGGCAGTCGGGATGCACTATTTCACAGATGTTAACGAGACGCTGTTTTGCGAAAAAATTGAATGAATTTGGAACTATAATTCTTTCACTTTTCTTAGGCCCAGATAATCTTTCAAAGTGGTTTTCACTAATCCTTTCGTTAGTCCAAAGATGCCAGTAAGATATCTGACTATTAATCGTCGGTTTGTAAGCACAAATTCCTTTCATTGACGTGTTGATTATCAGTTGATGTTGATGGGCGTCCTGGACGTGGTTCACCGTCAACGTGTTCTCAACCTTCCTTGAATAATTTGTATCAATCAAAAACACTTGCTCGCGACAAACAATTATCACCAAAAGCCTTTTTCAACATTCTGAACGTCTCGGCATTAAAAATTTGATTCCACACACAAAATTTAACGGAACTTTTGTTGAATATTTTCACTCATCATCGGCGAATGAACTCTATGTACTTCAAATAGACCAGCGTATACGAAACACTAATGATTACTTGGATGTGACATTTGGCACAGATGTGATTGACAGTCATATCAAACTAGAAAGACAAAAAATTGACGAATGGGCTTTTTCGCGAAATTTAAATTAAAAAGTGTTACTATTTTTTACACTCAGTATTATACACACACACTATTACTATACTTAACCCCTGCTACACATATATTACTACATTTTATACCGTTAAACGTAGGCGTTACAGTTTTTATACTCTCGCAACAATGTTGCTAAGGAGAGTATTATAGTTTTGTTCACATAACGGTTGTTTGTAAGTCCTAAAACTAAAAGAGTCAGATATAGGGTTATATATACCAAAGTGATCAGGAAATCCGGATGTCTGTCTGTCCGTCCGATGTCGTCCGTCCGTCTGTCCGTCCGTCCGTCCGTGCAAGCTGTAACTTGAGTAAAAATTGAGATATCATGATGAAACTTGGTACGCGTATTTCTTTGCTCCATAAGAAGGTTAAGTTCGAAGATGAGCAAAATCGGCCCACTGCCACGCCCACAAAATGGCGGAAACCGAAAACCTATAAAGTGTCATAACTAAGCCATAAATAAAGATATTAAAGTGTAATTTGGCACAAAGGATCGCATTAGGGAGGGACATATTTGGACGCAATTGTTTTGGAAAAGTGGGCGTGGCCCCGCCCCCTACTAAGTTTTTTGTACATATCTCGGAAACTACTATAGCTATGTCAACCAAACTCTACAGAGTCGTTTTTTTCAGGCATTTCCATATACAGTTCAAAAATGAAAGAAATCGGATAATAACCACGCCCACCTCCCATACAAAGGTTATGTTGAAAATCACTAAAAGTGCGTTAACCGACTAACAAAAAACGTCAGAAACACTAAATTTTACGGAAGAAATTGCAGAAGGAAGCTGCACCCAGGCTTTTTTTAAAAATTGAAAATGGGCGTGGCCTCGCCCACTTATGGACCAAAAACCATATCTCGGGAACTACTAGACCGATTTCAAGGAAATTCGGTATATAATATTTTCTTAATACCCTGATGACATGTACGAAATATGGGTGAAATCGGTTCACAACAACGCCTTCTTCCAATATAATGCTATTTTGAATTCCAACTGATGCCTTTTCTGAATAATAAGAGTATATACATTAGGAACCAATGATGATAGCGGATTAAAACTTTACACAAATACGGTATTTGAAAAATATGTAAATGACGTATTATGAAATCTCGATTATCACTTTATCATGCGAGAGTATAAAATGTTCGGTGACACCCGAACTTAGCCCTTCCTTACTTGTTTGAGTTCAGTTTCATATTCAGTCAACGGTTTTAAATGGTTGCATTCGCCCTAAGCCCGATTAATATGCGCATATTCATAAAGAGACAACGTAACATAACATAACTTAACAAATAATCGTAAATCGAATTTAAAATTCAGTTGCATATTAATTAATTCGTTTATTTGTATTCATTTTTTGTGTTAGCGGACTTTTGATTTTATTACCTCAATTATTGTCATAAATACCAACTATGCGTTTAAGCATTGTGGGTAGCTGATAAAAAATATTGAACTGCATTGTTGACAGATATATGAGCAATTAAAATTATAATTGTGACCAATAAATATCATAAGCAATACATATATATATATTAAATATTTCTATATCTCAGTATGTAATACAACCATAATTTAAACAAGACTGAATAAAGTAAACCTACTATCTGATCAAATTTGAACAAGACTGACTAAAAAAACTAGACTTTCACACACATCAATATACAAGTAAATCGCCTTTAAAATAGGCTTCTTAGGTAACATAAGCATGGCAATGCTTGATCAAATTTTCTATTTACTTGTTCAGTTAGAGCTTGGCTGGGATGATCTTTAGTGCTTTCAACATTTTTTTTTGTTTTTTCAGTTTCACCATTTTTTTAAGCAGTTTTCGCTAGATTCTTGCACAACTGTCATATTTAAAAACCCACTTTTCGTCATCTGTGGTAATGCTTTTGAATACAGTGTCCTCAGCTACGTTGTTAAGAATTGTTTAGGATCCTCTACTCGCCATCGTTTTTGCAAAAGATGCACGTCTTTTAATACGAACCTAGCATCCATACCCAAAACATTAGCCGAAATTAGCTATCTCTCTGATGTTAACACGATGATTTTCAAGCACTATTTCCTTCACTTTATCGATGTTATCGTTATTCACCGAGCTTGGTGGACATAACCAAACGAACTTTTCGGGTTGAAAACAAACTACTGTTAAAAACGAACTAATTGTCACGAAAAAAAAAATGAAATAAAGAAGGTTATACTAATCTAGGTAAAATGAACCAGTCCGATTCAAATTTTTTGAGCTTGGTGATCCATTTCGAGGTTGCCTACTTTTTTAAGGAAAAACACAATAACTTCAAATTTAATGGGGAATTTTTATTATCATTCAAAATAACATTTTTTTACATTTATTTTTCGAAGATTATTAGTTTCAAATCTTGGCCGTGGCACTGTGTTGCGGCTAGTGGAAAAGTAACTTTTCTCCGATTATTTTTTTCAGTGTTTTTAATGATGCAATTTTGTCACAGACCTTCCAAGTAAACAAAAAACACATAAAGTTTATTTTTATGTTGGCCCGTTGATTTTTAATTGGATTTTAGAAGTCAAATATACAAAATTTTCACGAAAAGAGGGGATTTCAGGGCTGTATTCAAAATGATCTCATTTGATTTTGGTGACATATATTTTGATTCGGAAAAAAAATCTGCCTTCTGACAAGTATCTTCTGAATAACAAAGGAATGTTGTTCGAGACATTTCATATGCACCTTTTTTAGAGCGAAAACCCGACTAAAGGTCCATTTTTCCTTTAAATTTGGGTTAGGTAAGCAATATCTAAAAAGTCCCAGAGAGTCCCAGTTCCAAACCACTACAGAAATGTTACATAATTCGTTTTCAACGAACTGTGAAAAAATCAGCTGCCCATACCTGCCCTCCTGGGAGTTATAGCGATTTTGTATATCACTCTCAGTATTTATTCCATAGAAATAGAACGGAAATTCTCGGAATCACTTATTGAGTAATTTAATCATATTGGTTTTCGAAATAATTCGTTCATTTTTGGTCCCCATTGGGCAACTATCAGAAGAAGCATTGGAAGCAGGAAACAATGACTTCAGAAACACAAGGCAATTGTGAAGACAAATTTCGTTATCTGCTCGCCAATTCTGATCCCGCAATCACAAGTAGGAGAATACTGAAGGAGAAGAAACACCTGAAATTATCAGAGGAAGCAATGAACTTATTGGTAGATGACCGATAATTTGTAATTTTTCTGTAGAATGCAATAAAATATGCCTGTGTTATAAAAAAGTATCTTCAATTTTTTTTTTTTATTCTACATCCACAAAAATGAGCATAACTCTCTTAAAACTGAAGCTATTGACTTCAAACCGGTATCAAATTAAGGCTTTTATTGCCACCTTTCAAATAAGAAATGAAATAGATTTTAGTTTTATATAAAATTTCAGAGTTTTTCAACAAATATCGAAAAATCATGAAAATTTGACGTTTATAATTCTTGTTCGGACCACCCTATACTTTATTTAAAAAAATAATCATAGGGTATTTATCAGAAATGAAAGAAGAATTAAAATAAATTTTTTTTTGTAAATTTTTCGAACAACTTTTTTTTTGACTTTTGTTGAAAATTTGAACCAACAATTTTTTTCGGTGTAAATTTTTTTTTTCACTCATTCTGTTTGGGATTTCATTCTGACCAATCTGTAGAAGTTTCTCATCGATACAATTAAAATTACAGTTTAGGCAATATGATTTCCAAAAAATTCCGGTTTCGCAACACTGTGCGTGGTTACGTCTCAGATGGTCCATCCGTTGAGTCTAATTTTCGATGACTCGGTCGAGCATTTCGACTGCTAACTGGTGAATGACATGCGTAATGTTTTGCTCCAAGGCCTGAATCGAAGCGTCTACATAGGCTTTAGGCATTACATATCCACACAGGAAAAAGTCTAACGGTGTGATATCACATGTTTTTGGTGGTGATTGATGCGATGTGTGGGGAGTGGTGTCATCTTGTTGAAACCAAATGTGGCCGAGATCACGAGCTTCAAATAGTGGGTTATCATGGCGCGATTACGGTCGCAGTTGATGGTTACATTCTCACCGGCATCATTTTAAGAATTATGGGCCAATGATTCCACCGAACCAAAAACCACCTCAAACCGTTTTTTTTCTGGATGAATTGGCAGCTCCCAAATGCGTCAATTTTGCTTGTTTACATACCCATTGAGTCAGAAATGGGCTTCATCGCTGAAAAAAATTGGCTCGAAAACGTCGGATCTTCTTAGAACTTTCCAAGAGCCCATAGAGCGAAGCGATGCCGCTTGGGAAGGTCGAGCGGCATGACAGCTTGGCACGACTCACGCATGATCTGTCAGGAAAGGCTATTGAAAAAAGTAACTCTACTTTGATCACCGGCTACAATAACGAAGTAATCATTTCAGTCGGGTAACTGGCTCTTTTTGATAGTGAACCTTCGCTGAATTTGCATCTATTATATACCGTTACTTTTTTGAAGAAATTTCATAAAATTGTTACGAAAAGCGTTTCGAAAATCGATCCCCTCTAGTGTACATAAACAGAACAGCTAAATTGAGCGAAAGAGTGGGTAGAGAGGAAATGCGAAATAAAAAGGGATTTAATCTTAATGTGGCTTAATATTAACCCAAATTTTAATAGGCTTAGGTGAATATTTTTGGAAAACTATTTATTGTACAAGAAAGCGAACTATTTTGGTAGAGAACATATCTGCAGGTTTTAGAAATTGAAAAACTATTATGCCGAGCCTCTAGAGAAACTTAATTTAAAGCTTATGTGGGCGCAGTTGAGGTTATTGCATTTGTGGTAAGACACTATCATTTATGCCTCTTTAAAATTCAGTCGAAAACTGAAACTCCCTAAACCTTCCATTATAACAGTCCACTGGCCGCGTGGCTGCAACAAAGTCGACACATAAATATTTTCACTTCCCGAGCCTCGCCTGTACCGGAGGCATCACTGCGTATATCCGACGTTGCTCACCCGCTCATTCACACAAAAACAAAAGTAGGGAACGGAGAGCACCTGCGCTGCGGAGCACATTTGCTGAGGTGTGCACGCAACTACAACACAACTTCATGCCACTGGCGACAACAAACAATAACACTTGGCTCACACACACACACACACACAAACACACCCTAACGTGCCTCATTTTGCTCTCTGCATCCTGGCACTTCCTGTGTTATTGTTGTTGTTTTTGTTGCTATTTCTGTTATTGTTGCAGCTGCCTTTGTCTGCTGAGTTCTTTGCGAATTGTTCTGCTTCAAAGCGTGCCAAATGCAATGTGATGCAATGATAACAACAAAAACAACAACAAGAACAATAAAAACAACAACAAAATGCAGTAGCAGCCGCAGCAATTACCACTACATACTAATAATAGTTATGAAGCAATAACAATAAGAACGCACGCTGCCGCGGCAAACAAGCTAGTTTCACCAGGCGGTGGCAGTTGCAGTTGTGGACGCTTTTTGATTTGTCCGTTGCACTTGGCTGACGCTCCGGCGCTGCTGGCGAGTTAAGCAGCAGCTTTTCTAAGCAAAAATTTCGTTGACTCTGGAATTGTAGGCGCTGTGCATGCCACAGTGGCAAGTTACCTGCCGTCAAGCTATTTGTCTATCTCTCGAATGCCAAACACATGCATACACACGCGCACACAACTGGTTTCTATGTTGCATGCAAATATAATGACAGCAGAAATCGGCGTAAACCTGCCACTGCTTGAGCTGGTGGATGGCGAGTGTAGAGTGATTCTTAAAATCATAATGCCTTTTTGTTTCGTTGTAAAAAGCGGCAACAACAACAACAACACTACACACTGTATGCACTCAGCGGGTAGCACTTGCATAAGCGCATTCTGCTTTCCTCACTCGGCTAAGCGCGCGCTAAGGTGAGCCGGCCTAATGGCTGGGGGTAAACGGAGTTGAGCATGCGCAGAGTGCCGCGGCGTGTCGCGGAGTGCAAAGACATTAAATGTTCTAGGTGCTGTGGCAGCGGAAAAGTGCACTCATGTGCATTGAAAGTGAAAGAATGAATTAAGAAGGCGAAAGGCGCGCTCGGCTGCTAAGCTGCATTTGACGCCGGCGGAGGGGGAGCTGGTTTTGTAGTTGGCTTTTTAGGGTGGGGGCATCGCGTGCAACGCTCGTTAAAGATTAAAATAGCGCGTTCATAAACGTTTTATGGCGAATATGCGCTGCTGATGAGCAGTAAGTGCAACTATGCACAAACACGCACGCACACATATATACAAACAAATGCAGCTTTCAACTTATTTATGTGCATCGATATGTTTGCTTTCACATTTTAAAAGCGCTTCCGTGATTTTATACTCGATTCTTTATGTTATTTCACATTTAGGTGCAGGCATATGTGTGTTAAGTGCAGAAAGTGAGGAAGCGAGCAGTCTCCAATATCCTCAAAAGCAGATTGCGGTGTTATTGATTGTGACTCAATAACCAAGCAATCATGACTGGCAGTTTACTTTACTGCGCGCTTAATGTTTGCGCTGTAAATATTTATTAAATATGGTCAGACAATATGTGTTTTTGTCGAGTTGTTAGAACTCAATTCAAGTTTACGCATTTCTCTGGAAATATTCACTTTTACATACAAACATTTCTGCTCTTAATGCGGGGCGATTTCCTACACATTTAGTTATTGGTTTTTATTGCAGAATCATAAAGAAGCGCTAACCACGAGCAGTCACTGAAAGCAAGCTTCCTGGTTCATTTACATATGTTTTCAGTAGAACCCAAGAAGTGATCTAGTGACTGATGTCTAAAACATAATACAATTATGTAGGGAACACTTCTACAGCTTACTGAATGGCACTGAAACCATAATGCCAGGAGAAGGCGAATCCGACTCCCCAAACGATGACGATGGAGCAGACATTTTGTTGCCCGACCATGAAGAAGTTAGAATAGCAATTACTTGACTGAAGCTGCGAGAGCCGATAGATTGCCGGCCGAGCCATTAAATTACAACAGCGAAGAACTGAAAAGAAGCATACATCAGCTTCTTTGTAGAATATTGTCGGACGAAAGCATGTCCGACGTTTGGAATTTAAGTGTGCTCTGTCCAATCCACAGAAAGGGAGACTTCACGATCTGCGCTAACTATCGGCGGATTAGCCTCCTCAACATCGCTTATAAGGTACTATCGAGCGCACTGTGCAAAAGATTAAAGCTCACCGTCAACAAACTGATTGGACCTTATCAGTGTGGCTTAAGGCCTGAAAAATCACTAACCGACCAGACATTCACCATTCACCAAGTGTTGGGAAAGACCCTTGAAAAGAGGATCGACACTCACCATCTTTTATTCGATCTTAATGCTGCTTTTGACAGCGCGAAACTTTATTTATGCTTTTATGTCTTAATTTGATATCCCCGCAAAACTAATACGGCTGTGTAAACTGACGCTGAGCAATACCATTCCAAACGCGGTTTCAACAAGGCGACTCCCTATCGTGCGACTTCTTTAATCTACTGTTAGAGAAAATAGTTCGGGCTGCAGAGCTGAATAGAGATCCGTCGAGGGTTTTTAAATAAGGGTTTGAAGAAAAAATAAGTTTGATCGCAAAAAACAATCCAAAAAAGCAGATGCTAATGAAAACTGAGTCTCTTACTTACGACAATGTCCAGCGAAAATGGAATCCTAGTTAGAAGCTGCAGTTAGAAGGCCAGGATATAGACGGCAAGAAAGTTTTTCTATATTTTGGTAGGGTTAACTGGGAATCTACTCTACTAGAGTGGCTGCTCCCCTTCGGTCAAACTCTTCGTTCGGACCGTACTCTAAACAATTGGACTGTCTGCAGTAAGTAATCGCTTAGAAGCGACATTCTTTGGCCAATAAGAGATAAATTTTGTTCCATCGGAGTGACGACAGGTCATATATGTATAATGATAGTGATTCGTCAGAACTCAGGTTTTCTGCATACACCTTGTAGTCTGAACTTGGTACCAGTGACGAATGATTTTCATCTGAAGAGAAAATCAACTGTTCCAGTTTTTTGTCAGTAAGGACGAAATTTTTTATGAGAGCAGCATTATGAATTACCATCAAAGTGGCAACCAATTATTATATTTGATCTATTCCTACTACTACTGAAATTCAAGACATATTTATATGTAGTTTGTTTTTCTAACCTAAGAATAATTTACTTGAAGAATCAGAATTTTGAAAATTTTTTCGAATTGTTTTTCTTAATGCGCCTTAGAAAAGTCGAATGTGAATTTACTGCCCAGTGGATACAAAAATACTCCATTCAGATGCTTCCTAACTCGATTAACCAACTCGGTGGACGGCAACTGAATTATGATTTAGCTTGCGGGCTACAGTATTTGTCTCGAAACATTAATTCCTGGCTTTAATTACCGGATTATTTATGTATCGCGAATTGTTGATCTCAATTACATCAAAATTAAGCTCGGGGAATACATTGATTCTTCTTCTTCTTTTAATATTCCCTATTTAGTAGTGAAATTTCATCAGTTTGTGAACTCTTCTGGCCGTGAAAAATATTTTCGAAATTTCGAACTAAAAAAATTAAGCGCGGAGAATACATTGACTCTTCTTCTTCTTTTAATATTACTCTTTTTAGTAGTGAAATTTCATCAATTTGTGAACTCATTTGGCCGTGAAAATGATTTTCGAAATTTCGAACTAAAAAATTAAGCGCGGAGAACACATTGATTGTTCTTCTTCTTTAATATACTCTTTTTAGTAGTGAAAACATTTTATATTGCTATAAATAACAGCATTTTAATGACACTATAATGTATTTTAATAATCTAGAGTTGTTGGCGTGCGACTGAACCTATAATTATGACTACACCCAGATTCGGTGTCAACAACAAAGCATACAATTGTTACCGTTGCTGGTATTCACCGCACAAATCGCATATTTCCATACTAAAGGCAAACCCAAATTTATTTGGAATACAAAAACGGGGTTTTTGGTTTGTTTATGTCAACATATGTATGTATGTATTGCATACATACATACATAATACATAAAAAGGATATGCTTTACCGTGCTGAAGTAACCCAAATATATTATCATGATAACTATAAGTATGCAAGGTAAATTATTGTACCTCATATGTACAGCAATATATGTATATACTTGAATACTAAAAGGCACTAATGCGCATGCGCACACACCAACCCAACCCAGTGCCATGACGTTGCCAGTCGTCAGCATGTGCCAAGTGAAAAGATCAACAAACACGAAATGAAAACACATTTGCCCGCACTTGAAGTGCATGCGTGTATATGTATGTATGTATAGATAGATGCCTGGAATGCTTTGTGCGAAGCGCGCCGCGCCCAAAAATAACGTGTTATGAAAATTTGAAGTTATTTTAGGCAGACAGATGAGTAGCATTGTCTGAGTTATGTACTTGAAAGCGTGTCTGTTTATTGTTGTTGCTATTGTTGTTTCAACCCAAGTACTTAGAGACACATGTACCGCTAAAGAGATACACACATCACAGTGGATGAGCGCCTCTACACACCCTAGCACAGGCAGGGCTGCTACCCAAAATTAATTCCTACCTAAATTGTTGCCCTTTGTCAAAGAAGGGCCACTCAAGCACCGCGATGCTACTTCCGCTCTGCGCCCACGCCCGCAGTTTTCATTTTGTACAAACACTTTTATTATTGCTGGGCTTGTCGCAGCATTCAATGCCAGTCTGGCTTGTCCGTTGCAAGGTCACAGAAGGGAGGGAAATTAATTTCCAATGGGTAATCAAGCACTATGTATATAGTGCCACCAAATAACCGCATAAATTGAACTGTATTTGATGGCTGAGTTGTTTCGTTTGCTGTTGTTGTTGGTGTTGCCTTACACTTTGCGGTGAAAAATGAACTCAAGCGTGCAACGAAAAAGATGTGTATAAAAAAATATTTTATACTTTTGCACCTGTCATTTTCCGCATTTGTTTTTGTAGAACTATTTCTTATTTCTCCAAAAAAAAATGATACTCGCATTCCGGCAACATGCCACATGCTGCATTGTGTAAAAATATCTGCACTTGTCGCGCAGCTGCTGGCAATTATATAATACGCTTATCTCACTGTCGACTAGCACATGTTGTTGTTGTAGCATTTGTTAGATTTGAATGAGATCCTTTGTTTGAAAAAGTTGTGTGTGTGTGTGTGTGGCGGTTACGTATGGCTCATATGTCCTCACTGCTGTTACTGACGCCTGCGGCTGTTGACTTACTATGCTTTATGTGAGAGCTGTGTGTGATTGGCGTGCCTTTTGTTTAAATTCCATATATTGTATTTCATAAGTCAGTGTCCTTTTAATTACAAAAATTTAGTTTTAGACAAAACAAACAACTTTTTTATTTTACGCAATTGCTTGCTCAGATATACAATCCAGCGCTTCCCAAACTTGTTTCCTTTTGGTAATTATAAATTTTCACCAGTTTCTCTAAAGAGTTCTTCGTGTTGGGGTTGCCATTTTGATTTATCGCAAGTTTTTCTTTTGAGATCACATTTTACGTTATTTATATGTGCTATTTTCGACCAGATTTGCACTTCTGCGTCCTTTTTTGCTTAAAACTAAAGTCTGCCAACCATATATTTTTGGTTTTGATGTGACCACAGAGCTGTATTCAGGTTGTGCTGTTATTGTAATTTTGTTGTTGTTGTAGATACAGAAAAATCGTCAAATGATTTTGAGTAATCGGCTATAATTCGGATATAGTTCGGATATAATTCGGTTATAGTTCGCATATAATTCGGATATAGTTCGGATATTCGTTTGCCATGGTCGTCATCAAAAGGGGGGTCTCTCATCCGAGGCTGCTGTTGGTTTTTCATTGGGGTGATATAGTTCGCATTTTTTTACGTGGCGGGTCCCAAGCCCAGCGCAGTTCGGATATTCGTTTGCCATGGTCGTATGCAGGGGTGTTTCGCCTTCTCACTTTAGCTCACCTTCGAACGGATGTTCTTAGGCTACCCAGAGGATACTTGGTCAAAGACCGGAAGTCGTGAGCTGCTTGAGTCATATGTAAAAGAATCGTTTCTGGCCACTCCCAAGTGAATGGCGATCAGAGAACTTTCCTCACTTGCGTGAACTTCTACACATGACTCCATCCTCCAATATGGATATAGTTCGCATATAATTCGGTTATGGTTCGGATATAGTTCGGATAAAATTCGAATATAGTTCGCATATAATTCGGTTATAGTTCGGTTATAATTCGGATATAGTTCGCATTTAATTCGGATATAATTCGGTTATAGTTCGGGTAAAGTTCGGATATAGTTCGCATATAATTCGGTTATAGTTCGGATATAATTCGGATATAGTTCGGATATATTTCGCATATAATTCGGTTATAGTTCGGATATAATTCGGTTATAGTTCGGATATAGTTCGCATATAATTCGGTTATAGTTCGCATATAATTCGGATATAGTTCGGATATATTTCGCATATAATTCAGTTATAGTTCGGATATATTTCGCATATAACTCTGTTATAGTTCGCATATAATTCTGTTATAGTTCGGATATAATTCGGATATAGTTCTTATATACTTAATTATATTTTGTATTAATAAATCTTACTTTTTAGTTAATGAGTGCTCAAGATTTCCCTTACAATGAAGCGTTGGAGGCTTTGAAATACCTGTCTGTAAAGAATAGAGAAAGCTGTTGAACCACTTTTTGTTTTTTCTTTTCCATCGAGTGCCTAATTCTATCTCTAACTTCTAAAAAAACTTTGTTTAGCCTATCGGCTTACTATCGTTATCTTGACGCGAAACATTGCATAGAAACGTCAAAATTATATTTTTTTCTCCACAGTATGATAGCTATGCTTCTACTCTTGATTTTCGTGAACGGAAAATCAATACTTGGACCCTTTTTTATCTTGCTGTTTAAGCCTGAAAGTTAATTGTGAATGAAGCAAAACACACGTTACCTTCGGCTGTACCGAGGCTATAATGCGCTGCACAGGGTCATTTCTTCTAATAACTATATGTATAACTCAATCTGAAGACGTAACCGGCTAATCGTTTATACAAAGTAAAGTCTTTGTTGATTATTCCTAGCATTTTTTGATATATACAAGCTTCAAGTCGAATGAAGGTTACTTCTTAAGAAAATAGAGCCTTTTTTGAAGATATTATTCTTGATTTTGTTTGGTCAGTTTTTTGGCACCTATGTGTTATAGAGGCCCGATTTGAACAATTTGTTTGGCGTTGTTTTGGATAATAATCTGACATACTTTTAAAAAGTCTAGGAATCTAGCTCGAAATATTTCATGAAAGCTTTTAAAAGGTGATCCATTTCGGATTCCCTCATTTTTTAAAGGAAAAACACGAAAACTTCAAAATTTAATGGGGAATGTTTATTATCATTCGAAACAACATTCTTTGGCATTTATGTTTTAAAGATTATCTCATTCAAATGTTGGTCGCGGCTACGCTTTAGATAATCCATCCGCTGAGTCCAATTATCGATGGCACGACTTCGATTTCGACTGCTAATTGGTGAATGCCACGCGTGATGTTTTGCTCGAAGGTCTGATTAGAAGCGGGATTGTCCGCATAGACTTTACACTTTACATATCTCCACAGGAAAAAGTCTAAAGGTGTGATATCACACAATCTTGGATCGGCCCAAAACGTGAAATTATCTGCTCAACGTAGTTTTCTCTCAATAAATCTATTGATTGATGCGATGTGTGGGAAGTGGCGCTGTCTTGTTGAAACCAAATGTCGCCAATATCACGAGCTTCAATTTCAACAACAAAGCAACAAATAGACGGTTATGTGCTGTGATAACGGTCGCCATTAACGGTTACATTTTCACTCGCATCATTTTTGATGAAATAAGCACCGATGATTTCACCGGCCACCAGAAATGGGCCTCATCGCTGAACAAAATTTGGCTCTAAAACTTCGGATCTTCTAGGAACTCTTCAAGAGTCCATAGAACGAAGCAATGTCACATGGGAAGCGACCTCAGTTCTTGCACAAGCTATATTTTGTACGTTTCAATTTAATTCTCGACATAAACTGCGCTAAGTCGTTCCATACGTCAGTCCAAGTTGCGGCAAATGTGGCTCCGAATCGACTCTCCACGGTTTTAAATCGGATACTCGTCCTACATCCCAAAAAATTATTCTACTTTCATTGGTCTTCAGGTTTTTACCTTCAAATGATATTTCTTAACAATGAAATCTTTAATTTTCAATTGATCATTGCAAGAGTTTTTAAAATACGAGACATGGGCATCCTTAATTAAAGAATAATATTCCACATATATTTGGTTCTCTTTGTGTAAATCCTTCATCTCTTCACTACTTGTTGGGATTATTTAAAAAATGGTTACAATATTTCAGACGTCTGCAGTGTCTTCGTTTATTGGAGCAACAACCTCTTACGACTCACTCCCGTTAAGTAAAAGACGAAATAAGAGCCAGTGCAGAAACGAAGGGAAATGGAAAGAAAAACTTTAAAACAACGTAAAATTCTATAAAAGCACAAATTAAAACAGCCAACGGCAGTGACAACAACAACGACAAAAACAGCGACAAAATTGTTGGCAACAGCACGACCGGAAGCTAACTACGTGATACAGAAGTAAAAGCAGCAATAACAACAGTAAAAATTATAGTTTTTCAACAAATTTTTGTTTAAATAATTTTTATTTTTGTTGTAACTTGTGCTTGCGTAAGTTTAAAATGCAGCGTTTTCAGCTGAATTTTCGTTTTTTTTCTGTGAAAAGTGCAAAACTTACGAAAGCAAAAGTGACAAGGGGTTAGTGCAGTGACTGACAAACAACAAAAACAAAGCACGTTATGAAAAAGTTCACTTTCCGTTGCCGGAGCAATATGAATATGTAACGGTAGGCGCTTGTTGTGCTTGCGCATGCGTGTGTGTGTGTGTGTGGAGTGCAATTCAGCAATTCTTTCAAGTATAAAATGCAGAATTTCGCTTAAACCGAAGTAAAATGAAACGGCAAACAGCACAAACTTGTGCAAATACTCATCTGTGTGTGCGAATTAAAAGTTGCCGCTAAGAAAGCCAAAAAAGCAGCAAGCACTTGCGAGCAGTAATAAAAAGACAGCAAAAGTGTGCAAAAGAATACTTGCAACTGTTGCAAGTTGTGCCAAACCAGGCAAAATAAGTTTGTTTTTGGCCAAAGTTGCACGCTGCCTAGACAGTTATGGCATAAGCTTCAAAGGTTTATGCTGGAGTTTGCCTTGATAAAGGGAAATTATGGGTGGCAGCGTCAGATGAAGTTTTCGAAGTGAAACTTACTTAGTCCTTAAGCGTTTTTATGCGAAGTGGAGAGAGGGTGATGTGAAATTGTAGACGCAGGCGGGTTTATACCCATTTTGAGAGTAGTAAGGTGTATGTAAAGTGAGCTGTAGTTCGGTAGAGGAGCTTTAAAGGGAAAATTACATAGAAAAGCGTGAAGAAAATGCTAAGACAATTAAAACTTCAGTTGAAGACTTATTATTCTATCTTGGCACGATAATAATAATTTTGTTCTAACTTTAGTCATGGAGATCATTTTCATCGTAGATTCGTTAAAACTTAAGAAATGCAGAAAAAATGGAAAGCAGAGCTTTTTAAAGTGAGCTTTCATGCAGTCATAATTTTTGTTTACTTCCCGCTATCACGTGTAAATCCATGATTCATCACTTGTCACGATGCCATAGACGTGTTTCAAAGCACAGCTACCGTATTTTTTAACATTTCTCTCAACCAGTCTACACAAGCCTGTTTTGCAGCGATTGGCACCTTGTATGAAAACCGACATGATCAAAGTTGTTTTTTATAGTCAAATGTTCATGCAATATTGAATGTTTGCTCGTCTCACTAATGCCTATAGTTGGCTCAATCTCGCGATGGGTCACATGACCATCTTGTAATAACAGTTTCCAGAAACAAAAACTGATTTTGGGTGATCTTACCGAAATTCGTCTTGAAATTATATGCGACCTCGATTGAATTCGTAATACTTTTGGTAAAACCTGGTCCTTGATGGATCTTCATCGCCAAAAGTTGAATTTAGTTCATCGAAGCACTGTTGCTGAGTTAATCCACGTCGAAAATTGTAAAAAATAATCGCGCGAAAAATTCCATTCTTTGCTGAGATGAATATTTTAAGTTACTGTAAACAACATAAATAAATGTTCTGAGTATGCATAACATCAAAAATGTCAAGTTTTACTATAAAGTTGTGAGACACCAGATTTCTACAATAGGGTAGCCAAATTTCGAAATATAAAATGAAACGAACATATAATACAGAACAGGGTATACAACAGACCTTATGTTTTTAGGTGAGTACCTGCCTCAACCCACGGTGCTTAAAAGCACATAGATCAAAACAAAGCGTTAATCAACGGACCAATAATACAACCAAATGGTCATGTGGAAGGGTCACTTTTTTCACCTTGGTTGGGTTCGAGGTGGAACTAAAACCTCTGCCGTGCTGTGGGTCCGGCACCCGGCCGCAGTGCGATTCCACACTGAACTGAATTTTCAATGCTACCTTTTCTTTAAGTTTTAACCACAGCCACCACGAATCTCTCCAAAGGGCCAAACCCAATGAGCAGATTGGAGCGAACTCTAAGGGTTAACTGCTCCCCGTGGTACCAGATTCAAGTCTCCGGTCAGACCTTGTTGCTTTTGCCCCAGTTGAGTACCCTTCAAACTCAATGACTGGTGTGATATTTGTCGCTTGGACTTCAAACGTCTTTTGATTAGAAGGAGTCTTATTCAAAGTCTATAATATCAGTTCAAGCTGAGTATTATAGCACTATTTCTGACAACGTTGAAATTTCGAGGCAAGCCAAATAACAGACATACATTCTGTCAAATAAGTACCCGGAAATTCTCATTTTAAATTTTCTCGTTGAGAATATTTCAAATTTTTTTTGTACAGGTTGGCACAACTGGCAGCCACTATTCTGTCAATTTTTATTGCTATGTGTCACTTAGTTTGTTTGCGGCGTCAGGAACAAGTCAACCTGGTTTGTGCGTTGCCGTTTTTACTACGGATAAAAATATTGAACAAAGAGTTTGTGTGAAATTTTGTGTTTCAAACGAAATTTCTTGTGCCAAAACGTTGGAAATATTGAAAAAAACATTTGGTGATTCAACCATGTCGAAAACTCAAGTTTACGATAGGTATAAATCGTTCAAAGAGGGGCGAGAAGAAGAAAGCGCGACAAAAATGAGCCGAAACCGAAAAAACCGTGCCAAAGCAAATCGAAAATCAAGGTGATGCTGGCCGTTTTCTTCGATATTCGTGGTGTTGTTCATTCGGAATTCTTACCGGAGGGCAAAACCGTCAATAAAGAATTTTATCTTGGCGTTATAAAGCGTTTGAGAGAGAATTTCCGTCGCAAAAGACCAGATTTGTGGCGGAACAACAGTTGGATTTTGCACCACGATAATGCACCAGTGTACAAAGCGATCATTGTGAGCGAGTTTTTGAACAAAAATTTAACAAATATCATCGAACAACCACCGTACTCTCAAGATATGGCCCCGTGTGACTTTTTCCTGTTTCCAAAACTCAAATTTCCACTTCGTGGAACCCGTTTTGAGAGCATTGAAGACATCAAAACTAATTCGCAACGAGAACTGAAGGCCATCCCGGAATATAGCTTTAAAAAGTGTTTCGATGATTGGATTGTTCGTTGGAAGAAGTGTATTGCCTCAGAAGGGGCCTTTTTTGAAGGGGATATAATAAATTTAGATGATTGATAAGTAGTTAGTGTTTTATTTCAAATATATACTTATTTGACAGAATATATACATTCGGATAGAGTATATTGGGGGAGCAGAACGGATAGTTTGGATTTTTTCGATATCAAAAATATCGATATCGATCAAAAATTTTCACACGTTCTTTTCTCTGCAAGAAGCTGATCATATGTTGGAACTGCCAATAACGGACGTAACGGTTGTAAAAAGCAACACCACAATCTCTGGCGAAGTTGTTCAGTTCGGGGTACTATAGCATATAGTTGTCTTACAAACTTATATCTCAAAATCAATATACAAATTTCTTTATACCCTTTTATGCTATAAGAAATGGACCTGTGGAGGGTATATTTTATTGTTAGGTATTTTATAACTAATGAAATTGAGTTTGGCATATCGGAACTCGCTTAATTTCTCGGATCCTTGCTTTTTGTGCCATAAAATTTGAAAATATTGAGCCTAGAATTTCTCAGTAGCATAGAATTCAAAATTTTTTCTATTCTAACATTTTCTAGGTACTTACAAATAACCGTTAACTTACTGGAAGCCTTCAAAATAAAAACTATATATTTTCAATTGAATGCTATCCGGCTGTCATGGTTTATTATTCACAAATAGAAATTTTCTATTCTGCTGTGAGAATCTTCCATTCAACTTCAATTCATTCCGCTCCATTTATTGCTCTGCTACTCTCTAAATTTCTTTGTAAAATTAAAAACTATTAAATATTTGTAGCTTTCAACTTCTTTTGTTTTACACGCATGCGCCGAAACTGTTGCTATCAGAAAGCTAAATTATTATTCGCATAAAACGGGTGTGGCGAATCAATTCGTCGCATATTTCACGGTTTAAAATGGTGTGATAAATTTTAGAACTATTAAAAGGAAAGCAGAAGAAGTGACTGAAAATCGAACTGAAATACTGAATGCTAAGCTTAAATGAAAAAGCTAGAGAAATATGATCAATGGTTGCCGCAAACCTCAATAACAGAGCACCAAAATGTTTCATACTTATTTCTTTCACTTATTAATTTGCATAAAGCATGAAAAGGTGGTCCAAGATATTTTTCAAAATCATTTTAGTTTAATTAATAATAAAAACCACGCACTTGATTAATGAAAACAAAGCTGTTTGCTGCCCTTCCTACTCTCAATTCAACTGCCATTTCAACTCAACTCACCATAACCTTGATTTTCAATATCATTGTGGATTCTCTCACAATTAACTGCGGAGACCAATATGAGCACAGCATTCCCAAGAAGATAAACTGATTATAAAATAGCAATGTCTCAGGCATTAAAATGCGTCGCTGCGACTGACGTTCCCATTAATTTTTGTTGCTTTATATATCTACTTTGCGACTACAACTTTTTTATTAAAGCGACAGTGACACTTCAAGGCGAAGCAAGAAACTCATAATTAATAATGAGCTTTGAATATTTCTGGCCGAACAGCGATGATTGATCGTGTCGTTATGTAGTTGTGTTGGAATTTGTGTGGAATGGGTGTCGTCGGTTTTTGTGGGGTTTAATAGAGACTTGATATCTAACTCATTTAATCTCTTGAACTGCGAAGCTCCTCGATATTTAAGTTCCAGACAGCGTCTCTCTCATGCCCAGGTTAGGTTTAGTTAAAGGGCTGATCACTTAGCATTGCGGGGAGATCACATTTCTATTATGTACAGCCCTTTGCGCTGCCAAACGAAAAACTTCTGTAGTGTTTTAACATTTCCCTGGCAAAAGCGGAACTTTTGAAGAGGAAGTGTTGCGAGGATACTCTCATTTCTACTTCCATGCACTATCTACATCACTAATAATGTCCATATGCCTCACATGTAATGCCATTAAATTATGACTTGTGATTAGGCCAACAAGCGTTTTTCAGTCTTTTCAAGATCGTGTGAGTATAGAGCAAGCGTGTTTTCACTCTGCTTTCTTGCACATAAACTTGGAGATCGTGCATGCCGCTAAGGCATTCCATCTAACTCTGATCCATCTGTCAGCCCTTTCGGAAGTTTCTTTGTGAATGTTCTTAGCGACTTAAGTACTTCCTAAACTGCTTCAGTAGCCAAGCGGATGGCAGTTTTCGTAATCTCTATCAGCTATTTCGTTTCCCGAAACGCCTTTGTTGCTGGGATTCCGGTATATATATCCACTTTTCGGCAGCCACTATCCACTAATTTACTGGCTCCTTCTTTCTAAGCACATTCTCTGCGATGTGAGATTATTACTTTCATTGCCGCTTGTATATCGACGTATATATTAATGTTCTTTATGTCGTCTTCTGCGTTATTAGCTACCTCCTGGAGCATATTGCAGTTGTACGGCAACTTGAAGGGTCGCCTGAGATGTAGCTCCTCGCTAGAGATCCCCGTGCGCACTTCTCCAGTCATTTTTGCTACATTCGTTGTATGTTGAAAGTTCCGCTATGTTACAGAAGTGTTTTGGGGAGTGTACTTTATCACGAATAAGGCATTCAGTGAAGGTCGTGAAGTCATCGAAAACTTGCCTTATGCGCGACGTCCATCCACATCAGTTAATGACGATAACATCGAAAAAGTTAGAAAAGCACGGTTTGAAAATCGTCGTATGCAGAGTGCAGAGCGCAGAGTGTCTAAACACCTTTTATAGATCAACTCAACATATTTTGGTTAATATTTTGGACATGACGTGAGTCAATGCGAGTAGTACCAAAAGACTTGAATCTGGAAGCAACGTACCGAGGATTGTACATTCATCAAACGTATGATTATTTGTGAGCAGAAGAAAAAATCTAATCATTATTATATTGGCCTAAAATGAGTCTATTTTGAAGGCAAGGTTAGGATGGTGTAGGTTATGAGGTCGATCCTATTGGGGATCTCTCCTAAAACTCTTGAATATTTCATAAGTCTTGTAAAGGCTGGACAAGGAGTAGAAAATGCCTTGATGTTTCCACCTCACCTTTCGCTACACAATTTTGACGACGTGCGCCCGCCAAGTATTTTGAAGGCCGTAACAAAGGTTTGTATTAAAATATTAATAAAAAAATTAGTCCGGGTCAAATTTGATCAGATGATAAAACCATGAAAAGTATTAAGAAACCTGAATCGCCATAAATTATATAATTTATTCCAAAAGGCAGCTTCTTAACCGGCATTTCCGTGGCTTATTTTAAATATGGCTTGCTAATAGATTAATAGATATCTATTCTCCTTAATTTTGCACCAAAATTCTGCTTTTTCCAAGCCGTAAATGCAATCCAGAATTCTGTGAAACTGATTAAATCCACAGTTGCTTTGCTGTCACAGCTAATCACACAACACATCACTCAATAGCACCCCTCTGCTGTCACCACAGAAGAAACTTTACTCTACACATGCAAGGGCCTATTGGTTGGCATTCTAATGAGTTGAGCCGTTTGTGTAAATGAAACGCTTTCGCTGCTCAACCGCAACGACCGCGCACTAAGCGTGGCGACGCGTCGCTTCGCATAAGTGGTGCCGTCTATGCGCGCATTGCCGCGCATGCGTAACAATGTGTTGGGCTGTCGGTGCGCCGCTGGCCGGCCCGCATGTCTTTCAACTCACTTCAATTCAATTACGCGGTGAGTGAGTTCAGTTAAGTTGAGCTGTCATGCTTTGTTTACCATACTACTTGATGCTTTCAGCCCGCATTTGCCGTTTGTCTTGTGCTGTGATTCTTACAATTTGTTGACCCTTCAGCGCGGCGTCCATAGCGCTAAGCATAATTCAGTGCACGCTTGCGCGCATGTGCGCCTCGTAAGCATGTGTGTGTGTTGTGTGTGCGCTAATAAATACAATGGCACAAAAGCATGTTGATCACATGACTTTTGTTGTTATTTGTGCGCGTATTTTTGTTGTTGCGTTTTGCTTATTTGTAGCTTGCTCGTGTGTGTTTGTTGGTTTTATAGCCTCACTTTATTAGATTTTTTGTGTATTTATTGTTGTTGTTGTTTTCACTGCCCGCAATATTTTTACATGTATCTCAATTTAGTTTTTCTTGTCGTTGTTGTTGTGTATTTTTTCGTCTGTTGACGATTTTACGCTAACCACGGCTATCCATGACGACGCCGAGTTCTTAAAAGTTGTTATTAAATTTAATGACTGCACGTTTAGTTACAAAAACAACAACAACATCTACATTAAGTGAACTTGTGCTTGCCTCTGATTGACTTGTCTTGCCTTTCCTACCATTTTCTCTGCTTTATTTCGTTGCCGCTGTGAAGGGGTTGCCACAGCTAAGCCTCAAAACCGTTGCGACATGTTCAACTGCGTAAGCTTCTCCACTTTTTGTTTGTCCCCAAGCCACTACCACTTTGTTGCGATCCGTTGTTATTAGATGACGACTTTGTGGCATTTAGTGAAATATAAACGGGAATTAAGGTTGGCATTTTGCTCGCATTGCCAAGTGAGTTGCAAAATTAAACTCACAAATCCGCCACAGAATGCGAAGCACTGTTAGTGGCTCGTCTTCAGTGTTTTCAATTATTTTTTTTTGTTTTTGCTTTCTTGTGTTGGGGTTTGTCATTTCGAGGTGGGCCATTCGTGACTTCGCCGCATTAGCCTCTATTGTAACCAGTTTGTCTGCAGAGTTAGCTTCTGTTCGTCAAATATAATTCACAATGCATTATTTTCTAAGCGTTGTAGTTGTTGTTGTTGTTGCAGGCACCGCGTTTTATTATTTGTCGCTACTTTTTAATGACATTTAATAATATATGTGTGTGTCACTGGCACTTTTACTAGTATTTGTTGGTGTGCGCCTGCGCTGTGAGGTGTTGAATGTAAATGACCGGAAATTTTTATGGGAGTTTTTAGTTATAAATAGCTGAATGAGCGGATTTATAGGGTAAAAAAATAATATTAAAAGAGTAAACGTTAAAATTTAACTGAGAAAATTTAATGAAATTACCGCAAAAAAGAACAAAAAAGAACAACATTCGAAACTAGTGTAGAGCAATACTATGATTGTGAGCGAGTCGAGATCAGTTTCCAATACTTTTTGAATAATTCCGCATGGTTCTTGTGTAGTTAGTCTGTTGGGACGTTTTTGACTTATTTAAAGAACTAAGTAAGATTTACTTACCATCTAGTATCTGCAAAAACTCTCTTGATTTAATAAGTAAATTAGTTTTGACTTGAGGTCTCCCAAGATATTCCTTATACAAAACTTATGAATAAAGAGGTTCTACCTGTAAACAATATTAACTTACTTTAAAGGGTATTCTAGTTTAAAGGCATATATTTTAGGTAAATTTTGAAGTGTCGTAAAAAAGCCAATTCAAATTTTTACTTGGAATTTTTTTTACTGAATATTTATTAACATTATAAAAATACAGGAAAAAATTCAAAATTGAGCAGCTGATAATCGACGATTTCTACCCTCCTAGCCATATTAAACCAAAAATATGTAAATCTGATTTTACGGAAAAGTTATGATTTTTCTCACAAAATGGCGACTGCCTGAAAAAAAAAATTACCAGTAGAATAAATAGACATAGACAAGTCTATAAAGAACACACTCTAAAAATCTCAAGTAAATCGCTCGAACAGAACTTGAGAAATCATGGGTATAGTTTCGAATAAGACAATTTCGAAAGAACGCATTTAGAGTTTCACATAAAGTACCTACATTGGGCTTGCTTGGCTTTGATGAAAAAAAAAAAAACAATTTTTTGCGTTTCACTCTTCATATCGGGCATTTCTGCTCTCCTTTGAGGGGCGCGAATCTTGGAGCGGTTGTTGTTGTTATTGTAGCGGCAGAATTCAACCAATTTGACAGTTCTTGGTCCGATAAAAATCCGGGTTGGTTCCGGTTACGTAGATCCGACTGTCGTGGAACTCAGCTCACGACCAAACTTTTTTCGTGAAAAGGTTTACACTTCAGTGTTTCTTCCTGATTTCTATCATTATCTGACAAATATGTAAGTCTAAAAAGATTGATATTGATAAGATAAGATAAGATTCCGATAAATTTCAAGTCGATTGGTCCATTCCATTCCATTAATTTACTTTTGCCATCTGTTGTGGAATTGCTTCATGCAGAAATCAGTTTTGAGATACAAAGTTTATCTTGACGTGGATTGATGTACCAGATAAACTATTTCTCAGCACACGATTACCATTAGTTTTTGTATTTTTGACCTGATGACTGATTAATTGAAGATGGAAATACAAATTCAATATAAAAATTACCTCGGCACTAACGACTGAGAGCTGGAGCTCGTGTCATATTATTATCGATTTCGTCACTTTTATCAATGGCTGAGGTGGATTGAAATATATAAGAGATACTTTTGAATCCAGAAGTCATTATTGCTGTTAACCGTGCCTCCTTGAAAAGGCGAATCACTCTACTCTCTCTCATGGCTGTATTATATTTACGTTACACATTTGTATGGTGCCTCTGCAATACACTCGATGAAAAAAAGATTGAAGTAATCACTGAAATATAGCTTCAGCGAAATTTGTCTTGTTATTATAAGAATATATTTAGGTATTTGTAATGCATGTTCTCTCCAAATAAGTACTTGCTACTTATTTCTGTTCTCTGAAGTATTGTTTCGAGAAGGGAACTAAGGTGTTTCTAGCGATTTTAAAAGCTTGATCTTCATAATGGTTTTCGCAGGTTTATTTTTCTTAGAAATCAGCGACGTATGGATCGTAGCGATCAGTGAAATTCAGCTTTCCAGCTTGTCAAACTTTACACTGAAACGTCAAACTATCACTAGCAACTTTAGCAATTGTCAAACCCAGAAATTGTTAGTGCAACCCTTGCATTAATAATAATTTTATAATCTCGTGTACAGTAATTATAATTACATAAATGTTGTGAGAAAGTGGGAAATCATTTAAATTAGTTACAGGCACTAGTTATAGATAAAAAGTGCTTTACTTTAAAACGCCTTTACTTTCAAAAGCTCTTGCAACATTTGCTTGAAATCGGCGAAATCCGTTATAATTACCGTTGCGAATGCATTTTAATGCTTTCCTTAAATAATATTTGTAAGAAAGTAGTTTAATAATACTTTTAAATGAAGGAAACGCTTCATTTCCTACAAAACCTCAACAGAGTTTTTACATTTTACATAAACCAGACTCAGTTAAATACGACTTTTTATGCTAACTTTCAAGTTTCCCAGCGTTCACAAATTCGCATTTTGCTTTTACACAATAATTACGGTTAAACCTTTTCACATTTGCAATTATGTTCAGAGTGTTTGCAAATTTATTTATTTCGACATGAAGCGCTGCAACTTTATGTGGCAAAAAGTGTGAGTTATGGGCACTTCATATGCAACTCAGAGTGGAGTGAAAGTGTTGGGTTTGCTATTGAAGTAACCAAGTGGTAGTTGTCCGTCTGGTAATCAAGTATTTGAAAATATTTGCTAATGTACTTTAAAAACTAAAAAGAGGTTAACTTCGGTTGGACCGAAGCTTTCATACCCTTCACAGGTGATTCGATTTGAACAATTTCTTCGGAAGTTATAGCTTGAACAATAATTCGTACTAAAACTAAATTTTGTGTAGATATCTCGTAAAAAAAGTTTTTCATACAAGAACTTGATATGAATTGGTCAGTTCGCCAAGCCGCTATATGCTCTAGAGGACCGATATCGGCGATTTCGACAAGGGGGCAGTTTCCTAAGGGAAAATGATGTTTTATATCGATATCTCATAAACTGAGGGACTAATCCGCAAATATACGTAGAGACAAAAGGACAGACGGACATGGCGAAATCGACTCAGCTCGTCACGATGATCAGTTATGTACAAGTAAAGCGTGATCCATTTCGAGGTTCCTTACTTTTTTCAAGAAAAAACACACAAAGTTGAAATTTAATTGGGAATGTTTATAACTATTCGAAAGAATATTTTTGACATTTATTTTTTCAAGATTATCTCTTTCAAATGTAGTCCGCGGTTATCTCTCAGTTGGTCCATTCGTTAAGTCCAATTTTCGTTGACTCGTTCGAGTACTTCGACTGATAACTGGCGAATGACACGCATAATGTTTTGTTCCAAGGCCTGAATTGAAGGAGGATTGTCTGCAAAGACTTTAGACTTTGTATTGTATATCCCCACAGGAAAAAGTCCAACGGTGTAAAAAGTGGCCAATCGACCGGCCAAAAACGTAAAAATATCTCTTACCAGTGTTCTCTTCCAAATGCGCCGCTTGTTGAAACCAACGAGCTTCGATTTCGGGTATCAAATAGTAAGTTATAAGGGGGCAATAACAGTTTCCTCTGATCATATCATCATTTTGTAGGAATATGGACCGATGATTCCTCCGGCCCACAAGCCACACCAAACCGAAATTTTTTTCTGGATGAAGTGGCAGCTTTTGAACTTTTTCAGATTGCCCTTTACATACCCACGGAACAGAAATGTTCCTCATCGCTGAACAAAATTTGGCTCAAAAACGTCGGATCTTTTTGGAACTTTTCAAGAGAACATGGAGCAAAGCAATGTCGCTTGGGAAGGTCGAGGGCCTTCAGTTCTTGCGCAAGCTATATTTTGTACTCTTTCAATTTAAGATCTTGGCATAAAACATGCAAAGTCCTTCCATGCGTCAGACCGAGTTGCTGCGAACGGCGCAGAATCGAGTCTCCACGGTCTTCGTGTATACTCTCAGCTACGGCTGCTATATTTTCCTCACTGCGTGCTGGTCTTGGCCTATTAGGTCGAATATTATCCAATAATGAATGTTGGATATCAAGATAGGTGATGATGATGCGAATGCAAGGTGCGTTCCAAAGTAAATAGGACTTAAAAAAAAAAAAAACAGAACAAACTTGTAGTACGCTCAGTAGGCCGATTATGTTGAGTGGAGCACGCGAAACATATTCTTTAGAGAACGTGGA
The DNA here is from genome assembly GCF_024586455.1 of Bactrocera neohumeralis. Classification (NCBI taxonomy): domain Eukaryota; kingdom Metazoa; phylum Arthropoda; class Insecta; order Diptera; family Tephritidae; genus Bactrocera; species Bactrocera neohumeralis. The sequence goes on from NC_065919.1 coordinate 51,047,027, forward strand.
TTTTCGTAAGAAAGTTGAACGGTTTGTAAAGGCGTAAGTCCTTCCATGATGAAATGTCAAACAATACTGAACGAAAATAACATTACAGCTTGACACGACTCATGCGTGATCTGTCAAAAAAAAGGCTATTGAAAGAAGTACCTTTACTTGGATGACCCGTTACATACTTTATGTGGTCTCTAATGATTTTTTCTGGTTATTAAAAATTATGTGGCACACTTAATATATACTGTTCAGGGTATACAAATAACAGTAAACATGTGAGTGGAAATTGCTGATATCTCATGAATATTCACACACCCATAAAACACCGGATATTTGAGGTTTCCTGCGCGATATGAAAATTGAGTTGTGTCCATGTGTCTCTCCCTCTTTGTGTGTGTCAGCTTAATTACCTGCTAATAAACGCCAGCTGCTTGCGGCATTTGCACTCCTTGAGCACTGCATCTACACTGCCACAGTTAATTATGTGAACTTTGTTGGTCCACAAAATAATAGACTCGATGAGCGAGCGCTGCAGCTGGCGCTTAATTGCCCAACATCGTGAGCTTCAACTGGAGCTCAGTCGATATGATTTCGTTGAAGTCACTTAAATCAAAAGTACTAAGTGGATTGTATAAGCAAATAGTATTTTATTTATTGCAAGTGGTCGGCTACTTAAGCTCACTCGCAGTACAGTTATAAATTTATTTATGTCTTCTTCGTCATGTCCACGTCGAGTCGAACAAAAGCACACCGCATTCGAATTGTCGCTTGACCCAATAACACATTTTCACTGCAGTTTATTTTCAACGCTCAGTTCTTGACTCATCTCTCTGCTCATCCCAATTTCCTGCGCTTTTCTTTGCGTCTTCTTCCTTTACCTGATTTCCGCCCCGCGCGCCGGCGGCAGCTCTTTTGTGGTATTTTACATGCAATCCGAATTAGAACCGCAAGCTCTGACTGACTGTCTACAAAACGAAATTTGCGGAATGATTTAATTAAGTGAAAACAAAGTGGCACAAAAGAAGCAACTCCCTTCGACCCCACCGTTTCCCCAACACAGTACAAAGTCGATGTCTGATGTGCCCCTCTCCAGGGCCAAGTGAGCGTGTGAACTGCGCGGACTGTGTCGTTGAGTGCGCTAGCATTTTTCACATGGTCAAAAAGTGTAGTCGGAAGATTTAAGTGGGTCGCATGTACACTTTCGTTGCGGTTGCTTGTCTTGTTGTTGTTGCTTGTTTTGGTGTGTGTTGCTCGTCTTGTTGTTAGTGCTGGTCTTGTTGTTGTTGCTGTGTGTCAGTGAAGCGCAGCGAGTTCCCTTTCATTGTCACAGTGTGATGTGGGTGAAGTGTAGAGAGTGCGCTTATCTCCCCCCTCTTGTGTGGGGAGATGCTTGCAAAATAGTTGCACACAAGCTAGTCTGTGTCTTTTTGTATTGTTGGTTGCTCGGACGCTGATTTAAATAGCTGCAAGTGCTGGCAATGGCTTATACTCTGTGCGCCCGAGCTAATGTATTGACCAATTTTCTACTAAATTGCTTAATTGTATGAAATTATCAGAATTGAAGAATTTTCCAGTAATTTTGCATTTGATGAAAACTACAAAATAAAGTTAATTTAACGCTAATAGACTGTTAGTTGATTATCTGGTAACTTCTTTGGTATCAAAGGAGAGATTTTGAAACCAAAACAATATTTTTTTGGGTTCACTACTAAGGAGTTCCAATTGCACGCATTTTTTTTTAATAAAGCGCCTTCTGGTTTATTGCAAGTGGAAGCGTTTTGTTTTTAGGATCGCCTTGGACCTTGCATTTGCTAAGGTACTAAAACAGGTACAGAGAAATGTTGCTTGGTTTATGAAAACTATTAAACTTTTTGGCGTAACTCGTTGATATTTAACCTCAAAAAGTGATCGAAACGTACCGTTAGCTATTAACTTGTTTACGACGAAGCATTACATTGCCGAAGGTCGCCTTCGCATGTTGGACGTCAATCTGGAGTCTTTCAGATTCTCATCCAGAAGAGCTAGATCAGCGACCACGTCGTGCTCGACACGCACCTGCTCAAACAGCTGTTGAAGACTGAGGTCGAAGTCGCCAATTGACGAATCGGCCCCCAGAAGTCGCTATGTTCGTCAGACCCGTGCCGTGCTCGATGGTCGTTTGACCATGAATTATTCTTTCAGATTCGTATCCAGAAGAGCTAGATCAGCGACCACGTCGTGCTCGACACGCACCTGCTCAAACAGCTGCTGAAGACTGAGGTCGAAGTCGCTAATTGACGAATCGGCCCCCAGAAGTCGCTATGTCCGACAGACCCGTGCCGTTCTTCATGGTCGTTTGACCATCTCCATCCAGCGTGAGTATCCTAAGGACCATCGCCTCGAAACCATAGCTTATGGCTTCCTTGTTTATGGAGATAATCTTGTTTTTCAATGAAATTTGGCAGCACTATTGATAGTACACCCTTATATACATATGTATTTAAAAAAAGAAGAAGAAGATTAAATTCGTCAGTTTTTTTAACTGGGCTGTTATTTAAAAATAGAAAAAATTAAGCTATAGTTTATGAAAGATTTGTACATTATAAAATTGAGTTAGTTGTTCACTTTTGTGTTTATCGTTTCTAACCCTAATTTTACAAAATTTCTCTTAACTTCGACTTAAACTGTGAGCAGATAATTTCACGTTTTGGGCCGTTCGATTGGCCACCAAGATCGTGTGATATCATACCGTTAGACTCTTTCCCGTGAAGATATGTAAAGTCTAAAGTCTATGCGGACAATCCTGCTTCGATTCAGGCCTTGGAACGAAACATCATGCATGTCATTCGCCAGTTAATAGTCATCGAAAATTGAACTCAACGGATGAACCATCTGAGACGTAGTTTCTGTGGTTTTTCTTTAAGAAAAAAATAGGAATTTTGCGAGAAGCTTATAGCTATATCTTCATCTTCATACATATATGGTAGTCTTCTAAATCAGGACCGTTTCTGCAGGTTAGAAGAGTCCAAAGATGGTAGGTCAATCTGGTTATGGGAGTTTATTTTAACGCTGAAATTTTTTGTATATATACACATATATATGTACTACTATACCGCTATCTATAATAAATAAGCAGATTTGCTTCAAATTTTTTGCTCTGCTTCTCAAAGTCAGTTCAGGGCTCCTGCAGCTCTACGAAACACTTGCCGCAGTCATTATCACAGCGTTTATTTGCACTCACAGACATTTTTTCACACAATTTAATTTTTAATTTGTACGTCTCGTTCGTGGTCTCCTGCGTGGTCTGTGGCCGCGCAACGAGGCAGCCAAGCGGAATGGAAATGCCCGACTATTCCACTTATGAAGACGCCACAAAAGGGTGTGGCGTTGAGCACACGGCGCGCTGACCACTTGTGGGACAGCCGCAGTGGTCAATGTGACTCGCTGTGGCAGCAGCTTGTGGTGGCAATTGAATTAGGCGAGATTGGATTGGACGGTGGAGCGGGGTGAGTGAGTGAGTGTTGTAGATGTATCGAGCATATCGGAGGAAGCAATTAACATTAAAAAAGTTGTAGATATCTGTATGTATGAGTGCATTTGAATTTATTGGACAAGTGGCGGCGTCGCGATTACGATGATTCCGACTGCGGCAACAATTTAAATGTTTATTTAATTTATATAAGTATGCATATTAGATGTAGTTAATTAATGTAATGCGTAAAGAGCTGCCTTTACTACAGTTTCGCTCATTAAAAATGCAGTAATACCCTCATTTTCCAGCCGTTGTGGATTTTGAGAAAAGTTTTACAGCATTTTTGTTTTTGTTTTTAAACACATACGCAGTTATATACACAAATATATATATATCTACGTATATGTGTATATGCTTGTGTAGTATATTGACATTCACACACACCTGCTTTGCGTTGCTTATACGTAATAATTTCCTTGATTTTCTGCTTTTTAATGAATTCGTGGCCGCTTTTAATTTGCTGACCTGCGCCTTTTGACTTTCGGCTTTTCACTTCTAACTTTCTTCTCTGCATTTAATTACTAATTTATATGCGTTGATCACCTGCCGTGGTCCCCACGATATGTTGTTGCCTCAACGCTTTGTTGCCCGTGGCCAGCTGGGCTGCGTTACCTGCAAGCTTTGATTTGCTTGTTGAGGTGCCACATCCGCTTCGCTGGTCGGCCTGCTGTGGTTTCGCCGCTGGCAGTGCTTTCTTTGGACACACACATACACATGAGTGCGTTGCTAATTAAGCAGAGCAGAGCTATGGAATATGCTGACTAAATATTTGCTGAAATCATGTTAAAATGTATGTGGTGTTCTATCTTGGTCCAGTAGTACCGGTTTAGTTGGAACATGTTCACGTCGAATGGTCATTCAAATCTAGAACGTGAGATAGTTATAGTTATTCTTTTTTGCGATATTTTGTGATCACAAACGGAGTGTTGCATAACCTTAAAGTTGATTTGAGCATGAAATGTGAAATTTTTAGCATTTTCGCGATATTGAAATGTACAAATTATTATATATGTACTTCTATACGAGGGCTGCTATATATATTTCTGGCCTAATAATGAAAATAGGAATATTTATCAACGAAAATGGTTTTATTGTTTTTCAAAATATTCTCCATCTCCATCAAACCAATTTTCGAAGCACTTTTTCCACTCCGATTGAGACACCTCCAAACAATGGTTTTTGAATGCTTCAACAGCATCTTCTGGCGACGAAAATCCTTGACCACGCATTATTTTCTTGGTGTGTGGGAATAAAAAGAAGTCATTGGGTGCCAAGTCAGGGCTGTACGGCGGATGACCCATCAATTCGACGTTTTGGCCGGTCAAAAAGGCGCTGGTTTGAGCCGATGTGTGAGAGCTCGCATTGTCATGGTGCACAATGATTCGTCTTCTCTTGTTCGTTTTTCGAATTACTCCGAAGACTTCAGGCAAACAAATGGTGGTGTACCACTCAGAATTGACCGTCCTACGTTGCTCAAGCGGAACAGTCGCACATGACCAGTTTTGCCGAAGAAACAGGCGACCATTTGCTTCGAAGTGTTTCTTCCACGAACAACTTTCGTTGGATTTGGCTCGTCTTGGAAAACCCACACGGTCGATTGCTGTTTTGTTTCGGGCTCATACGCATAGATCCATGATTCGTCACCTGTGACGATCTTATAAACGTCGTTTGAAGCACCGCGATCGTATTTTTTCAGCATTTCTTTACACCAATCCACACGAGCCTTTTTTTGAGCGATTGTCACATTGTGCGGGATCCAACCAGAACAAACCTTTTTTACGGCCAGGTGTTCATGCAATATCGAATGTATGCTGGTGGGAGAAATGCATAGGCATGCCTCTATCTGAAATATGTTACATGACGGTCTTGCATTATCAGTTCACGTACGGCATCGATGTTTTCTAGCACAACGGCTGTTTTTGGACGACCTTCACGGAATTCGTCTTTGAGCGAGCGTCGGCCACGATTGAATTCGTTGTACCAGTTTTTCACAGTGTTATAGGATGGTGCTTCATAGCCATACAAAGATTTTAGTTCATCGATGGTTATATGTATCACCTAAAACTAAACGAGATAGATATAGGTATAAATGTACTACTGTGATCAAATTTGAAAGGAGTATTTTGTCCATTTCATCTCCTTGAAAGTTATTCCCTCCCGCAGCAATACACTTATGCCACCGATTTTACCAGTCATCATAGCACTTGGAAAAGTCCTCCGTCGTGATGGCCATCAGAGCCTTCTTCGATTCAGCTTTTATATGCTCAATTGAGTCGAAATGGTGGCCTCGGAGTGGTCATGTGAATTTGCTGAATAGCCAGAAGTTACACGAAGGTAAATCAGGCGAATGCGTGGTTGCGGCACGATATTAGTGGAAAATGTAGCGAAATGATCACGAATAACCAATGCAGTATGAGATGGTGGTGCATTATATTCACTTTCAGAGCCTCACAAAGCGACGCATATCTCAAATACAAATGAATATTTTCACGTGAAATTTAGCATAAATGTCACTAACAGTATTACCAATTTACAGAAAAAAAATTTACCGATTCGAAAAACACGACAAGTATAAATTAAAAATTCAATTTGATCAATATACATAGTACATGTTAATGATCAGGATGACGAGACGAGTTGAAATCCGGGTGACTTTCTGTCTGTCCGTCCGTCCGTGCAAGCAGTAATTTGAGTAAAAATTTAGATATCTTGATGAAAATTAGTATGCGATTTCCTTGCCAAAAAAAAAACCAGTTCGTGATGGGTGTAACCAGACCACTGCCACGCCTACAAAACGTCAATAACCGTAAACATATAAAATGTCACATACAACTGTTATTTGACACACGGAATCGCAGTATTAAGAGGTAAACATTTTGAAAAAGTGGGCGTGGCTCTACCCTCTAATATGTTTAATTTACTTTAATATACATATGTAAGTATCTTTGAAAACACTAAGCTGCAACAACCAAGTTCAACTCGTGCAAATATTATAAGAATTTCTACCAACAGTGTGAAAACGGATGAATTCGGATGATAATCCCGCTCATTCTCCATATAAAGATACTGTTAAAAAAATGAGCGTGGTACCGCCTTTTTTTTGGTGAAATCCCATAACTCCGGACCCGACCAACAGATTTTGACAAAATTTTGTATGTGTCATTCTTCTTACATTCTTATGTCAATGGATGAAAGCCCCTAGGTGCCGTATATTTAGACTCCAGTACTTATAGTTGATTTTCGAACAAAAATATTGGTCCATATGCGATTTATAGAACTGAAATGAAGGGATAATTATACTCCTATAATGGTATGTCTGTATGTCAAAAATGTTGAATCGGATCAATACATCCCTTAGCCCCCAAATACTTAATATAAAGATTTTCGAACTTCCGGGTGACTTTGTACCGCATATATCGGCTAATATGTGAGTTATCCTAATGAAAATAATAGAGCGTCTTTGATTCATAAGAATGTATCTTTGTACCTAAAATAGATAAATTTGAGCGAAAACTTGGCCAAGCCCATATATAACTAATATCAGGATTTTCGAATATCCGGCTAACTTTACTCTGTATGATTGGTTTTACACCTTAAAGTATTTCACTGGCTTTGATTCTTGCAAGTTGCAAGAATATAAAATATTCGGTTGCGCCCGAACTTAGCCATTCCTTACTTGTTATGAGTGTATTTTTCATGGCATTACTTTCTTGGTGGTATTCAACTCAATTCAAATTGTTTTCAAATATACACACATACATTCAAACATAATTATAAAATATGTTAAATATATTTTTAAATATTTTATTTATTTTACATTCAAATTGACTGCTTTTATTTTCATTACAAATTTTTGTTAGTGATTGCTAAAAATAATTCTTAATTTCGATAAAAAAATTTAATACATTTTTATAAAGCCCAGAATTTCCCAAATATACAAAATATATATATTTTTTTACTTGAGACACGTTTATCAAACTTATTTTAATTCCATTCCATAAATGCGCCACCCTAATAGCCACCCACTAATGCTGCTGCCACCAGCCAAGATTATGGTAATTCAATCTTCACACATTTTCATGTCTGGCATTATTTCCGTAAATTGCAGCATTGTTATCGTTCTCATTTTCATTTTTTTCATATTCTTTTGCCGCTATTTCCGCTAACTTCTTATTGCTTATCGCTGTGCGCACCCCGCACATTTGCATACGAATACCTGCGCGTGGGCGTTGTTTACATTTCAGTCTCGTTTTTCGTCTGCGCCAATTTGTTTTTGTTCTTCACATTTTATGCATTGTTGTTTTTGTAGTTGCCCAACTCATTTTCATTTTCAATGTTGCACAGCACTGCCGTTATTGTTTTCATGCAACATGCCAGCGCAACAGCTGCAACAATTGCTATTGCTAACTGTGTAGCGAGTTGTTTGTGTTATTGTTGCGTTTCTCTGCTTCTTCTTCTACGTTTGTCTTCATTTCCAATTTCATTGTTTTATGCAAATTTTGTTGTATTTTTTCCGGTTGATTACCACTTGGCGGCTCGTTGGCAGCAGCACTCAATTGTTGTTGGAGTTGTTGTGGACTTTTTAATTGCTGCTCACTGCTGTGGCGCGTCGACGCACGAGGACGGGTCAGTTCGTGTTTATCTGCAGATGCCGCTGCTGATGGTTTATCTGCATAATTTTTTCGATTTTTAATTTGCATACACTCATGCGGAAAAATGATGCAATTTGCACAAATTGACTTGCTTTTTTTTTGGTTTAACATTTTTTTTCTTTTCTTCCGCGTTTTATTTTTTTTTTTTTAAATTACTTTTACTACTTGTGCATGTACATTTGTAATTTTATATATTGTGGTTGTTGCAACATAAATATTTGTTATCAATTTGATGGTCGGCTGGGTAAAAAAGCCTCAAAAGGTCAGAAACTATTTATTTATTTATTTTATTTATTTAGTAAAGTCTATGAACAATGATTCTTACAGACTAATGAAAAACTAGGATGCATATTAGAATTCTAAAATAATTAAATTACAATAACATGAGTAGATAACTTAAACTAAAAAACAGAATTGAGGGTATTAATGAAGGAACCCTAGAGTGAGAAAAATCAAGTAGAACTTTCTCGGAAATCGAGTTAAACTCCCGAAGTATTTACACAGAGTATTTACACAGAAGTTTATTTGCTTCGGCGCGCTCTGCTATCATATTAACAGTTAATCTCAGTTGAAGTTATGATTCCGTGCGAAGGTGTAATATTTGACCTGGTTTCTGTGATCTCAAATAACTAAAATAATAACCAAAATAATAAGCAAAACAGTAATTGAAACAATAACCAAAACAGTAACTAAAACAATAACGAAAACCAAAATAATAACCAAAAACAATAACAAAAAGAATAACTAAAATAATAACCAAAATAATAACCAAAACAAAACAATAACTAAAATAATAACCAAAATAATAACCAAAAAAATAACCAAAACAATAACCAAAATAATAACCAAAACAATAACCAAAATAATAACCAAAATAATAACTAATATACTAACCAAAATAGTAACCAAAACAATAACCAAAATAATAACCAAAACAATAACTAAAATAATAACCAAAATAGTAACCAAAACAATAACAAAAATGTGTTGAGTCGATCCATTAGAGTTGTTGAGATCTTTTGCTATTTATCCAGGGTCAACGCGTCGATTTCCAAGCCCTGTTTCTTTAACTTTGTCGCTGATATCGTCATTAACAGAAGTGAATGAACGACTTGTATGCGACAAGTTTTCGATAACTACACGACTTTTATGGTATGCTTTATGCCTTCCAAATAATCGTAATAAAACACTTCTGCAACATTTCGGACTTTAAAATAGTAAGAATCCAACATACTCGAACTTAGAAGCAAGATAGCGGTAAACAAACTCATTAACGAAATGAACCGTAAAATTATAAACAATTTCATAGTCTTATTTCGTTCCTGACATAACGAATCAATATATTTTTCTGTTCATCCTGCTCAAAAAAAGTAAGGGTACGAAATTCTCTTAACCTCTATTTCTTTCATTCTTTTTAACTTCCATTTCTGGAGAATATGTTATCACACATCCCATTAAAGCTGCAAATGCGTTTGACGAGGCATGAATCTTGTATGTGGTCTCGCATTATCTTGTTGGAACACCACACCCTTTCTATTTATCAATTATCACCCCTCATCACAATACACAGAATTAGTCGTGGTATTGTCGGGAAAAATATCAATATAAACAATATCTTTGGTACCTCACCAAACAGACAACAAACCGCTTTATGGTGAGTATCGGTCTTCAAAGTGGCTTGAGCTGGTTCTTCTTTTTTTGACCTTGATCATTTGCGCTTAAAATTTTTGTAAACAAAACACCCACTTTTCGTCGCCAGTAACTATAAAATTTATCAGTCCTTCGACGTTTGATAAGCAAATCACAGTCGTTAATGCGATTAAGCAAATTTCGTTCTATAAAAACATGAACCCATTTGCTAACATTCAAAATTGATCCTTTTATGTGCTTGAGAGTGGTCACGTTAGACAAACTTTCAGCAATGTCTAGGGTTGTTCTTCGACGGTTTGCATCGGCCAATGAGTTTATTTTAGCCACACCGTATTCAAGAGGCCTTCTAGGACCTGGTGAATCAGCATAAAATTTTGCAAAATAAATTTGGCATTGGCGTTCTAAAATGGTGTTTTCGACGATCTTCTATATTCGATAGGGAACCAAAGAAGGTTGGGTTAGGTAAATAGGCTGATCATTCATGAGGCCACCTTGACTGCATAGTCGCTTGTCCGTTGTGCTGCTCAGAACGCCTAGGTATGGGTCACAGAACTCCTAGAGCCTGCTACGAATTTATTGAGTTGGCTAATATCTATTTCCGCTAATTGGCGAAAGCTGCGAATTTTTTAGATGTTTCCACCTCCAAAAATTTGCGGGACATTTTTTTTACAAAGAAGTCTTACTATATCAGTTGTTCAAATATATGACAGTAAAGTGAAAACCTCTATAAGAACAGCTGTTGTCATCAGAAGAAATTATTTAGTGAACTCCTCAATATATGCTTTTTATATATGAGCAAGAACAACAGAAATCTTAAACGTTGCCTACATTGAGGCTTAACTTATATTTTACCCGAGTCGCATACCTAAATGACTAAAAATTAGTTGAGACACATTTCTAAGCTATAATTAGTAAACATTTATGTATTTATGTTAGAAATAAATGCTTTTTTAGAGTTAAAGAACTTCTACTCTTTGAAATAAAGTAAAAAAATTAAAGAAATGACCAATAGACAAGACTATATTAGGTCGCAATTTTCATGGCAATTGAGATTTGGAGAAAGACTGGGTTGATTATACTAACTGAAGAATATTGTTGTAATTACAAAAAATAGTAGTTAAATATTATATTAAAAAAAGTATATTGCGACTTATAAAGAAACGGCAACTACTCTCCAAAACATATTCCACTCAAAATCATATCTTAAATAAAATTTTCGTCCATATTTCACCATTTATTCCACTTCTGACTAACAGCTGCTTAGAAAAGCAAAATGCATTTGCCTGCGCTGCCCTCGGTAATCTTTCAAGATGTTTTGAGCACAACTCGGGAACTTTCAGACAAAGTTCCGCCTGCGACGACAGCAATTGTGGAGCGTGAACATGTGTTGCATGCAGCACGTTGTCAGTAACAAAAAGCCATTGTTATCCTCATTGCCGCGGCATAATGTTTGGCCCATTTTGAACGCAGCGTTGCCACTTCAGGTTGTGTAGGCCAGTGAAATTTCCGTAATTTCTTACAGTCGCGCGGGTGTGTGTGTGTGCACACGCTCTCACTCACTTGCTTTCCACTTTTCCATGACTGAAATACGTGCTGTGGCGATGCAGTCATCGCCGTGTGGCACATTTCCTTATGTCATTTGTGGCAGCATCTTGTGCATATTCGCCATTACCGTTGCTGGTGCTGGCTGCCTGCCGGTGGGGCGCCTCGTTGCAGCGTATTTTCCGCCATTTCTTGCTTACTCTTGTCTTCTTCTTTCTTGCAACTCGTCTTCTTCTTCTTCTTACATAATTTTTGCGCTGTGGCACTGATTTTCCGCTGCATCTGTGCCCCACTTGTGTCAACGTCGGCCTCTTCGGGCGACGCAGTGTCTTCGGTGACATTTATAGGCGACAACTCACATCTTTTGTTTTTGTTAATGCAACAACACGTGCCTTTGTATGTGCCTACGTATGAATATATCTGTGTATGTGTGTGTGTGTGTGCTGTAGCGTTTCAATGCGTCGCGTGTTGAGCGTATGACACTGATTGTCGTTGTTGCGTCACGTGTCTGCTGTACATGCAACACTTTATTTAGCACCCCATTCCTCACCAACACTCCCGCGCGCACTAACGGTTTTGTCGCTTCATTGTCGCCAAATTCGCCACTGTGGCACGAAAATTCTCACTGCTGTGGCATGGCGCTCGCTGGCCGCGCCCGTCGGCTATTGAATGAAATGGAGCGTACGCTGCACGCTCAACTGCTGTCGTTGCTAGCAGCGCGGTGCGTTGGCAAGGGCAGATGCACGTTATTCACATCACTGTTGTTGTTCTTGTTGTTGTTCGGTGGGTGCTTTTGTTCACGCTGTCGCCGCTGTTGTCGCTTCAATTTCGATTTCATTCGAACGGAAGTGAATGTTACTTTTAATTATTTCCGCGTGCTCGCCCCGCGCACATCTTCCCAACGCTTGTTTTTGTTGTTTTAAAGTTGCATCACTTTTTATTTCTCTCTTTCTATTTGCGGTTGGCATATTGAGTGAGCGCGTGATTGCACGAGCTTGTAAGCTCGCTTGTTTGCATGACAGCTTCTATGTGTGTGTGTCTGTGTGTCAGTGTGTGTGTGGGTGGAGCGATTGTCATGTTGTTTGTAGCACTTAACACTTTAACAAATTATTTGTTTGTTCCAAATACTTTGCTGCAATCACGAAAAATATTTTTTTTTAATTTTTTATTCTTCTTTACAGATTGCCACAAAACGAGCTTGCGTGTTGCAGGAGGTTCTATTTGTTAGTTTTGGTAAGTGATGATAGTTTTTATATACTTTTTTTGACAAATTGTGTTTATTGCCACACTTTTGAACAGTACATCATAGATCAGCTGGATTTAATACCATCTGATCAAATTTGACCCAGACTGACATTTTCTTTTTAATAAAAAATTTTATTGTCGCCTTTAAAATAGGCTCCAACCCCAGATCATTCCAATGCATAATCCAATTTTATGTACATTTCTCATAATTCTTTTGATTACCTTTAGTGCCTTTAACAATTTTGTTTTGCTTCGGTTTCGGCTAACTTTTGGAGCACCATTCGCTGGATCGTTGAACAGTTTCGTTTTCATACTATAATATACTCATAAACCCACGAATTATAGCATAAAAATCAGCCCATAATTTGCATTGAGGACACTACGAAATTTCTGTTGGCAGAAAACCGTGAAGATTCCTTAAATTGTCTTTTTATCCAATCTAGTAATATAAAACAGGGAAATTAAGCGAATATTAGGAAGTGTTTTCATCCAGGACGACAGAACTTCCAGCCAGCGTAGCACCCGAAAAGGGGTGTATGAACTTTTATATTTCTCGCTGAATCTCTAGGTCACCTGTTCGTTTATATCGTCTTTCCCTTCTCTGCTTCCCCACGCGTGTACTTCGAACCCTCTAGACTGAGTGTTTTCATCCATTCGGACGAATGCGCAGCCGAACGCAGTCTGTTAACTCTTGAACTCTGTCTGTCGTTGTATATTTCGTCATAGCTCATCGTTCCATCGACTGCCGTATTCACCGTTGCCAATGCGCAAAGGACCATAAATATTCCTTTCTCTCGAAAACTCGTAACGCTGGCTTATCAGATGTACCTCTGCAGCGTATAGCAGGACGGGGATGGTGGGTGACTTATAGAGTTTTTTTTTGTTCGTCAAGAGAGGACTTTACTTCTCTTTGGAACTATGTTTCCAAATAGCGAAACTCAAAAGTTCGATTCGTGGAACGCGCCATGTGTTCATTGAAACTGTTAAGAAGCATTCGCTAAGGCACTGAAAGCTATGCCAGCCGAAGCTTTTAACAATTATATGAAAAATCGGTGGGATTTTTGTATCTATTCAAAAGGAGCCTATCAGATTTGAAAGGCGATAATAAAAATTTGCATTGAAATTGGAGAAAATGTTGCTTTTCTGTTAGTCCGGGTCAGATTTGATCAGTTGGGTTCAAGTTCGAGTCTGGAAATATTAAAAAGACGGTCGCAGTTTACAACGTAATGTTAAACTGCAAAGCTTATATCCTGTATAATAGATATTTTCATAAAAATCCATTAATTATTTGCTGTCCAAGTATTAGGGAAGGTAGCAAGATGATTGTCTATAGGATCTACTTTATCCAGAAGCATGGGAAGGTTTTCAAGAAATATTTGCAGCCTTACATTCAAGCTAAATAAAGCATAGATTTATTGTTTTATAAGTCAAAGTCCTGAGACGCGTACAGCACATCTGCGATTCTCTTCGTTGGGCTCAAACATATTGCCGCTTGGGTAGAGCCTCCAGACTGTAAGTTAAAATTCAGTGCATCCCGTTTTACGTACTCATAATCTTCAAAGACCTAACTCTACAAGTCACTCATCATCCCAGTTCTGCCATATGATGCAGAGGCATGGACGAGGACAACATTTGATGAGTCGGCCTTACGAGTTTTCGAGAGAAAAGTTCTGCGGAAGATCCCTTAACCTAAAAAACTTTTCACAATAAATTTTAATTAACGCTTAAGGGTTCTCTACAGTTTTGAAACCACTCCAAAGGTTGTTTGTCTACGACTCACACGGAGCTTTTCAATTTATTTCAGAGTAAATCTGCATTCAATTTTATTTCACTTAAGCAAAGCATAACTCCATGCCACACTCCACTCAAACATTCATTACACAGCAATGCACACTTCCATACCAACAACCATATATACAAATATATATATATTTACAATTTCAATTTCAATTCCCAACCAATCAAAGTGCGAGTATCGGCGCATCTATCAAAGAAATCTCAAATCAGCCACGCCGCATCTTTCACTTCCAAAGCCATGGAGACCATGGAGACGACACAAATAATACGAAGTATTACTAAAGTGGACTGCAATTTCGCTTTTCACCAACATGCGAAGCGGGTTTTTCCTCTGCAACTGTCTTCGAGTTGCTAGACGACGTGGCGCGCTTGAATGCACCACAACTACAGTAAGAACAAATATGGTAGGGGAAACCAGCTGAGACGTGACACTGCTGCTTTTGTTGCTATTGCTGTTGCTGTGTGATTGATTTTCAGCGCCAGCGGCATTTGTTCTTATTGCTGTTGCTGTTGTTGCGTTGTGCTACCATTCACCATTTGCCGCATTGCACCACTGAGACACATTTGCATCATTGCGCATTTAACCTCAAAGTTCGCTCGCTGCCACAGCTGACAGACTGACTAACGGACTGACGCTTACGAACTACTCTTACCGCTGGATTGACAGACGGACAACGGACATGTGCATGCTGTGACTGTCAGCCAGGTGGTCTGAGTGATGACTTTAGTCGCCTTCGTCGTCGCACTCGTCGCACTGGTGGTACGCTCTGAGCGCGATGATTGGTGACCGGTGGCATTAGCAACCTGCAACGTGCCACGGGGTTAATGCTTTGACACTAAAAGCCTAATACACACACACACACACACACATAAACACACATATTTATATGTACAGGGCGCTGTGTGGTGCACCTTACGCGTGCAACGCTTTGCCGACAACGCCGCGAACCGGTCATCAATCAGTGGCTGCTTGCCACAAGCAAGCGTTGAACGACGGCTTTCGAGCGACATCTAAAGTGCTGCTTAGTTTGCTGCTCAATCAGTCGACGCTGGCGCTGTGGGCAGCTTAAATGCGCTCGGGAAAAATGTCTTATCGGGGCATTTTACAAGGGAAATTGGAGATTTGTTGCGCTGTGCGGTGGCGTTGTGTCGAGCTGCTGGTTTTTTCACACCCACAACAAAGTAAAATGTTATCGTTTTTGTTCTGGTAACACACACCCACCGATATAGCGACTGTACATACGAACACCTTTCGATGTAGGTGAAGACGGTATTAGCTTGGCTTTCGTGCGCCAACGGCCAACCATTGGGTTCATAACGGTCACTGTGGGTGAGTTACTTGCACATTTTGTATAGCAACAACAATAGAAATAAAATAAAATGGCAATAAAGCAGCGCAAGCATATTAAAGCAAAGCATGAACACCTCTGCTCTTTGTATGGCACGGCAAGTCAAGATATCGGTCAAGAGGCCAACCGGTAATTGGTATTAAATTTAAGACATGTTGAGCTACAACAGCAGCAAAAAGGCGTAAATGTTAAGCAAAATTGTTGTTTATTTATATTTTAGTGTATAATGGCACCGAAGGTGGTCCTAACCTAGAAACTAAAAAAACAATGTTCGAAGTTGAAGTTTTGAATTGAATACATCTTACTGTGCTGAATATCAACTTTGGGCTTTGATTCACTTAATGATTTTTTGCGACTGCAAAGTTAGTAAATTATATTTACAGGATTGATTCTTTTGGCACCGATTTTGATTTGGCTGCAATATCAAAAGCATGTCTTCTCACTTTAATTTAATTAAAAACCATTTCTTTCTTTTCAATTTTGAAGCTTTAAGAGATTTTGTAATTTCTTAGCAGAATTTTTATTACTTCGACACTCTTAGGCAATATTGAGTCTTATTGGTAACCCCTAGTTAGGCTTTAAGCTTTCCTGAGACGCGTACAGCACATCTGCGATTCTCTTCGTTGGGTTCAAGCATGTTGGCGCTTGGGTAGAGCCTACAATCTGCAAGTTGAAATTCAATCCAAACTGTTTTACGTACAAATAATCTTCAAAGACCTTACTCCAAAAGTCACTCATCATCCCAGTTCTCCTATATGATGAAGAGGCATGGACGAGGACAACATCTGTTGAGTCGATGTTATGAGTTTACGAGAAAAAAGTTCTGCGGAAGTTTTATGATCATTTGCGCAGCGGTAACGGCGAGTACCGCAGTCGATAAAACGATGAGCCGTACGAGTTATACCACGACATTGACATAGTTCAACGAGTTAAAAGACAGCGGCTACACTGGCTAGGTCATGTCGTCCGAATGGATGAAAACACTCCAGCTCTGAGAGTATTCGACGCAGTACCCGCCGGGGGAAACAGAGGAAGAGGACCAGGTGGAGAAGGACCTGGTTGCGCTTGGAATCTCCAGTTGGCGCCAAACAGCGAAAAGGAGGAACGACTGGCACGCTGTTGTAAACTCGGCTATAACCGCGTGAGCTGAGTCTACGCTAGTGAAGAAGAAGAAGAATATTCTCGACATCCTTATTTTATACCTCCTTCGACTTCCCATCTGTCGACTAACGGATTGTTAGTGTTTAGCAACGCAAAATTGTGAGCCGACAAGTCCATCGACCACCCTTGAGGCTGCGGCTTAATGTCTTCATTAAAAGATCTTGCTGTTCGCTTTGAAAAGCGAGGTGAGGATCGTCATTTAAAGTAACTTTAGAATTCCGCGTATATTTAAGCTGGTTTCTGTTATTAGCGAAAGCTTAATAAGCTTAAACTTTGTTAAAATGCTATGTGAGTCGCAAAAACTAAGAATCGCTACTAAATCTTTTCGTTTTCGAGAGTCCTGTGAAGACTTAAGCATACTCTTTAGTAATCTGTCGATAGTTTTTACTTTCAGATTTCCATCTTTATGAAGTTAGCTGTACCTCTTTGTTAATTTAGTTGTTATACACTCCCGGGCTGAGAAGAGTTTAAGCTACAATCAGTGGTGGTTTTCCTAAAATTAAAAAGCGTTACTCTGATTAAACAATTGATTTCGTCTCACTCTATTTTGAGTGGTTGGCAAATGACGCTGTTTGTTTTCTGAGATACTACGTATATTGGCTTTGCTTCGCGTTAGTTCGTAAAAGACCATGTATTATTTCAAGTCAGGTTCTATTGTCGATTTCTTAGAATGGATTCATACTTGAACCATTAGAGATAGTGCTTCGTGAAGCCAGAAAAGTTTCAAAATTGATCTCTTATAAATATTGACAATCAGTCATAATGACGGCTATGTGCTAGTAAGATGGGTGTAGTTATTGAAAAAAAAGTTGATCTTATTTCTTAGACGAGGTATTATACCATTTTTAGGACGATCTACTCGAGTTAATATGTTGGTTATCATTGTCTCTCTCATAAGCTCTCAGAAAATCCCCAGCGATATCATCTCATCTCATTCACCATAAGTTCAGATATTTTTAGAAATAACTACGCCGTCTTCGGTTCTTTTTTGATTTTTCGTCTTGTGGCCATACAAGACAGTTTGGCATAAAGTGTCTGCTTATGAATTCCCTCCATCTGTTGACTAATAAAACAAGTTTAAATACACAAGAATATAACCCTCTCAATACAGCGCAACCGCAAGACACAGTAAGCACGTACTCTTGATCGAGAACTGGTTTTTGCAAAAATTTTCTGCTTCGCAGGTAGTTGGAATTTAAAAAATCTTATGCTGCTGTCAATTTCACAGTCGCATTCATAGTGTATTTTTTCAGGTTGCAGCAATGCTTACGAATATGCGAATGTATGTGCACCATAACCTAAATATTCAGGCGCAATAAAAACGAAATATCGAACATGTTTTGCGAAAATGCTGATCTCAGAAATTCATTGATACATTCTTGCATTTTTTATTCGCTAAATTATACACATATGTTGCAGGTAAAAATTTAGTTGAAATGCTTTTGTGAGATTTCAATTTGATTTTAGGTTTTATAAAATTGTTCTAACTATCAAAAGGTGGAATATATTATGATGAAAGCGTTTATCTTTTTTAATGTGATTTCGTAAAAGCTTTTTGGGAGCTTTTTTTTTGGTTGGAGCTTTTACCTCGAAATTATAGAATGCAATTTTTTACCGGATTCTGGAGAAGAATTTTTGAAGTCTATTGTTTTTCGAATGAAAGCTTTCGTTTGCGTTACATTCTCTTGAGTTAAAGGGCGTTGATATTGTTGATCCCAAAAAACTTCTAAGATTTAACGTGATTTCGTAAAAAGCTTTTTGGGGGTTAGAGCTTTTACTTCGAAATTATAGACTGAAGTTTTGTATCCTATTTTGAAGTACTTTTGCAGTTGAATGTTTTTAAAACATATTAACCATCCACATTTAAGATTTTACCCAAAATGTTATGGAAAATGTAATATTAAATTATATTACTTACTGAAAGTTCATACGAAAAAGCTTTTATGCGGTTAAGCGATTTAAGGAAGCTTTTTTTGGACTTTTAAAACTTGTAAAAAATATGTTTTAGAGCTTTTTTTTTACTTTTCTCAAATCTTTGCTTAAAGCTTTTAAACGTGTGAGATTTCAACTTAATTGCCATGAAATAAAATTTAATATGATTACTTGCCTAAAACTTTGAAGAAAACGCTTTTATAATTTAATGCAATTTTACGGAACCTGATTTTCACTTAAAAAGTCCTGTCATAAAATTTTATAAAAATCTCAAACTGTTATGAAAAGTTTTAATGGGCTGCATAAAAGCTTTTTTTTTGGAGCTTAGAGCTTTCAAAACGTAAGAGCTTTCACCTAAAAAAGTCTGACATAAAATTTTAATAAAAGCTTCAAGGAGCTTAAAGCTTTTTAAATGTAGGCGTCAGAGCTTTCATCTAAAAATTCATAAAATTAAAAAATCGAATAAATGAAACTTGAACTAAGTTGCACCCAAAATGTGGCGTTCTTTCAAACATGCACCATTACTTTTAAGCAGCAAAACAAAGAAGTAATGCTGCAAAGAAAAGAAGAAAGTGACGCATGCCAAAGAAATGCTGCAAAGACGCCTGTAGAGAGCAGAGCATGAGAAAGAAAGTTAACTTTGATTTATTATGACAAAGCACAGCTGACAGCGGTAGCCAAGCAGCAGCAAAAAGACGCACGATGCAAGCTGTAACTGCAACAACAAAAGACAAGTCGAACACGATCGGGCGACTTGCTCGAGTTTTATTACAAGAATAACTTTAATATAAATGGGAAGGTATGTTCAAGTGTGCGTGTGTGTGTATGCATGCTTTGCTCACGCTGCGCACGTGTGACGGCACATTGATTTATATGTATGTTGTTACAAACATATGTATGTATATCTCTAAATGTTTGTATGTACATTTAACCCATGCGGCGCACTAATTTGCCGCCAACAGCTTAAAATGGCTCATAAATGTGAAATTGTTACTACTTTGGCTGTCAACTTGCCACAAAAGCATTGATCATAATTGCTGCTGGCAACAAATGTGCCACGAGCTGTTAAGCGGATTTTATTTCAAGAAATATTTTACAATGAAATGTGACTTTTAATGAAGTGCGCTGCCTTATTGGTTGCGCTTTGCTTTGAAAAATATTAAAAAAATTAAAAAAAAAAATATTGAAAACAAGGAAAAGAAACAAATTTCGGCAGCACCGAAGCTATAATACCCTTCACAGATGCCCTTCTTATGGTATAAAAGATCTTTATCTTGATTTCGAGCGATCAGTTTGTATGGCAGCTATGTCCTATAGTTGCCCGATTTGAACTATTTTTTCGGAAAATATAACGTTACCTTAAAAAATAATTCGTGCTACATTTCGTGAAGATAACTCGGTAAATAAAAAAGTTTTCCATACAACGACTTGATTTTGATCGTTCAGTTTGTATGGCAGCTATATGCTACAGTAGTCCAAACTAAAAAATTTCTTCGCATATTATACTGTTGCTTTAAAAAATACTTCGTGCCAAATTTCGTGCAAATATCTTGTAAAATAAAAAAGTTTTCCATACAACGACTTCATTTTGATCGGTCAGTTTGTATGGCAGCTATACGCTACGGTAGTCTAAACTAAAAAAATTCTTCATATAATATACCGTTGCTTTAAAAAATACTTCGTGTCAAATTTCGTGAACATAACTCGGTAAATAAAAAAGTTTTCCAAACAACGACTTCATTTTGATCGTTCAGTTTGTATGGCAGCTGTATGCTATAATAGTCCGATATTGGTGATTCCAATAAATGAGTAACTTCTAAGGGAGATAAGAAAGGAAGATATCTCAAAAATTGAAGTATCTGAACTTTCTTTCTGGTTGAAGTGAAGCAAAATTCGAGGCAGAGCTTGTATACCTTGTTCAGGGAATAAAAAAATATCACAATTATTGGCCTGCAATGTTCTTCAATAAAGTATATGATGCTGTAAATACCTATGTACATACATATGTCTGTATATGCCCATTTATCTCATTCACCTCTCACGACTCTTTGACAATAACAATGACAGTGCTTTCGTGCAGCGCTTAAATGCTAAAAGCAGCCAATTAATTTTTGAATTTTGCCCACAATATATTATTTCAATAAACTGCAAGCGCTCACAGTAATATTTATGCATACTTATGTATATGATGTATATGATGTGTGTGTGTGTGTTTGTATGTATGTTTTTTTTTGAATGAAATGCCACATAACCCGCAATTTGTACAAACTCTTTGGCATTGTCCGCTCCTGGCGAAATCAATCGAGTGAAAGTAAAGCTGGCAATTTTTCGCATTTTTTTTGACATTTTTATTGTTGTTGTTGCATGCATTGTTGTTGTAATTTTAAATGAACTGTCATCGTCATTCATTGCGTAGCTTATTTATTGTTAACAGTAAATTGGCCGTATGAAATGGCGGCGCAAACATACTCACACACCAACAAACACACTCATACACAGTTACATTGCTGCATACATATTTACATACATACAATTGAGAGCCTCAACATTTATGCGCATTTAAAGTTGATTTCGCTTGTTGTCGCAACCGTCGCGAAGCGCCGAACAACACGCTGTTGGCTGCCACTTGCCGCTGCCAACGCATCGCCCTTTAAGTTGATGGCCATCAAATTGTAATAAATCAACACAGTTGAACTGCGGCTCGAGTCGACGATCTGCTCGAATGCGCTTGAGTGTCACTCAAGTGTCAATTTACAAGCAATTGCGGTTGCCATGTCCCCCCCCCCCCCCTCAGTCCCTTACCATCTTACTCTACTTTAAGTTGTTGTTGTTTTTACAATTGTTGTTGTCGTGCTGCTGAGCGGCTGCAGCTAGTCGGCTCATTAAGTTGACAATAATAGTACTGTTGTTGTTGTTGTTGTTTATTGCACACATATGTAGTTGTTGTTGTTGCAATCAATTGCAACGTGCATAAGGATAACTCTTATATGCCACAGTGTTATGCGCCTTTATTTTATGGCACTGAGCTGGGGAAAAAACGTTGTTGCACGCAAACATACGTGCATACATAAGCAGTATTACAGGTGTGCGTGTATGTATGTCTCTTTGATATCGCAGTTCGTCGGTGTCATATGTCAGCCTCAAGGGAAGTTCTTAGTTTAATTGCTACCTTAATAAATCAAGTCGAACTCATAATAAATTAGTTGAGCAACACAAAAAAAACAACGTACATACATACATACATATGCTATTTGTATGATACAATGAATATACATATATGTAAGTATATGAAAAAATGGATTATAAAACATTTCTCCGATTTTTATTTAAAAGAACTGAGAATTCCTTAACTTAGCAGAAGCAAAAAAGAAAATTCAGTGGACATCCAATTAGACGAAACTTCCTTCATCTTAAAACATAAAGTTTTATATCTTGATATCGACTTTTGGAACTTGAAATAAAGTGTGATCCATTTCGGGTTCCCTAATTTTTTTAAGGAAAACCACAGCAACTTCCAATTTAATGGGGAATGTTTGTTATAATTCAAAAGAACATTCTTTGGCATTTACTTTTTGAAGATTATCTCTTTCAAATGCTGGCCGCGGCTACGTCTCTGATGGTCTATCCGCTGAGTTTGACTTTCGATGGCTCGTTCGAGCATTTCGACTGGTAACTGGCGAATAACACGCGTGATGTTTTGCTCCAAGGCCTGAATCGAAGCGGGATTGTCCGCATAGACTTTAGACTTTACATATCACTACAGGAAAATGTCTAACGATATGATATCATATTACCATGATGGCCACACGACCGGGCCAAAACGTGAAATTATCTGCTCACTGAAGTGTTCTCTCAATAAATCCATTGATTGATGTGATGTTTGAGAAGCGGCGCTATCTTGTTGAAACCAATTGTTGCCGAGATCACGAGTTTCAATTTCTGGCATCAAACAGTTGGTTAACATGGCGCGATAACGATCGCCATTGATGGTTACGTTCTCATCGGGATCAGTTTTGAAGAAATATGGATCGATGAATACATGGGCCCACAAACCACACCAAAACGTTGTCTGTTCTGGATGAAGCGGCAGCTTTTGAACTTCTTCAGGTTGGTCTTTGTTCCAAATGTAGCAACTTTTCTTGTTTACATACCCATGGGTGCAGAAATGAGCCTCATCGCTGAACGAAATTTGGTTGGAAAACGTCGGATCTTCTTGCAACTTTTCAAGATACTATGGAGCGAAGCAATATCGCTTGGAAAGGTCGAGGGCCTTCAGTGCTTGCATAAGCTATATTTTTTACTCTTTCAATTTAAGATCTCGGCATAAAACATGCAAAGTCCTTCCATACGTCAGACCGAGTTGCTGCGATCGGTGCCGAATTCTCCACGGTCTTCGTGTACACTCTCAGCTACGGCTGCTATATTTTCTTCACTTGCCATAGAAACGCCATAGAAACTAGAAAAGAAACTTTAATTGCAATCAATGTTTGATGGTTACATCAAAAAGTAGCTATTATTTTTGTTAAAAATTACCGTTAATGAACAAACGCAAAAGAAGTATCATAGCTAAGAGAAAAGCAATCAAGGCGATAGGTTTCGCCATTATCGATTGACTTTCAAATGGCAACAATTAATCACAAACGCTCGCCGGCGGTGCAGGTGCAGCACGCTCAAACCTGATCACTCGATTGAAGGCACAACAACAAAAGCAAAACATCAATAAATCAACAAAAACGTCAAAAAGTAATAATAATTGAATAGCTCGAAAAGTGCACAGCAATCAAAGCAAAGCAATAGCAACAAAAACAACAATAATCAAAATCATTAAAGCGCACAGCACTCGGCGCAGAACTAAGCTCACTCGCCGCAAAATCACAATAAAAACAATGCTGATT
This sequence comes from Bactrocera neohumeralis, assembly GCF_024586455.1. Taxonomy (NCBI): domain Eukaryota; kingdom Metazoa; phylum Arthropoda; class Insecta; order Diptera; family Tephritidae; genus Bactrocera; species Bactrocera neohumeralis. The sequence continues at coordinate 51,070,746 of NC_065919.1, forward strand.
TTTCTTAATTTTATTTTCGAACTTATTGTTATTGTGTTTGCATTCGCTACGGTTGAATGGATGTATGGCGCGATTGTTGGCGGCGGTCAAAGGGGAAGGGGATGGCGTCGAGTATTCAAGTGCGCGCCGTGAGCGCGCCATTGTTGTTGTGGAAACGGGCGGTGCCGAGTGGCCTTAGCAGTGTGCATTTGACTCGACTCTTTGTGTGGCGGTCGCCGAAATCATCAATAGAAAGATGAGGGGTGAATTACAAAACAAAAACAAAATGAAATAAAGTAAAAAGTAAAAAAAAAAATGATTTGAAATTTGTTTTCATTCACTATTTTGTTTTCGCAATGAGCACTTTTTTGATTCGCCGCATAAAACATGTTTTGTTAATCGGTCACAGGCGTTTTTTTGTTGTAAGCAGCGCATAAAAAGCTGCAGCGGCCAACGCTGAGTGAAAGGTGTGGCAAGCGTAATGGCGCTGCTGCATGCCAAATGTGAGGAAATTTTCAAATAATTACAATCAATAAAAAATGTAATTTGTGAAACGTGCCGATCTCAATTTACGAAGAGAAATTAGTAGTTCGTGCGATAGCCTGCACTCATTCTCTATGAAACATGTAAGGTAGCGCTATGTTCGTGTGTAACCAAACATTTCATACTTCTGCTATTTGCCAGGATAAAAGCTAGGGAAATACCTTCAGTTGCGCAAAGTTTGTAAGTTATACGGGGTCTAGGGAAAGTTTTCACCCGATTTTGTCCATTTAAGGCAGAAATGTGCACCTTTGTTAAAACAACAACGTTTCCCTCAATTTTTATTAAAATAACTCACATTTGACGATATAAGCGGTACAAAGCCAATCGGAAGTTCGACAATCTTTATATTAGCTACATGGAGTTTAAGGAATGTATTAAACCGATTCAATTAATTTTTGGCATATATATATACATACAGGGTTTGTCCGGAAAGTAATAGGACTGAGTCGATTTAAAAAAATTTATTGAACCAATCGTTACAATTCTTTAAAAACTTTCAAAATAGGCTCCTTCTGCGTCGATCCAGCGCTGCCATCGCAATTTCCAAGCACTGAAGGCGTCATCGAAGGCATTCTCCGGAATAGCCTTGAGAGCCGAGGTGCATGCTGCTTAGATCCCCTCTGTCGTCTCAAAATGCTTGCCTTTCATTGGCCTTTTCAGGCAAGAAAACAAAAAAGTGCGGGGGGGCCACATCTGGGCTGTAAGGCGGCTGCGGAAGCGTTGGAATGCCGACCTTGGTTAGGTAGTTGCTCACAAGAAAGGCGGTGTGAGCCAGGGCGTTGTCGTGGTGCAACTTCCAATCGGCTGCGATGTCTTGTCGAACCCGAATGACCCTTCGTTTGAGACTCTTGAGGACTTCCTCGTAAAACTTGACGTTGACAGTTTGTCCAGGAGGAAGAAATTCATGGTGGACAATGCCTTTGATGTCAAAAAAGACAATGAGCATCGTTTTCACTTTGGATTTGTTCATGCGGTATGTGGAGATTCGGTTGCAAGAATAAAAAAAATATAAGATTATCCTAGTTTTAAAAGTTTTTTATAGGAAGCCAAAATATTTGCGACAAAACTTCCTTTATGACTCCGCCGACTCCATCACACTAAAGGAACAAACTTAAAACTCTTAAATATGCTTTGTCAATACATGGTGATCCAAGTAGAGACACTTCTTTCAATAGCCTTTTTTGACAGATCACGCGTGAATTCTGTACTGTTATTCGTCCAATTTTCTCACGAAAATTCACATTCTGTAAATAATGTGTTTCGCACGCTGCGCTCAACTTATGGTCAACATAATCGGCCTACTGAGCGTACTATTTCCAAAATCTGAAGACCCAGTATTCCTTTTTGGATAACACTCGACAGAAGAGACCATGTCCAGCACGCAGTAAAGAAATTATAGCAAACGTAGATAAGAGTTTACTCGAAGACCGTCGAATCGACGCCGCTCGCGGCAACACGGACTGCGTTTGGACCGACTTGGCGCATTTTACGTCGAGATCTTAAATTAAAAGCATACCAAATACAACTTGTGCAAGAACTGAAACCGCTCGACCTTCTTAAGCGACACCGCTTCGCTCTATCGGCTCTTGAAAAGTCCAAGAAGGTTCGACGTTTACGAACAAAGATTTTGTTTTAACATTTTGTTTTAAAATTGGTAAAACTTTTAACGAAACGTTTCAATTGATGAAACAAGTTTATGGCGCTGATTGCCTATCCCGCAGCGTCCCGAGTGGTTTCAACGTTTTTAAAGTGGTCGTGAGGACATAAATGACGATCAACATGTGGGCCAATCAAAATCCGTGATCACCGGAAATTCCAACGAAACTGTGCGTGAATTCATCAAAAATCAGACGAAATCATCATTGAAATTCGTGGAAATGGAATTGAACATCTCCAAAACATCGATTTATCGCATTTTGACCGAACATTTGTGCTTATGAAAGGTGTGTGCACGGTTTGTTCCGCACAAATTGACTGACGACCAAAAATTGCTCAGAATCCAACATTCGAAGGACCCCTTCTGACCGATTATTTGACCAAAAATCACATTTTAACCATTAACCACTCCCCATATTCACCTGATATAGCACCGTGCGACTTCTTCCTTTTCGGAAAAATGCATTTGCCCATGAAAGGAAAGCATTATGCAGACGTAGAGGCCATTCAAAAGACTTGCACCGTCATACTGGCGGCCATACCGGCCAACGAGCTAAAACACTCGTTTGACATGCTTTTGGACCGTGCATAAAGCTGTATTGAAGCAAAAGGAGACTATTTAATTTTGCCGAAAAAACCATTTGTTCTGTTTTCTTTTTGTTAAAGTCCTGTTTACTTTGAGAGAATACTGGGCCGGTCGATTGGCCATCACATCGTTAGACTTTTTTCTGTGGGGATATGTGAAGGCTAAAGTCTACGCGGACAATATCGTTTCGATTCAGGCCTTAGAGCAGAATAGCACGCCTGTCATTCGCCAGTTACCAGTCAAAATGCTAGAGCGAGTCATCGAAGGTAGGCTCGGCGTATGGACCATCTGAGACGTAGGCGCGGCCGACATTTGAAAGAGATAATCTTCAAAAACTAAATGCCAAAGAATGTACTTTTGAATGATAACAAACATTCCCCATTAAATTTGAAGTTGCCGCGTTTTTCCTTCTTGACAAAAAGTTTCCTATCTATGTTTATAATATTTTATATTACAAAATTGTAGATTTAATAATAATATTTTATACGAAATCATACTCTTACAATAAATAGCGAAATATTAATTCATTTCGAAAAACCGATTACTTTTATAATAATGAATATTGTTCTCTTTACAGATTATTTTTCACACTTCATGAGACGGTGATTCATTACACTTAAAAGGTACGTCTAATTTATTTATTTTTTCGAACTCGTTTTTTACCATTTTTGGAAGGAAATTCAAACTAATTTGAATATATACCGTTATTTTACACATTTGTATGCACCAAGTGGCCCACATCTACTATATTTACAAATTGTGTCCGCAGCTGATGATGGAAAATGTAAACAAAATCACCGATTTTTAAGCACAAATATTTATCAACCTGAATTTCGGCCAAAGAAAGCAATTTCACTCAAAATGTGTAAAATTGAAAAAAAGAGGAATAAATTTACATTCACGCTTCATTGTGTGCCACAGGGTGCGCGAACATTTAGTTGAGGTGTTGCATATGTAGGTGCTCACAAATATACATATATATGTATTTATATATGTATGTTAACGTCTGTATATAATGAATATGTTATATATGGGCTTTAATGCCTACCAGCGCACGCTTGCTCGGCTTTTGTGAGCTGTTGTCGAATGCCTTCGCACAAATTTATGGTAATTACAGTTAAGTGGAAAAATTTCAATGGCCAGCAACAATGTAAGCTGGTCTGCCATAAATGAGAAGCGCATAAACAAAAGTTGAAATATATGCCCAATTTCGTATGGGTGACTTGTACTGCACGCCCAATCGTTCACGCATACAAATACACATGCACACATACGCACACATATAAGTGAAAATAATTTATACAAATCAGGTCCCCAAAAAGCTACAATTTCTCACGAGTCGCGTGTACAACAAGTCCATATGTTGCATGCCGCATACAAAATACATTTTTGACAGACAATTTGCTGGTGGCTGGCTGGTGGACAGCACAACAAAACGACGCTGTTGTTGTTTGTTTGTTGCTTTGCATTTGTTGTTTTGCTGTTGGTACTCGCTGTTGATAGTAAAAGTTATTGACATAGTTGTCATGCATGTACGTGTATGTGTATGTACGTATGTGTTTTTGTTATTGTTGTAACTTTCTTTTTTGTGTGTCTGACAAGCGAACTGCATTTGTACAACTTTAAATGTTGTCCAACGCCCAGATAGCGACTTATGTGATTAGGCACGCAAGTAGATACATACTTACGCACACTCATACATACATACATACATACATACACAAAAACATTTACCAATATTGTTACATACATACATATTTATTTACTAATTACAAAAATAGCGCTCAAATTTCTTTTCGTGTTGTTGTTGTCTAATGCATTCAATAGGAAAAACGCTGAAATTTCTTCACAAAAAATATTTTCAGATAAGCGTCTGAGCACTTAAACACATAAACGAGTATAATAATGGGTTGTCAAAAAAGTCTTGCGGTATTTTTATTTAATTTTTTTTTTTTATTTAAATTGAAATGAATTTTTGATGACTCAAAGCTCTTGACCGATGCTACGGCTTTTGCCGGTGTGTTGTTGTTCGACGACTAATGCATCTCGATAGAACGAAAACGTTGAAAATGCGGTGGAAATTTCTTCCATAAACTGCACAAAAAATATTTTCTTTATCGTAGTTGTACTGTAAAATATGCCGTATTTTCTTTTTATTTTGCTCCATGTTTGCGACGCTATAACTCACGAATGACTTAAAAGAAACGATTATCAATCAAACACGTGTTAGCGCGTGAAATGAGCTTTTAAAAAAGGTATAGCATGACCCGATGCGACGAGCAGTCACTGAAAGCAAGTTTCCTGGTTCATTTCCATATGTTTTCAGTAGAACCTAATAAGTGATCTAGTGACTGATGTCTAAAACATAATAAAATTATGGAGAGGACACTTCTCAGCCTACTGAATAGAAATTCCCCAATCGATGACGATGGAGCAGACGTTCTATTGCCCGACCATGCAGAAGTTCGAATAGCAATTACTTGTCTGAAGAACAACAAAGCTGCAAAGGCTAAAACTAGAACTACGCGCTTTCAGCGCCAACTAGCGAAAATACCGCAAGACTTTTTTGACAACGGAATATATACATATATACAGAAATATTAGAAAATAAGAAAAAACTTTAACTTCGGCTACACCAGAGCTATAATACCCAGATGAATTTGTATGGCAGCTATATGCTATAGTGATCCGCTCTGAGAAATTTGTTTGAAGATTGCACCGTTACGTCAGGTTAGGTTAGTCTGGTAGGCTTACTAGGTCCATTAACTAATTTTAACAGACTTTGTGGCCTCACTATCGATACCTCATCATAACGTGGGGACCCGAGATGCTTACAGCGTAGTCTTGCCAATGCGGAACAAGTGCACAAGAGTTGCTCCATTGTTTCCCTGGTGCTTTGATCTAGATACATTTCCTGCAGTCTTCTCGATCTGTCAGCCCCATTGAGCGGACAGTGACCAGTTAATATTCCGATCATGTTCCTACAGTCTCTTCTATTGAGTGCCAATAAGAATTTTTTGTACTTCCGATCTACCGTTTTGACATGACTTTTGCAGTTTTGCACCTAGGTAGCTCGTTCCATTGGTTTTTAACTTTTTTTACCATGCTTCTGTCTAGATCGTCGTATAGACAATGCATGGGTTTCTCAATGTTGATCACGTTTCCGGGTGTTAGCAGCAGTTTGCTGTCAAAGACTACCCCAAGGTATTTGATGTGGTCCTTGAGAGATAGTTGTGTTCCATTTATCGAAGCGAAACTCCATAGAGAAATTTTGTTCTTTCTTGTGAACACAAGTAGATCGTTTTCACAGTTTCCCCAGACCCGCTTGCGATGCGCAATTCTGGACTGTTTTGACAGTGGTGGCCATTGCCTTTCAAGTTCCTCCACCTTGCGGAGTACCTCTACAGACTTACTTGATCATACTAGAGTCGTTCCATTATGTCCTTATCTTTCTAGGGGTCAAGTGGCTTTTGATCCAGCGTCGTATAGCAGGATCAACACTTATTGACTGGATACTATTAAGAATAGACTACGTAGAAACTTTGTTGAACGCTCCAGAAATATCCAGGAATGCTCCAACAGCATATTCCTTATATTCAAGAACCCTTTCGATATTAAATACCATATTAAATAAGGAGTGCAGTCTCTACAGATCTGCCTTTCGTATACCTGTAAGCATGCTGTGCCTTGGATAAACTTCTAGGAAGCGCTGCGCCACTAATGAGCATGTCCAAGATTTTCATAGCGTTTTCAGTTAGAAGGAAATTAAGCTTATAGGCCTAAACTCTTTCGAGGAGGTTGGGTGGTTGCTTCCTCCTTTCGAATTTCATGCATAACCCTAAAATCGCGATGCACCGTTGCCTTGGACAATATTCTGTACCAAATTTTGGAATGCCGTATCATCAGATAAAAAAATTTTCCTCATATGGACTTAATTTTGACCGCTCTGTTTGTATGTGTGTTAGCTATATGATATAGTGGTCCTATAGTAAGCAGCTTCTTTGACAAGGAATGGATACGTGCAAAAATTCAGAATGATATCTCAAAACCTGAGAGATTACTGTATGAACTGATAGACAGGCGGACAGAGAAGGTGAACATGGCTGAATCGACGCAGCTCGTCATTTATACGAGTATGTATATTTTATAGGGCCTCTGACTTTTCTTTTTGAATGTAACAAACATCGTGACAAACTGAATAAACCCTGTGCAGGGTATAAAAAAATGTGGTATGGAGACAATGGAAGAAGCTCAAAAGTTCAATAAAATAGCCGTAAAACGATAAGAGTCATAAAATTGTATAAAATATGAGCTGCGTTAAGCGGGCGTGTGGCACGCACACATGTATATATAAGCAGTCTTTTTTGGTCTCGCCTTTAAGTGCAATAAGCTAAAGGTCAATGCAGTAAACTGAAAGCTTTTAATGCTTATCACAAATTTGATGCGAAGACAATGTGAAAATATGCTTTGTTGTTGTCATTTCACGCTTTAAAGCTCACTTTCGTGTTAAAGGCAATATCAAGTGCTTTAATATCTACAGTAAAACCTCCATAGAATGGACAACAGGATGTTAATTTTAATAAGCATAACTTTTTCGAATAATGAAGTGGCATAAAAATCTTTTCTTGAAACTAAAAACTTGTTTATATATTTTTTTATATTTATTATTAGTCTCAGAAATCCAATTTTTCACACAAAGAGCCTTGCTTCGATAGACATTGACGTGCTTGACTTCACTCTGTAAGCTTGAGTCTGAGCTATATTTTTAACTAAAAATCAGTAGGCTCTTAAGCATATTTTAAATACCTTTTTCGCAGGCCTTTGGGCAATTAAATATTCAATCAATATATTCTATATCGGTGTAATAAATTTTATACGCCCTGAAACATGCTAGAAAAACGTTGCCTACATTTCGGAGTCGTGTATAAAAATTAAATATATCAAGGCATACCTCTTTGCTGGTACTCAGTTATGCATTTTACAGTACCATTAGTGGTTTTTCTGCTGGCTTGGCATATTTACGGTACAATGTCACTTAGTATATCATGCATTTTTGGGTTCTTCGGCCAACCTTCTTTATATAACAAAGTAACCTCAAATCTATCTCCGGGTTAAGACTCACATTTCGTGTTTATCCTACCGTCCACATTCAAATTTGTTCAGGCTTTCCTTTATAAATTTGTCGTTATTTTGTTGGCATCTGAATTTTTCCTCAGGAAAGGCGCTTTTGTTTAAGAAATCGGGAAAATGAGTCTGAAAAATATTTTTTAAGCTTTTAAAATGATTCAACAAAATCTTTTTTATGTTAAAATGAGTTTTTGATAAATTTTTTTTATAAGTAATGACCGAAATTTAAGCGTTTAAGGGAATTCTAATAAGTTTTTTAATAAAAAAAAGTATTTTTAAAAAAAAATGTTTTTAAAATTACTATTTGTACAATTTTTTGTATTTAAAAATACAAATTTATAAGCATTTAAATAACACAATTATTTTTTTATTTTTTAATAAAAAATAATTTTTTTATGATGTAAAATTATTCTTTCAACATAATATTTTTTTTTATATTTTACATATTAATATTTTTCCATTGAAAAAGTTATTTTTCAAAGGAATGTGTTTTATAATCTTTTACAGTGAATATTTGTTACATTTTTTTGTAAATAATAATGGAAATTTATAAGCATTTAGGGGTATGGTAATAATTTTTAATTTTTTTATTTAAAAAAATATTGCTTTAAAAATTTTGATTTATAGGTTTTTAAGATGATTATTTGTAAAAAATCTTTTTTATTTAAAAATAGAAGTTTATGAGCATTTAAGAAAAATTTGTTGTTATTTAAAAAATTGTTTATAATAATTTAAATAGGTATTTAAATTTGTAAGCTTTTAAAGTTATAATTTGTTCAATTTTTTGTTAAGAAAAAGAGTGGGAATTCGTATGGAATCAAAACATGTAATTATTTTTTTTAAATATTGTTTTATAAAAAAATTAGGTTTTAAGATTTAAAAAATTATTATTTCTACAAAATCTTTTTTCTTTATAAAAAATAATTAAAAATATGTTAAAAATCAATGTTTTTTTTATGAAAAAGTGAAAATTTATAAGCATTTAAGAAAATTAAGTTATTAATTTTGAATTATTTTCAGAATATTTAAATTTATAAACTTTTAAAACTAAAAGCGTTTAAAAAATAAAATTATTTTTTTTTTAATTTTGTTTTATACTATATAATTTTTTTTTATATTTTAAAATTATTATTCCTACAAAATCGTTTTTCTTTGCAAAAAATTAAGTTTTTAAGCTTTTAAGATAATAATTTGGTCAACATAATTTTTTTTTATAGAAAAGTAAAAGTTTATAAGTATTTAAAGAAATACAGTTATTATTTATTAATTATTTTATTAACAAAATAAAATTGTAAGCGTTAAAAACTATTATTTGTTAATTTTTTTTATAAAAAGTATAAATTTCGAAGCATTTAAAAAATTATAATTTTTTTAATATATAGTATTATAGTTTTTTGAAAAATTAATTTTTTAAAATTTTAAATTTATGTCTTCTATAAAATCTTCTTTCTAATAATAATTAAATGTTTAAGCTTTTAAGATACTAATAATAGTATAATGTTTTTGTTTATAAAAAGTAAAAATATTCTTAAAAGTTAAAGTATTAAGCTTTTAAAAAAATAGTAAAAATTTAAAATATTTACTTATATTAAAAATATAAAAATAATTTAATTCTAATTTTATATTAAAAGTATAAAATTAATATTTAAAAAATTAATTTTTTATATTAAAAACAGTTTTTTATACAATTAATTTTTTAAGCTTTTAACATAATAATTTTTTCACAATAATTTTTTTTTATAAATAATAAAAAATTATAACCATTTAAGAAAATATTAAAAATTTAAATTTTTTATATTTAAAATATTTCTTTATAAAATTAAATTTTTAAGCCTTTAAGCAAAATAATTCGTTCATAATTATTTTTTCTTAATTAAAAAATAGAAATTTATAAGAATTTAAAAATTTTATTTTTTTAATATTGTTATTTAGTATTGTTTTTTAGTATTGTTATAGAAAATTAATTGAATATGCTTATATTTTTTTTTGTTTAAAAAGTAAAAAATAATTTTTTTTTTTTTAAATCGCTCTTTGCTGTTCTTGGTTCGAGTGAAAATTGCTATAAGCAAATGAGACTCACCAATCACTCACCACTAACTCTTACGCATGCAAACATGCGTTTCTACTTATGCTACATACATACACACATACATATGAGTTATTTCATATGAGAACAATAAAAAGAAAATTTTTTTATTTATTTATTTGGGAGCAGCGGTTGAGCTTTTATTGTCCCAGGCGTAAATATTTGTTCGATCTTGCATGCGCTGAACCCAATGGAAAGGAAAACGATTTAAAGCGACGCATAAGCTTATACACACACACACACAGAGATGCATGGAATTACATACAAACATATAATAATATATAGACAGATAAAAAGTGCCTCATATGCGCTTCGTTACCGTTGTGTCTTTTATTTGATTTGCCAATGAAGCGCTTGCTGCTGCATTCAATCCAGTTTAGTTTTGATTGCTGATTGATTTGTTGCGTGCCGTTTGTGTTTGTTTTTCTTTTTGTTGTAAGCACAGAATTCAATTTACGATGCATCACTCGCAGCGATACTCAAATAAATATTCCAATTTCCTAAAAAATCAACCAATCGCCTATTTACATGCAATCGCTGGCGGCCGTTTCTAGGCTGTGAGGCAGTGCACTGTGTCTGCGTGTGTCTGCGCTCGTTTGTATATGTGTATGTGTATGTTGGTGTCTGGTGTATTGCAGCGTAAACTTTCACTGATTGCCGCCACAAGCAAAGCAATAATTGTAATATCAACCACAACAATTTCGGCCTGACCGTCGCACACCCACCGCCGCGGCGCCACCAACCTCAACATGTTGCAGCCAGCTGCTGCAGTTTACACAAATACAACAAAAAAAAAAAAAAAATAGAAAATCTCTTCTATGCCGAGCATGTGGAATTTTGTGTGTTTTGGCTTTGCAATTGATTGATTTTGACGGCCAATATTTATGTGTGTGTCTGTGCATAACGGCACATGTCATAGTTTACAAGCTCATGCTGGCAAATTTGAACAAATGCAAACGCATATAGTATGTATGTATGTTTGTATGTGTGTGTAAGCAAAAACAAGTTTAAGAGAATGTTTCGCATGCTTGTTAGTGTATGTGTGTTGCTGTGCGTGTGTTTCCTGGCAAACAAGCACAGTGATTTGTCGCTCTGCTTGCGTATAAATGATTGATGTGTTTGATTGAATGAGAGCGGCAGCAACAGTTTTCTTGCAACAATGCATGCATGTGCCGCGAAATTTGCGAAATTTCGATTTAGAATATCTTTGTGGATGGAATTTCTAGGTTCTCGCCGAAATGATATGAACTTGAATATTATCTGAAGAGCCCTATTCATACAAATTTTGATGGCTAATTTTTTGGTTAGAAAATTTGGAAATAATGTTGCAACCAGTTTCAGAGGCTTATAATACAGCATGCCCTTCTGAACCCGCCAAATACCGAGCTTGGCGTCATAAATATTTGGTTTCGTCGCTGATTTGGTTGGTTGATCAGATCTCACATATACATGAGCCAAAAAGTAGTAAGACTTTATTCATAATTTTAAAATTTTGAATTTATTCTTCAAAATCTATGCCGTCCCCCTCAAAGGAATCCCCTTTAGCAACAAAACACTTCTGCCAATGTTTTTTCTAATTCTCTAAATAGTTGTTGAATTCAATTTCCTAAATAGCATTCACTTCGATTCACGTTTAATGTGTTCAATTGACTCAAAACGGTTTCCACGAAGCGATCGTTTATTATTGGATGGAAATTTGACAAAAAACTCACGGAGATTCAATGCATTATGCGACGGCGCATTATCGTGGTGCAAAAACAAAGAGTTGCTGGCCCATAATTCCGACACATAGAACTTAAATATTATTCCTTGTTCACAGCGTGGCCGTTCGGAAGGTATTCGGAGTGCACCGCATCTCCCTAATCGAAGAAAATTGTCAACATAACCTTGATTTTTGACCTGCTTTGCTGTGTTTTTCATCATCGGCTCACCCTTGCCGCGATTCGTCTGTTTTCGGGTCGTAAGCATAGATCCAAGACTCATCCCTGGTAATAATATGTTTCATGAGATCCTGGTAGTCGGACAGCATTGCTTCACAGACGTTAGCGCAACGCTGGTTTACGAAAAAATTGAGTGATTTTGAAACTAATCGTATTTTTTAAGTCCCAAATGATCTTTCAAAATAGTTTTCAGTGATCCTTCTTATATCCCAACACGGCCAGTAAGATCTCTAACTGCTAATCGTCAATTCGCAGGCACCAATTCCCTTTTTTTTGACGTAGTGATCATCAGTTGATTTTGATAGCCGTCCAGGACGTGGTTCGTCGTCCACGCCTTCTCGACCCGCTTTGAATAATTTGTACCAATTAAAAATACTTGCTCGTGACAAACAATTATCACCGAAGGCCTTTTCCATCATTCTGAACGATTCGACACCAGAAATTTGATTCCGCATACAAAACTTAATGGAATTTCTTTTTTGAATAATTCCATTCATCGTAAGAATCGCCGAATGCACTTTATATGCCTCAAAAAGACAAACTTATACCAAAAACTAACGTTTATTTTGATGTGACGTTTGGCACAGATGTCACTGATAATTATACAAAACTAGAAAACAAAATTTTTGACGTATGAGCTTCGCCCTTTTAAATTAAAAAAGTCTTACTATTTTTTGCTCACATTAGAGTCCCCAAAATATCGGGTTATATAATAACTGATAATCCGATAGGTGTTGCTGTTATCGGCTTTGTTTTCTAACCCAGCGAACAGTAAGTCTGCTTCGATATTACTCATCATATAATATCACTTAAGTGTTTCTTAGATGATCAAGAGCAAGAATTTCTAACATCTGAAAGATCCGGTATCTATAAGAAAGGGTATATCACATATTCTTATGTTAACTATTCCCATTACAGTCTTTTCAACGTAAGCGCTTTCGAATTTGTGTCAAATTTTTCAGTGTGTTCAGTCAGGTTTGCCATTTGATCATTGTCGCGCTTCACGTGGATACAACACTCAGAAATTATTCAAGATTATCACGAAAATTCAAGTTCTTCGAAAAATTCATAATTTCACGTACTATACATCGTTTTTCAAAAGACGCTAGTGGCGTGAGTCAAATACTCATGTTCTTTTGATTTCCTTTTTCTGTTGTTTTTGTTTTTAAAGTAAGGGGAAGCATTAAAAGCCAGAGTGCGAAACTTCAATCCGCCAAACCTAACCTACTTTCAACTCCAGATTAAGTATCTCTTTGTGGGAGTGCTAAGACATTTATGTCTCGTCTATGGCATGGACTGACGAACGCCTAATCTGCTCTATATGCCGCAAGTTATCTCATGATTGAGGTTGTCGCTTCGCTCACAGCTTTCCACCTCTCAGGGGACTGAACAAATCTTCCGCCGTAAAACTACTACCGAGTGCAGTTTTAACTTTTTCCTTTTTACTTAAAAAAAAAAGAAAAGAATACATGCTGAGAGTCTTCAAAGCACTCTGAGCACGTCGGATAGTTCGGACTACTGTCTTGCTGAAATCGGTACATGTAACTTCTAAAGCACCTATGTCTACTCAGTACTTGGGTTAAGTGGAAATTCATGTCCTCATGTCGTTTGTCGATCCAGGAATGGATGTCCCGTAGCAGTCTGTGGGTCCACCGTCCTTTGAGTGAGGTTTGCCATCGCTGCTGTCATATTGTTAAGCTTTTGACTCTATCTTCTCTTTTGGCTCGTATTGAAGGTTCTGATAAATTGTTTACCCGCGCAAATTCGTCATTATGGATGTCAATGGGCATCACACTGGCTATTTGTTCAGCAGCGCCACTTGATATTGTTCGGAAAGCACTGATAACTCATAAAAAATAACCGATCTCATTACGTTTGCTAGTAAAAATCGCCGACTGGAACTTAAGCACCCTTTTTTTGTCATCATTCTTGATAAGGCATTTTGGATTTAATTCGCTTTACCTGCAGTGTATTCTGGGTGATCCTTAAATTTGAGTCGTGAGTCTATTATTACTTCCAGATAGTTACTTTAGTTGTGGCTGTGAATGAATCGCACACTCCCCTATGGACTGTATGCAACAGCTGTCAAATTGACAGAGTTGACATATTGAAATCAATATTTTCATTATCGCCTCACTTTCGATAGCTTTCCAATTTCTTCTAGCTATCAGACGGCACTTGCTAATAGAGAAATTAAAGTAGATAAATTTCCATTTCCTCGATAAATGTTACATATACACACATACATCCATTAACAACAATAAATCAGAGCTTTTATGACGTTTTCATAATTCAGCACATTGTGTCATGAAACTAGTGACGGGAAGTTCAATTATTAATTAGGACTGCAACAACAACAACGAAAACTGATGTAATGACAAACTGGCTGAAAACAAATTGCTGAAAACAACAATAAAACGGACACAATAACAATGTGAAACAAGTTTAACAAAAGCAAAATCAAATATATAAAACGAAAATATTAACAACAACAACTAAGCAACAAAATGAATATTGTTAGGCATGCGTCAGGTGTGGCGTTGACATGCACATGAATTTGCAACAGATGTGGCAACACAGGTGTACAAAGACACACACACACAAACAAATAAGCTATGTAATATTAGCGCAAAATTTGAAACTCATTTAACCGCAGCCAGCTTAGCCGCCAACCAGCGAAATAATTAGAGCGCGAAAACTGCCAAACACGTGACAAGTGGAAATTTGTTGCAATCAACGGCGAGCGAAAAAAACGCTTTCAGCACAAAATTTCGCAATTTCCAATTAATGTGTGTGTGTGTGTGTGTGTTTTCGTTGGTTACAGTCGATAAATAATAATTTCGGTTTTGCTAAAATGCTGTAATATCCGCAATCGCCCGCATCCCGCAGCCATATATCAGTGCTCTGATAAATATTTGAGCATGTTGTGAGTTATATTAAAGTATTTTTCGCCAAAAATTGTTTTTAAATATTTATGCCAAAATCAAAATGCATTAAAATCCAGAATTAATTTCGAACAATCAAAATCAATACTCCGAACGCAAACCAACACATTAAATTATTGCAAATTTTCACTTAATATTTGTAATTTATGTGGCTATTGTTCATGTTTGGCGTTGGTTTGTGTTGGCTGTAGCAGCATTTGGAAATTCATTGCATATTTATAGGCGGTTATGGTCGGTTATTTGATTTGACCTTAATTACAGCGGTTTTACAAGTGTAATACCATGTGGTAGAAATTTTATATGCATATGTGTGTGCGCGTGTGTATCAAATTACAGTTATGTCCATTCGATACAATGTATTGCCATGAATATTCAATTACCTATATGCACGTATATGTATATATTCCTGGTTTGTATGTATGTGCCTGTATGTGTTTGGGTATATGTATGTGTATGTGTGATTACGTCCTGCATTTGCGGCTGCTCGCATACCTTTTCCATGTATAATGCATGCATTTAGTAGCCAGTAAGATTAATTTCTAGATTACATATGCAATTTCTAAACTAAATTTACAAGGCGGCATTACATATGTACATACATAGATATTCCGATTAATGGCATATCAAGTATTCTATACCATCATGATAGAAACGTTCTAACTTTAAGTGCAATGTATGTTATATGTATGTTAAAATATACAATAATTAGGTAGGTAGGTAGGTAGGAAGGTAGGTAGGAAGGTAGAGTGGCTGTCTAACGACGCAGGTAAGCCTTTAGGAGGGCCACTTGAAGCGACAAAAGAAATCGCTTGTATGAGTGATATACATATGCTATAGTCCGACCTGTCCGATTCCGACAAAAGATAAATATAACCTCAAAATGCACCTATGAATTTAATTTCATTCAGATATCTCAAAAATTTACGTAAAAATGTTATAATCATAAAAATCTTAACTTCATTCAAAAAGCGTTTTCCTGAAACCTGACTTAGACTCCTATTCTCTAAGGCGATGTTGTTTAGAGTGATCCCATATACGCGATTTCCCCGATTTTTGGCTCACTGTAAATCAAACCGCTTTAATATAATATACATACATACATCTGATTAGTATTATAACATATTATAACGTAACTTAACATAACATAAAATACCATAACATAACATAACCTGACATAACATATCACAACATAACATAACACAACATAAGATAACATAACATAACTTAACATAACATATCATAACATAACATAACATAACATAACATAACATAACATAACATAACATAACATAACATAACGTAACATAACATGACATAACATAACATAACATAACATAACATAACATAACATAACATAACATAACATAACATAACATAACATAACATAACATAACATAACATAACATAACATAACATAACATAGCATAACAAAACATAACTTAACATATATAACAAAACCGTATTCAGTTGTTACAGTGAGACGACCTTGCTATGTAATTAAAATTCTATTTTGTTTTAAGGCCGTGTGTTTGTGGTCTAAGAGTGGATCCTGCTCAGCCTAAGATCAGCTGTCACAAATGCCTGTGTCAATTTATCACAGGCTAATGCAGATGTTTTGCTTAAATCTAAAAAGACATTTTATTGCTAAGTTTGTGCTGTAGATCGGAGAAATTCAATACGTTCGCCGCCTGCGTCGCCAACAGTGCGCAATGCCCACCCTCTCAGTACTTCCACGGTAAATTTGCACCAACAAAGTGCTGATCAGTCATAAAAGGAATCAACGGAAGTTTTGTTGTAGCATTGTTTTTTAATAAAGGAAATTTGTTGCCAAATTCTCTCGTTGCTGTTGTTACTTCACTGAGAAGTGAAAATTCGAAGGCGCTCTCATTAATCAAACAATGACTCTCTGTTCATTATTATCTCCTACATCGCTCCTAAAAGCGGGAATTTTAAAATATAAAATTTGCCGGTTTGGAAGGCCCAATTGTTAATTTTTTTATTGCCTATACAAGCCTCTGAGGTACGATAAAAATTTCAGCTGTATTCATTGCTTACTTTGTCGTTAAGGTTAGACTTTTTTATGAGTTTGGCGATTTTCGCTTCTTAAAGAAATGAATCCAGTAATTTGTACGTGAATTCTTGGCCTAAAACAATACGGCCGCGATGTCCCAGCCATATTCGCGAAACATGGCTCCATGTGGCTTTTTCCTATTTTCGAAAATAAAGAGAACTTTCAGGGGCCGTCGTTTTACAAGATGAAAATCGCTGAAAAAGCTAAAGGCTATGTGAAAAATCGATTTTGACAAGTGTTTCAAAGACTGGAAGAAGCCCTGATATATGTACCTAAGTGCAAAATGTTGAAAGAAAACTATTTTGAGGGCTACAGCATTAATTAATATAAACAAATTAATTAATTTTTTTATAAAAAACAAAATTGCCGTTATATTTTGAACACATCTCATATTCAACGGTGGACCACAACTTTAAATTTTTGCTGCTTGCATGTAATCATGAGAAATATCTTCCAGCAACACTACTTCGTCTCCACACCATTTCACAGCAATTACCCCGAACACATGCATCACAATATATACCCTCCACTACATGGCAATTTAAGCATTTCTAATGCCAAAACATGCCGCAAACATTTTCGCCCAATAAAAAAGCAATCACTCTTTCGCTTAATGCCGGCAATACAGATGTGTAATTGTTGCATAAATAAATGTGAGAACGAATGTTGCATGTTGGCACACGAAGCCAGCGCAGCAGAAAGCGAAGCAGCAGCAGCAAAGCGACCATAAATTTTTTTCACACCAAAGAAGTTGGAGAAAAAGCAGCACCTTTACCAAAAAAAAAAAATAACGGCAAAAAATGTAGCGCGTTTGTGGCAGCAACAATTTGTGGCAGCAAGTGCATGCAAAGCGCAGCTAGGCAACCGTGCAATAAATGACACAGCGTCGCAAATTGACTGCGCCACTTAGCGGCGTTGCTACAGTCGAACACAAGGGACACCCTTCGTCTTCGGCGTTCTCTTTGCCCGCTGTACGTGTTGGCAGCTCAATTTTCACCATTTGACATAAAATGTTGCAAGTAGTCAGCGCAATAAATGCCACAAAATAGTATGGCTGCATGTTTGCTGACAAGCGAGTACAACAGCTGTTTGCCACCGCGCCGTAATTGTACCGTTGTACGAGTTCCCAATGCACTTCCAGCTTTTTGTTTTCGTTGTTGTTGTTTTTCTTTACATTACCGTAATCCGTTGGAAATCTACTTTTCACTAGCCATTTATCTTCATTCGATTTGGTGATTTGCCCGCGCTGTCACTTCCGCTGTCGCTGTTGCGGCCGTCGAGTCAACGTCGCGTGATCAAATGTCTTCCAAATGTGGCAGTGATGTGATGTTTATGCGATTGATTTGTCGTCGCTTGTCGCCGCGTATGCTTCTGCTGCAGCTGCTGCTGCTTCTTAATGCAGCGCTTATTCTCTTGTCATTGCTATGGCAGCCGATCGTGCTACAACAACAACATGACATTATTCAAATAAGTTTTTGTTGTTTTCACATTTCACTGTTGTTTTACTTTGTTGTTGTGATCTTCTCATTCATTTGTTTGCGGTTTCGATTTTCTCGTCGCCGGAAAGATGATGCGCTTCTATTGATCTTCACTTAAGCACTTGCCTACTTACTTATGTGCATACTTACGCACACATCGGGCCGACTTCGGCGATATGTGATATTTGTGGCAGCTGTGCTGCTGTGCGGTTTCTGCATTTGTGGTTGCAACGTGACAGCGTCTATCATTTGTGAATCGGCCGGTGGGACGGACAGTTGAGGAGATCATTATGCACATTAAGCACATCAAGGAAAGTGGGTCAAAAGGTGACTCTAGCATTTGTCGTCGACTTTCTCTCGATCTTAAATTTCTTTACTTACCATTGTTAGTTCCTGTAGTTGTTGTTATAAAGTTGTTTCTTTCTTTTTTTTTTCATTGTTTTACAATCAAAGTCAGTTGTTATTTTTTATTGTGGCGCATCATTATTGCATGGTAATTGAGAAAATCGCCAACGAAGAACTCTCAGTGACGAAAAATTGCCAGCGCTTTAATAAATTGGTAACTTTGGCGTAGAAGCTTGAGATGCAAAAAATAAGACTTGATACTTGTTTATACCCATTATGGGTATAGTCCATCTTCAGTTTTTCTTAAACTTTTTATTATTGATTCTTTGAAATGCTGTTGGTCGACAGTTTAGATGCAACCCTATGTTGTAACTATTCACTACGTTGCAGTTACGTGATTCCGACAGCTTTCTCATTACCAGTATTTCAGGTGGGATATGATTCGCGTGGTCCTTCGAGTAGTCTAATATTCTAGATATCTCGTTAACTTTCAATCGGTGGTCTGCTAGTGTGAGATGTTGGGCTTTTGGCGTTGTTCTTCGTAGTAGAGGGTTTCGAGGCATCTCTATGTCGCATCAAAAATTAGTTTTTGACGGTCAATTTCCAGCGGTCTTTGATCTCGCTGTCCAAGCGGTTTTAGATTCCACTATGCGATTTCCATACAAAAAGAAGAAAGCAACCACCGACCAATATTGTTATTTATCAATTTATCTACAATCCGCGTCGGGGCATCTGCTTGGGATCAAAACAAAATTACGTTGACGATTCGGTTGAAATTCCGACAGTAACCGAGAAACGTGAAGATACTGCTTGATAATGTCGGTAACGGATCGTGATTTTAAGTACTTGTTGAACACCCCGTAAGGCTTGACTACACTACGCATTTGACCACACTTTCGGTCTTGTTAAAAAATTCTCTGTTCACTGAAATTTTCAGAGTTATGCAACTCTCATAGAATAGAGCATTTGGAAAGCAATACTTATAGAGAAAGTGTCACATCAAAATTTGTGTGTGAAGTTAAGTTTTCGTGGTTTGGATTTCCTGATCGGACTATGAAGAAGTAGTTATTGTATAATTGCGATGGGAAGAGCGTAAGACTAGATACGAGGGTTGCCTTTTATATTTCGCATTTGGAGAACAAGAAGTTAATCAAAGAAAATAGCTTTATGGTTTTTTAAAAATCTTCTCCTTTAAGATCTACACACTTTGCGTGCGATAAATCCAAATGTCGATGCATAGTTGAGGTATCTCCAAAACATGTATTCTGAACGCATCAACCGCCACGTCAGGTGTCGACAAACCTTGAACGCTTAATTTAATTTTTACATACAGGAATAGAAAGAATTATTCGATGCCAAGTCGGGATTATATGGTGGATGACTCTGGATGACTCAGCAAATCGATATCTTGAGTGTAAAAAAAATGCTGATGTTTCAGTCGTTGTGTGAGAGCTCGCATGGTCGTGGTGAAGTGTGATCCGTCTTCTGCTTTTACTGACTTCTTGCAACTGGCACTCAGAATTTTCTATTCAGCGTTATTCTAGTGGTATGATTGCGATATATCCAATTGTTCCAAAAAGCAGGCAACTATTTGCTTTGGAAGTGATTCGTGTGCGAACAACGTTTGTTGAATTCGGCTCATCTTGAAATACTAATGCAGTCGACTGCTGTTCGCTTTCGGTCAAACTTCGAAGCATCCCTATAGTATTTTTTGTTACATTTCTTTCAACCAGTCTACACGAGCCTGTTTTGCAGCGATTGACTTTTAGATCGAAAATGAAACCTTTATTTTTAGAGTCAAATGTTCATGCATTATTGAACGCATGCTGGTCCAACATATGCATGTAGTTGCCCCTATCTCGCCATGGGTCACATGACCGATCTTGCAATATCAGTCAGTGCACAGCATCAATACTTTTTCTGTTAAACTTGCCAAAAATTGTCTTGGAGGGTCCTAAAATTTCGACAGAATTCACCATACCATCAATAAATACCGCTCATGGGTGGAGCATTCATTGCCAAAACTTGTATTAAGTTAATCGAAGCACTGCTGCTGAGTTAATCCACGAAGAATGTTGTGAAAAACAAGCTCGCCAAAACTATTAATACAAAAGTTAATTTTTTGGTCGAGATGAACATTTTAAGTTACTGTAAACAACACATATAGCTCTCGTTTGTCAAAAGATTCTGTGTATATCATCAAAAAAGTCAAACTTTACGAGAAAGTTATGAGTTTCCAGTTTGCAACAATAGGATTGCCAAATTCCGAAACATATAAGGTAACCTACGTATTTTACATTTTGCCCTCTTGTAAGAGTTTAAGTGTTTAATATGTTTTTTGGGTTCAATAAGGTTGAGTGAATAAAAAAAATCTCAAACGGATTCAAATATGCGCAACTTTTCCTTTCTCAGTTATTCTATATAGATTAGTGTGGAAAAATCCACATTTGAAATATTTTTCTACACTTTGCTTGCATTTAAATATATTTATTAGTTCCTCTTGAAAATAGCAGATATATGAATTATTACTCATATTTTTTGTTATTTATCGTATTATTATATTATTATATATATTTTCTTGATTTGTTTTACCGCAATTTTTACTATCAATTGCATGTACTCGTTTCACATGCAGCTTGAACTTGAACTTGAAAATCACTCTGCATTACGACTTACCAACACCGCCGCAAAAAGCACTCTATTTACCAACAGTCAACAGACAACAGACAACAACTAAATCAAAAGCACGCCTACAACAGCCTCGACAATTACGGCAGTTAATTCAAACCGTTGCACATTACGTATTTAATTACCAGCCTAATACACGCTGACATACATACAGACAAACAGACATACAGACAGATATATATGGATATACAATTGTACGTACAAGCACTTCATTATTCGCCGCTTTTTCGCTTTTATGTAACATTTAATTCACTTTTCAATGTTTTTATCTTTGATTTGATTTTTCCATACATACACATGTACACATGAAGGCATGTAAATATATATTATACCCCACTTGTTTCTTTCCAAGTTTCCCACTTGTTGTTGTGTATTAAAGTGTAGCCTCATGTTTGTGTGGTTTTTGGTGCACTTTTTTGGCGGCTCACGTGGCACTCAAGCATGAACATTTCGTTGTTAGGTTTTTTGTATCGTGTGCTTTTAGTCGGTTTCTTACTTATTACTTGCTTTGCTCTTGAAAGTATAATATTAGTATAATTATGTAATTCAAGTTGGCGTGACGTGTGGGCAAAAAACTTATAATAATTATTGTAATGAAATTTTAAAGCGTCTAATTAAATAATTTATAATATGTGGCTGATAAAATGAAGTGATGTGGAAAACACACTGTGGAATATGATTTCAGTAAGCAGAATGGTTGATTGGTTTGAGCGTTGTTTGACGTTGTCGTTTCGATGCCGAAAGTACAATCAAAAAGTGTCTCTAAATCAATTCGCTTTCTGTTTAATTTGCTAATATATAATATGGAGCGCTATATTTTCACAGTCTCTTTAGATCAGTAATCAAATACAGCCCAGGCTTTCTTTTCTCACAAAGGCTGTTATAAGTTATATAATTTTTTCAGCGTAATCTCGAAATGGACTTTGATTCTTGAAATGATTTTCACTTCTCTTGGCTTTTAGTACTCAGCTGACCGAAAAGCTTCGAAAGTTTCTCTGTTCTTCAAAAGGATCTGCCGATAAGAACGGCGTGCAGTTAAAATGAAGTAAAACACTAAAATTTGGTCGAAATACCTTGTGTTTTTTTTTGTTATGCAGATACGTAGGTTGCTATATATATTTCTGGCCTAATAATGTAAATAGGCATATTTATCAACGAAAATGTTTTTTTTTTTTTTTTTTTTTATTTTTTGTCGATTGCTGTTTTGTTTCGGGCTCATACGCATAGATCCATGATTCGTCACCTGTGACGATCTTATAAACGTCTTTTGAAGCACCGCGATCGTATTTTTTCAGCATTTCTGTACACCAATCCACACGAGCCTTTTTTTGAGCGATTGTCAAATTGTGCGGGATCCAACGAGAACAAACCTTTTTTACGGCCAGGTGTTCATGCAATCTCGAATGTATGCTGGTGGGAGAAATGCATAGGCATGCCTCTATCTGAAGGTATGTTATATGACGGTCTTGCATTATCAGTTCACGTACGGCATCGATGTTTTCTGGCACAACGGCTGTTTTTGGACGACCTTCACGGAATTCGTCTTTGAGCGAGCGTCGGCCACGATTGAATTCGTTGTACCAGTTTTTTACAGTGCTATAGGATGGTGCTTCATAGCCATACAAAGATTTTAGTTCATCGATGCACTCTTGTCGTGATAATCCACGTCGAAAGTTGTGAAAAATGATCGCACGAAAATGTTCACGAGTTAATTCCATTTTTTGGTCGAGATGAATTTTTTAATTCCCTGTAAATAAAACAATTCACGATTAAATGACAAAACGTTCTGAGTGATGTTATGCTAAAAAATGTCAAACTTTCCAATGGGAATGTCAGATGTCAGAATATATACAGCAGCCCTCGTAATTGTATGTCATTTATAATTTGATCAAAATGTCAGCAAAATGGCAAATGGCTCCGTTTGCATATCTCCAACTCTTTACGCCAATTTCCGATGCAGCATTTCGGCTGGAATTTCGGCTATATTGCGTTGAATGTTGTTTTCGAGCTCCTCGAGCGTTGTTGGTTGATTGGCGTAAATATTTGCTTTAACATACCGCAGAGAAACCAACAAATCAGAAGGAAAAATTTGCGACTGTTGTGCTAACCGGTCTGTGGGGTATGACTGTAAACTAGTGTAATCTAGAGGCGTTAAATCACATGCTCTCGGTAGCCATTTGACTGGGCCATTTATGGAAATTAACGAGCCGCCAAACTCTATAAGCTCAATTGGGCCCAATAGATCTAGGGTCGCGGTTCAATACTAGTGTAATAATCAATGACAATGTTTAGATATGAAACATGAGACGACGCACATTCTTGTGGGAAATTGAGGTCGTCGGTGTCAATTTCATCAAACTCCGGGAAAAAAGTCGGTCAACATCGTGTTATAAAGCTCGCTATTGATGGCATTTCCTGCTTCATTTCGAATGAAATAGGGACCGATGATATCGTCGTATTACAAACCACATTAACCGGTCAGTTGTTGGGAATACAATTGCCTTTTTCGATTTTCAGCGTCTGTTTGAGAACGTGAATTTGCGTAATAATCTGGGACAATTTCCAAGCATTGTACCAACGAAAAACGTTTGATGAAATGGCAAACCTTACTGAATACACTGACATAATTTGACAAGGATCTGTAAGCAAACAACAAGTTGTCAAAATCACGCCATCCCTCTTAGTAGACGCTGTATTTTACAAGTGTAATGCTCTGAACAAAGACTGTCAGCATATACACTCACGTTCTCGAAAAAACAATTTAACTCAGCGGTATGAGATTAGCGCTTTCACATGATCTGAGTCGCAGAAGTTGGATACATTTTCGGATGCCGAAAATCAAAGTTTTGAAATTAAACCCAGTTTTCACAAAGAAAAAAATGATTGCTTCGAGTTTATGGTCTCTCTCAATCAGCAGCAAGCGGTAGTTTTGCTATCATATTATCCAAAATGTGGGTGGAGAGGCAGATATATAACACAATTGATATGTATATTTAATTGTAGCAACCTAACCTATATTTTGACATTTTACTTTTTTATTTTAAACAGCCGTTATTGCTAGAAAATTATTGCGTATATGAGAGTTGCCTTTTGTATTTCGGAATTAAAGAACAAAATCGAAAAATAGGGTGTAAATAAGCAAGTCGTTGCCAAACCAGGACGGTGGATGATTCATCAAATTGATATTTTGACTGCTCAAAAATGCGGTAGTTTCAGTCGAAGTGTCACCTGTCACGATGTCATTGACCTGTTTCAAAGCACTGCTGTCACATGTTTCTTTACATTTTTTTCGACCAATCGACGAGAGCCTTTTGTCAATTTGTGTGGGATCCAACATGTAAAAATTTCTTTTACAGTCAAATCTTCATACAAGATTGAATGTGTGCTAGTCCCACTATTCCCTATAGTTGGTTTAACATCACGATAGTTCACATGACGATCTTGTGGTATTAGTTTGCGCAAAGCACCAATAGTTTCCAGAACAACAACTGGTTTTGGGTGACCTTAACGAAAGTTGTCTTGGAGTGATATACGGCCTGGATTGCATTTACCATACCTTCGATAAACACTGGTACTTGAAAGAGATTCATCGGTAAATATTGAATTAATTTCATCGTTGCTCTGTTGCTTAGTTAATACGTAGATGTCTGTAAAAAAAATCGCGCTAAAATGTTCGTAACCTAATCCCCATTTTTGGTCGAGATGAATATTTTTGGTTACTGTCAACAACACAAACACAAGATAATCCACGTCCAAAAAGCGCATCAACACCTGAAATCATAGCCAAAATATAGTATATGGTTTTGGAAGATCGTCGATTGATTGAGAGAGATTTAGTAGAGGCTCTACACGTCTCATTAGGTAGTGTGAGTCATATTTTAAGTGAAATTTTGGGTTTTAGAAAGGGATGTGCACAATGGGTGGCGCATTCGCGAACAATAGAACAAAAAGACATTCAAATGCGACTTTCTCAGCAACATTTGTAACATTTTTAAAAGGATAAAGTGGATTTTGTGCGTCGATTCATCACTATGAATGAGACTTGGGTCTATCACCATGATCCTAAATCAAAACAAGAGGCTAAAGAGTGCTGTGAACCTGGTTGTTCGGCCTCGCAATGAGTTCGTGTCCGGAAATCGGCCAAGAAGGTTAAGAAGTTTTTTTGTGAGAGGAATTTTGTTTGTGGATTACTTGCAAACTTGTAAAATAATTAATTTTGAATATTATTATTATATATTATATAATATTATAATATTATTTTGGACCAGTTGAAGGAAAAATTCGTGAAAAATGCCCGGTTTTCGGAAGAATAAATCCTTTTCCATCAGGACAGTGCACCGTGTCATAAGAGCATTTTGACAATGACTAAAATCTATAAATTAAAGTTCGAATTGTTAGAGCATCCACCGTATTCACTAGATTTGGCCCTCAGCGATTTCCATTTGTTTCCAGAACTCGAAAAATTTATATGTGGCAAGCGTTTTTCATCAAATGAAGAGGTCATAACTTCTGTTGAAGCGTATTTTGTAGACCTTCCTTCAGGTATGGGATTCACAGATTGGAGGACCGTTGGAGCAAGTGTGCAGGGAGCTTATACCCAATAATATAATGAATTTTGAATCATAAAATTGTGTTTTTCTTATCAAATGACCAAACTTATTGAACAACCTGGTATAACTAATATCTTTTAGAACAAGTATGGATAATTTTCGGAAGCAGTGCCATTTTAATCTTAATTGCTTCTAATATCTAACTAAACATTTGCACAAATATGAATTTTGGTTATTTGGTTTATTCTAATTTAATTTATTTTAAACGAGAAATATTTTGGTTTTAATTTACATCGAAATTTCCGCAAATACTGAGACGTAATCGCAAATGTCATTCAAATAATTTCCTCAAATCATTTCCGTCAGCAATTTGTGCGCAATAAATTGTCGGCTGTTGCATGCCCCAGCTGTAGCTGCAGTGCAAAATGCACAAAAGTTTGCAACTTAATTTGCGAAATTGTCAACAACCGGCAGAGTAAGCAAAAGTGTCAGCTCACGAGCATGCTGACGAGCACACGCACACGAACACACATACACATTATATATACTGTAAAGTGCAAGGAGTATTTGTGAATATGCAAATACTTGCAACAATGTGTATATGTATACATATATATATTTATGTGTGTGTGTAAATACGTGCCGCAGAGCCAAATAGTGTACGGAGCAACAACGCAGCAACTTAATAAATGACTGCTGGTCAAAACTGTAGCACGGATCAACAGAGTGCCTCAACTATGGATTTGAGGTTACGGGCTGGTTAGGGGTGGCAACGGAAGCAACGTGTCACGATAGTCACTCTTAGAATGCATAAAATGTCAGCATGCTGAGGGGCAAATGGCTGCGTTCATTAAAAATTCAAAATCAAAACTGTCATTTGCATAAAATCTACAGCAACAACGACAGCAATGACAAGAGAGAGCAATTTTATTTTGCAAGCTTTCAAATTGAGCGTCAGTCGAGCTAAATAAATCTGTACCGGTGACATTGCAACTTTGTTGCATGAAGCGACAACGAACCGGAGTTGCACTTTGTCTGGCAAATATTCATTAACAGTGAACATAACGATGAAAGTGTGAAAAAGTGTTGCATATTTTAAGGCGGCATAGCGCTGTTGATGAACTGCCGCACAAAATATGCGGAAATCTGCAACAAAAATGCCGTTAACGCTTTCAACGCCTACTTTAATTTTATGTATTGCTGCAAAATATGCAAAAGTATATTTTATAACGGCAGATGTATATGTATTAGTAAGTCAGGTGTGTATGTGCCGCTGTAGCTGCTGGGCTACATCAAGCAATATATGCTGTTGCTCTGGTCGGCAGCGAGCCGTTGCTTGTTGCCTGCGGCGCCAACCGAAGCGCAAATTATAGTGGCAAATTG
Organism: Bactrocera neohumeralis; assembly: GCF_024586455.1. Lineage (NCBI taxonomy): Eukaryota > Metazoa > Arthropoda > Insecta > Diptera > Tephritidae > Bactrocera > Bactrocera neohumeralis. The sequence continues at coordinate 51,098,123 of NC_065919.1, forward strand.
GCATTGCAACAACAGCATAACGTATGTAGCCGCAACCACAATTGCAACAACACAAATACAAGCAGTTGTGTCAGTTTGCATTTGTGTGCGTGCGTGTGTTTGTGTGAGGCAATGTAGACTTACTTTGACTGCTCGTTGCTTGAAGTGAACATGTTGCCAACAACATTTCGAGTTGAATGTCCTTTGGCGAAAGTGTGTAAACACACACGCATACACATGCAGGTACATTTGTTGGCATTCACAGGCACACAGATGCACTTTGGTTGCTTCTAGGTATTTGCTGCATATGTATGTGTACCTTTTTGTGGGCGTTTACACATACTTAGGCAGTTGTTGCTTGTGCTACGTCATTAATGTGCTCATATCCTGCTTCCAGGAAGCTGTTAATGCGACGTAAACCTCAGCCAACACATTGAACCGAATGTGCGCGCAGCAAAGAGCAGCGAGCAATGCTTGTGTGGGCAAAACAAATATTGTGCATTTGTAATGAACCGACGCATGTTCGCCATATATGTTTACACTAGGGTGGTTAAAAACAAAAATATTTTTTACTTCTTTTTTTTTATTTTTAATAAATATTTTTTGGTATGTATAATACTTTCAGAAATTTTTTTTATTATTTTTTTTTTTTTACAATTTCTTTTTTTAATAAATATTTTTTGGTATAAATAATTCCTTTTTATGAAATGATATCTGTCGAATAATTCAACTAGCTTTCAAATTATGGTAATTTATATTGCGGCAGATATTTAAGGTTAGATATACTCTAAGGTGGGTCAAAAAAAATATTTTTTTTTGCTTTGTACTCTGAAAAAGAGGTTCTTAGACACCTCTTAAAGAGCCTCTCCAAGTGTGATATCTTAATTGTAACACTTTTTCTTTTTTTCTTCGTATTATCAGTTATCAAAATGCATATCTCGTTTCCAATTACTTGAAAAAATAATTTTCTAGAGCAATCAATTTCTCGAAAATCTATAAGTTTTCAGATTTATAATGATTTTTTTCATTGATTTGTAAAACTCATAAAAAAATAATTGTTGCCTTAAAATAATCAAACTTCAACCGTTAATATCTTTAAAACAGTTAAGTAGAGTTTTATGTAGAGCACTCCATACAAAATCTACGGATTTTTTTCTCAAGTTGTTGGAAACAAGATATGATTTTTCTGTCTGAAAACAAAAAAAGACTGTAAGGCAGAGGGTCTTCGCGTTGGAATTAAGAACTCATACTTGGATGGATTTTCGTAAAGGTGTCTAAGACATATTATATTTGTACAAAATGAGAACTTAAAAAAAAAATTTGGGCTCACCCCAATGTATATATAAAAGAAAAACTGTAAAGATCTTCTTCGCATTAGAAATAAGAATGCATACTTGAATGGATTTTCGAAATTTTTTTTTTATCCACCCTAATGTATGTACATATATATAAGAAAAAACTTTAAGGTGGAGGACCTTCGCGTTAGAAATACAAATTCATGGATTTTCGAAAAAAAAAAAATTTTTTTTTACCCACCCTAATATGTATATATGTATGTACATATACATACACCCATACGCTTTGGTTATACAAACAGAAAATAACTGTGTGCACAAATTTGCCTTTCAATGTGGCGTCACCGTTACACAGTTGTGAATTGTTGACTTGTATTTATGTATGTGTGTGTGTATTTGATTTTGCGTTGTATGCGTGAAAACATCTTGTTGTTGCTAAACTTTGCTCTATAACATCATATTAGATGCGTAATTAGATGGAATTGAGGCTTCCGTAACCATTTGCATCATTGCTGATGCGCCTAAGATACAAACACACACATATACACATACACAGTTATATCTGTGTCAAGCTGCTGGGGCAATAGTAGTCATATATATGCTTTATAAGATATATTTTCATAAATGTAATAAGAAATGCAAGTGGAATAATATTTTTATTCCAAGAAAGTGCTTAAAAGCCCATGGCAAATTTGCACTGGCGTTAAGAATTTTTTTTTTAATTTTTATAAATATTTTTTGATATAAACATTTCTTTTTTTCTTGTATGCCGTAAAATTTTTAAAATATCATAAAACTGTTATGAGTATTGATAACATTTTAAAATGAAATCTGCCGAATAGTTCAGTTAGCAATCAAATTATGCTAATTTATATGGCGACAGATAAGAACAGACACAAGATTAAGGTTAGGTTAAGTTAGGTAAATAAGCTGTTTGTTCGTGATGCCACAAATAATCCCACTTGTATAGAGTGGTAGAGCCGCTTGTCCATTGTGATGGCCAGAACTCCTAAATGTGAATCAAACAGACCATTGCATATCCACAAAGCGCCTAGAGCTTGCCACAAATTTATTGAAGTGGCCATCTTCTGTTCCAGCCAATTCGCCGGGCAGAAAGTGAATGAAAGCCAAACAGTGGAGGAGAAAATGTCTGTTTCCACCACATTTGCCTTCTTGCTACTTAGACAAGAGGTGTATCTTCCAAAATCTTTAGTCGCATCGCAGTGATATGAACTTTGCTAAGAGCCCGTTCAATGGATCAGCATTCAATGGTATCAGTTTCACTCAGCTTCAGAAGACTATCCCAAGCACACAAATGCTGGTTATTAACTAAAGCTTGCTGAGCTAACGCGAGGCCCATTCTAATAAAATTTGGGTAACGGTATCTTTTCTTGAAAAGTTATCGGCTTTACAGTTTTCGACTATTCCACTGTGGCCAAGTATTAAGAGGAATTTAATATGGAAGTAGCTTGATGCTGCCATTGAGCAAATCATGCACTCCTTGACTAGCTTTGAGCTCACTGTCAGAGTGCTTAAGGCCTCACGCAGCACTTCGGAAAAGTACATCTGCTGCTACCTGGATGGCTGCCACTCAGCTTGAAAGACATTACAGTGGTATGCCAAGTCTGAAACAATGTTTGATTGAGAAATCCCGATAAAAAATTCGCCCTTAAACCTTACCCTTGAGCTTCGATCCATCCGTGAAAAACATCTTCCCTAGTGACTCCAATCCACCCTCATTTCTCAGAGGAATGTGCGCCACTAGGAGTAGGCTGCGCGTTGCAGTGATCTAAGTTATCAGATATGCAGTAGAAGTTTAATGTGTCCGGTTTCCCAGAGTCTGTTAACAATCTTCGTAGCAATGCACTTGCGGGTTTGTCCACTGGTGCTATAAGTTGAATGACATTAAGTGCAATACAAATCTCAATATGCTTTCAGCTGAACGACCACAAATAAGATAAATCATATTAAAATCGACTCATGATAATAATAATTCTACAGTAAGGCTAGTGTTAAAATTTTAAGTGTTAATCGTAATTTCTACTGACAAAGTTAAAGGAAAATTCTATTCTACATATTCAATAATATTTTTAAGGCCTTAAAGTGTACGCATTTATCAAAAAATAAATAGTCGCTTTTCGCAAAATGGCTAAAGAATTGAATGACACAATACCTGAAAGCGAAACTGTATTATACCTAGGTCTTTATTTGCACAGAATATTCACTTGCAAGACTCCCATAAAAAAACACAACGACACAAAACACTTGAAATCCATCTAGCACCAAACCTTGAATGGATTTCCACTAAAAGCATATCGGACATAAGTAGTTTCATCGAAACCTCAAAATGGTTTGAAAGAGAATGTGAAACGTAATAGCAGATACAGGAGGTTCTACGAACAGTGCATCAAAATGGCACATCAAGTGTTAATTGAGCCCGATAGGGCGGCACTCCTACCTACCTACCCATAAAAAATAAATGGAAGCAGCGCAAATTTAGAATAAAACAAATTTCCTGGCTTTTAACCCCGCGATCTTGAAAATAAAGTTCAACTCTACAAGTCAAACCCCAAACCAGTATGTCACATCCAACATTGAAATCCTCCAAAGATATCAATATAAGACTTTAAGAAGCATTTTCTTGGTATAAGTATAAGCAACTTTGAAATCAACAAAGACTTGAATGTACCTTTTGTTACAGACGAAATCAGCAAAATCTGTCGGAGATACTTAGATAGACTTTCTATTCATGAAAACTTACTGACAATAAATCTACTGGACAACAGTATGGACACTTAAACTTATATTTTGGACCTTCCAAATTGAGTTTAAATAGTGTTAAGAATATTTTTAGCAGATTATGTTATTCAAGAATATATTGATTAGTCTCAAATGACTATAATCAATTCTATTATAGTTCTTAAATTTATAAAATGTGCCTTTAGTTTCTGATATATTGCAAGTAAAATAATAGTAAATAAACCAAAAAAATAAAAAAAAACAAATATTCAAGAATTACATATATTATTTATAAATGGAAGCATATGAGAAAGGAGCTGCGGATAACATGGCTTATGGTTGCCTTTAGTTTCACTTTAATCCCAAAGTAAACGGTTGATTTTTTTGAGAAATAAGACTGTATATTTTCAAATCTCAAATGATCAAAAATAAGAAATATTGCCTACATTTAGGCGCACTGATACTAACAAGATCCAGTTCATGAACGGAAAACTTTTTCATTTGACGAGTTATCTTCGCGAAACTTCGTCTGGTTTATTGTCCAATCTTCGAATAAAATTTTCATATCGGACCAGTATAGAATACTCGTATATCTTTCATATATCCTCCATGTATGCTTCACAACTTAGCTGCGGCAATTCTATTAATCTTAACAAGCGCTGAATTCAAGTGCAGCAAATCATGTAAATCAACTTAACGCAAATTGCTCGCAGCAAGTGTGTGTCTAAGTGTTGGTGGCGGCAACAATTGCCTGCCGATTTCACGTGCAATGGAGGATGAATTATGCCTGAAAATCTCTAGACAATGCGCCCTTGCGCTCGTAAGTGTAAGTGCATTCTGACATACCTACATATATGTGCTCAAACATACACACACACATAGATATTCGGAAGACACGAGCGCTTGTTGTATGCGTTGATTCGAATTCCTTTGGACGAAATTGTTAACGGACCAATGTGTGTAATTGTCGTTGAACAGTGACAGCAGAATTTGGTGAACACTATCGTTATGTGTAAAGCCAACACCAACAATAACGATATAGCGATGCAAGGCTATGGCCAAACCACAAGAAAAAATTGCACAACCACCATAAAGGTAGAAATAGCATGCAACATAGCCAGTGCTGCCACATGTTTGTGAACCGTGTCAACGATGCTTTGCAACGAATTTGTTGTTGTTGGATTTGTGGTGTCGCCATCCGCCTCGTTTATCGCACAGCGCCTGCCTTGCCTTGCGGCAGTAACCTTAACTGCCGGTCGATATGGCGGCTGCTGCCTTACTTGTGGCTGGAAACTGCTGCTTTCGACACAGGCACACACATGTACGCTGAAATGGTGCTTATCGCGCCGCACTTCCTTTGTGCGCTTGCTTTGCCGCCCGAAATTATGCCACATATTTGCCGACAACGACCGTGCTACTGCTATATGTCACGTGATTTATCGTATAAGCAGTGGTGTGCCGCAAGCACGACAATATTTGTATGTGTTCACACATACACACACACGCGCACATCGTTGCTGCCTGCAAGGAAAGCGTGGTTGGTGGTAAACAACGGCCACTGCTTTTGGTATATTGCACACCTTCGAGCAACAAAACAGGTTTACGCCTCAGCAGCAGACACACACTAGCTCATGATTTTTGTATATAAGTGTATGCGTGTGTGTGGGTGTGTATATACATATGTACATGCATTCTCGAGCGCTTGCTTACGCATATTGGCAATGACAATTAGTGACAAATCGCCTGAGAGAGTTTCGGTGATTGTTAAGTGCGCCTATGTGTGTGTGTGTGTGCTGTTATTTACGCATATTGCACGTTACTGCCAATGCCAATTATGCGAACCATTGACTTGGCAATAATCATTACCTACGGCTTTACTGCTGACATTGAAAAGAATTATCGCCTGGCAAAAAGTAAGCAGCAGAAAATCGTAGCATAGCTGCAGGCGTTGTTGGTAAAATATGTAGGGAAAGTTCAGGTTTTGTGCTAAATGCAGTGAAATTATTTTTTAATCAATTATTGCATTTGGAAATTATTACACTTTTTCTATATTAATTAACAATTTTTAGTTTCAATATTGAATTGTTGAATTATTTAGTAAAAAGTAAATATTTTTAATTTACTAAAAAAATGATAAAATATTTAAATCTTAAAATTTTTGTTTGCTATGAAATTCTTCACAAAAAATCAAATTATAATTTCCATATAGTTGCCCGCATAAATCATTATAATACCCTGAACAGGGTATATTAAGTTTGTCACGAAGTTTGTAACACCCAGAAGGAAGAGTCGGAGATCCTATAAAGTATAAACATATACAGTATATACATATAAATGATCAGTATGTTGAACTGAGTCGATTTAGCCATGTCCGTCTGTCTCCGTATATATACGAACTAGTCCCTCAGTTTTTAAGATATCGTTTTAAAATTTTGCAAATGTCATTTTCTCTTCAAGAAGCTGCTCATTTGTCGGAACTGCCGATATCGGATCACTATTACATATAGCTGCCATACAAACTGAACGATCGGGATCAAGTTCTTGTATGGAAAACTTTCACATTTGACAATGTATCTTCACAAAAGTTGGCACATGTTATTTTCTAAGATAATAATGTAATATACGAAGAAATTGTTCAGATTGGTTAACTTTAGCATATAGCTGCCATACAAACTGAACGATCGGGATCAAGTTCTTGTATATAAAACTTGTGCATTTGACAAGATATATTCACCAAATTTGGTGCAGATTATTTCCTAAAGCAACAATGTAATCTCTGAAAAAATTGTTCATATCGGTTAACTACAGCACATAGCTGCCATACAAGTTGAATGATCGGAATCAAAAGCTTGCATGGGAAACTTCCTCATTTGATCATATATCTTCACGAAATTTAGTATGAGTTATTGTTCATAGAAATTATGTAATATCGAAAGAAATTGTTCAGATCCGCTTACTATATCAGATAGCTGCCATACAAACTGAACGATCGGAATCAAGTTCTTGTATGGAAAACTTTCACATTTGACGTGATATCTTCACGAAATTCGACGTAGATTACTGCTTAAGGTACTAACATAATTTCCGAAAAAATTGTTCAGATCGGAATACTGTAGCATATAGATTCCATACAAACTGAACACATAGTTACTAAAAGAAATGCACCTGTGAAGTGTATATTAGCTTCGGTGCAGCCGAAGTTAACGTTTTTCCTTGTTTTAGCCTTAATGTTAACTGTGGTCGACACGATTTTCTTTACAACAAAAATAAGGAGACATTTTTTTTATTAAACTTTACTTTTGCTGACACAACAATTTTAAATTGTGTTCCTTCTTTTCTCTTTGCGCCTAAATTCTCATAAATTTTCATACGTTAACAGTTTTGGGTAAAGGTAACTTAAAATGTGGTTATTTACTAACACACTAAATTCAAAAATGTTATACGCCTGCAGGTCCTGCATGTCGTCAAGCATTATTATGGCCGTAATACAATATATGAGCTGGGGGGTTGTTCAAACACATACTCAGCAGTTGTTAAGATATTTTTTTAGTGGTGCACATACTACAGTATTTTCCTATAGGATGATATCCAAGTGCGAAGAAAATCCACAAATTATTCATGAACAACCATTATTCATCGAAATTGACAGTTTGGTGTGGTTTTTGGTCTGATGGAATCATCGGTCCCTAATAGAGAGTGATATAGATCGATGATAATCAACTTTTTATTGGCGTAATTGGCAGAAGTGGATCTCGACAACATGTGAATTAAATTTTTCAAGCATGACTCATTTTATTACCAACTAAAAACCAATTGTTGGTTTCCATCTGGTTAGTGGTAGCTGATTTATCAGAAGAGGCCACATATTTGACGTATCGCTAGGTACGTGGCAGGTCCACTTTTCGTTAAGATTCGTCTTTTTGGAACAACGTAGCTCTTATATGCTTGATATCGACATTGAAATTTAAAAATTAAAGCAAAAAGGTACCGTCTACCTCCGACAGCAATGTTAGCTATACATCTACAGTTTTGTGAAAATGTAGAACAATAATGCTTTAAGCATTTAAATAGCACCAAACCGTTACTTGTTTTTTTTTTGTTTGCAAGATAGCCTGGAGGAATCTTCGCAATCCAGATATGGCAATTTTGCTCACTTGCATACATAAATTGAGGATTTTTCCAGTCCTCTCCTCCTTCAGCTTCTTTAGTTTGGGGAACAAGAAAAAATCACACGGAGCCGAATCTGGTGAATACTGTGGTTGATCGTTGGTATTCATTGCGTTTTTGGCTTTAAATACGGTCACAATGGTGGCTCCATGAATTGTTCTTTCACATTTCCGGCCGATTTCGACAGATGTTCTCACGCAAACGTCTCAATACGGCCAAATAAAACTCCTTACTGACCGTCTTTCTCTCCGGCTCAAACTCATGATGTATCAAACCACGAATATCGGAAAAAACCTTGAACAAACCTTGAGAAACCTTGATTTTTAGGGGCTTTAGTGTGGTTTTTTGGTTTCTGCTCGTTTTTTTCCCTCCATTTCAATGATTGTTGATTTGCTTGCATGTCAAACTCGTAATCCTGTGCCTCAACGGCAGTTATAATGCTTTCCATGAATGTTGATTCGGAATTTGCACGATCAAGCGTATCCAAAGAGACCTGTTTAACGGTACTCGTTTTCAAAAAAAAATCAGCTTTATCGGGACGAGTCGAGCAAGATCGCTTTTCATACTCAAAATATCTACAAAAATCATTAGAAAGCTCCCGCGAGAGTTGTCGAGCTCTCATACCATCTCTCTAACATTTGCCTGACGATTTTCAAGCACCATATCCATCCCTTTTTTAATGTATCTCTCAGTTTGAAGAAGTCGAAGGTGATCTCTCGATCGTCTTTGAAGGCTTTGTACCACTCGTAGGCTTGTGGTTTTGATAAAACTGAATCACCGTAAGCCTTTTCCAACATTCGCAACGAAACTTGGTGAGAAATACAAAATTTGAGAGAAATTTTTTGATCGATATATTTATCAACAGTAAAAATCGCTAGTCACTACTGAGATATACCGACTTAAGCAGCTGCTGTAAACAAACTGGTTGACATGTTGCACTCATATTTGGCATATGTAGCAATTAAGGACGGTTCTACCAGCTTAGCAAAATTTTTATACTCTCGCAACAAAGTTGCTAAGGAGAGTATTATAGTTTTTTCACATAACAGTTGTTTGTAAGTCCTAAAACTAAAAGAGTCAGATATAGGGTTATATATATCAAAGTGATCAGGGTGACGAGTAGAGTTAAAATCAGGATGTCTGTCTGTCCGTCTGTCCGTCCGTCCGTGCGAGCTGTAACTTGAGTAAAAATTGAGATATCATGATAAAACTTGGTACGCGTATTTCTTGGCTCCATAAGAAGGTTAAGTACGAATATGGGCAAAATCGGCCAACTGCCACGCCCACAAAATGGCGAAAACCGAAAACCTATAAAGTGTCATAACTATGCCATAAATAAAGATATTAAAGTGAAATTCGGCACAAAGGATCGCATTAGAGAGGGGCATATTTGGACGTAATTTTTTTGGAAAAGTGGGCGTGGCCCCGCCCCTACTAAGTTTTGTGTACATATCTCGGAAACTACTATAGCTATGTCAACCAAACTCTATAGAGTCGTTTCCTTCAGGCATTTCCATATACAGTTCAAAATGAAAGAAATCGGATAATAACCTCGGTCACCTCCCATACAAAGGTTATGTTGAAAATCACTAAAAGTGTGTTAACCGACTAACAAAAAACGTCAGAAACACTAAATTTTACGGAAGAAATGGCAGAAGGAAGCTGCACCCAAGCTTTTTTTAAAAATTGAAAATGAACGTGGCGTCGCCCACTTATGGATCAAATACCATATCTCGGGAACTACTCTACCGATTTCAATGAAATTCGGTATGTAATATTTTCTTAACACCCTGATGACATTTACAAAATATGGGTGAAATCGGTTTACAACCACGCCTTCTTCTAATATAACGCTATTTTGAATTCCATCTGATGCCTTCTCTGTATAATATATACGTTAGGAACCAATAATGATAGCGGAATAAAACTTTACACAAATACGGTATTTGAAAAATATGTAAATGACTGATAATGAAATCTCGATTATCACTTTATCGTGCGAGAGTATAAAATGTTCGGTGACACCCGAACTTAGCCCTTCCTTATTTGTTATAAAACTAACATTAATTTTTTTTGATTAAAAATATTTACTTTTTCTTCTGATATCAATAGAGAAAGCTAAACTTTATTTTGTTTTACACCATCACAAAGTAGGTACTTATATCTCTGCTATGCCTTACTATAATTTTTTCACCGATAAAATTTTTCAAAGCAGCAGCTCTGTTCTATAAGGTGCTGGCACTAGAGCAAATTTGGCAAATTTATTTATATTTTTTTTTACATATATTTAACCGGCCCCTTTTCGGGTTTTGCAATGTTGAATCCGTCTATTGCTCTCAAAGATAATGCTTGAACGTAACCAAAAATGAAAGTGCACTAAAATCGACGAAAATTTTTACAAGTGTATTTCCCTACTGGGCATGTTGGCTTACATATGCATTGGACTATTTTTATTAAACAAAATTGAATATATTTCGAATTACTACTGTAAATCTGGCAGATATGCACACCTAAATACTCATAAGTGTTTAAATTGACACTTGCACTACGTCACAAGTACTTACATATATCGATTTCACACATATATATACATGTTGTTGTATATTTGTTACCAGGAACTTTGTGCACAACGGTGCTTAAGCAAATACTTTCATGTAATCCTGCAATATTTAGAGCATTGAAGTAGGCTTTGTTGAAACGAACAGGCTTATTGAAGTGGAATTGACAATTATGTTATTTATGAATCACTAATACACAAACGCACACACACATGCAATCTAATAAGTGTAAGCCAACCATATTGTGTTCGACTTTGCAAATATTTGCCCTCACACACATACATACATACAAGTGCTGCTTTTTGCAAAGAGCCACTGCTGTAAGTGCCATAATTACAGTTTAATTACATAGTAATCGCCATAAATTTAGTAACAATTTGTTTTAAGACAGTACTGATTTGATTAATGCACATGTATTCGTTTCGCAAAGGCGTGTCCGCCAAGCAATTATTTGAGTTTTAGTTAATGGAGTACCGCACTTAGCGGTTCAAAGTGTCACATAAGTACTTAATATACATCCATTCAGCAAGTATTAATTAGAATTAAGCATATAAATTATTATAAATAAATTATGTTTGAGTAATGCTGCAGATTTTGCTGTCAATTTCAGCTATTATTTGAATAAATTGAGTATCTACGATAACAGCAGCTTCATATACATATATCTTATGTGCCGAACTTTGCAAATTAATTGCTTTTAGGAAATATATTTTATCGTGAAATAATTATGTAATTGATTGTGTAGGTAAATGTGTACATAAGGGTGGTCCTTAAAAGCAGAAGCTGCCGCTTAGTGTCTTAACAAACTAGAATGTGTTAAAAAGCAATAAACACAAGTTACCACTTAATGTTATAGTTGGCCGATCTAAACAATTTGTTTGGAGATTGTTGCGTTGATTGGATGAAAATCTATGCGGAATCATTTGAAGATACCATGTCAAATGAAAAAGTTTTCCATGCAAGAAACTCAGCTATGCTACATTGGCTTGATCATAACAATTTTTCTTACAGATTGCAACGCTGTCCTGGATAATAATATATGCAAAATTTCGTGCAGATATCTTGTCAAATGAAAAAGTTTTCCATACAAAGACTTGATTCCGAACAATCAGTTTGTATGGCAGCTGTATGCTATATTGGTCCGATCTGAATAATTTCTTTGGATATCACACCGCTGTACTAGGCAATAATATATGCCAAATTCGTTGAAGATTCCTTTCTCGAATAAAAAGTTTTCCATACAAGAACCTGAATTTGATTGATAAGTTTGTATGGCAGCGATATGCTATATTGGCACGATCTAAATAGTTTCTATCGCAGATTGCACCGCTGTCATGGATAATAATATATGCCAAATTTCGTGCAGATATCTTGTCAAATGAAAAAGTTGTCCATACAAAGACTTGATTCCGAACAATCAGTTTGTATGGCAGCGATATGCTATATTGGTCCGATCTGAATAATTTATTTGGATATCACACCGCTGTAGTAGGCAATAATATATGCCAAATTTGGTGAAGATTTCTTTCTCAAATAAAAAGTTTTCCATACAAGGACTTGATTCCGAACAATCAGTTTGTATGGCAGCTGTATGCTATATTGGTCCGATCTGAATAATTTCTTTGGATATCACACCGCTGTCCTGGATAATAATATGTGCCAAATTTCGTGCAGATATCTTATCAAATGAAAAAGTTGTCCATACAAAGACTTGATTTCGAACGATCAGTTTGTATGGCAGTGATATGCTATATTGGTTCAATATCCGCGGTTTTGTCAAATGAGCAGCTGCTTGGGGAGCAAATGATGTGTACAAAAATTCAGATCGATATCTCAAAAACTGAGGCAGTATCTTTGATCATTTTTGTGTGCTATATGCCTTAAGGGCTCTCCAACGTGTTACTAACTTCGCTGCAAACTTAATACACCCTGTAGAGTTTAAGAAAGTTAATGACTGTTAAAACTGTAAACATAAAAGACAATCCTAACATACTCGCACATGTATATTCTTCTTTTTATATTTTCAATTTCATGACAACACAAACCCATACATTTTCACATAATGAACAAAGCTTGCAAATAATATGCTAAGTACTCACTTTTGACATAGGGCCCAATGCGACCCAACAAATAACAGCTAAATTAGCTTGTCGCCTCGCGTAGACTGTTGCTTACTTCTCCAAATCATTTATGTATATAGCGAAATATATTTGTTTCGCTCGCAACTTCCTTGTGTGCTTATTTTCGGTCAGTCTACTTTCATTCTAAGCGCTCACTTGAATTTCCAACACACATACATATAAACAGACATACACATCATATATACATATACTATTATATACATCCAAGCCTAGACCGTCAGTTTAGTCCACCAAATTGGCATTTCGCTTTTGCATGCAAATTACTCCGCACTCTCCGGCTTGGCGCAATCATAAATTGTCCTCGGGAAAGCCAATTGGCGTTTGTTGTTGGTGACAACAACAACAATGAAGGCCGCAAATGCATTAACGTTCATTGACTTGTTGTCTGGCACACAACAGGTAATCTAAATCCAACAATAGCGCCTAGACGATTGCCTTGCTGCAAAGTCAATTTCGTTTGGGTGATAAAAAGAGAAATGGAAAAGGAAAGATAAAATAAATATAAATATGTTTTCCATGCACTTTCGTAGCTAGCCTTTTAACAACACCATCACAATGTAGTCGCCAACAAACAATAACTCGCGGCATTGTGTGCAACAAGCGTCGAGAATTGGCATTAGAGTGCGGTGTTGGGGTCACCTAGCGAATTTTTTGTTCCGCTAACTTGTACATATGTGTACAATTGGAAGCTTGGTGTAATAGGAGATATTTTGATAAATGAAAAATATATAATTTTCACAAAAAATCTCCGAAAATTTATTTGGTAAACCATTTTAGAAGATCCGACCTTCTTCAAATTAAGCAGCGGTTTTGCCGATTAATCCGAATTGCAATTCCAGCAATGTGTGAATGAAAAATGAATGCCATGATTTTAATATTTAATGCATATCTTAAATTAAAACATTATTATAATATGCCTTAAGGTATGAATTTCCCTTAAGCTGCTTATTTCGCGTACACACATCGTGTTCGACATTTTTCGTTTTTAGCTCGTACATTCCATTGTAGGTTTATCCACGTAATCCGTGTAGACACACAATTATTTTCGCTTCAAGTGCGAGTTGGCAACGCAACAGAAATTCTTATGGACATACCCATGTAAACATATATACACACTATAGATGTAGACATCCAAACAAAGAAAATAATGTAATGAAATATCCCCGTGGGAAAAGTGAACTTTATAGCAAAGTTATTGACAAGTCAATGGCATTTATACCACATGTTTGTTCGATTCCTTACTCTCCAGAAATTGAAAATTTGGAAAAAAAAACTATAGATATGGTTAACTGTGGTTACACCTCTTTCATTAATGTGTTTATGCCAGTCTCCTACATTTATGCCAGTTGTTTATGCAATTAAGTCGCGCCAAATTTAAAAAAAAATAAAGAAAATACTCGAATATCTGATAACTCATATTATTAGCTCTTCCTATATCTCTCTATTCTATCTTTATTTGATTATGCCAGCCTTTTTAATTTATGCCAGTTTTTTATTCCATTCTTAATGCTCCGGAATTTAAAAAAATTAAAGAAAATACTCGGATATCTGATAACTCATATTATTAGCTCTTCCTATATCTCTCTATTCTATCTTTATTTGAATATGCCATGCTTTCTAAATTATACCAGTTGCTTGTTCGATTCCGTACTCTCCAAAGATTGAAAATTAGAAAAAACTATATGTATTTTTAATTGTTTTTACGCCTCTTTCATCAATGTGTTTATGCCAGTCTTTCCAATTTATGCCAGTTTTTTATTCCATTCCGTATGCTCCAAAATTTAAAAAATTGAAGAAGGTACTTAGATATCTCACAACTCATATTAGTACCTCTGCCTATAACTCTCTATTGCATCTTAATTTGTTTATGCCAGTTTTTTCTAATTTATGCCAGTTGCTTATTTTATTCAGTACGCACAAAAATTCAGAAAATAAAACAAGGTAAAAAAAAATGCTTAGATATCTGATAACTCACCTTATTACCTCTTCCTATATCGCTCCATTCTATCTAATGAGCTTTCTAAATTATACCAGTTGTTTGTTCGATTCGCTACTCTTTAATATTTAGCGAATCGTAGGAAATTCGTAGATACCTCAATAAGGTGGTGTAAGCTCTCTCCATTCTACATCCATTTGTGTACTTTATTTATGCCAGTTGCTTGTTTGATTCGCCACTATTAAAAATGTCGCGAACCGAAGGCAATTAGCATTTTCGTGCTGGGTACACGCACTATATATGTATATATATATGTGTTTTTGTGTATCGTCGTGCAGCACGTGACTTGTTTGGCCAATTTTGGCTTTGCATATTTGTTTGTTTTTTTGTTTTTAGCTTCGCAGCAGCGAATGGTCAAATGAATTTGCGAGTACGTCTATATGTTTGTGCGCGTGTGTGCCTGCTTATTGTAGTATATTTGCTGCGGCGGTTTGCATTTATTTTGATCCGTTTCTTGTTTACTCTGCAATGTTTTTGCTTTTGTTTTTGTACGTGTTTATAATAATAGAACGAGTGCAATTTCGTCTCTCCGCATTTCGTTGGGTCGCTTTGTTTGCCCCGCGTGGCGATTTAGCGCGTGTTAATGGTATTTCTTGTGGCTGCAAGTGCGTGTGTGTTTGTGAATATGTAAATATTGTTGTTGTTGATTATGCGCGTGTATTCTCATTGCTTTGCATGTTTAAGGAATATATCATGTATTTACAGTTTGTAAATGTTGGAAAGTAAAGAGTTCACTACACAAGGGGTAAATGGATGAATTTTATTAGAGAGAACTTCGGAATTCACACATATAACAGCGAAATAGATCGATTTTAAGAGATTTGGAATTTGAGAGTTGTGTGAAAAATTTTTGAATTTTGTAAAATTTTTGTAGAACTTCTCTTGCTCCTTGCTTTCAGGTCATTATTAAGGAGTTATATACCATTAGAAGGCCGGAAAAAAGCGAATTTTCCAAATTTTTTTCTAAGAAAACTTTAAAATTTATTGATCAAAAAATTTGTTCATATATTACGGTATTTTTTAACTTTATTTTAAGACTTAGTATTAGTAAAAATATTTATTTGGAAAGAACCTACAGCTGATCTCAGGGAGCTTCTCTCAAAAAAGACGTTTAGCGGTGACCACTGGATTCTCTGAAATTAAAAGACCAAACAGTTTTCGTTAAAGTAGTGTTAAATCCAATAATTAATCGAAATAATAAGGAAAATATTGTTTTTTTCACAAAATGCCAGTTTCTAAAAAAAGTATATTTTTGACCAAAATTCGAGCTTAAACTGTTAAAAAAATATTTATAGGTGAGAAAAAATCATCGATAAATTACTGAAAAATATATTTAGGAAGTTCGTGTTAAAGTTTTAGACTAATCGGCATAGCTGTTTTCGAGTAATGTTGGTCACCTCGAAAATATTCACCGGAAAAAACCGATTTTTTGAAAATTGAAACTGTTTATAACCTCTCAAGTGGTTAGCGCTAGTGTATAGCCCTCATAACAGATATAGCTTTGGCAATTAATTCTGGTAGTATGGAAAAAAGAGCAAATTTCTTTTTTTTAAACTTTTTTAAATATGTTTGCGATTATATATAAAATATGGAGACATTTTAATACAAAATGGTGGCTAGTGGGCCAATATTTCGGATCATTAAGATTAATAAGACCGCTATAAGGAATGGTGTTTCCAAGAATTACCGTTATCTAAAACAAATATCGGCATATTAACCTGCATAAGACTCGAAGGTATGCCTTTTAGCCTTACAATAATTTTTTCCCCGAAATTTCGAACTTGCGAACTTAAATTGCATGGACCTGTAAAAAAGCTACATTTTTTAGTCAAATTTTTTTTAAGTAAAATTATCAATAATATTGAAAAATCGCTCGGAGCTACGTAACGTATACGTTTAATGTTTCTGTTAAAGTGGGGAAAACACGAATATGTCTACAAGAGAATTTTCAAATTTCAAATAATTTTCAGAAATATCAGTATTTTCGCATCCAAATTAGTTTGATCAGTTCGCGAATATTTAAACACATTTTTCTCGCAACTGTCTTATTTAAAACGATTTCCATAATTTCTCAGGTTCTAATGGACCGATTTACCTAAAAATTTAAAATGTCTTCTTTATAGACATGTCTATTTCTGGAACTAGTTATGTCCTTAAATTTCAATTTTTAGTATTTAAAAAAAATCGAAACAGTAAAAAAGAATACAATTATATTTACTTATTTCAATTAATTTTAATTTCATATTTATTTTTTCTCTTTTTACAGCTTCTTTTGGAAATTACGTATCAAAAACTTTCGCCTCTTCAGCAGCAGCGGCTTCAACGGTAACCAATTTGACAGCACGGCTAAAGAAAGGGCCGCAATGTTCGTTTGATATTCAATTGTGTGCTTTTTTCCGAGCTGATTAGTGGTAAGTTTATCAAAAGTTTAATTGGAAAGGAAATTCAATTTTTTTTTATATATTTTGCACATTTCTTAGTTACTACCGCAAACGTCGCATTAAAGTCTCTGCTTATAAATATATATTGAACCAATTACTTTCACTGCAAAAGAAGTCAGTCGCTTTCAGCGCACCTTTTGTGGGTCAAACGAACTTTGCTAATTCCGAAGACGTTTGCTAACTTATTTCTTACTCTATACCTACTTTGCTAACTTTTGAGCATTTCGTTCTTATTGGCGCAACTGTGGCTTTGTAGCAAGGCAGCGGCGCATATTTTTACAAACGCTATTTATTAGTGGAAAATATACATATATGCAGGAAACTCATAATGCTGCTGGGAAAAATATCCTTACATTATCTCTGCTTGTTTCCTTCTGCTTTTTCAGCTTCCTCACCTCTTTCCACTCTGCCTCTCTCTCACTCATACTGTTTGCGACTACGCGCATCGACCAGGAAATTGCAAAAAACCGCTCAATGCCATTTAATCAATTCAATACTTTAATTACGCATCTCTCAACTCAAGGTGCGCAGCCTTCACGCTCTGCTAGCAGCGCAGTTGCCAACCAACGCAGCGCTGGTCAACTTCCTCTGTTATCAGCCGTTGCTGTTGAAATGCGAGAAGTGACTACAACAACGAAGAATAAAACCAAGAATTGTTCAACGAAACACAATAACAACAACATAACAGTGACTACAGCATCGCCATGCTCTATAATCGTATATTAACATAAAGTGTGTTGTTGCAACATCGGAGCAGGCGGTGCGCACGGCGGCAGCGCGCAGGTAATCAGCAAAGTTTTCAGAATTTAATTTCGCATTTCGCTGCTGCTTCCTCCTCCCTTCGCCAATCGCTTTTGTTACATTCGCATTTTTTCGTCCACTCCTTCCGCGCTTTATTTTCAGTCTCTCAGCGGCGGCAGCGCGTTATAAAGTGCTGCCCGCAAGTCTGCCGTCGAAATAATTTTAATTTTTTTATGAAAGTGATGCTTTTGTTGTCATTTGTGCAAGCTTTATAATGCTTGTTGTTGCTATTGTCGTTTTTGCTGGCTGCTTTGAGCCTTTGCTAATGTTTGCTCGCGTTGCCTTGTTTACCTTGGCCAATGAAATTCGCCGATTGCCGGTGTTTTTGCTGTTGCACAATGCCAATTTGTAGCAAAGCACATACAAATATATATACACACATATATGCATACTAATGTGCCTATATACATACATATTTACATACCAACACTTGGTATCTATGCCACTCAGCCCCGCATAACTTTGCTTTCCTCCTTTTTACTCTGTTCTCTTCAGTATGCTGCTGGTTTGCATGCAGCATTTTACTCACAACAAACATTTGGCATAATGCGTTGTTGTTGTTGCCATTGTTATGCTT
The DNA here is from genome assembly GCF_024586455.1 of Bactrocera neohumeralis. Lineage (NCBI taxonomy): Eukaryota > Metazoa > Arthropoda > Insecta > Diptera > Tephritidae > Bactrocera > Bactrocera neohumeralis. Next base: position 51,116,817 of record NC_065919.1, read on the forward strand.
ACCTTTTGCGTTTTTGTTTTCGTTTTGTGTTTACCCTTTATTATATCAATATGTGGCAGCAGCGAAAGCGTTCAGCATATAAAAAGTCTCAGCCATTATTTTCATATAAGCAATTTCAAACTCAAGCATAACTATGTGTGTGTGTGTATGCTTGAGCACTTCTGACACTTTGAGCGCTTATTTCGCAGAGAGCTTGAGCGTTTTTATATAAAGTCTTCTGCTTGCCTTGTGTGCAAGCTTTTTTGAAAGCTTTGGTTTTATTTGCTCTCCACTTGAGCAAATGGAATTTAATGTTTCACTTCGTTAAAGCTTCGTGCGAGTAAACTTTAATTTTCTTTACTTTTAATTGAATCATAAAATTCTTTCTGGTAAGCAGCTCTAACAAGCGGATTTTTGGCATTAAAGCTCTGATAACGCAGCTCTTAACGAATTAATATGCCAAAAATTAGTTGCTTGATGTTGAAGTGGCAGACAAGAGTCTTCTGGCAGAGAAATAAGTTCACTTCATAAAAATGAACTGCTCTGGTTTCCTAAATATAAAATTTTTGTATTCTTGGTTCGACTTTAAGCCGGCTGTTTGGTTGGCTGATTGACTGTAACATGATATTGCTATGGAAGGGTTCAGCGGTTACGCCACGCTATTAATAAGCCAATAATCTTATGCTGCTTCCCGATTTAGGTCAGTTGGTGTATCTTGGAAATTAATTGCCACTACTTCTTAGTCCAGGAAAGTTGCAAGGACGAAATTCTCTTAGCTATCTCCTATTGAAATGACATATGACTCTATGCTCCGTTTCGGGTTTCGAGTAGAATCATATACTTTACGATATATATATATCGAGTCTCCCATTTATGCGTTAAACTCTCTGCCGCATTATGGCGGAAAGCATTTCAACACAGATCGAATGATACTATTTATCTCGCTTCTTTCTATACTCTTGCAACCAGTTGCTACAGAGCATTATAGTTTTGTTCACCTAACGGTTGTACATTTCACCTAAAACTAAGCGAGATAGATATAGGGTTATATATATATATATATATATATATATATATATATATAAATGATTATGGATGACGGGACAAATTGAAATCCGGTTGACTGTCTGCCCGTTCAGGCTGTAACTTGAGCAAAAATTGAGATATCTCATAAAAATTCGAGTTCGTAGATGGTCGTAATCGGACCACTGCCACGCCCACAAATCGCCACTAACCGAAAACATAAAAAGTGCCATAACTAAGCACTCAATTACGATATGAAGCTGGAAATGAAGCGAGGGCCAGCCGTGTGCAAATTTTTTTTTTAAAGTGGGCGTGGCCCCGCCCTCTAACAAGTTCAATGTACATATCTTCTAAACCCCTTAAGCTACAACAACCACTGTCTACTAGACAGTGTGAAAACAGATGAAATCGGAGTATAACCTCGCTCACTCTTCATATAACGGCACTGTTAAAAACTACTAAAACTGCAATAAATCAATAAAAAAATAAGCCAGAGACGTAAAATGTTACATTGGACATGGTATGAGAGAGCTTTATGGTAGCCGGTGTGAAAATTGGACGATGGGCGTGTTACCGTGAAATCCCATATCCCGGGACCCGACCAACTGATTTTGACAAAATTTAGTAAGTGGCTTTCCTGTTACCTTCCAATGTCATATTGTGAAAATGCACAAAATCAGACAACAACCACGCCTACTTCCCATATAGCACAATTTTAAATTCCCCTTGAGTCGTTCACGGGATGAAACTTTGCGCGAATAATACCTTTAGTGTATGCTACCTTATGAACAAAAATTGTTCAAATCCAATCATAACTCGTCAAGCCCCTAGGTATCGAATATTGGGACCCCAGTGCCTATAATTGACTTTTGATCGAAAATATCGGTGAATGTGTGCGATATATAATTGAAGTTCAGGGATAAGCTTTCGATAACGATATGCCTGTATGTCAAAAATATTGAATCGGATCACTACGTCCCTTAGCCCCCCATATACTTAATATAAAGGTTTTCGAACTTCCGGGTGACTTTGTACCGCATATATCGGCTAATATGTGAGTTATCCCAATGAAAATAAGAGAGCGTGTTTTATTCATAAGAGTGTATCTTTGTGCCTAAAATAGATAAATTTGAGCGAAAACTTGGCCTAGCCACTATATAACTAATATGAGGATTGTCGAATATCCGTCTGACTTAACTCTATATGATTGGTTTTACACTTTAAAGAATTTCCCTGGATTTGATTCTTGCAAGTTGTAAGAGTATAGAATGTTCGGTTCCACCCATATTTGGCCCTTCCTCACTTGTTCTGGTTCACTTGGTTATCTTTATGGGAATCATGAATGCATAATGCCTAACTTGGTATTCTCTTTACTTTATATTTAAGCCAGTCTAGGGATAAAATTCTTAAATTTGACAATTTGCACTGAAAAGTCATTCATATTAACAGCCTTTAATTCAGGCGTGATGAAGTCATTAATCTCTATAGGCCTTTTCATTTTAATGCTACGATCGGCTTCATTTTTGAAGAACTATGAACCAATGATTCCCTCTGCCCACAGAGCACATCTAACAGTGACTTTTTGAGGATGTAACAATGTCTCAACCAAAAGAGAGCTTCATTGCTTATCAACTTTGGCAACGAGCAAATAACACATATGTGAGATTCAAAAAAATCTGCTGAGTGATATTTAAAGTAAGTTTAAGCATATTTTGTGCTACCAGCTACTACAAATCTACTAAAATAGTCTAATATTTAGATTATTTTAGCAAGAAATTTGCTGCTGCTGTGCTATTTTGCATAAAAAGCTCAAATTTTTCTCAATATCTTTATTAGATGTATAAAATTTCTATTACTGTTAGGAGTCAACAGGGCGGATGAGTGATTTCGTTTTCTTCTTTTCTTTTTGAAATATTCTTGGCAAAGCCAAACTCCAACTAAGATTCCAGCTAATAAAAAAATGCCAATAAATAAATAAATCAAATGCACGTAACACCCAATACCGGAAAGCATTGATTAATCAATTGCGCTGTGGCATGGGCATAAAGCACACGCCACCCTAAACTACACGCCACCAAGGCACGAAGCTTACACTCAAATGGATTGAACTTTCACTCAAGTGCAGCGCATGCGGCCGACACCACACACAATACACATTCCTTTGCATGTCCTGCGCTATCAACGCAACGCCGTGCCACAACGAATGGGGCATGCAACGGAATTCAGTATCCGCGAAACATTCAATACAAACGGTACAAACGGCAGCCGACGAGCTAGTTGCGCCCGCGTCAGTACTGCTTCCATGCTGGCCACAACACAGCCTATGCACAAGCAGCAGAAAGAATGTAAAATGAAATAATAACAACAACAACAAGAAAAAAGGCAAAAATGTGACAAGTGTATAAGAAAATTTGTATATGTGCACGAAACGCGTGTGTATGAGTATTTGTGCGCTGATATACATATGTATATACATAAAAGGAAGCAATGAAAATATGAAGGCAAACAAATGTATACAACAACAGTAATGTAGCAATGGAAGCGAATAAGGCGAAAGAGGAGGCTGAAATTGAAATTTTTGATGCTCGCTTTGTATAGCTGTGCTCACATATATATATATATACATATATAATAATATTAAATGGATTATATATGTATGCATAGATATATTTAAATATAATCGTTTAGCAAGCAGTGCGTTGAAAATGTTTAAAAGCGAGCACAACTATATACAACTATTTGGCACTATAAGTGTGTGTGTGTGTGTTTCATTTTATTGTGCCAACAACGCATTAATCAGCTGGGGAGAAAAACGCTGCTTTTGCTTGTGTGTATAAGTATGTGTTTGTATGTAATTACAGGTGTAACCGAAATGCTTGTGCCACATACATAGTCATCAGGCATGGCGGCGGACAGACGCATAAAAGGACTGTATGTAAGAGAGTAGCACAAGAATAGGAAGCATGCAATGGCATCGAGCGAAAGTAGCGCGGTGCGTCGTTTATTAGCTAAGCCGCAGACACGCAAAACGCTTTTTATATAAAATACACTCTATATATTATATATATATTTACTTATTTATGTGCCATAATCAGTGTATACAGCTGTGAGTAGTGTCAACTTAGCTTTTTTGGTTTGATATGTACATTTGGAGGTAGGCGTGCTGGGCTTGTGGCAAGTATTAATGGCCGCCACAATCATAAAATATTTGTCAGTATAAATTACACATGTTATTAGTTTGTTTCAAACGTGCTTTATGCCAGAGCTAATAACTTCTTGGAGCACACACACTCATACCAAGAAATATACAGACGTGAAGCAATATTTTTTGTAGGTGTATTTGCTATTTAGTGAGCTATAAGCAGTAAAATATAGTGAAAACTTTCTTCAACTGACAAAAGCAAATACCGTTAAAAAATCGAAATTTTTACCGAAAATTTACTTTTCTAATATTTTTTATCTCTACTACCTATTTGATAACTAAAAATGTTCAACAAGACACGCTATTAGGATATTACCGTGTATGCTCACACACATATACAGTAATTATCACCTGATAGGTTTAAGTTTAGGTAAGTTTATTACCCAAAAAAGAAAGCGTCGGAGATACTTTAAAGTACTATTATGAGCAAATATGCCAAAAAAATAGTAAGACTTTGTTCATAATTTTAAAATTCTTAACTCATGTATTCTTCTAAATCTGTGTCGTTCCTCTCAAAGTGATCCCCCATGGCCCCAATACAGTTATGCCAACAATTTTTCTAATCCTCGAAAAAGTCAATTTCCGGAATAGCCTTTAATGTGCGTAGCGTTTCTCGTTTAATGTCTTGAATTGAGTCAAAACGATTTCCAGAGAGCGATTATTTGAGTTTGCTAATCAGCCAGAAGTCACAAGAAGCTAAATCAGGGTACGGTTGTTGCGGCACGATATTGGTTGAAAATTTGGCGAAAAACTCACAAAGAATCAATATAGTATGTGACGGCGCAATATCGTCATGCAAAAACCAAGAGTTGTCGACCCCTAATTCCGGCTTCTTTTTAAGAATAGTTTCGCGGAAACGACGCATAACACTCCAATAGTATTCTTTGTTGACAGTTTGACCGGTCGGAAGAAATTCGGAGTGTACCACACCCCAATAATCGAAGAAAACTGTCAATATAACCTCGATTTTTGACCTGCTTTGACGTATTTTTTCGGCTTTGGCACACGTTTGCAACGATATTCGGCCGATTGATCGTCTGTTTTCGGGTCGTAGGCATAGATCCAAGACTCATGGCCAGTATTAATGCAACGTGGTTGCCGGAAAACATTGTTTGACAGACGTTATTCGGCCGATTGATCGTCTGTTTTCGGGTCGTAGGCATAGATCCAAGACTCATGGCCAGTATTAATGCAACGTGGTTGCCGGAAAACATTGTTTGACAGACGTTAATGCGACGCTGTTTTTCGAAAAAATTTAGTTATTTTGGAACAAATCATGCCTTAACTTTTCTTAGGCCCAAATGAACTTCCAAAATGGTTTTCACTGATCCTTCCGATATGCCAACGATGCCAGTAATATCTCTGACTATTAAGCGTCGCTTTTCAAGTACCAATTCCTTAATTTTAATGACATGTTAATCATCAGTTAATATTGAAGCCCGTCCTGGACGTTTATTATCGTCGTTTTCGATCCTCTTTGAATAATTTGTACCAATCAAAAACACTTGCTCACGACAAACAATTATCACCAAAGGCCTTTGCCAACATTTTGAAAGTTTCGGCACCAGGACAACTATATTTTGAGAAACTGGTAAGGAAAACTTGTTCATTTGACGAGATATCTTTACCAAATCTGTCATTGGTGATTGTCTATGACAACGGTGCAATTTCTTTAGAAATTGTTCAGATTGTATCACTATCAAAGTTAGAAGATTGTTTGTATTTGTGAAGGGTATTATGTGCAGCCGAAGTTAACGTTTTTTTTTTGTTTTCATTTTTCAAATTTACATATTTTTACCTTCTCAGATGCACCTTAAAATAAAAACAAAAAAAAAATCCTTTATTATCATTTATCCATTCAAACTGTTTTGCTCCTTTTCGCCTGCTTAACTTTTGCCTACGCGCTTTTAGGCATAACGGAATGAATACCGGGCGCTCGCTCTTGTTATGAATATTTAATGAACTTTAATAAAACATCAACCTGCAGACAATACGCACTGCCACAGCAAACAAATTGAGGCAGCAAGCGCTTTCCACACGAATTTCGCATTAAAATACTTTCAGACGCGTGTGTCCGTAATTACTCCGTAATAATAAGCAGTTAGCCTGGCAAAAGTGTTGGCAGGAAAATTGTTGTAATCCTGTTGTCTACAAAATATCTTGCAGACGTTTTAATTATACGCGGGAAGTACTATAATAGTTTTAACTGTATTACATGAAAATATTTATTAAGTTGTGTGAGATGCCATGGCGTATGAGTTACCTGTAATGCGTGTTGTCGCTTGCTTGGCGGCACAAAATTGTAGTATCGAAAACTATTTAGATGTGATTATTGTTAAGCGCGTGTCATATAAAATAATTATTGTTTGATTTCTCATATGAAAAAGACAGAAACTGAAATATTATATCATCTAAATCGTGGAACGTAGCTCATGTCGATGGAATCGACAAATAAATTAATTTTTTATAAATCAAAATCTTAGTTCGCATCAAATTTCGTAAAAGATATTTTTTTCGCAATGGTTAAAAATATAAATTTTTCCAATAAATTTTGAGTTCATGGGAAAAATTTGTTCATGCAAAGGTTGTAGATCTTTCTATTATCTAAAAGTTCGCCGTATATATTTTTTCTATAGGACTCATGGTTTGTCGGACATCCAGCTAAACCAATTTAAATCCTTAACATTAAACCATACACCTCCTCGTCCTCTACTCGATCTTAGTTTGCTCGTAAATTCTTTTCTTATTCGTTTGGGTTACTTTATCACTCGTTTTTAAAGGGTTTCAAGCTACTGTGAATTTCTTCTTATTTTTACCGCTTGCAAAGGCTGCTCGACTGGTCTGTAATTTCGAATTAAAATGTTTTAAAATCTTTCAAAGCTGTTTTTTGAACACCAAAGGCTTAAATATATATGTATATGCAATCTGAAATTTTGTTTTCGATACTTTTATCGTAATTTTTTGTCTTTACGACCTGCTAAAAACTAGCATTTTTTGTCGTGACTAATGTTTAAATTAAAAATTCTTCCAAATATTTTTCCATATTTTCAAAATGCCTTTTCGTGAATAAGTATATTAATAAATTGCTATTTTCGGCATCAGAACTCAAAATAAACTGTTTACTGGAATGAATTATTTTCTACAATGCATTCATAGTTTTCTACTTATCATTCACTGCTTTACTAATGTATATTTTTTATGTTTCTTCACATCTTCCTTATGTTTCTTATCATTCACACTTAATCATATGCGAAAACTTGTGAAGCAAGACACTTTCCTCGCTGGCATTTAGGCGCCTTCATTGTTATCTGTCTCATTAATTTCGCACAGCTGTGCACTTTCCTACGAAGTGTCTATCGCCATGCTCATCTTCGTTATTATTATGCGTACATTTAGACAGGCGTTAGTCTGGTCATATCCTTTATTAAACTAATTTCCAGCAAACTGAATTTCAGCGAGCGACGCTTTGGAGCACAAGTAAGAAGCAGAGCGTGTGCTGTGCTGGCTGTCGATGGGCTGAAAATGTATTTTATATATACATACATACATACTTATACATATATGTATGTATAATAGTTAGTTGAAGCTCACATATACATATATATGTATGTATATGCAAATTTATTTCGCTTCTGTTTAATACTCACAGCACCTATTTATGCCTACACCATGACTATAATGTTTATATGTACATATGTATGTATGTATTTATTTATTTGTTATACACGTGTTTGCTAACATTATGATTTTATGCCTCAATTTACATAATTAACGACACTTTTGTTACGCACTGTGGCTCCCAGTAAGGTGTGATATTCCACAGACAATTCATGACACCACACTGAAAGGATTTTAATAAATTTTTTTTTTGGGAGAAAATCATTTAGTTTCTGTAAAAGCTGCCTAAAATGGCATTTTCGCAAGAACAATAAGAGCAAAAGCAAACAAAGATAGTAAAAATTTTAAATAAAAAATATTTAAGCTTTTAGTGACCAAAGGTCGTATGTATGTGTGAACAACAAAGAGAAAAAAAGGACAAAATAGAACTACACTGGCGAGTATTTAAGGACTGAACTGCTTTAAATATCCATGTAACGAAATAAACCTTTCCATTTTCAATGGTCAAATCAAAGGTTTGTAAAAAAAATGTTTGAGTTACAAAACTAAGTTTTTGGAAAGTTTTTAGTACCACATGATAATTCTGAATAAATGGTTTTCTTGGGAAGGATAATCCATTGGAGGTGCCCTACATTAAAAACAAAACACAGAAATTTCAAATTTAAAGAAGAATGCTTATTATCGTTCGAAAGAACATTGTTTGGTGTTTATTTTTTGAAGATTATCTCTTTCAAATGTTGTCCGCGGCTACATCTCAGATGATCCATCCATTGAGTCTAATTTTCGATGATTCGTTTAAGCAATTCGACTGTTAACTGACGAATGACAAGCGTCATGTTTTGCTGAAAGGCCTGAATTGAAGCGGATTGCCCGTATAGACACCTGACATTACGTACAGGGTTTGTCCGGAGAGTAATAGGACTGAATCGATTTAAAAAAATTTATTGAACCAATCGTTAAAATTTTTTATAAACTTTCAAAATACAATCCGAAGCTCCTTCTGCGTCGATGCAGCGGTGCCAGCGCGATTTCCAAGCATTGAAGGCGTCACGGAAGGCATTCTCCGGAATAGCCTTGATAGGCGAGGTGCATGCTGCTTGTCGTCTCAAAGTGCTTGCCTTTTATCGGCCTTTCAGGCAAGGAAACAAAAAAAGTCAGAGGAGGGCCACATCTGGGCTGTAGGGGCTGTAGACGGTGTTAGCCGGAGCGTTGTCGTGATGCAACTACCAATCGGTTGTGATGTCTTGTCGGACCCGATTGGCCCTTCGTTTTAGTCTCTTGAGCACTTCCACGTAAAACTTGGCGTCCAGGAAGAACAAATTCATGGTGGACGATGCCTTTGATGTCAAAAAAGACAATACTGAGCAAAACTAAGATGACAGCTTGACAAGACTAACGGATGATCTGTCAAAAAAAGGTTATTAAAAAAGTACTTCTACTTGCATCACCCTTTATATCACATTCATTTCCAAATACACAATTTAAAAAAAATTATAACTATCTTCGATGTGCCATCCCTTTACTCGCCATCTTTGCGCGTTGCTTTCCTGTCATTTAAAAAAAAACTACAAAGTTTTCAAATTGAATTCGTACAAAAGAGTATGCGGATACCTCATAAAAATGGTATACCCGTTATCTTCAATGCTACCCAGTTTTGTTTTGCATATTTTAGTTCAGTTTAACTCTTGTGAAAGAATGAAAAATTGAAAATACAAGTTATTTTTAAAGGCAAAAGTCAAGACTTGAATTCATTTTAATAGTTTACAAAAACATTTTCTTTTAATAAAAAAAATAATAATTTTTCCAAACAAATATATCTTAACCTTTCCTATGCAACATTACCAACCCATCAAACAGAAAATAATAATAAAAAATATTTCACATTTAATCAAAATCGCTTGAAAATCAGCTTAACGGTGCACATGTGAGTACCACAATTTGAAGTAAACCCTCTAATTTATCACGCTGCAACCAAATACCAATCGAGCCAAAGAACTTTGCGCGCTCTAGAGCTGGGAGTAGCCACCTTCTTTTATCGTCGCTTGCGACTCGCATTCTGCAGTCGGCTAATTAATCAAATCAAACACCCACATTTGTCTGCAGTCAAATCCGCTATTAAGCTTCTTGGAGTGAATTACTTAATTAGGCTGCCGCGACGCCGCACATGTGTGCTTTGAGCTATTTTACCGTTACTTGCGCGCTGTGTGCTGCTTACCAAGCGATTTACCAGCATTTGCAGCAATTATTCCAGCTTTTTCGCCATTGTCTTCCTATTTTTATTTGCCATTTTGCAGTTTTAGCACAAATGTGGGGAGTACACACACACACACAATCACACTTGAAGTCACACATACAGGTATGTGTCTGTGTGCGTTTGCGGATTCCGGTAATTGCAATAAGTGCAATCGATCGCATTTCGGTAAATAGTTGCATTGTTCTACTTTCGACTGTGCACCGTACACGGCAGATAGTGTGTGGGCGGGAGGATGGGCAAAGAGAAGTTGGTGCAGCAGAGAGTGTGTGGTTGGTGTGGTGCTTGTATGGTTATGTAACGATTTTCAAACGATTCACACCTTAAAAACGAATTCACAACTTTTGCACTCTGCAACTTGTAACGGTGCTGTGTCTGCGTTTCGACTAAGCGTCGTTCGGTGCGCATGTGTGCGTGAGTGTGTATATGGTGCATATGTGTGTTTATGTGTTTATGTGAAGTTTGCACGTTTTACTCAACTTCGATGGCTATTAAGGGAGATTTGTGTTTTATTCGTACACTCTTCACACTTAAATGTCTATTACTAGGGGGCCACTCGAAGTTTTTGCACTCTGTGGCAATGGCGCTGTAAATAAGCTAAAGTAACAGAGGCCCAATTATGCTTAGTTTGTGTTTGTGTTCGGGTCATTGGTGGGCCATAACGAGAAAGAAAATCAAACTGACGGCACAACATGGCTTTGTTGGTTTGAAAAATACTTGAAGGGGTTACATACAGTTAGAAGGCGGGAAAAAGCGAAATTTTCAGTATTTTTTCTGAGAAAACTTTTAAATTTATTGACCCAAAAATTTGTACAGTTTTATGGTATTTTTTAGCGATATTTTAAGTATTAATATTAGCAAAAATATTTATTTGGAAAGAAACTACTGCAGATCTCCGTGGGCTTCTCTCAAAAAAAAGGTTTTGCGGTAACTACTCTGTCTCTGAACTGGATCGTCCTCTGAAATTAAAAAAAAAAACCAAACAGATTTCGTTGAAATAATATTAAATCTGGTAATTAATCGAAGGAATAAGGAAAATACATTTTTTGACAAAATGACGGTTTCAAAAAAAAAAAAATAGATTTTTGAAAATTCTAACTATACCGGATTATCCCTTAAATTCTTAAAAAAGGAAGGAATTTTCTGAGCAGCAAAGGTAGAAGAGAATATATTTTTAAGTTTTGAAAGCAGTCTGATTCAAAAATCAGTGCATTATTTGAAAAGTAAAGATTTAACACAAATCCCTTGCAAACTCTAGTCGTTCTGCAAAATATAATTTTTTATTTGTAGTTGCTATGTATAGTTCATTAGGGTAGCAAATAGTACCACTTAAGCGTCAATCGATAGACTTCGATAAAAAATGCTAATTTGAACATTCTTTTCAGGCCTTAAGTGATACATTACCTTTATAATCCTGAGATGAAGAATTCTTCTTCTTCTTCTTAATTGGCGTAGACACCGCTTACGCGATTATAGTCGATGAAGAATTAGACCTAAGAAATTTATAGATGTTCTGATATATTTGCTAAATAGTGGGTTTCTGGTGTGTTCAGACCCAATATGTAAGAAATATCAGTAATTATTTGAATCTTTCGAGTGGTAGACCGGTGCTGAAGCCTTTGAAAATAATAAAAAGTGAAGTAAATAATTATAGGACAAACCATAGGTAAAGAAAGAAAATGTAAACAAATTAGAAGAACAACAATTTTCGAACATTCAGAGGTGGGCATTTTCGAAGAAAACTTACCAAAATACAGTACTTTTTTTAATATTAGAAAGTAGAGATTTCAATGCACAAAAAACATCTATTTTGTCGTGAGAGTTTTCCTTTGAAAATTCCTTTTTCGATATTAAGTGAAAAGAAAGGGAATAAAAAGGTTAGGGTAACCCAATTCTTGGAAAGATTTTTGTAAAATACAAAATTAAAAAAAAAAACTTGAATATTTGAATTTTTCACATACATTTTGAAGTTATGTGGAAAAAGAATTCACCAAAAGTTGTAGATTTTTTACTACACCCAACTAGTTAATATAGCATACATATTTATTATTATAATCATATGGTATGCCTACCTGGCCACAGCGATATTGCAAGAAACTGTAAAACTGATGAGCTTGCTAGGACAGGTACTTCAGTCTCAATAGCTGCGGAATGAAAACGAGCTATAGGCTTCCTTACCTTCTTGTGATTCACTACTGGACTGAGCAGTTTAGCAAGTATTGATTAACTACTAGTGGTAAGGTCAACTACCAGTAGTAAGACCCTTTTTGCCTAGGATAATTGCTAAGAGTTCTAAAGAACTCTTCGATTTCAGCAAAGTCCATCTTTAAATGTTTTTACGTGTTATAACCAGACACTGTCCGATTAGGAATCATGCGATTAGATTGAACATCTTAATAGATGACCAACTGTATTAGCTGTTTGTAGGAAGATGAGAAAGACTCATTTCAACACTTCCTCCTCGATTGTCTCCCTTTTGCCAGATCAAAGCAAAAACACCACGGATGTCATATTTTTAGAAAGAAGTATTGAATAGAAATAGCAAATTTGTGGTTGATTCAGAGCGTTTTTGCTGATATCTGGTATCCAACTACAGTAGTTTTTCTTCTGGCTTCTCAAAGCACTTGGTGTGATCCTTTGCTATGCTGAGATCAGTCATCTACTTATTTTAACCTTAGCATTATCATTGCGGCTTTAAAGATTACCTTATCTTCAATTTATTGTTTTATATTATATTTTCAAGGCACAGGATAATTATAGAACTAGTTATTCCAAAGAAATGAAAGATTTATGCTAAGAATATGTATAGGGAACATCTAGGGTCGGGAAAAAATGCAAAAGAAATATTTAAATAAATCCAAGTTGGCATGAATGGTTTCTTCTGCCTTTATAGTGTTCTTGAAAAGAAATAATTATCATTTAGTCCTTCTCTTTTAACTACAGCATGTTGTCTCAGCAATTCCCTTTTAAATTATGTTTAATTTTAGCAGCGGCCCAGGAAAACAAATATGTGTTCAGTTTTTTAAGTTTCTGGGTCGTTTATGATTTTTAAAAATGTTTGTTTGTTGTGAGAATTGAGAGAATTTAATTGAACATTTTGAAAACGGTACTTGACCTTAGTGCCTTCTATTCTGTTACATAATTTTGTCTTAGCGACATCTGAGCGATCTTTTGCAAGATAACTGTTCTTTTTATTTTTTAAATTCCGAATTAAATTTCGTCATTTTTAATTGTGAGAAACTTTAACTCAACGAAAGTAATAAATATGGCATTCAAGTTTCCTAAAGGGTTGCCACCAATTCAAAAATTATGTAATTAATACTTAAAAACATACTAAATCATATCGCTGAGAAAACAGTCTTTTTCTATGTATTTATATTATTTATTCCAAATTTATTTTTTTACAAGGTTGCCACTTACTTTTTAATTATGTTTATGAAGAATAAATAATAATGTTAATAATGTGAATATACTTCAACTTAAAGCAACCACTATGCATTGTAATATTTTAAATAGAGTTGCCATCTATCAGAACGCAAAGTGCTTTCCATCACGAATCTAATGAATAGGATTGCCAGAAATTCAAAAATTACAAAACAAGTTAAAAATAAAAGCAAATTATGTCGCTGAGAAAACTGTCCACTTTCATTTGTATTATTTATTCCAAATATATTTTTTGCAGGGTTGCCACTTACTCTTTAATTATGTTTATAAAGAATAAATAATAATGTTAATAATGTGAATATACTTCAACTTAAAGCAACAACTATGCATTGTAATATTTTTAAATAGAGTTGCCACCTTTCAGAAAGCAAAGTGCTTTCCAACACTAATATAGATATGTACATATGTGACGCGAAACTTACAACTGTCACTCGCTTTCGATGGACTAAAAATTAATAATGAATTTCTCATTATGCCAATGCATTGCATATTACACGGAACAATTTACTGTTACATTGCGGTCTCTATAGCTTGTATAGGTCGCCATAAACACACACATATGACAAGCATGCAATTGCAATTGCCGTCAAAGTGGCTGCCTGCCGCATACTTTGTAATGCAATTTCACGCCATTGTCATAACGTCACTTACTTTGTGTATATAAGTCTGTTAGCGCACATATACATATGTACATGTATACGTGAAAAATATAGCGCAGTATGCAGATGCTACTGCAGTGTAATTACATTTGCGGTGCTTTTGCAAGGGCTTTTCGACATACCGACGCGACAGGATGTAAGCATATATGTGTGTATATAAGAATATGAGTCATATTTAGTACATTTGTTTCTACATATTTATTATATACCATATATGTGTACACAACCGTAGATAACTACATCCGCCACTCAGCGAGAACAGAAAAAATAGAGTACTGCCTAATGAGATCAGTTTCGCTTCCGTACTCTTGCCATACTTAATTCTGGCACTGCAAAACTTTCAACTATCTCAGTGTGTAGTATTGTTGTTTCTATTGTAGCCAGTCAGTTTTGGTATTTGCATAGTTTTTGTTGCTGTCATGTACGCGATCTGCATTAAAAATGTCACTCAATGAAAGTGACATACAGCGCGCGCCACGTAACGGCAAGTGAATATACACAAACATGTAAATGTGTGTACGTATGTGTGTGTGCTTAGGAGAGTGTGGCAACTTCGCGCAAAAGTAGAACGCACGCGCCGCTTATCAACGTCGCGCAGCAGGCCAGAGCAAAGTTCGCAATGAAAATTTCGCAACGCGCGGGCATTCGTGTCCTTTTCGTGCTTCCTTTTAGTTTGGCAATGTTTTCATTTCGTGCGCACCGATTTGGAAGACGTTGTCATGCGCTGACAGCTGCTCGCTGCTGCTAAGCTAGCTACAAGTCAGGCACTCAATTTATTGCCCAAGTTTTCGACCGTACTTTAACAAGTTCGCTGCAGCAGTTGTTGTTGTTGTTGCAAGGCGGACTTTTTTATCTTGTGAAAGTAAATAATAGCTATACAGAAAATCGCATTTTTTTTTTGTTATCCCGGAGTTATGACAGAACTCGTTGCGCATTTGTGAAGCATTGCAGGCAGGTGTTTGTCAAATATCACTCATACGCCACGTTGTACCTTCCCTAGCAATCTCATAAATAACCAATGAAGTGAAGCGCAAAATTTGATTTGCTCAGCTGTGTACAGCGACATTTTCATATTCAAAAATATATTTGCATTAAGTTCGTGCGAATATGAAAAAGTAGAAGGAAAAATTCTAAAAAGGAAAATTTAAAAAAAAAATATATAAAAAAAATTTAAGAAAAATTAAAAAAAAATAAAAAAATTGTAAAAGATTAAGAAAAAACTCAAACAAATATATAGAAATTAAGAAAATATGAGAACAGCATCTCGCAGTACGCTGAGCTTGCCACTACCCAACTTATCTCATCTGCCGCCATCCGCAGCCGTGAATACTCAAATCTGCTGTGTCAGCTGAATTTTCAACAGGATTTATTTTAATATTCGTTTTTTCCGCCTTCTGCGAGCTCATCTTACGCATTCGCACACATAATTCACACACACTCACACAAACACACATACCCACGCAAAGGTTTTCGCCTGAAATTTCATATTCGTTCATTTTGCGCTGACACCTAATACAGTTGCCAGCAGACAGGCGACAGCAGCCTTGACGACAGACAGACAATAGCGAGCGTGTTGGTGTGCCACTGCCGACTTGGCAGAAACTTGCTCGGATTTGCCGGCTGCACATAATCCAATATTTAAATTAATACAGCGCTGTGTGTGTATGTGTGCGAGTGTGCGTTTGTGTGTTCGCACAACGAGGTGTTGGCATACAAACAAGCTCATCAATTAACACTTACAAGCGTGTGAGTGCGGCACGTAAAAAATTGAGTGTGTTTTGTGGCAAGCTTCTAATATTAAAGTGATTTTTTTAAATTTTTCTTGTTGCATGCTTATTTTGTGTTGTGTATTGCCTCCAAATGTAGGCAAGCTTTTCTTCAATGCATACTTTTTTACGGCTTTGTAGAGATCACCTATTTAGCAAAGTATTTGTGCACCTCCGTCTGAATAATATTACATACTTTTGGGCGCACTGTAGTCAAGTTATTTAGAAGTTTTGTTTGATTAAAGTGTAATAAATTGTAACTAAAATTTCGGTAAAACTTTTACTTAAAATGTTAAAATTTTGTTTAAATTTTTGGTTATAATTTTGGTTAAAATTAATAATCTAAAAAGTTTTTCAATTCTGTATTAGCTGGTGCCTTCAAAACTATGCTATTATCCAACTGATTTCATATATGTATAAATTTTAAGAAAGAAACGCTTACAATCAGTCATTAGTGCCTGAGATATGATATGGGCGTAAATATGAAAGTGAGTTACTAAAATAAACAATTACGGAAAAAGCGAAAAAGACTATACAATGTATAAATTTTATAAACCTTAAAATTAAAAGAAAATTATTCAGTAAAATTTTATATAAGCAAAAATTTTAACCGAGTTGCCACCTGTTGAAAAGTTTGATAAAAATTATATAATATTAATGTTAAATATACTTAAATTAAAATGCAGACTTTAATTAAAAAAAAATCAGTGTTGCCACCTGTTGCAAAAATTTATAAAAGTTATATAAAATTAATGTCATACGTATAAAAATAATTTTATAATTAAATTTTAAAAACTCGTGTTTACTAATTTTTTGTATAAGAGAAATTTTTAACTGAGTTGCCACCCGTTGAAAATCTTGAAAATTTTTATTTTTATTTTTTTGTTATTAATGTTAAATATAATTAAACTAAAATGCAATTGTTCAGTCAGTCTTTAATTAAAAAATTATTTAACTGAGTTGCCACCTGTTGAAAAACTTGATAAAAGTTATATAAAATTAATGTTAAATGCATAAAAATAATTTTATAATTAAATTTACTAAACGCGTGAGCAATCTTTTACATAAAAAAATTTTAGCGGAGTTGCCATCTGTTGAAAAACTTGATGAAATTAAAAAAAAAATATGCCATATGTTATACACTATGTCTTCAAGTGGGATGTTAAATTAAACATTCTTCTATAGCAACATTGTTGTGTTGATGTTCTGTGTACTAAAAAAATAATAATTTATGTCAAATTACTTAACAAAAAAATTTGGGTTTAGTTAAGGTAATATGTAATTTGGAGATAAATGTATATAAAAAGTAGCCTGAATTGTATGTATTAAAACAATTAAATTACTTTTACTACTTATTTTATGCCACTCTTTTTCCTGTTGCACCATACCGGACCGAAATATCTAGTTCCACTGCTGGTAATTCAGTGCATTAATTGAGGTCACTTACACCGTTTTAATTCATCTGTATAATATTGTTACGTAAACGCTTCATGCACAAAATCTATATGCAAGGTCTCAAAAGTCGCGAGAGAGAAAAAACTGCAAAATATGACCCCTAGAGATATGCTACATTTTTTCATAATTTTCTTAAATTGATATGCTCTTTGTACATAGAATAGCTGCCAACCAATAAAACTGAAATTTATTCTAAGGTTGAAAATATTTTTGCCAGAATTTTGAAAATTATTTTCAGTTTTGAGAATACCTAGTTTTACTACAACTTAGTAAAAGTCTTTTACCTTGCCTTCATATGAAGCAATATACCGCATTTCATACATACATTTCATAGCCACGAAAACCACACTACAATACACACACATAAATAATGCACTTAAAGTGGATTTCTCATCTTTTCCACATTCGTTCCCTTCATCTTACCACAACCAAAGTTCGGTTTTCATATTCTCATTTACCCAGTTTTCTGGTGCACCTTTATTGGCGCATTTCGTGCACGTGTGTTATCATGCTGCTCCTCACTTTTTCGATTTCGTAATAACTTTTCCTTTGCTTGCGCGTCTCTTTGATGCCACATATTGATGTTTGATGAAACCTTGCGTGCGTAAATAGGGCAAAAATATTACCTTGCTGAGCTGCCAGTAATTTTAAGACAGAATTCTGAAAAATTCTAACTTCCAGTAACTACAAGTTGATATTTGCATGTTATTTGTAGTTCTGGTTTACTAATCCCATTTGATGCTCGGGTATAGTTTTCCTGGGAGATCTCTTGTAAGCGGCAAGTTTAAAGTGAAACTACTGCGGGATAGGAGTGCGCTTGTCATAGGCAGGCGGAGACATGTGTAGTTGTCAACTAAGTATTAACATATTCATGAGCATGTAAATGCTTAAACTGCTGCTGGCAGGCCTAAGCTTGCCGAATCATACGTTGACATAATCATCATTAACCATTCACTAAACGCACGTGAACACGTTACGCATTCATGCCACAAATTCAAATTTGAAAATTCAAATTCAAATTCACCGACTCTGCAACACTTAAGAAATTATGCAAAATTTAATATGGAAATTGCTTTCGTAAGCATTTAGCGTGAGTACTGCAGCGTTGTTCGTGTATTATTGTTGTTGTCGTTGCTGCTGTACTTGCGTAGCAATTTGCCAATGCAAATAGGACAAACGGTATGCTTTCATACATATATACATACTTAAATACATTCATTTTTGTTCTCATTTATTCCCTGAGCTCATCATATTTATTAGGGTGGGACAAAAAAAATTTCATTTTAATATTTTTCTCTCTACTCTCTCTCTCTTAATTTCGATATTTTCATGGTATATAAGAAATAAAATAAAAAATATTTTTTTCGACCCATCCTAATATATATATAATAAGATAAATACTAATATAAGATTCAAAACTCTTTCATTAATTTAGGACGACATTTTCATTTTAGCTAAGAAATTAAATGAAAAGGCCAATTTTTTTACCCACCCTAATATACATTTTTATAAATTAGTATAAATATTAAGTGCTAAAACTTGAGCAGAATATTTTCATGGTAACTATGGAAAAGTTTTTCTGAACCACCCTAATACAAATATAATTTAACTTTGACTTTAAAGCGTATTTGTGCGCATGCTGTAGTGTACTTTGCTCGCAGCCAGCAGCTTCTTCTAAAGCTTGTGTCAATATTTCGCCAAGAAGATGTATTGCAAACTAGAAATCCAATATACGAGCATAACCACAGACATGACACATATACGCGTATACTCGAGCACACGCAATAATGCAATACTTCAACAACTCGCATTCGCTTTCGCATTTTCATACACGCGCTGCTCCTTGGCTGCTGTGATCTTGACGCTTGCTGCGTGTGTCCCAGCAAATGCATTATATAACAAAAACCACTTTCGTTTATGTCAACACGGCTGGCTCTCGGCTCCCGCCGAGCACAGTTGAAGTGGTGGCGAGGCTGTGTTATTGCAATAGTGGCGTTTTTAGTTTGAGAGTTCATATCTATATATACATGAATGTATATATACTTTCCACTATACAGCTGCTTATATGTATATGTTATACTATTATATAAATGTGCATATGTAGCAGTGTGTGCGTGTGCATATGCTTTAACTACCATCATTGCAAGTAGAGCATTTCCGCTTTTTACTCCTTATTGAAAGTAAAATTATATAGCAAAAGCAATACTATACTATACTTATTCACATTGCACTTCGTTGTCTTATATATGTGTGTATAAGAATATATTTATATAATACAAACATAGCTTTGGCTCATAGCGCTTTCGATGCAAGTCATTGTTATTTTCTAATAAAATTTTCATATTTCTTTTTGTGTCAGCCAGACATTCCAATCAGTTTGCGTTCATTCAAAGAAATATGCTACTGAGTGGCTCTTGGTTTTCTCGAGTGTCTCTTTTTACTTCTTTATACATATTTATAAAAATATCAGAGGCAGTGATGCATTTAAAATACTTTAATTCGAAATTCATTTTGTGAAAATTTGATATTATCATTGAATAATTCCTATTAGAGCTAGCTTTGAGTAGAATTAAATTAAATAAAATAAAAGAAAGAATTATTTACAAAGATTCGATTAGCTTTATTTGTCTCAATAATGATATTTCCGTAGAAAGTTGTAAATTATTTCAACGTGAAGAAATTTATTCTTTTATGGCAATAGAAATATCTTAGTTCGTACAGCAAAATTATTATTGGTTAAGGTCAAGTCTTAGGGTAATTAGTCATAATTGACTTACTTAACAAAATCGTTATGGCTTACAAGTTGTTTCTAGGCAAAATCAGCATATTCACGACGTTTACGATGGTACAAATACTCAGTTCTGGAGTGAGAACAACTTTATGCACATGCAAATCCTTTCACAAAATCCTCCAGCTGTGGTTTGAGACAGTCGCAATTCTTGAGAACGTCTTGGAACCGACAAATTGCGGTTTTCAGCATGAACGGCAGCAATATTTTGATTACTCACATGTATATTTTTGTGTAATAATTTGAACCAATTTTTAGGTTTCATACATTCATATACTCAACTTCGACATAATGGCAAACAAATAAAGGCTGTTGAATAAATATACACAAAATATATCTGAATAATTGCTTTAAAATGCCAACATTTACTTTTTAGTAACTCTTACACTTATTCCCTGCAATTATATCTTGCCACTATGGCGCAGGCATGGCGTATACGCAACCTCTTGAACTTTGCCGACTTTGCATGCGTCACTCATACGCACTGTTGCGCCATAGCAGCAACACTCCGCAGTTTATTAACATTAACTTTAGCACATATTATTAACGTGTTATTTTCAAAGCTGCCCCAACTACTTAAAATGAAACGGTAAAACGGCATAAATATTCTAGTGGCTGCGCTAATTAATGCAAAATGACCTTAATCGTGAATTTATGCTTGATTGCGCACAGAATTTACTGCGAATGTTTACTTCATAAATGATAAATGCGTGTGTCGATTACTTAGGTAGATTAAGCAGTAAAGTTGAAGCACAAATACAAAAACAAATGAGGCGAAGTGAAAGCAGAGTAAAGTATGAAGAATAAAGCGAGCGCGGGTGCTGAGAGAGAGAGAGAGAGAGGAAAAGTTGAAAGCATTATAATTATAAGCGAGTATACGGGCGGCAATTAAGTGTGAGTAAACTATGAAAGACGTGTGAGTTATGGCGGTGTGCGCAAAGTAACAAAACCAATAAACTCAAGTAAATATAGTCATTAATTTCAGGGAGATGCTAATAAAATGCATAGTTTGTTGAAAATTGATTAGCTTGCTTACTTATAGGGAGAAACATTTATTTGCTATTATTTTAAAGGATTTTTTACTCCTTTTTATATAATAACTTTTCAAATGTGGATGCCAATCTAATATTCCATTATATTAACATCAAAATTATAAAAGCTTTAAAATACTTTTTTTTTATTTTTAGCATAATTTCAGGCGTACTTATGATATAATGTCAGTGGCACTTGCATGAATGTCAATCGTATACATTATCCGACATTTTCATCATTACGATATTATATTCTCCACTCAAAAAATTTTTTCTTAGCCTACATCAGGGCGCAATACCGTATTTTACACAGTTTTTAGTAATTGACATTTATGCGAACATCAATCTAATATTCCACGATATTTACTTCGAAATTATTTACTTCAAAAACTTTAAAATATTTTTTTAATGTTTAGCATAAATTTGGGCGTTGTATACCAGTGCATTTAATTTGAGAATGTGAGTAGCTTTTGTTCGGATATCACTGCAATATATTCCATGATATTTTTATCAAAAATATATTCTTTCAATACTAGAAAATATGTTTATATTTTTTCTTAGTCTACTTTAGGGCGCAGCAATACATTTTGTACCGTTTTTCATAAATGCCTTTTATGTGGATACCAATCTAATATCCCATGACATTTGAATTGAAATGATATACGTCCAAAGTTGGGAAATGTTTTATTTCCATTTTTTAGCCTATTTTAAGGTGTTGCATTAAAAACGAATATAAAACGTGAACAGTTCTTGTAACGATATCAATCTAACATATTCCACGCTATTTTCATCAAAAATACATGCTTTCAGAACTCAAAATTACTATTTTTTTAATTTCTTTGCCTACTTTAGGGCGCAATGCAATATTTTTGTTTTGCATAAGTGCCAGTTTTGGGGATACCAATGTAATATATTCCATGATATTTTCATAAAATTGAAATTTCAAAATGGGAACGAACTTTTCTTAGCCTACTCTAAGGCGCAGTACCAAATTTTATCCTATTCTAGATAAGTAGCTTTTATGCTGCCAGTTGCATTAAGTTTTTCATAAATCTTTGTAATAAATTTCATATCACACGCTTCGTTTGCCTGTCATAATTTGTCCAAGTGATGACGTCAGCCCGCAGTTTTCCTTAACTCTACCAGCTACACTCAACTCTATTTTGTTTTTGCTTTTTTTGCTTTTTCTGATTTTTATTTTTCCTTACAAGCTCAACTGCAATATTGCAATTTAGAAAATGTCCAATTTTGTGCATATTTCTTTTGCTCCAATTGCTTGCAGACATTTCTTGATTTTTCCTTCGCTCGCTTTTACGAAATATTTTTTTTATATTTTTCGCCCTTCATACTGAAGCAGATCTTGAGCATTTTTACAGCAAGCAGTTGTTGGCTCAACAGAAATTGCGTAGAAGAATATGACGTCAACAACAATTTGCTATCGAACGTTGCAATGCAACACTGATATATATGTGTGTATGCGAATACACACACACATACCAGGGAACAGACTGTTTCGACCACTTGAATTTTTAATGTTTCTAATTTGATTAAATTGTGCACCTGGCATTTGCACAGCACTGCCTTTGATTGCCTGACGCTCTGCTTTGTTACAATGCACCATTGCGCAACACAATGCATTGAAACAGCAGAGCGAAGAAGGAAGGTGAGAGGTGGTAAGTTGGACGTGGCCAAGTTGAAGAGAAACAATGCAAGTGGAAGTAGCAATTGTTGCTGTGCTCTATAGCATGCTGTGCAAATGAAGCAGAGAAAACAAACTAGGCAATAAGTGAGTACGCATACACACACACACGATGATGCATACATATGCACTTGCAAATAGTTGGCAGCATTCTTCTTTTCGCTTTGTATGCGTGTGCTTTTGAAGTCGCTTTGGAATTAACGCGCGTATGTGTGCGCATATATATACACATATTCTTGTATACACACACACACACACACACCAACGCACATATAAAAACTCGGCGTCTAAACACTCTTGCATCCTTGTCGGCAAACACTTCATTTCCATAAAATGCATACTCAAGACTTGTCTAAATTGTTGATGCCCCAGTGGCGCTGCAACTGCGCAACAAGAGCAGCAACAAACAACAAAAGCAACTACACCAGTATGCAGCAAACAATGGACTAGAAAAAATGCCATAGTGTCTGAGCTTCTTTGCTCATCCTTTATTAACGTAGAAATGCTCGGCAGAAGCAAGCGAATCTACATACCTTCCCTGCATATCTCTCTACATGCGCATGTGTGTGTGCGTATGTGTGCCATGAAGTTGGCATAATTGAGCGATGCATGGGGTTAGATGGAGATACCAGCGCATATTGTCAACGAGGCTAGAACACGCACTCGGCACACTTTCTTCGGTCATGTTGTTGTTGTTCATCGGTCATCGATATGCGCACGGTAAATACTCAGCAATGCCACCTGCGCTCTTGTGTGTGTGTGTGTTTGTGTGCCCCTGGCAAGCAGGTGGCAGTAAGGACTTTGAAAAATAGTTACAAAGGCATGCAGCAAGAATATTGAATTTTAAGTTTTTACTGCTGATTGCCGCAATTTGCAAACACTTTGAAATGTGCATAGCTTGATAACGAGAGATTTGCTTGCTTTCGATTTTAACTGGCAGCATTTATTGCGGAGTTAAGTGGCGGAGTATTAAGGCAATGCCAGTTTTACATATACGAAGCGTCGCGTATTGTTTGTAGTATGCAATGATAATACTCGTAATCAATGTTGTTGCTGTGTTATAGAACAATTAAAGAGCGCGTCCTAAAGTTTTGAATAAAGCTTCACAATTTATTTTCGACTCAAAGTCGAGTTCTACAAAGTTGAAACTGATGAATGTCGAAATTAGTCCATGCAAACGATTTTTGTCAGCTTGCTAAAACAAGTAAGGTAGCGCTAAGTGCGGATGCAACCGCACATTTTATACTCTCGCAATTAGCATGATCTAAAGTCGGGTAAATGATTTCTCATGTTGGTCAATCTGTATATTACACATTTTTATGTAAGAAATCAGCATTTTTCGAAGAAACCGTCAATGTGTTACAATCAAATTTGGTAGCTTAGTAATATCTATATTTTAGAGCATAGGTCTAGTTTAATTATTCCATTTGGCTTTTTCTACTACCCAATATTAAAATCAAGCTTATTAAGGCAAAAAAGTAATGTGTGATATAAACTCAAGCAAAAGGGGGTAAGTATAATATATATGAGGAAAAAGCCAACCAACTATTCAAATGTTACTAAATTTATGATAGGAGTTTTAGAGAAGCTCTAAGCTCCAGATTTTATTAGTTTTATTTCTTAACTATAATGTGGTTTAGCCCTGAAGCAAAGGAATCCACATTACAACATTAAATGTGCTGTCATTGGAACAAAAAAGCTCGCGGAAATTGTAATTAAATTTCTCGGTTATACGAAATTTCAGAAATATATATTTTCCTAAGTTGGTAAGACTGCCCTTAATTAGTATGCCAGATATGAACGTGATCTGTCAACTGTTTTGTTTTTGTTTACAGCAACTGCTTAAGTTGGTACATCACAGCAGTGCGTTGCGATTTTTACTATTGATAAAAATAACGAACAAAGAATTTCTCTCAAGTTTTGTATTTCTAACCAAATTTCGTGTGTGAAATCGTTGCGAATGTTAGAAAAGACTTACGGTGATTTAGCCTTATCAAAAACACAAGCATACGTGAGAAACAAAGCTTTCAAAGACGATCGAGATATCGTTGAAGACATGCGTCGTTCTTGTTGACCTTCGATCTCTTCAACGGATGAAAATGATAACAAAACTGAAGGATATGGTGCGTGAAAATCTTTAGACAAGTGTTAGAGAGATGGTGAGAGAGCTCGACATCTCCCGCGCGTCCATTCGAATGATTATGGTGGATAATTTTGTATATAAAACCCGTGCTCGGCTCGTCCCGATAAAGCTGAATTTTTTTTTCGAAAGGAGTACCATAAACAGATCTCCTTGGACATGCTTGATCGTGCGAATTTCGATCCCACATTCATGGAGAGCATTATAACTGCCATTGGTTATGAGTTTTTGAGTTTGACATGCAAACAAGTCAACAATCGTCAGAATGGAGAAAAAACGAGCCGAAACCCAAAAAATCACGTTAGGGCCGTTCATAAATCAAGGTAATGCTCATTGTTTTTTTCGATATTCGCGGATTGTTCCGGAGGGAAAGAGGATCGATAAGGAGTTCTATTTGGCGCGTTTGCGTGAGAACCTTCGTCGAAAATTGCCGGAATTGTGGAAGAGTAATTTAAAAATTTTACACGAAGATAGTGCACCATCGGCTTAAGGCCATATGTAAACTGATAGCGACACATTTTAGCATTACTCAAATAAAGTCTAGACACAATTTAATGAATATAATTTTCAGAGTAACAAAAATCTTTATATATAGCATCTGAAATTTCTAATAATTTCTGAGCCAATTTGTTATATTTTCGATATTAAACTGTAGTTAATCTAATTTTAAACGTTCCCTTATTTTTACTAAGATATGTGACATATAAAACGATATATGTATATCTTATAAAGACAAACTGAATTTTGAAAGTCTTATATTAGGTATATGAGAGATAGGAGTGGTATTCAACCGATTTCTTCTACTTTTGGCTCTATCACATATTATTAACAGAAAAAGATGCTCCCTCAGTTTCATTAGCGTTCCACACATACCATCCCCTATATATATAAGTAGTAAATTCAACCGGTTATATGAAATTCCTGATGTTAGTTATATGGGATCTAGGACAAATTTTTATCCGCTTTTATCCATTTCAGTCTCAAAGATGCATCGCACTCTCTAATAATAATTAATTTAATTCCCATATTGACCGGCATGTACGGTATAAAGTCAACCGAAAGTTCGAAAATCTTTAAGGTGGCCATTTTAGCTATTTTTAACACAAGGATACACTATTAACTGGAAAGATTTTCTGCGAATTTCCATAACATATCTCAACGTTTTACCCATATTTGCGGTTAAAACTCAGATAGCGACACTGAGTTCCACATATTCGCTATAAAGAGATTTGAAAAGTTATGGTCGACTTTCGGCTTTGTCAGATGCTACACCTCAGGGACACTATTTGTGGAAAGTTTTCATTAAGTATTTTCATTGTTGCTTCTTTTATATTCTGTCAAGTGATATAATCATAAGAAATTACTAAATTATTAAATGTGATAAATGGAAAATAGACGTGGTTGTCGTTCGATGTCATTCTTTTTCACAATTGTTCAATTCACAACCTGTCGTAAAGCATCGTAAAATCGTAAAATTATAAATTTTTACACTTGTTTTTTTATAATTTTACGATTTTACGATGCTTAACAACAGGTTGTGAATTGCCTAAATATAATGTAATAATCGCAGAATTGGATTGAGATTGGTCAAGCAGTTCCTGTGATATAGGTTTTCAGGTAAAGTTGGTGGTGCCACGATTAGCTCTCAGCTTTATACTGGTTCCTAGAATGCCCTTCTAAACCATTTCATGTGAAATTGCTTCAAAATATATTCTTTAAATCATAAATGTCCCCTGATAAATGCAGCAAGTGAAATTTGAGAAACAAATATAGCTGTATGGTTATATTTTTTATTAGACGAGCTATCTTCCAGAAATTTAGCTCACCTTATAATATCCGAATATCCAAATATTTCATTCAGATCGGACCACTATTGCATATAGCTGCCATACAAATTGATCGATCAATACAAAAATAGATATTATTTTTTTGCCATTTTGTGCTATAAGAAAAGGATATTATAGCAAAGTAAACCTGGTTTTCTTGTATAATACTCCTTTTTAGAGAAAAGATATCTTAAATATCTGACAAAATAATAAAAAGTATTTCTAAAATTTTTTTCTTTGGCACCATTGTGTTTTTGGCTTTAAATTTGGTCACAATCATACTTTTTTTTTTTAAAACCTTATCGAGACGAGTTGAATTAGAACGCGTTTTATACCCATACAAATCATTCAAACGGACTCACGAGAGATGTCGAGCTCTCTTGGCATCTCTCTAACACTTGCCTGACGATTGTCAAGCACCATATCCTTCACTTTTTTAATGTATCCATCAGTTGTAGAGGTCAAAGGTCGTCCAAAACGAGGCATGTTTTCAACGATCTCTTGACCGTCGGTGAGGGCTTTGTACCACTCGTAGGCTTGTGGTTTTGGTAAAACTAAATCGCCGCAAGCCTTTTACCACATTTGTTTCCTGGTACTTTTCACAATATATTGGATAGTCGAAAAGTCTTTTCGTATTTTGTCAATAGATGTGGTTGCAGTCGTATATCTCCAGTGCTACCAATCACACCAAACACATTGCATACTATATAGTGTGGAAAAGGTGAGATTTCAAACTTCATTTAACCAAAAATAATAATTTAATTCGGGAAAATTGAAAAAAAGTTACAGCTGCTAAAAAATGAGTTAAAATAATGATAAAATTCGCTATGTTTTGAAATTTTTGTATAAAAAGGGAAGAATGCCACGCAAGCCGACAATGAAATTTGTGCAGTTTATGGAGACGATGTTGTATCAGTTTGTGTAGCACAACAATAATTCGCTAGCTTCCGTTCTGGAAATTTCGATATATACATACTGATGGAATGATAAAAGTCCCTTGCGGAAAAATGGCAAAAAGTGGTCGACCAAAATGGTACTTATTTTTTTTTTATTTATTAATATAAATATAAAAAAAATTAGTTGAAGTTTGGTTAGAAATACGAAAATACTTTTTCGTTTACCAATATTTTATATGTGGCAAATTTAATATACCCTGTTAAGGGTATCCCTCATTTGATATACTTCTCATCACCATATGCTTTATATATGCACATACATTGATACATATATTCATGATACTCACAAAAGTATTAAACTCAATCTTTGCTAACAATACAAAGGGTTCACAACAGCGCCGAAGAAGGACTTTTGTAATTGAGAAAATCGCCAGTTGCGCGGCAACGTTATCATTGCTCATGGCTGTTCATATAAAATCACTTTGTTGTTGTTGCTTTTATGTATAAGAAAATATTTCTTTTGCTTTTTCCTCTTTGCCGTGCTGCAAAAGTTTATTTTGTTGTTGTTGTAAGTGTTGTTGTTGTTGTATTTGTTATTATTGTTGTTGTTATTATAGCTTGAGCTCATGAAGACTTTGTTTTCACTTTCCGCTTGATTGGCAAAAGCCTGTGCTGGCGTGCGAGCAAAGGACAAGGCACAAATAAAAGAGTAATGCGAACACCCCATCTACATAGCAACACTGCTTGCCACACACCTTTATATGAGCTTACACACAGCCACACACACACTGATGCGTGTGGTGGTCGTTATGAAGCGCAACAATACGCCAGTAGAGAAGTGTCTCACGGTTATTGCTTGGTAAATATTGCAAATGCCGCTACACACATACTTACAATACACTTGCAACTTGGACGAGTGTATAAAGTGTGTGCGTGTGTGTGTGTGCTTGCCTTTGTAGTTATCTGTTTACTTGTCTAGCATCATCAACATTCTAACTATCGCCAAACATCGCCGCTATTATGCGCAACAACAGCGCCGACAAAGTATAGTAGCAGCGCCACAAATAACAACAACAACAGCATAAGCATGTGTGTGGCAACATTGTCTGCGAGACATAGGCGCACATCACATCATGAATATGAACAGCGATCATCAGTAGCTAGTCAGCTGTGGTTTTCACGACGCGCCAGTGCTACCTCTATATGTTTGTTGTTGTTGTCGGCATTGTTGGCGTTGCAAATGACTTTGGTGCTGTGTTAGTAAATACACATATTTTTCCACTGTGACTATGCGTCTATGACTAACTTTTTGTTTTTGTAACTGTTGTTGCTGTTGCTGTTGTTGTTGCTGCTGCTCTTTAGTATGCGTTAGTGGCTGTTGTCAACTTCCTTGAGTGCATTTTTCTGTCGAGTTTATTTTGTGTGTGTTCTGCATTTTTTTCCACTTTCTTCTTTTCGTTTTTAAACGTGCAACATCTTTTGTTGCAGCTTTTTCTGCTGTTGCCACTGCTTTATTCGCTCTCTCATCATAGGTGTCATTTGCATGTACAACAGCATCATTCCCACCGAGGATTACAAGCATTGGTGCCGCATATTCCTTAAGTCACGTACATTTGTTGTTTTTGCTATTGTTGTTTCCTTTTCTTTATTGCCAAGCCATTCGTTGCTGCCTCGCCTCATTTGTTGCCACTCCAATGGCAAACTTCCTGCGTAACCCTCTTCAGCTATAATTTGCCCGTAGAGTGTTGTTGCCACTCCTGCTTGCCATATTAACCCCTCCTACGCCCCCAACCCCCTTCGTACTTAATGTCGCAAAGCAATCACTGTTGCGACGCGTGTTATTGTCAGCTGTATTGAATATGCGGCGAAGTGCGCACAACGGAAAAGCTGTTTTGTGCGGCAATGTTGCTTACGCAATCCTTTTACACAGGCATACGCTTGTATGTGTGTGTGTGTGCGTGTGTGCCTTAGTACGGCGCTATAAGTCTTGTCTTCATACACTTTGCATATTTAATTTGCTTGAAACAGCGTTGGCTGCCCTGCTGTATGCTTTATTGCCGCATAAATATATACACACATACATACATACATTTGTGTGTGGATATACATACGTAAGTGCCTATGTATGCCTCGCTTCAATTCGCCAGCGCCAATTTTCGTAAACTTTTTTGCAAGTTGTTGCACTTTGCTGTCTTGCAGTGGCAATCAATAATGTTGCACTCACACACACACATACACATACATGCGCTTTATCAATATGTCTCTGTCAGTTTCTTAGCCCTCTTCTCCGATTTCTTGAGCGTACGTACGCTCTTTCGTTGCACTTTAGTATCTGCACGTTAAGAATTTGACACTTTTGTTGGACAACATAATTTATGACCTGGGCGCTGGTGACGCATTCACTTGCACCATGTGTGCCATCTTTTTGTTCTAATGAAGATTATGTGTTTTATGGCTAATGCCTGCCGCAGCTGAGGAATTTAGTTCGAGCTTTTTGTTGTGCACGTCAAAACTTTGATCATTATGCCATAAGTAAGAGCTGTGGAATGCATGGCTTGCGTTTTATGTCACTTTCCAAGAAGTTTATTAACCGAAAATTGGCAAGATTACATACCATACATAAGACTTATGATAAGAACAGCTTGAAAATTTTTGCTGAAATGGCTCAAAAATTATTATAAATCGTAAACGTTTCGAATTCTTCAATATCTGCACCAAAAACCTCTGAAAATTAATAAAGTGTTCCGTTTTCTTACACCTCCCAATGATCTTTCAGCTCTTGCCAGCTCTGTTTTTTCTAGTGAGCATTAAATAATTACAAAGTTATCATAGATAGATCTCTTTAGAGATATCAAATGAATGGATTCAGCTTCTAGAGTTTTAAGTTTGGTCTAGCATTTGAAGTGTTCCGGACTGTGCTGTGCGAGTTTTTGATATTCATTTTAGAGCTAAAGTAAGTACAAAATTGCTCAGATGCATTCTAGATTTAAAGTAGTCTAAAGTCTATAGTTAAAGTAAGTACAAAGTAGCTCAGATATTTACTTATCAGGGCTCATCGCCAAGCGTCTTGTATGGCCATTTGGTAAGGAATGACTCAACTCTTGATTTAGTTCTCTCATTGAAACACGCTCATTTCTTTCGAGCTTTAAAAAATATATATTTTTCTTTTTAAATTGACACTTCGATATAAAATATTGGCTCATAAGTCAGTCTTGGGAAAAACATATTCAATGAATGTCTCTTTGGGTGAAAAGCCTTCCAAAAACTCAACTCAACTGAAACAATGTAAGTAATGGAAATTTAATATAAATAAGACGGGCTAAAAATTACGTCTACAAATTTATTATAATAACTAGCTTTTTACCGCGGCTTCGCCCGCAGTGGAGTCTTTAAATAAGTATGAGAGATAAAGGGTAAGGGTATAATAATAGAAATGAGTCAATATGATAACTAAATTTTATTGCTTGGCTGAGATCAACAATTTTTAAAAATTACTACAGACAATGAAGTTTCAACACCTTAAAATATGCTTATTTAAATCCAACAACAAATGTTAAAATATATTTCACCGTAACAAAAATAAGTAATTCTGAATTCTAACAATTTAAAAAAATAAAATACAAAGTATTAATCTAAGATATTTTTGTAGACAATGTTATAAGTTTTCCCGTCGGGTGCAAATATGTGTAAATCCTGGGCATTAGATACACGTGAACAGGCTACATAAAGTTGACCATGAGAGAAGCATGGGTTTTCTAAATGCACTCCTGCTACCTGCAATGTTTGTCCTTGTGCCTTTTTCATAGTAACAGCAAAGCTAAGCTTGACAGGAAACTGAACCCTTTTAAATTGGAGTGGAATGTCAGTGGGAATAATTGGTATCCGAGGTATTATAACACTATGTATTTCCCTTACCGACACCTGTTAAAATAGTAGCACCAAGTATGTTCTGTCCCAATTTCGTTATCCGAAGCTTTGTTCCATTACATAGCCTAGGAGCATCTAGATTTCGCATAAGCGTTACTGGTACATTTAGTTTCAATTGAAGTTTATGTGACGGTACACCCGATAGTTCAAGTGAATTTAAAAACTCCACAGGATGTGAAGTACTTATTTTCGTATCTATAATTGTATCCATTAACAAATATTCTTCATTTCTCCTTGAACCTCTTTTAAAATGTCAGTGTTGATCCTATTAACAATTTAATTTCTTGGTGCTAATATTGCTCTTGCACACAACCACTGATCACTACACAAATTTTGTTGCAATTCCGGAAAAACATTAGCAATGAGATCCACATCACTTTCTACTAAATTACAAAATTCTCTTGACAGTAATATGTAGCCTTCAGCGTCAACATCTAAACAACCATCACCAATTTTCAACAACATTTCTGCGTAAAGTCCTGAATACACGTCATTATGAAGATGCACTCTCATATTCGTTTTCAGGCGGAGTTTTTCAACTGTCGACCATAAGCTTGATGATTTAATGCACGCTTGAATTTCATCTGCTGGTGTCCCCCTCTGAATCACTGGGAGGGTTTGACGGAAATCACCAGCCAATAAAACTACCATGCCTCCCATATATCTGTACTATCTCGCAAGTCCTGGAGAGTCCGGTTTAAAGCTTCTACTTTACTTTCATCCCACACTAAAAGTTTGCATTCTCGCAGCATCCTACCTCGCGAACTATTTTTACTAAAATTGCAGATGGGCGAATCTTCCTGTGCCAAATTCAAATTTTTTGGTTTGAAACTTCATTACTGTAATGCTGATGGCGTTGAAGTAGCTAAATTTGACGATTTTTTGACAAACAATTTTTTTATCATTGGTAAAGTACCCTATGTTACTTCTAATACCTTCAAGTGTATATGTACAAAGCTTTATGATTATCGGTTAATTAGTTTTTGCGTGAAAGCGTAACAAACATACTTACATTCGCATTTATAATATTAGTAGGAATAATAAATTTATCAAATTTTTTTACAAACTATCTGCTTGTAAAAATAGTTAAATTTTTGAGCGAAAAAATGAGTAATGTAAAGTGTTAGTTAAAAAAATTTATTATAATAATAGTCCGTAGTCTCAAGTCATCGAATGCTTTGACAAATGCAATTTCAATCAAAACGTGTTCTCTATTCGTAACGTAGTCTCGACATCACAACGGATTTGACAGGATTTTTAGTTTTTTTCAGCATAAAGTGAATAAAAATTTCGAGTACCTAAAGTAAATATTAAGCGACATTTTTTTTTTTTTTTTTTTTTTTGTAATTTGTAGACTGGTCATATTCGTACATTTGCCCACCAACTAGTTCCAACATGGCTTGCAAAAATCATTAGAAGAGAATTCTCAGCAAGTAAACATGTCGGCGGATAAATACACAATCATTGCTTTGACGGCTACACATGTCTATTTCGAAAGCAAAAATTGATTTTGCAGGCAATTTATACTTTCAAGCAAAAATTGCTTAGACATCTTGACACATGCGCACGCTAAAAAAATTCCTCACAAATGATGTTCGTGCGAACATTGCAATCTACTGTCAAACACGGCCATGATAGTAAATTTTCAAATTCACGCGATCAAAACGAAATGTGGACTAACACCAACGCGATTATTTCCTCAAAACGAACACGACTGTCGAACAAATACGTCTGTGACCTGCTTAACACCATAATAATTTTTGGTATGTTTTACAATTGTCAATCCGTTCCCAAATTCGCTTGGAGGTAGTTAGTTAGAGCGCTAGTTAATGCGTCTGTTACTATCTTTGTCGCTATTTCCTCTATTTTCTCTCTATTCTCTCTCATGTCTTTCATTTTCGCGCTTTTCGACAGAAGGAAAGGAGTCTTCGTTAAGCCAGAAGGGAAATTTTACGTTTATATTCAATAAATTGGCGATGTTAGTAAATTGAGTTAACTTTCCAACCTTTTAACCAGGATATCTGTTATATGTAAAGCTAGATTCACCCGAATACTTCAGAAATACTTTCAAATATGCAAGTATGTAGTCGTTCTTCTTGCGCTGGTAAAAAGCTTTTAATATTTTAATTATTATAACCTTAACTTGACTAAGGCTACCTAAGCCTTAGTCTCAATATATATTGGGTAGTCGGAAAAGTCTTTTCCTATTTCTAATCTTATAATGAACTTTAATTAAGCAAATATATGCCATTTTGGTTGGCCACTTTTTGCCATTTGCCCACTAGAGACATTACTCCATCTGTGTAAAACTTTTCTGGTTTCTCGGCGAAAAACTGCGACAAGTAATTTTCACAGTCCTCTCCTGAAGCCAACTTTACTCTATTAAAGGAGTTTTGGATTGAATTAGATTGGATGAAAGTCAGGGCTATATGGTGGATACACCAAAACTTCTCAGCCATGCTCTCCTGGTTTTTGTCGAGTCATCAAAGATGTGTGTGGTCTAGCGTTGTCCTGACGGAAAACAAAGGTCTTTCTGTTCATCAGTTCTGGAAGATTTTTCGATTGCTTGGTTCAATCTCATCAGTTGTGACAGTAAAATGTAGAATCAATCGTTCGACCAGGCTGGCGCACCCCATAGTGGATGATTCCTTTTCAATCCCACCAAACACTCAGCATAACTTCTCGAGACGTCAATCCTGGCTTTGCGATCATTTGCTTCACCACGCTTAGACCATGATCTTTTTTGCACATTATTTTCGTATTTGCTCCACTGTTCTGTTATCAATCGCTTGAGAAATAGTTCGATTTCATTTAGTTTCAGCAAAGAATCGCAGATGTTATTTCGGTCCACTAAATTTTTCACAAACAATTCATGTGTTACCCAAACATCGAGCTACTTTTTGCAGCCAGCATTTTTTAAATGGTTCGAAACCATTTGGTGATGAATCTTAAGTCCCTTAGCGATGTCATGGCTGCTTATTGGTGGTGCTGGTCAAGCTTTTCCATAACTTCATTGACTTTTTCAACAATAGGTCGATTCTGATTTCGCTACAAAAGATACGAGTTTGCTGGCTTCTAATGCCAAACAAATATGAACTTAATGACGTAAGTTTTCAAAGAGTTTTTACGGTGGCCTGGTAAAAGGGAGTAACCGCAAGCAGCGTTGCATTTGAAATCACCATGCAATAAATTTAATTCACACTAACACTAATAAACATGCACATGCACACACACACAAAAGCGTCACGCAGACAGCATGCATCATAAAAAATGCTTTACGCATTTGAAAACTGTCCATTACGGAGCTTTAACACGTTAGACACTAAAATGTCAGATGTCTGTTGGCGCAATTTAAAGTAACATCAAATGAAATATTCGAACATCGCGCAGCTGATGCGCAAAATACCAAAAACAAAAAATACAAGAAAAAAAGATAGTAATCAAAAATTCACAAAAGTTGCGCCATGAAATGCAGCAACAACAATCGTAGCTTTTAAACAGACTTCTTCGTTTTTATAGTCGAGTAAAATTTTATGAAATTTCCTTTCCTTTTTTGCGCATTTAATGCCGCTGTCTTTTATTGTTGTTGTTGTTGTGCGGCAAAGAGTGCGCATAAACGTGAGCCATCACGGCACCGCCCTTTCAACGTCCATGCGCTTTTGTTCCATCTTGCGCCGGCATTGTGTGCATTTCCGCTGCGCCTTAAGTGCCTCTGAGCGAAGCGTACAAAGCACACACACACACACACACACAAACGCGCATGCACATACACGAAATTGCAGCAGATAAAAGGCGAAATGCGGCACACAGTATGCAACTGGGTTAAGCAGTGAAAATATTTTTAAAGCAAATAGACATAAATGGGGTAAAAAATTACTGCGAAATTGTTGCTGCAATCAGTTGCTGGATTTGTACAAGAAGAGCATGGAAAAAGGTGGATAAAGGCTTCTATTATGGTGGCTGGCGTGGCATTTGATGCAGGTGTGGCATGTGAAAGTTTTAGCAGAGGCGTTTATTGTCGGCGTGGCGTGAGTGGATTTGCGAATATTAAAATTTATTTTTGAATTAAAAAATGCCAAAATGATTGTGGGTCTGAAAATTGCGGTGTTTTTGTGTATGTGTGGGTGCTTAAAGGGCTGAGCGCATATAAAAGATATATTCAAAAAAATTATACTAAAAGATTTAAAATTGCAGCAACTGCTAAATACGTACTTCAATTAAGCATTTGAGTTGCCTTATAGAACACAAGCAGATACACAAACCTTTACAAGTCATATGCAGGTATCAAAGTTGCTCATACGCACTGCTGTACCACTGTGTATGCGCTGTATTCGACAGCTGCGAAATGTTTGCGTTTATTACTGTTATGTTTTTTCGCACACACATACACCATAAATGCTTGTTGCTGAAAATACATATATATTTGTTCATATATGCTCCTATTTTCCGCCTTTGGCTATATTCTCCGCTGCCACTCACTGCTCGCTTTTTTTTGTTATTTTTTACGGCGTTCTAGTGGGCAACTTCATTATCCGACACTCACATTGAGTTTCTCACTTCATTTGTTGCTAGTTTCCCTACAAAATGCATAAGCTCATGTGTGTGTGTGTGTGCATTGTAGTTGCTTGTGTGCTCTGTTGGCCTCCATAGCCATATATGCACATATACTGACGTTATCCAGCGTTACGCCACGTTTTGTTATGCTATCGCTTGTTCGTCACAATTGTTTTTGCTCCAAAATGCTTTGTTTATTTTTCTTCCTCTCTACCAATTGTTTGCACGCATTTTTCGTGTTCGCACAATCATTGTGTGTTGTCCTTTGTCTATTGTCGTAAACAATTTTCAAGGATACAATCGTAACAATTGGGTGAAAAAATAAAATTATTCTCGGTCGCACGACAAAAGCGTGTAAAAACTGATAAAGACGTATGCATAAAAATAAAAAAAAAATAGATAATACTCTTTGAGTATTACATATTAATCTAGATTACTGGCTTGCTCGTAGGAATAAATTTTTTCCGCTTTAATTTTGCATTAAAATAAGTGAATGTAGTCTACTTTTGCCTAATATAAGCTGAGCTAATTCGAGTCATATTTAAAAAAATTCATATTTTATATTTTTTTTACATTTTTTTTCGTTCGCTTCCTCATAACATATAATACTAATTAGTTTATAACCCCTTAAACCACTTGCATGTCAGAAAAATGGTTTTTTGGTATATTTTTTTTAGCGGGAATTTTATTTAAAATCAAAATAATATAGATTTGCAGTGCTAATGTAGTTTAATAATCAGCTATTTATTTTGGAAACTTTGGTATCTGATTTTTTATTTATTTGATCTAAAAAGGGTTAACTGGTTGTGAAGAAGATTTTTCTGTTTAAAATTTTCTCACTGACGACCCATAATTCCGGCCTCTTTTTACGAATAACTTCGCGCATATGTCGTATAACATTGAAATAGCATTGCTTGTTGACAGTCTGGCCGGTCGGAAGGAATTCGGAGTGCACCACACCTTGATAATTGAAGAAAACTGTCAATATAACCTTGATTTTTGACCTGCTTTGACGTGGTTTTTTCGGCTTCGGCTCACCTTTGCCTCGATATTTGGCCAATTGATCGCGTTTCCCTGAATAAATCCAGGATTTATCGCCAGTAATAATACGTTTCATGAAATCCTAATTGTCTTTATGTAAGCATTGTTTCATAGACGTTAACGCGTTGCTGTTTTTCGAAAAATTTGAGTTATTTTGCAACCTATCGTGGTTTCACTTTTCTTAGGCCGAAATGTTCTTTCAAATGGTTTTCACTGATTCTTCTGGTATTCCAATAATGCCAGTGAGATCTCTGACTATAAATCGTTGATTCTGCATCATCACTTTCTTTACTTTTTACTTTATTGATGTGTTTATCATCAGTTGATGTTGATGGCCGTTCTGGAAGTGGTTCGAGGTTCGTGCTTTACGCTTGCTCGACTCTCTTTGAGTAATTTGTACCAAACGAAAGCATTTGCTCGCAAAAAAACAATTATCACTGAACCTCTTCTTCAACATTCAAAGAATAACGTTTTTGTAAAGCATTGCAGCCGACTTCAGTAAATCCTTTTTTTTTTTTACAATTTTATCATACAAGTGCTAACGGCGTTCAGATTTTTTGTGAACAACTTTAAAGCCTCTTATACATGAGTAGAGAATTATCCATACGCAAGCAAATTTTGGGGTGCTTAACACTATTCTCATTAAATATTTATAATTTTCTTAGCAAAACATGTTTCAAAGTGGTTGAACAATGCAACAATTGACACATCTGCGCCCTATGCAACCTTTTTTCAATGAGCGTTCTTGAAAGAGCTTTGATTTCAGTACTGCCGCATTTGTTGCCAGATCTCTGAAGCGTATTGTATTTAGAGTTATACCCAATCCCTTTTTAAATAAAATGTTGTTAGCTTGTCTTAGACTGCGAGGTGCTTTCTTCGCAAAAAGGAGAACAAAAACTTTCTTCTCACCTTTAGATTGCTTTAGATCTTCCTGATTTAACAACTACGTTTCCACCTTCTCCATAATGGTCTAACCATCTATTTACAAATGTACAACTCGTGTTTAAATATTTTGCAGCTTTTTTTAATAGTTCATTTGCGACTTTTAGAATGCTTCCATAGAAACGCTGCTTCAAAACGTTTGTTACACCGCGAACTCACTTATTTCTTTTATTTTATTTATTTTTTAAACTCACTGTATTTATGGAGTCCTTTTTATTAAATTTAATTCTATGAAACCAGAAAATAATAGGCTTTCAGCTCAACTTATCTATCTCCCATATATTAAAAATGAATGTCTGTTCTATTCAGATTAGAATTTTTAAACCATAATACACCAAATCGTTGAATCTTGACCGTAACATATATTCTGACATACATAGTGTATTGTTTCTCTAAAATTAGCACCTCTTTGTAGGAAAAGCAACTCTTTTTGGTCTTTAGGCAGCTAAAATGTAGTCATTGTAAGAGATTCCAAAGTACTTCACACTCAGTTAGGAAGAACTTTCTAGTATCCATTAATTCGCTTATCAATTTATGATCGCACAGTATAATCCTTTATGTTATAGTTAATAGGAGTTTCAAATTTTGTACGGATCGATAAATTAATTTTCGAAAACCACAAAATATAACGTTCAGATAATGTTGGTTTGTGCAAAACCTGAACGTTTTCTTACTTCTCATATGCTTCACCTTTTAAAATATGGTGGTCGATTATCTCATCTTCAAAAGCTTTGATTTCCACTTCACTTTCCTACATTTCTCCAAAATGTGAGTCTGCCGTTTGAGATAAATGCCAATGTACCAATGCAGTTGGTTTTTTCTCAGTTCCAACCTCTCTTTCTGAAATACATTCTTCACGCTGAAGAGAACTTTCGCAAGACGTGGTAGTACCACTATTATTATCTGTCTTCCTCTACTATTTCTGTTGCTTCTTCCACAGTTTCAGAAGCTTGATATATAGAAAATAGTTGAAATATTGGAACTTTTGTAAATTTATTGAAAAATTTCCGGTTCTTCTTCTA
This sequence comes from Bactrocera neohumeralis, assembly GCF_024586455.1. Taxonomy (NCBI): domain Eukaryota; kingdom Metazoa; phylum Arthropoda; class Insecta; order Diptera; family Tephritidae; genus Bactrocera; species Bactrocera neohumeralis. The sequence goes on from NC_065919.1 coordinate 51,156,080, forward strand.
CAGCAATTTCTCTTAACAGCATAACACGCTGAAGAGAACTATAAGTAATTTCAGGCTCTTCTTCTTGTAATCTCGCTATAGAATGCTTAAGCTTCTCGAAATGCTTATAGTAAAATTTTTCTAATTTTTTCAACACAATTATATTAAGTACTTTTTGCGAAAATTGTGCATTTGTAGAAACACAATTTTCGAAAGTTTAATATGATCACTTTTTATTATTATTACCTTGTTGTGATCATTCATTACTTTTCTGAGACGTTCAATTTTCCTCTTGAATGTGGTGTGTTTTCTCATTAGAAGGTTATCCGAGTCTAATTGGCGTCTTCTTTTGGTTTCACCATTCTGACACGAGTACTGCGTTTAGCTGTTTTCTGCAACGTCTTTGTGTAAAATGTAAAATGCGGGAATTCAGACCCATATTACTTTTTTGAATGTATTTTGAACAGAACTTTTTCGTATATTACTGTTTTAGTAATACAGGACATTTTTATTTCCCTGAACACTAAATCTGGTTCGAAATACCAACTGATTAAACTCAATGAAGAGGTAGGCTTACTGTAGCATAATGCTGCCATTCAATCTAACCGATCAATATCGGAATAAAGATATTTTTATATCACTTTATGTTAGAAGAAATGAAACCAAGAAGGATATTTGCGCTTCTATGCAGCCGAAGCAGTCATTTTTTCTTGTTTCTACTTAAATTTAATATTTTTTATACAAGAAAAATATTCAAAATAGTTATTGAAATAGTCTTAAGTATAATTTATGAAAACAGCATTTTCCTGCAGGGCAGCTTGTCAATACTCCAGTTACCTTATACACGTATGTATGTATTTATATGTGTGTAGCGCTGTTTGTTTGTGTACAATAAAGATGGTTTTCGCACATAATAGTATATATAAATATCGCAATGGGTGTGGTTCCCCAGTTTTTATTCCTTAAAGGATCAAAATGCAAACATATGTACATACATGTAATGATAGAGTAAAAAACCAAGTATGTGCGAGTATGCCACAGTTTGTGTGTATATGTAACACTTATATTCCTTTTTATGTTTTTGTATAATATACTTTTTCTACGTTCTGCCATTACATCATTGTTTGCACACAATAAAAAGGTGACATAACAAAAGAAATGTGCGCTTTCAACGAATGAGTGGCCAAATGATGGCGAAAGGCATTACAAAAGCTCATAAAAATATTAAAAATATATATATGTACTTGTACAGCTATATTAGAAGATAAAGTAGCGGCGGCAAATGAGTAGCGAGTAGCAGCGTAAATGTGCGCAAAGAAGATAAAAAAATATAAAAATGAGCATTCGCACAAAGGAAAATTGATTTCATTTTTATTTTTCATACTTTTGCTCCATATGCAAAGTTGCGTAAGCAAAAATGATGAAAAACATAAATGTATATGCGCGTGTGTGCGCGCAATGCTGACAAAAGTTGCTGGCTGTGTGAGTGACACGCCAAGGTCAGCGCTGTGACACACATATTCAGGCACACTAGCACTTGCGCACACACACTTGTGCTTGCGGCAGGCAAAATAGTTGTCTAATAAAAAAAAGTAAATAAAACATAATATCTGCGTTTGCTGCGTTGATTTCACTATTCCGTGCCACTGATTGACATTGACATTATCTTTCAAGTACGGTTAGTTTGCTACAAAAGCTTTTTCCACCCACTTACTTACATACCCAGAAGCAGGCTTGTGCGTGTGCGTCACATCCGCTTTCCGCCGGATTTGCCGTTAGCAGCGCTCTTGCCCTCGATGAGGATATGAATGCCACATGCCGCGTTTCACTTGAATCTGCTTTTTCTTTAATGTGAAAAATTACTCTTGGTTCCTAATATTTGATTTTTAACATTTTCTAATTTTTTTTTTGTTATAATTTCGCTTTCATTTCCCGCCGAGAATAATATCATCGCTTCTCTTCCGTTTGCTTTGACTCACACAAATTCAACGTCTTTCACTTTTGTTATGCTGTTATGCTGCAGTGGGCATTGCTATCTTGGGAAATGTTTGGAGTTGAAAGCTTTTCAGCACTACTGAAGCGTGCTTTATTTGCAAAAATATAAATATAACATTGACTTATTGAAATTCATTTGTCAATTGCTGTAAAATTATTGTGTAGATTTTTAATAAAATTTCGTGCTGTAAATATTTTTACAACTTGTCAATAATATAACCTTTCTTTACTAGCTTTATCAGCTCACATTTTGCTTTTTTAATTTTAGTAAAAACTCTTCATTCAATGCAAGTTTGCTCATATGCGCCTCAGTGTATGCTACGATTTCTTGTGTATAAGCATTCAAAAGCAATACAATATATAACCAAAATATGAGAATTTATATATGTGCGCGTATAACAGTAAATTCTATAAATATTTCACATGCTTCTCAGCCACCTTCATTGGCATTTTCATTTCAATTTCTTAAGAATTAATCAAGTTTGCTTACCACTCGGCCACTTGACAGGCACTCTAACCGCCGGTACCCCCGCTCACTGCCACTTGCCAGGCAATTTAATGGCTGTTAAATGGCAATTGACTTGAGAATTCTCGGTATAAGCGCATATAAATAGAAGCCTGTGAAATTTCTGAAAATAAATATAGCAAAAGGAATTAAATTTTCTATTGATTTTTCGTATTTATAGTTTGGCTTGTTATTCTAAGAAGTCAACAAGGTATTTGGAGTGAATATTATAATGGTAAACATATACTAGACAATGTTTTTTTTTATTAATATTTTAAACAAACATGTGAGTTCGCATTCGCATTTGATTTTTCGAATTAATTTATTGTTAAAAAATGAAATTGAGAAACAATATTTAACAAAACAGCAAAATAATAAACGATGTGATGCTTATTATATAGTAATCTACTGTGGGCAAAAAATAGTAGGACTTTTTTATTTTAAAAATATAGCGTAAAAACCCATTTGTCGAATTTTTTTTTTCTGGGTTGGTGTGGCTGTCAGTGACGGCTGTGCCAACTGTCAAATCAAATGACTTTTTCGAAAAACAGTGTCGCTTCAATGTCTGTGAAATAATGCTTTATTATTACTGGCAATGAGTCTTGGATTTATGCTTACGATCCGGAAATAGACGATCAACCGGCCGAATAACGTGGCAAAATTCAGCCGAGGCCGAAAACACTACGTCAAAGAGGTCAAAAATCAAGGCAATGTTGATAGTTTCTTCGACTAACGGGTCGTGTTGTACTCTGAATTCCTTCCGACCGGCCAAACTGTCAACAGCGAATACAATTTCAGTTTTATATGTCGTTTGCGGGAAGCTATTCGTAAAAATAGACCGGAATTAGTGGTCGACAACTCTTGAATTTTGCATCACGATAATGCACCGTCGCATACTGCATTGATTCTTTGTGAGTTTTTCGTCAGATTTAAAGTCAATATCTTGCCACCGTAATCGCCTAATATAGTTCCGTGTGACTTCTGGCAATTTAACGAACTCGAACGACTGCTTCGGGGAAACCATTTTGAGTCAGTTAAGGACATTAAACGTGAATCGCTACTCGCATTGAAGGCTATTTAAGAAATTTAAGATTATAAACAAAGTTTTACTATTTGTGCTCATAATAGAATATTCATTTGATTTATTCACATGTATTCACATATAAAAATATATTTGGAAACATAAAACTTCAACTACAGTCGTGATTTTTAATTTTAATTTTAATATTTGAATATATTTAATAGGTTATACTATATGTAGCAGGTACTAGTCTACAGATTGTCTTCTATTTTCGAATTTTATTTTCGGTAATAATATCGTTCTTAGGGGACTCTATTGTCTATATAATTAATTGCTAAAATATTGTTTTGGATAGTAGCCGTGTAAAATTCGACTCTCTTTCGATTATAACATAAGGTCCAAATATTTTATTTACAAAAAGTTCGAAAAATATTTTTTGCAAAATTTTAGTCATTTGAAGAAATATAAATTAAAATTTTGTTTTGAGGAAAACTTGAAAAAATTATAAACGCATATAATTTTAAACTCTTCAAGACATTCTCTACATACTCTGGTTTAAAAGCACCGTTAAAATTTTCAATTATTTATTGGGAAAAAGTACTTTCGGCGCATTTCAACCTTATATGAGCTCCAAGGGAATAGCAACTCAACAGTTATGTTATTGCTCTGCTTTTAAAAGCCATTAGGCAGCTTTTATGAAAAACTATAATATATAATAATTATATGTTTCTTCTGTCTTCTAATGTATTATTTAAACAGTACATATTACTTCTGCCTCGTAGTTTGTAATATAAAAAAAGAAAGCCGAATACCTCATAAGCTACATATACAAGGTGCGTTCCAAAGTAAACAGGACTTTTCAAATCTAGCGCCCGCTGGTGGCGCCATCTATATGTCGACTGATATTTTAGGATCTGCTATCTTTATCGATTGTCCAGTGAGGAATTTCATGACATTTCATAGATTGAAAGTGAAGTTATTGCATCTAAAGTGTCAGTATGTTTGTGTTATCGGTGCGAAAATGAGCTTCGAACAAAGAGCCAAGATTAAATTTTATTTTAAAATTGGTAAAACTTTTACCGAAACTTTTCAATTGATGAAACAAGTTTATGGCAATGATTGCCTATCCCGTAGCCGAGTGCACGAGTGGTTTCAACGTTTTCAAAGTGGTCGTGAGTACATAAATGACGATCAACATGTGGGCCAATCAAAATCCGTGATCACCGGAAATTTCATCGAAACTGTGCGTGAATTCATCAAAAATCAGCCGAAATAATCATCGAAATTAATGGAAATGGAATTGAACATCTCCAAAACATCGATTTATCGCATCTTGAACGAATATTTGTGCTTAAGAAAGGTGTGTGCACGGTTTGTTCCGCACAAATTGACTGACGACCAAAAATTGCTTAGAATACAACATTCGATCGACGCTTGTGACCGTTTATTTGACCAAAAATCACATTTTAACCATCAACTACTCCCCGTATTAACCTGATATGGCACCGTGTGACTTTTTGCTTTTCGGAGAAATGCCTTTGCTCATGAAAGGAAAAAAACGTTATTTGTTTTGTTTTTTTTAGAGCCATGGAAAGACTTGCACCGGCATTTGTTACGTTATAGTGTCCAACGAACTAAAAATCGTTCGACATGCTTTTTGCAAAAAGCTGTATTGTGCAGTGAGACTATTTAGAATAAAAATAAATTTATTTTGCCTAAAAAAACTATTTGTTCTCTTTTTTTTTAAGTCCTGTTTTTCGTCTTTGAAAACAAATTTTGAGTTGCACATTGTACATATGTATAAATCTATCTGTATATGCGCGTACTAGTCTCTTAGTTTTTTAGATATCGATCTGAAATTTCGTACACGTCTTTATCTCACCAAGAAGCTGATCATTTGTCGGAACCGGTATCGGACCACTCTAGCGTATACCTCCCATACAAACTACCACAATATCATACACATACCTGTCATACAAACTGAATGATTGAGGTAGAGTTCTTATATGGAAAATTCTTTTATTTGTTAAGTTTTCTTTACAAAATTTGGTGCAGATTATTGTTCAAGTTAATGCTACAGTCTGTGAACATATTATGCAGATCCAACCACTATACCATATAGCTGTCATAAAAACTGAACAATCAATATCAAAATAAAAACCTTTTTAAACCCTTATATGCTATAAGAATTGCAAGTGTGGTGGGGATTATAGAGTCTATGAGTCGATGTTAACTTTTTTTGTTTTTGTTACTATATTACACCTATTTCACATTAACACTTTCATATTAAAACGAAATAACAAGCATTAATGTATAAAAACCCTGCACTCTCAAAAGATATAACCTATAACCATTACTTACACACACACACTAATTAGCGCACACACTGCAAATGCTCAGCAATAATGTGCACTAAATGCACACGAAATATTCTCCCGACCAATGGCAACGCTAATGCAATAGCAATAACACTTAATGATATACCGTTGCAATTGAATACTTTTCAGCCGACAAGCCGCAAAATAACGGAGTAGTAAACGCATTAAGGTCTATAGCTGTGTTCGGCATTGCCATTTGAAAATTATGTGTAAGCGGCTGCTTAAGTGTTCGTGTGCGTGTATGTGTGGGCGAGTGCGCAGTGCGCTAATATTGAAATAAAATGCCGTTACAATCGAAGCGATTTCCATTTTGCAGCGATTAACGACACACACACACACATTTGTTTGTGTGGGTGAGTGGTTGTATGTGTGCTATAACAAGATAAACGCCGAAAAGTATGCAATGCAAATTTATTGACGCACACAAACACACACACACGTACTCGGTGTGTATGATAAGCAAGCGAGGAGCAACAAATATACAGCTACACTAACACATGTACACAGTTGTTGGTTGGTTGGCAGACATAACTGCATTTCTGCGAATTTGTATAAAGCCAGCGTCATCGCCAGGTAAATGCTGCGCGCCCACTTACAAGCCATAAGCGAGTGTATGACGCTCATATGCAAATGCCTGTTCGAATGCGAATGCATTTTAATGCGACGAATATTGGTCAAATGGCAGCTGCGCCTGTGCACAGGCGGAAATCGATATATGTACATGCAAGCATACACACAAACACATATATACCAATGCAACTGATAGCAATGCTTGGTGATTGCATTACTGCGCAATCGGCTTACAACTGCGTTGCGTTCGCTATTTATGCTGCGCTCGTGGCAGTTGTGGCAAGCTGCGTGCTAAAGCTGCATGCGGTGGCAGTTGTTGCTGCTGTTGTCAGAGGTTTTTTTACATTGTTAGTGCCACGGCATGCACTCACGTAAATCTTTCCATTACAAACCTCATTACGCTGCCACTCAGCCTGTAGTGACAGTGAAAGTAAAGTGAAACCGACATGCGGCACATATACATACGTACATAACTACATACATATATACATACAATACGTAAATATATATGTGTTTGTGTGTAGAGAGGCTGCGCGCTTGTGGCAGCATCTACTTTGGTGTGGCGCTGTGTTAACGCACTTCCAAATAGAATTTAGAGCAGATGTGGCATGCAACGCTAATGCACTTACATAGTATATACATATATATATATGTACGCATGTATGTGCCACCTTGCTGCTGTCTGCGTATTACGCAGTTTTCGCATTTCGCGTTTGAGCTGTTTCGCAGCATTTGCCGTCGACAAGGAAATAAGCAGGAAAATGGAAATGGAAGTTGTACTACAAGCGTACTGACAAACCATCACACACACACACACGTGCACGCATAAGAGCTGAATTATGTATGAAGTACTGTACAAACACACTCACACAAACACACTCACGCGCGAATTGGTGAAAATGAACTTGCCACATGCGCGCTTTCCCATAAACGCTCGCTCGCGAGCAATAAGAAAAAAACAAAAAAAATTAAAATTCACGTAAAAACAAAAAAAGTTAAAACAAAAAATTCTAAAACAAGGAAAACTGTAAACTCCGGTTTAATACCCTTTACAAATAAAAAATTCGTATACACGAATTTGATTTATGTACATCGGTCATTTTGTATGGCAGCTATTTGCAACATCGATCCGATCTGAACGATATATACAGGCAATGTAGCGCGGGTCAAAGCAATAACCCATGTCAAATGAAACAGTTTTCCATACAAGCACTTATTTTGATATATCAGTATGTATGGCAGCTAAGTATGTATTATAGTGGTCCGTTATGAATCAATTCTTCGCAGATTATACCATTATTATGGACATTAAACTGTGTCAAATTTCATGGAGATATCTTGTATAACAAAAAAGTTCTTCATACAAGGACATCATTTTGATATTATCAGTTTGTATGGCAGCTATATATTATGGTGGTCCGTTATGAATGATTTCTTCGCAGATAATACCATTGTTGTGATCATTAAACTGTGTCAAATTTCATGGAGATATCTAGTATAACAAAAAAGTTTTTCATACAAGGACATCATTTTGAATTATCAATATGTACGGCAGATATATAGTAGACCGTTAATTGGGGTTCCGACAAATGAGCACCCTTTTGAGGAGAAAAGGACACCTGCCAAATTCCAGATTGATATCACCGAAACTACTACTACTTTGCGTATATAAAATATACATACATCTTACAAAGTCTGCGACGTGTCCTTCTGCGTGTAACAAAATTTGTGGCAAACTTAACGTACGCTGTTCAAGGTATAAATATGCACAAAAACAGCCAAAAAGTTAGCTAACAACAATAAAAACAACGCCGCGATAACCCAACAGCGAAGTGGCAGTTGTACTGTGCTGCATAAATGTCATAAAATAGCGTTGATGTGTGTGTTAGTTCAACACAGCGTCGCATATCAGCAAAGCAACAACACAAACACGCGCTAAATGAAAACAAAAACAAAAGCGCTGGCTGTATGGAAATGTTAAAATATTGTCGCCATATGCTTTGAAGAGGACACTCCAGTGAATGCCACTCGTGGCGCACAACACGCACCAACACATACGCACACAGAGATGCACGCAAACACGGCACCTCTACATAAACAAAACAAATAGCAACATGGCCATGCGTATTTGCAACATATGCGCTCGCGTGGCAGTGTAACTAGACAAATAAATATGTATGTATATGTACATATGTGTATGCTATTTCAAATGTGAATATGAGTTTTCTGTCTTTTTTTGTTTTTGTTTTGGTTGTTAAATGCAGTGGCATGCAGCGCAGCTGAAGAAGGAATTTATTTCGTTATTTTTTTTTTGTTTTTGTGTTTGTCACAGAGGTAAGCAACGGTAATCCATAGAGCGCATGATAACCATTTGTTAACCGATGTTGCATTGAGTTACTTTCAAATCTCTGCAGTGAATATCGACTCGAATGCAAAAATAAAAACGTAAAAGTTTCAATAAAAAAATTATAATAGCATTGACATTTTTGTTCTTTTAGCAGACAATAAAATAAAAAATAAAAATTTTATAGATACGTTAATAAAATATATTTACTAAACATTGGTATTCATGAAATTTTTAAGCGCAACTTATGCCATGTATAGTAAAATTCAATTGAAAATTCCTATTCTAAAAGAAAATTATAAATAAACGAAAAATTGAGAGTAAAATTTCGAAAAATTAAGTAAATGTTTCTACATGAATAATTAAATTTTTTTAGCTAAAGCTGCCTAAAGCGTAACCGCGCAGTTCAATCAGCTTACTCGGTATATCTTTAAGAGGTTATTACAGTTAGAAGGTCGAAAAAAACGAATTTTGTAGAATTTTTCCTGTGAAAATATTTAAATTTATTGATCCGAAAATTTTTACATTTTTAATGGTATCCTTAAGCTGTTTTTAAGGGGGTACGCTCATGTGAACGCATACATTTTACCACTTTTTTAGGAAAAATTTTTTTATGCGACAACAAAATTCAATCATTTTAATTTTTAATATATTTTTATTTGTATTTTGAAATGTACAAAAAAGTTTTTTTTTTCGTTTTTTTTTTTTACATTTTCAATATATTTTTTTTTTAAATCAAAGTAGTTCCCAACAAAAAAAAGTAGTTCACTGGTCATGGTGATGCGACTGTTCATGTTGTCTGAAATAAAAAAATTGAATGGATTATTATTCAGTAGTTCTGCGGCTATCGTCCCTACCAAATATAATTAATTTCATTAAAAAAAAAGTCGAACTTCAAAAAAAGTCACGAAAATCTTGTTTTTTTTTCGTTAAAAATCGTTTAAAAAAAATATGAAAATATTTTCGAAAATAAACAATTCTGGTAGGGACGATAACTATAAATGAGTAAAAGAACATATGTAAATTTTAAAGCAATCGGTTGAATACTTTTTTTTAGGACCATGACAGTTTCAGAAAATGATGATTCGAGAAAAATGCGTTTAAAGTTTCAAGAAAAGAATTTTCGTGTCATGACGTCGGCGACTATGAGCTGTAACTTATCAAATACTATGAATTTCGGTCTGAATTTTTCACAGCATGTTTTCAATAGGTTTTACTGTCAAAAGTCAAAGTCAAAGTGTGCTGTCAAAGTGTTTCGAAGTGATTACATGAGAATACCCCCTTAAGACTTAGTATTAGTAAAAATATTTATTTGGAAAGGAACTACAGTTGATCTCCGGGAGCTCCTCGCAAACAAGACGTTTTGCGGTGAAAACTTTATCACTGAACTGCATCTTCCGAAACTAAAAAAAAAACCAACAGATTTCATTAAAGTAATGTTAAATCTAGAAATTAATCGAAGGATAGGCAAAATGAAATTTTTTGACAAAATGGCGGTTTCTCAAAACAAAAATCGATTTTTGACCAAAATTGAGAGAGTGAGAAAAATCTTTGTTTAGTTACTAAAAATACCTCATACAAATAAGTATATGTGCATCATGTATTTTTTTGATTAAAAAAGTACAAAAATATCTAAATTTTGGGTATGTGGTTTTATTTGTGGATAAAGTTTACAAAATAAAAACATAAAGTGGTAATAAATTTCAAATATATGTAATAAGGTAGTTAAATCAAAAATAGTCTTAGTAGTAAATATTTATATGTGCATATTTGATTTTTATTTTTTTAATATTTTTAATGATTATGTATATATGATATTAAGAGCCAATATTATTACCAGTATTCAGCATTACGGAATTAAGTCGGGATGGCATCTAATCCAGCAAGGATTTAAGGTGGGCTGGATCAATATTGGCCCATTTTTGGTGTATTGCCTTTTTGAGGTCCTTGCTGTCTCAAACTGTATACCGTTCTTGAACACTTTTTCAGATACGATACCCCAGAGGATCTCAATCGAATTTAGGCCCGAACTTAAGGCGGACCAGTCCAATACAAGCATTTTTCGCCCCGTAAAGATGGATTTGGTGACCAAACTGTGTGTATTGAAGCATTGTCCTACTGAAAAGTCCTGTCGTCGCCTTATAAATTGCCACCAAATTCTATTAACTCACTCTACAGGAAACCCACATACATTTGAGTATTCCTTAGGGTAGAGATGTAGCACTACATATATGGCTTTCCCCTATGGCAGAACGCAGCCCATACCATCCCACTGCCACCATCAAACCCTCGCTTAATACAGGATCGCCGATACTGGCGCATATCTCTCCAATATCTTTTGCAAACATCAGGGCCATCTATATTGAACTTCTTTTCATTACTAAAAATTACGTTATGCCATTCTTAGCATGAAAAACGGTACTTATTTGCAAATTCCATGCGAGCGTTCAAGTGTCGCTGTGAAGGCTTGGGTTTAGGCACCATGGAGGTATGTTTCAGTAATGGATTTTTATGGTTTCTTTGCACTATTCGACTGTCAGTTATTTGGAGACCCATACGACCTTAAATTTTTTCCCTACTCATTAAATCAACCACAGCAAGTCCTTGTATTTGCCGTTTGCAACGCAAATCAATGTTGCTTTTCCGCCCACTTCGTCGAATTGTACCATATTAACTTAAATTTTTTAGGTAATTAGAGATGCAGTTCCGGTGTCGGTTTACTTTTTTTGCGATATTGGTGATATTAGCACCGCTATCATGCATTCCTTTTATGATACCTTGGTCATGGTCTGTCAAACTGGTTTCATGAGGCATTTTAACTAACCAATGTCGAAATTTTTAAATTAATTTCACTATTTTGAACAATTACATACTTATAATCAATATCTCAAACTAATTTTTGCAACTTAACTTCCGAAAACGCTATTATCAGCAGTTGCAACCATTTCGCACTGATGTGCACATATAATTATTTACTAAGCAGTACCGAAAGCTCACGCACATTTTGAAAGCAACGGTACAACGAATGAAAGGAGAAAGCAAAAATTTTGGTCATTTCACAACAACAACATATCACCAAATAATTGCTCAATTTCAGAAAAAGAATAGTTTTTCATATATGGCGAAAAAACAGGATACCTAGTTCTGCACATATAATTATTTACATTTAAGAAGCTGCTGGAGCTACGTTGGTCACTGACTTTGAAAACATCATTTTGAGGAAATAAAACAATCCCTTAAACGTTTTTTTAACTGAATTTTAAAATTGGCTACAGTTGTAATTCGAAGAAAAATCCGTTAGTTTTGATTAGTATTCTGTTTATAATGCACAGGAGTACATTTCTCTATCCAATGAACTTCTAGTTTTCGATTGTATGAAACATATCCAAACCAACATTATCCATTGTCATTTCAAGCTTTATTAAAGACATATTAGAGCGCATAAAAAATTTTTATACAGGCATTTGGATATAAAATGATTCTTCGGAAAAATTTAATTGTAATAAAAAATAACTGATTTTTTGAAAGTGCTAGACTGGTCTCATCACTTAAAAGCTTATATTAAAGAAAAAAAATTACTGTACTATAAAAAAATCTTGCTTCTATATAGTATAGGTAAGGATCTTCAGTTACGGTTTTCACAAAATAGTTGTCAACTCAGTGATCTTATGCCCGGTTACACAGTTCATACTTGAGTTGTAATTAAGATAAAACAGGAAAACAGTGTTTTACAGTTCATACTTAAGTTATGCTTAAGTACTGAAAATGGGAGACTTAAGCAGTGCTTAAGTAATAGCTGATTTTTGTTTTGAATTTTCAGTTATTTGTCAAAAGAAGAATAAAAAGAAATAAGAAATTATTTTTTGTGCAAAAATATGAAATCGGATTGGGATTTCCACCAGTTCCAATAGGTGCTCCGACTCGCCAGCGGTGAAATTCGGGGTTCTTTTGTTGTTTTCACCCATTTTCGATATAACTTTCTTCACAAATTTATGTATTGTCTGTTATAATTTAAATATTTAATACATATTTTTATGGATGACATTTGTAAAACATATGTTGCCCATAATATACATACTATATAATGTATTATCATAACAAAATTTTATAGAAATTAAGCATTGGCCGTGAAAAACAAACGATACTCAGTCTGCAACAATGCTTAACTAAGATTTTATTATATTTGGGCACAACTTAAGTATGGACTGTGAAACCGGGCATTAAAGTTAAAAATATTTTTTTGTTAAATTTTTTTTTTTTATTTTTTGAATTAAATTTTTTTTAATAAATTATTACTTATATAATAATAAAATAATTAAAATGCATAATAATTTACCGACTTAAGAGCTTGTTTTATACCTCACAATAAACATTTTACACAGTTAAAAAGGAAACTTCATCATTTAAATTTAATAATAAAAACTTTACTGAAATATTGATAATTTGTTTAAGTTATTTTTATACTTAATTATTTTTGCAAACAGCAATTTTTTGGATTACGACTAAGCAATATTGGAAATAATGTGAAATTTATTTCTTGAAATCACTCACAGTCGTTCAGATTTTCTCAAGCTCGATATGTGAATAAATTACAAATAAATAATAGCAAATACAAATAATGCATTTTTCATACTCGTCTCTGTGTATTTACAAATATTGCTTAGCGGGTAGCAAAAACCGAGCAAGAATAGCACACCCTTTCACATAAAAATATCAAATTTCGCTTACTTCAAATTATTGAACATTTCGTTACTCATACGTCCCTGCCGACAGCATACTGTTACTACACAGGCATCACAACCTATACAGTAAAATCCAGAATATAAAAAAAAATATAAAACTCAAACAAAATGCTGAGTTATTGAAAAATTCTCAACAAAAAGGTAAAATTCGACCCTTACCCACTCTCCATGAAATAAGGTAATCAACGTTTTTTTTCAAAAACTCATTACGCCAACGTAATAGATGAGAATATATGAGAATCATAAATCATTTTTCTAGCCCACAAGAGAGGATTGCATAAGTTAAAATTGCAGTGCCTTAAATATTCATCATAAAAAGTTAAAAATAGCCAACACAATATAGAGTTTGTTATATTTCGCACAAATTTCAGGAGCTGCGCCAGCAAATTGAAAATAAACACTTTTGACGAGGGTAAATTAAATATTTATATACGCATATTCTGGCATCCACACAAAGAATTACAAATAAAGCATGCTTATGTATGCAAAAATAAATGTTTGCCACAGGAGCTTTATGCAAAAATGATAATTTGTAGGCAAGAATTTGCCAAATTTAGCGCTGACCAGCTGCCTCACGCGTTGCTTCAAATGGCATTTGAGCAATTTTTATGCTTTTTTGAATGTCTTAAGAGATTAAGCAATTTGCTTGTCGGCAAAATATTCAATATCGAAATTCATTTGAAAAAATGTCAGTCAAATGACAAAATGTAAAATCAACTGTCTTAGAAATTCGCTTAAATAAAACAAAAAGAAACGAAGGCAACGCAGCGTTTCATGAATTGCGGCTTGTGACATCATGGGTGGCAGGCAAAAATGTGCGTGGACAGTCAACAGACTTTAAAATAATTTAGTTCTTCATTCCGATACCATTTTGAATATGTATCATACATGCATACGTCATCAGTATGTCACTAATTAGATGTGACATTTTCGTATATTTCATATTTGCGAAGAATTGTTTGTGTGTTTCAAAAAAAAAAAATATGTGTGAAGTATTCTATTAAACGATTTTTGGATTTTTTTTTAGCAAAGTTGCCAGCTGCAGCGCAAATATTGGGTAGTCTAAAAAGTCTTTTCGTATTTCAAATCAAACTTCAAATTTGTTTTATATTTATAATGAACTTTATTCAACCAAATATGTACCATTTTGGTCGACAACTTTTTGCCATTTTTCCGCAAGAGACATTACATATTCCATCAGTGTAAAACTTTTCTGGTTTCTCATCAAAAAACTGCTAAAACTAATTTTCACAGGCTTCTCTTGAAGCCAATTTTACTCCATTAAGGGAGTTCTGCAATGACCGAAACAAATGGCAGTCCGATGGTGCAAGGTCAGGGCTATATAGTGTATAGACCAAAACTTCCTAGCCATGCTCTCCCAGTTTTTGTCGAGTCATCAAAAATGTGTGTGGTCTAGCGTTGTCCTGATGAAAGACGAAGCTCATTCTGTTGATCAGTTCTGGCCGTCTTTTTTCGATTGCTTGCTTCAATCTCATCAGTTGTTGACAGTAAAATGTAGAATCAATCGTTCGACCAGGCTGGCGCAGCTCATAGTGGATGATTCCTTTCCAATCCCACCAAACACTCAGCACAACCTTTCGAAGAGTCAATCCAGACTTCATGACCATTCGTTGAGCTTTACCACGCTGGGACCATGATTTTTTCGCACATTATTGTCGTATTTGATGCACTTTTCTTATCGTCTCCTGTTATCATCCGCTTCAGAAATGGTTCGATTTCATTTCGTTTCAGCAAATAATCGCAGATGTTAATTCGGTCCACTAAATTTTTCACAAACAATTCATGTGTTACCCAAACATTGAGCTTTTTTTGCAGCCAGCCTTTTTTAAATGGTTCAAAACCATTTGATGCTGAATGTTAAGTTCTTTAGCGATGTCATGGCTGCATATATGACGGTGCTGGTCAATCTTTTCGATAATTTCATCGACTTTTTCAACGATAGGTCGACCAGAGCGAGGTGCATCTTTCACATCGAAATTTTCAGAACGGAAGCGAGCGAACCATTGTTGTGCTACACGAACTGATACAGCATCGTCTCGGTAAACTTCGCAAATTTCATTGGTGGCTTGCTTGGCATTCTTTCCTTTTTTATACAAAAATTTCAAAATATAGCGAATTTCCTCATTATTTTCACTCATTTTTGAACAGCTGTAACTTTTTTTCAACTTTCCCGAATTCAATCTTTTTTTGGTTAAATGAAGCTTGAAATCTCACTTTTCCATCACTATATATTACATAGTAGTGGTGGTATGTTATAAAATATCACGGCACAATATTGTAAGATTCATTGAAAAAAATTGTATTTATCCATAATATGTCCGAAGCTTTTAATCAAATAATATTTGAATACGGATTTGCTAACAGCCGCAATTAAAATATTTTATAAAATAACTTAATCGTTATCCCTTTTATAATAAAGAAATTTTTTTAGCAACATACATGCATAACATAAGCATCCACACAAATAACGAATTAAAAAATA
Source organism: Bactrocera neohumeralis (assembly GCF_024586455.1). NCBI lineage: Eukaryota > Metazoa > Arthropoda > Insecta > Diptera > Tephritidae > Bactrocera > Bactrocera neohumeralis. Next base: position 51,172,117 of record NC_065919.1, read on the forward strand.
ATAATAACCTTTCATAAGCAAATCGAAACGCTTCTTTTTTGCACTTTTTGTTGTCTCCCTTTACATGCATCAGTTGCTCATGCAGCAATCACTTGCCATCTAGCAAATACCCACTGACACATAATCACATCCACGATTGAATGCCTTCAATTTACAATGATTTATAGTGCTTTGAGTTGCAAAAAACTCCGTTATAAATTGTAAATATTTAATTTCAGTTAATTTCGCCAACGAAAAATGCCGCACGTTTTTATGCTTTATTGAAATAATTTTATTTTATTTTTTGGTGGCTTTATCTTGTTGCCTGCAACACTGCGTTACCCAATGGCACACACACTTGCACACACATAATTTTCATACACAACAATTTTGGGTCATAAATTTCGCTTTATATTTTTTACATGTATGTGTACTTATATGCATATACACATATATGTATATATATTTATGAACACATTTATTTTCTTTTTTATGCGCTTTCATTGCCAATCGCTGGCGCTTGGCCAAATTCCCACTTTTTTTATGCATTTTCGCTGTCTTTCGGCGTGTCAAAAAATTGTGTTGTTGCTACAATTGCCATATGTGCCTGCTAGTGTGTGGCGTTGCCACATTTTTTACATTCTTTGATGCATTTTATTTATTTACTTTCTTCCATTTTTGTTTGGCAACTTTTTCTTTTAGCATATTTCTTTCGTTTGCTGCGTTTTTGGCTGCCATTCTACAGCAAGCCAAGCCAATCTGTGGCCGCATATTGCATAATAGTTGTGTGTGTATGTGTGCGAATGTGTTTATGAAATATTGTGTGTTTGCGCTGCAATGACAAGTCGTCGACGCCTGCTGCTCTAGCGAATGGGAGCATGAAAATATTTTCTGTGGTAATTTTTCACTTTTATGATTTGATGCTGTGCTCAATGTTGACGCCACGCCATAATGCGCCGCTATTTACAGTGCTGTGGAAAATTCAGCGCAGCTCGCTGGGGAGGCCGTGGCCGAATAATTTAACAGAGAGAAGGCTATGATAACCGAAATAAGATTTTGAGCGCGCAAAAGTCGCGTTGCATTTTCAATTAATTGCAGTTGTGAATGGCTGTGTGTGTGTGTGTGGACAGTAAAGACTTTATATGAACACAAAAATACAATTATATATATTTATATACATTTCTGCATATATATCAGCACAAAAGCTCCGCGTGTATTTCGTTTTCGCATCCTTTCACGCCAGACTTGAGTGCAATTAATTCCTTGCCGTCCATCAGCATAATTGCGCTTTCTTTCAACAACTCAATAGCACACACATACACACACACACATACAATTATGATTTAATCGCTGCCACAATATTTTCGCAGACAATTTGCTCGCACACAGCAACAACAATAACGACAGACAGTCAAACCAACAGACCGTTCGCCGCTGTGTCCATTTTTCGGTTGCCACAATATTTGCCACAATTCATTCAGCTTGCAGCAACTTTATAAATATTCGTAAAAGTAAAGCACAATAAGGACAACGAAATGCAAACAAAACAACAACAACTACAACTTTAACTACAACGACAACTATAACTACAACTACAACTACAACCACACCTACAACTACTTACAACAAAATCACTTACTCGAAGCATGAATGCTGAGGCAACAACTTCATTACTTGCATAGCAACAACAATGCGCGCAGTGCCATAACAATCAGCTTTAATTTTAATCTTCAACAAAACCAACATCAACGTCAGCCGCATCGGCATCAGCAGCAACGCCAGCGCCAGCGCCATCATAATCATCATTTTGGTCAACATTCTCTCGGTTGTCTGCTGCCTTTCGGTTTTCGTTTACTCTTCATCAGCGATTTAGTTTTCTGCCTGCGGCAACTTAAATGTCATCAACAATATATTATTTGTGGTTGCTGTTGTTTTTCTTGGCAAAAATTTTCATTTCTTGTTTACTACTCGTTGTTGTTGTTGTTAGTTTTGTTACTACGTGTCCATTTCCATGGTGTCTGCATTGTGCGCATTTGAATTCGTAAATGGACTATTGTTCTTTCAGTCGCCGCTTTGTTTCCTGCCAGTTCAATGCATTCTGAGTTCATGGGTCCGTTCGGCAGTGATTTTATGTTGTTTTAACTGATGTATACAAATTTAAACCAGTTTTGGTTTTTTTTATTTTATTTAATTTTTTTTTTTTTTGGAAAATGAAACTTTAGGGTTTTTTTTTAAATAAAATTTTGAAATTTTATTTTTAAATTGAAATTAAAATTCATTTATTTCAAACATTTTCGAAATTGAAATTTATTTTTTTTTTTGGAAATTGAAACTTTTAATATTATTTTTGAAAATTGATTTTGAATTTGATAATTTAGATTTTTTTTGAACATTAAATTTTGTTTTGAAATTGACTTTAAAATTTTTTAATTAAATTTTTTTTTCTTATTAAATGTTAATTTTTTTTAGAAATGGAAATTTCAGATAGAAAATCAGATTTTTTCTGAAATTTCGTTTGGAAATTGAAATTAATTTTTAAATTTTTTTTTGAAATTAAAGTTTCCATTTTTTTTAAATAGAAATTTAGTAATAGCTTTTCGAAAAAGAAATTTAACTTTTTAAAGCGGATTTTTTAATAGAACATCGAAATTTAAATTTTAGAAACTTCATATTTAGAATATTTTTTTATTGAAATTTAATTTTTTTAAACAGGTTTTTAAATGGATTTTTTGCAACCAATTTACCTTTTATTAATTTTTTTAATTTTGAGTTAAATATATATTTTTCGTTGATGCTATATACAAATTTGAAACCATTTTTAGATATTCTTGTTTGCTTATTTTAATTTTTTGCGGAATTTTATTTTTGAAAATTCATTTTTGAAATCTAAATTAAATTTTTTTTTGAAATTTAAAAAATTTTTTTTTTGCAAATAAATTTTACTTGTTAAAGCCGTTCTTTAAATCGAATATTTTATTGAATTTGATTTTTTTGTTTTTCATTTAAATATCTTTTTTTTCAAATTTAAATTTGGTGTTTTTTAATTAATTTTAAGTTAAATATATATTTATTGTTGTTTCAGCTGATATGTACAAATTTGAAATCATTTTTGGATTGTTTTTTGGTTTTTGTTTAATTAATTGTTATTTTTTTTTTTTTGAAATTGACACATTAATTTTTTGGGAAATTGAAATTTTGATATTTTCTTTAAATTAAGTTTAGAAATGTTTTTTTGTTTTAAATAAAAATAGATTTGTTCAAGCCGTTTTTAATAGAATTTTTTTTTTGAAATTTGAATTTTTTTAATATTAAATTTTTTTTTAAATTTAAATATTAGTTTTTTTTTATAGAAATTTAGTTTTTTTAGACAGGTTTTGTTAATGGTTTCTTTTTTGCGAAAAATTTACCTTTCATTAATTTTAAGCTAATGATATATTTATGTATAAATAAACACAAGACTCTTAAATGCTTTGAATCCTAAAAATATGCTTCGGATATCTTCTGAACGTCTTAGAGAACTTCCAAAAATTTAATTTTTTAACTAGAACTTCAGAATCTGAAACATCTTGTTACTATAAAACGCTGAAAATTATATAAATTTTATTATCTGACTTTACTCATACATATATTTGTAGTACATATGTATGTATTCTCATATTTCATAGAAATTAAAAAAAAATTAATTGGGATTTTGGAATTGCGCGTATCCGTACTCCACGGTTTCAACTAAATGTTGATGAAAAAATATTTAAAAGCATTACGATGCTCATTAACGACAGTTTATATATATTTCTTGTATAGACAGAGTTTTCGGTATTTATTAAAATAGAAAAGTCCTTCATTTAATTTAATTGGGTTTATATTATATATTCCAACTAAATCTTAAAAAAATATTTAACAAGCATTAAATTCCATTATGTTTCACTTTATATATATATTTATAGTAATAATTCCTTCATTTAATTGCTTTTCCAGCAAATCCTTACAGTTTTTCGTTAGCATACTTCTAGACTTTATGGCTTTATACAGTTTGTGCAACGGCATCTGTTGCCATATTTTCATAAAATATTATTAAGCCTAAATAAATTGTAGTGCTGATTGTTTTAAGTAATTGATATTGCTATTATATCAAACTAAGCCACGGGGCGTATGAGTAACTACTTTTAATTGTTTCCAATACACGAATGATATGCAATCAAACTGGCAGTTAAGCCGATTATGAAAGAAATATTGAACGAACGCGAATGTATGTAATTGGTAAAATGTGATTAAGAATTTCAAATATTTCTATGCTTTTAAGGAATAAATATAAAAATTAAAAAAAAAAAAAAATTAAGAATTAAAAAAAAAATACATAAAAATTAAAAAAAAAATTTAATTAAAATAGTTTTTTCAACGCTTTTAAAATTTTAAGCAAAAAAAAGTATATAATTTAAAAAAAGATATACAAAAAAAATAAAAAAAAATAAAATTTTTTTTTTTCAAAACTTTTAAGTGAAATTTTTTAATGCTACTGAGATTGACGACAGTTATAAGGGAGACAATGCAGCTTTGAAGTATTTTTTTATACAGTTTTTACACTACAAGCATTTACTTTCTGATTTCTTCTTATTATATGATATAATTTTCCGTATACCAAAAAAATATATCTTAATTTTGTCTCTCAATTATACAAACCACGGTATATGAAATACATAAAATAATTTTTGGCGACATTCTGGAGAATTTAAGTTTAAATTTTTTAAAAATTATAATTTTTAATAAGCGCCGAAAAGTAGGCAATACTTTCAACATGATTTCGAAAATATTCTAAAAATCATCATATACCATACCTTTTTAACGCTTTTTCTTGCATCTCTTTCATCTCAACACAATTTATTGAATAAACCCGAAAAATTATTAGTTAAAGTGTTCAACTATTTACTTTCTTTTACCCGGAATTGTTTCGAATTTTGTGAGAAAAGCTGCATCTTCTAAAATGTCATCATTGCATTTCAAAGATTTCGGCTTTGACGACACTTGCAACTTCTGCTCAGTCTTCACTTTGCCAGCAGAAAATTTATGTAGCAAATATTGTTTGATAAAATATTTGCGCTCATTAGAAAATGCATTGGCGCAATAAACTGTAGAGAAAATAGCCCTGAAAAATGAGAAAAACCAACAAATGAAAATGAACAAAATTTAGGGCGATAAACTGAAAGAAAACTATTTGGCTGCAAGACGAAGCAGAAGCATCACTTCAAATACTAACAGTAAATAGCAGCAGTTATGTCACGCTAACACGAATGACGACTGCCGGCAGGACAACAAAACTTTATAAAACAACAACAATAGAAAACATATAAAGCAAGCTAAAAAATTGTTTGTTCGCGCTTTCAACGAACGCGCGTGCGACGAAAACAAATTGTCTCCAGTCTTTATTTGGGCGCCTTTTAACACATTAGTCTATGTCCAGTTATTGCTTTATTCTACACATTACATATATTCTACACATTATATTATATACATATGTATGTATATATATGTATTTGACTTTTATATGTCTGCAATGCCAGTCTTCAAACCACTCTGGCGCTTTTTAAAATGTTGCCTTAAAATTACTGAAGTATACTTTGAGGCGCCACGGCATTGCAATAGTTGCCAATTGGCAAGAGCGCAACCAGCACACACCAAAAAATATACTGCACCTCCACTCTTTTCAACGGAAATGTGCAAGAAACCAGCCGCGAACTTCGCTACACTTACAACAACAACACGCTTGTTTTTGTTACCCAGCATTGGCATGGCAGGCGCCGCCACAAATCAAGCTGAAAAGTGCAATTTGCCATTTGATGGCGTTGACGTGGCGAACTCGGCGTTTTCTTGCATTAAACCGTTAGACATACGAGTATCTCTAATTAATTTGGAAAATATTATTGGTAGCAAATGTAATCCATTGTCATTTTGTTGTTTTACAAGGCGTAAATAGACAATTGTCAATAATAATAAATTAATAAGGCAATTATGTCATTTATTATTAATGAAATTTGCATTGCAACGTTCCTTTGTATATATACACATGTGTGTGTGTCCGAAAATTGTGCTTTGTATTAGCCTAATTTGTGTCAGCGCTTTGTTTGGCTTCGACTTTTCTATGCGCTCATTGATAAATTTTGATTGCGATTTTGTAATTTCACGACAAACAATTCAAATTAAAGTATATGCAATTTTCGTATGTGTTAGTGGTATTTTAATAAATTATTACAACGGAATTTGTGAATATAATTTATAATTAGCCGCAGTTAGGCAGTTATGCAATTTGGCTAATTCATTATGTAAATAAAGCAATGGACGCATTTAATTTAATGTTGCGGACAAAAGAATATGGATTAGCTGTTTTGGCAGCAGCTAGCCTGATTGTTCGTTACGTTTCACCGTCAAATTGATTTTTCGGTAGTCTTAATTTTCCACCTAAAAAACTGTTAATATGAAAAAGAAATATTAATGACATTTTTTAAAGAAGCATGCATAATGGATGTACGAGTATCTGATATATTTTTGAAAGTGAATTTAAAAATTTAAAATTATTTTTTTCTACTATGACTGTGATGACTATGAGTTTTTTTGACTATGTCTAAAAGTTATATTAATATAGAACAGTCATTCGAAGCATGTCGAGTTACATAGGTGTGTGACTTTGATAAGTCAGTTTGATAGTGATCCTAAATGTAGGCAACAAGTTAGTTATAATACTAAATTTTCCATATTTTGGAAATTATGAAGTTCTAAAACTTAGACATATATATTAAAGAGGAAAGAAATGGTACAATCTTACATATATCTCTTTGAAGACTCAAATATTCAAATTCGAATATCATTTGAATAGCGGCATGTCTTTTTAATATTTTGGAAACTAAAATGACTTTAAACTTAAATAATATAGTATCGCCATTGTTATTTATAAACCGAAAGTCTCTTAAGATCAACAGAAATTAACAGCAGGTTCTATTTAATAATATTCAGATTGGTGCGGGAAAACTTAGATATATTTTGTGAATTACGAAATAAAAAATTCTAGTTCATTTAGAAGAAATAAATAAATTATGTGGGTAAGAAGAGACATTTAGAGCATGTCGAATTAGATTAGATAGATAAATAAACAAGGATTGCAACGCTACTATTGAACCCTAATGTCGAAATAGGTGTGTGACTTTGATATGACAGTTTGGTAATGATCCTAAATGTAGGCAACAATTTAGTTATAATGTAAATTTTTTAATATTTTCGAAGTTATGAAGTCTAAAACGTTGATATTTATATTTAAGAGGAAATAAATAATACTGCTTTGCATATCTCTCTATAAAGACTGAAAAATTCAAATTCGAAAGTCTCATAAGATCAGCCGACATTGCCAGTGGCTTCTTCTTTTAATAATGCGCGCTTTGTTCTCAAATCAAACATTTAGAAGAAGTAAATAAATTCAGTGCGTAAATATTTCCTAATTTTTCCTTATTTTCTCCTACGAAAAAAACAAATTGAGACTTTGCTTCAGATGTCTTAGATTTTTGAGTAATTTGACAAGAAGCAATCACTAAACGGGGTTCGTAAACAGGATAGGTTATGTTCTATATTTTCCAATCTTGCCACAAAGCGAAGAATGTTGAAAAATCCGTCGAAAAATCAGAATAGTGTTAAAAAGCCCTACGATGACGGAGATGAACATCTCCAAACTAAATGTACATGCTCGATTGAGGGTAGAATAAGTCCGCTAGCGCTCTTTAATTTGCAACTGAATATTTTTTATGCAAATCTCGAGCATCAAAAGCCACATCCAATGTCACAAAAACATTTTTGCCGCTGTATATAATTATATTATACGGCAATAATTAGTGAGAGCATTAGGATTATTTCTCTGAATTTGATCCACTCAGCTCGTCTACCGAACAAGGTAAAAAAAAAACAAAAATTACAAATTCTACATATGGCTATGTTTATTTATAACTTAATACAGCAAAAAAGTATTAATATGGAAATTTCGTTTCGCAGAAGAGAGAAAGAGTTGGAGAAATTTTACAAATTTTAATACCATTAACCGCATTCCTCTATATTTTTTTTTTGGTGAATCAAATAAATATTAAATAAAATAAATTAAGTTTTTATAATTTTGGTTTTCAATACATACATACATATTTTTATATAATCAGCGCAAGCCTATTCCAAATTAGCATAATTCTCGTGCAAAATAGAAATAAAAAAATCCTTGAAATTTATTTATGAAATTAATTCGTTATATTTCTGAATTATAAATTTGAAATATGCTTGCTAATAAACACTATTTATGCATAAATGCGTGCATTTTTGAAAAAAGGCAAAATGAAAACTTTGCAAAAACAAATCGAGTTATTATGTAGGTCAGTTCGTTGCACAACAAAAAGCGGCAGAGGAAAGAGCAGTATTGACGTCAGCACTATGTGTGAATATTCTAGCAAATATTATTTTACAACTCGTTACAAACTACTTCACAACTAGTTATAAATTGCTTACGAACTAGTTATAAATTGGTTATTAAACAGTTATAAATTGCTTTAAAACTAGTTATCAATTGGTTATTAAACAGTTATAAATTGCTTTAAAACTAGTTATCAATTGGTTATTAAACAGTTATCAATTGCTTTAAAACTAGTTTCTACCACGAATCGCATCCGCTAAAAGTCAACTGGCTGTTTATAGAACGAATTGCCAATAGTCAATTTTCGGTCAGAAATAAAGCCGTCACATACTAGTTCAAAACAAAATTATTACTTAGTAGTTTGTTTTTTATATACTCGAAAATAATTTTACTTTAAAATTTTATATAATTTTAAACACTGAAAAAGGTATGTTAAGTATGCCACGAGGTTTATAACACACAGAGTGCAGCTTTGAAGATCATTTACAATATATACACATAATATATGTATTAATGACTGGCAGGAGAAGCTGAGTGGATTTTGCTATGGCTGTAGGTGCTCGCGAATTAGTCCCCCAGTTTTTGGGATACTGATCTGAAATTCTGTACATGTTCTTTTCTCCGTAGGAAGCTGCTCATTTGACGGAACCAGCGATATCGAACCACTATAGCACAAAGCTGTCATACAAACTCAATGATAACAAGTTAGGAAGGGCTAATTTCGGGTGTCACTCTCACATGAAAAAGTGATAATAATTTACATATTTTTTTATTTTGCTGTAAAATTAATTAGATTAGATCAATTTGCGTACTTTGAGTATTGAATTGTATTTTCATTTCCTAATGTATATATTATACAGAGAAGGCATCAGATGGAATTCAAAATAGCGTTATAATGGAAGAAGGCGTGGTTGTTAACCGATTTCACCCATATTTCGTACATGTCATCAGGGTGCTAAGAAAATATTATGTACCAAATTTCATTGAAATCGGTGGAGTAGTTCCTGAGACATGCTTTTTGGTCCATAAGTGGGCGACGCCACGCCCATTTTCAATTTTTAAAAAAAGCCTGGGTGCAGCTTCCCTCTGCCACTTCTTTCGTAAAATTAAGTGTTTTTGACGTTTTTTGTTAGTCGGTTAACGCACTTTTAGTGATTTTCAACATAACCTTTGTATGGAGGTGGGCATGGTTATTATCCGATTTCTTCCATTTTTGAACTGTATATGGAAATACCTAAAGGAAACGACTCTATAGAGTTTGGTTGACATAGCTGTAGTAGTTTCCGAGATATATATAAAAAAACATAGTAGGGGGCGGGGCCACGCCCACTTTTCCAAAGAAATTACGTCCAAATATGCCCCTCTCTAATGCGATCCTTTGTGCCAAATTTCAAAAATTTCACTTTAATATCTTTATTTATGGCTTAGTTATGACACTTTATAGGTTTTCGGTTTCCGCCATTTTGTGGGCGTGGCAGTTGGCCGATTTTCCCCTACTTCGAACTTAACCTTCTTATGGAGCCAAGAAATACGTGTACCAAGTTTCATCATGATATCTTAATTTTTACTCAAGTTACAGCTTGCACGGGCGGACGGACGGACAGACAGACATCCGGATTTCAACTCTACTCGTCACTCTGATCACTATGGTATATATAACCCTATATATGACTCTTTTAGTTTTAGGACATACAAACAACCGTTTTGTGAACAAAACTATAATACTCTCCTTAGCAATTTTGTTGCGAGAGTATAAAAACCCAGTTTTTGTATAGAAAACTTCTGTTTTTTGTGAGATATCTGTACGAAATTTGGCAAAGATTATTTTTGAGGCCAACGCCACAATCCCTGAAGAAATTGTTCAGATCAGACCACTATAGCATATATACTATATATATACGTATATATACATACTTGCCGTTCAAAATCAAGTTTTTGTAAGGAATCTTTTGTTTTTGTGAAGGATATAGGAAGAAAGTTAACTAACCGCTCTAAATTGATATGAGTCTAATAATTTTCTGACTAGTTGGAGTATAGTTGAACAGGTTTTCTGCTAGGTTTTCTGCTAGATTTTCTAAAGGTTATTTCTTTACATACCTACATATGTACATACAATTGCAATTATACATATATTTCACTTGAGTTGGGGAGGCAAACGGGACGTGAATATCCTACAACAATTTTATCTGAAGCAAAATGGTCTTGACATGCTCACACCCAGACTAATATGTGCTGTATAGGTACGTATGTAAGAGCACTTTTGGGGCTTATAAATAATAAGAAGAATATATACATATATAAGTGCATATATGTATGTATATACATAAGTGAGAAAGCATACAAATACTCATACGCGTGATCGCTGATAGCGCTTTATATAACTTTTTACAATTTTTTTAAATATATGTATATATACATTTTCATTTTTTTTTAATTTGCGCTAATTACTTAATTTTCAACGTAATAATTGTCTGCAGCATTTAATAGAAAAGTCACAAAAATAACAACAGAATAACTAGCCAGCGTCTACTAAACATATCATCAAACATATTGCGCTGTTAGTGCGGAAAAAAATAAAAATTATTAAAAGAAATTAAAAAAAAAATTAATAAAAAAAATTAAAAAAAAAATAATAATATAACTAAAAATAAAAAAAAATTAAAAGTAATTAAAACAAAATTAAAGTATGTAAAATAGATTAAACGAAATTACAAAAAAAGGAAACTGCAAATTTCACATGTGTGTCAATCAAAGGCAGTGCAAAATGTGCGCCAAATCGAATTACGCCTCTGAAAAGTAAAAATCTGTAAATATTTATAATAAATGCTACGCGATTGAAATGTGGTGTGCGCGTGTGTGTGCAGCAGATCGCAAAAAATGATAATTAAATGAATTAAAATTTATGAAAACATCAAACGCACAGTAATCTCATTAGCGTTGTGCGCGGCCACCGGCATAAAAACCACGCAAAATGTTCGGCTGCATCTACCAATTATGGGACTGGTAAGTAGAGAAGGCGATGAGGCGGTGCCCTGCATGAGCTGGTTGAAATAAAAATTATAGTTTAAAATATTTTCGCAAATGAATTGAGTGCCGCCGACAAAGTGCTGAAATAATATTAATTTTCATAAATGGCATTTTTTATGTTGCACAGCGCTTACTCTCACAAACACACACACATGCTTGCAACAATATCTCTCTATGCGCATGAGTGTGTGTGCTGATATGCAGTTATGCACCTGAGGGCACTTAATTTAATTTCATGCTTGCTGTAGTTTGTGAGAGTCGGTCGCATGAGGGTCATTAGTGGCAGCTATTGAAAAATAAAACTAATTACACTGTGCGACAAAGTATTTTATACAGCTCCCGCTAAAAGCGTTATTCATTGAAAGGAAGAGATCAGATCAGGTTTGGTAAATGCTGTTAGTGTGTTACGTGCTGATTTACATATAAGCATTTAATTGGGTTTCAAGTAAATTTTTTTATTACAACCTGGCGCATTTTGAGAAAGGATTTGGTGCTTGCATTCTTATAAAATTGCTTTCATTCAAGAACTGAAGCCAATGGACCACCGTAAACGTCGTGAATTTACTGATTTTGTCTTGGAAAAACTTAAAAATAATATCCATTTTTTTTTAAGAAAATCGTCTTCTCCGATAAAGTTCATTTTCATCTGAGTAGTGCGGTAAATAAAAAAATCCCCCGATTCTGGTGCGAAGAAAATCCACAAGTTATACATGCTCGAGTTCAACTATACTTTGCCTTGGCACAACTTCACTTTTGCGCATTTTTTTTTTCAAAATTGTCTTTTCAAATTCTGCTCTCAAGATTTCTCGCGTACTATTCAACCGATCTTAATGAAATTGTACACAGGTCTTCAAGTTATAATTTACAAGGTATTGTACTACAGATTTTTTCAATTCAATATCAATTTGCACGAAAATTCGATTTTTTTTTGCAACAAATTTGCACCAAAATATCAAGTTTTTTGTAAAAAAAGAAAACAATTTGCCTTTTGTGTGTTTTTCCTTCGTTCAATACCTACTTTATGTTCTTAATTAATTCACGGATTTTTTCTTATGTCAGCTGACCTTGTAAGTACCGCTCTGAACACGGAGGTATCTTTTTTTGTTGTTACTGCCGAAAATTAAGTGGTAATGATCGAATTTTGAATATTTTTTTTTTTTTGAAAATTTCACAAAATTTTTGTAATAAAAAATATTGAAAAAAATATTTCATTATTTTTATAACGAAGTTAGAGAAAGAGTTATTCAAAGTAGGCCGCTTTTTGCTCGATTATCGATTATAACCCTTTTAAAGGTCTCCAATCGCACAAGGTATGGAAAGGAACTACCATATGTGACTTGGTCCACGAAAAGGGAGCTAACGTGCGAAAAATAGTTTTCTGGGAAAAGCTGTTAAAAATAATCGTCAGTTTCTCGTTATCTCATTAATTGTTCTCCTTTTTTTTGACACCTAAGCCCCCTTTCCGTAGACCAGGTCACATATATCCAATATGGAAGGCGCTTTCGAAGGATTTAAAATCGCCATTTTTTAAAGAGAAACCTATTTCTGTGTAGCGTCAAACAACAAAATGAAAATAGTTTTGAGAAGTGCTGATTAATTTCATTATTGTGTTCATTGCTCTTACTCGGACCCGACAGTGGATAACCGGTTAATAACCTTTCTGTTTCATTGTAATATACTGCTTGATATTTGCCTGAACTTCTATCCTTTTATTGGATAATTGGTTTTTGGCTATTATCCTACAAATAGAGAGTTTTAATATGTGTTCGAAAACCTGATGGATTCTATGACAAGCTTTTTCATAACGTAAATTCATTTAGAGATTTTTCTATGTCTATCAAGGATCTATTGCCATTTTCATACACTTTTTTTTGATTTAGTCGACTGGAATGGTCCTTGAAGGTTCATGAATATCAGAAAGCACAAGAGTTATCAATAATATATCTAAGATTAATATTTGTTTTTTCTAAACTTCAAGGGAAAGCAGTCTATTGATACTGCATCTACGTTCGTAAACCAATGGTATTTACAATCAGCAGCCTAATCCTTGGCCTTCGGAGACTGAGCTAATTTTATCTATTATAATTTTTTCTTTAATTTTGTACCAGTGGATTCTCTTCTTTTTATTTGGCTTAGTACTAGTACAACAGTAAAAACTCGAATTTATGAAGCCGTGGAACTCATGAATAAGCATATTGATACTGCAAATTTTCATAGCCACAGAAAAAAAAGTAGAGGATATCTAGCTTTAGTTTGCAGTAAAAGTTATAAAATAAAGATTTGGAAAATTTTATAACTTTATACGTGCAAAAGCAACTCTGCCGTAGCTTTCCTAAATACATTAAAAATTTAAAATTGTTTATTGGGTTGATATTTGCTTTCGCTTTTTATGGCGAGCCACGGGGGGTTGGGTTTAAAGCATCAATTAAAAGTAATTAAGTTAATACAAGCAACGGCATGCACTCCAAGCAGAAAAGTAAATAAAAATGATTTTTGCAACTGCAACCCTTTGTAAATAACTGATAACCTTGCAGCAGCTGTAACGCGCAGGAGAATCAGAAACGCAATGAAACTGTAATAATTGAATGCATCATTAAAATGCAAATGAAACGAGTTTCCAAGTGACGCGCGCAAACAACGCTGACGTCAAAGAGCGACATTGCGATAAGTTACCCCTTTTAGCTACCCTTCACATACAATTTTAAAACGCCTGCAGTTAGCAGCAATTATTACATACCATATTGCTTGCTTGCATCACTAATATTCCCCTATTTCTGTTATTTTCTCTTGCTTTCGCAGGTTGGACGCCCCACCGCTCTTCAACGGCGCCACCATGGATGCGAAAAAGCTGCAACAACTGCAGCAAGCAAACGCGCAGAAGAAATTGCCACTCGCCTATCAAACGAACCTCGTCGACTATCGTGCCGCCACACATTCACCCGTCTTTCAGCAGCAACAACAGCAGGCCGCAATGAGCGCCTATCACAGCATCGGCGGCAGCGGCTATCAGCAAAGCCCCACCGCCACCTCCTCGAGCGGTGGCCCGCTCACACCCATCGACATGCAACCGCAACCAAATAAAATGCTGCTCAAGCATATGGCCGGCAGTGGTGGCAACACCTCGAGCAGCTCACACAGCTCGCCGTATCATCAGTCGTCCTACAACAGTGGTGGCGAGCAGCTCTATCAGTCACCGACGGAACGTACCTATTTGACAGCGGCTGGACGCCTGCAGGCCACCTCGGCGCATAATCCTGCCACAGCGCTGCAACAACAGTACCAACAGCTGCAACAAGCCAAGCTGCAGGCACAATTGCAGACGCAGAGTGAGGCGGTGCAGCAGCAGCAACGCACATTCGCCATGCGGCAGGCCATGAATCCGCCGGTGCCGCAAGGACACTTTCATATGAGTCAGTCGTCGAGCATCATGTCGACGATGACTTTGCAACAACAGCAGCAACAGCAACAACAACAACAGCTGCAGCAGAATGCAGCAGCGGCAGTGCATGGCCGTGCGCCACCCTCCACTTTGAATCTGAATAGTCAATATCAGCCAGCGGGCGGTGTTGGGCCATTGAAGGTCAATCAGAAGCAGGCACAGCAACAGCAGCAACATTATCACACACAAGATCAGCAGCAAATTTACGCACAACACCAGCAGCAACATCAATTACAATTGCAGTTGCAGCATCAGCAACAGTTGCAACAGCAGCAGCAGCAGCAGCACGCACATCACCAACAGCAACAGCAACAGCAGCGCTTGAAATCGGAACAACCGACACCGGGCAGTGAGCAGAGTCCAGTTTACATACAACAAAACCATCCCGGACATGTAGTAAATCAGGCCTGTCAGACACAGATATCGGCGGTTAAAGGCAGCGCTGTGGTACAAAAGACCACACCCAGCTCGGAGGATTCGTCGAGCAAGAGCCCTTCACACGCGCCATTAGACCGCAAGAAGAGCATCGGTTCGATGCAGGCGCTCAAATCGCCCATCACCAAGCGTCCACCCACGTCGCCGGTAACGCTCTCCGGTTGGCTGTACAAGCAGGGTTCGGACGGCTTGAAAGTGTGGCGCAAACGTTGGTTCGTGTTGGCCGAATATTGCCTCTACTATTACAAGGGACCCGAGGAGGAGAAACTGCTCGGCTCCATACTCTTGCCATCGTACAAAGTATCCGCCTGCCTGCCGGAGGACAAAATCTATCGCAAGTACGCCTTCAAGTGTGAACATCAGAACATGCGCACTTATTGGTTAGCCGCCGAGACGGGCGAATCAATGATGCAGTGGGTGCGCGCGCTCACCGCCGCCACAAATATGCAGGCGCCCAATAGTGGTGAATCCGATCAGCCGAGCGGTTCGTCTTCGCTAAATCACAGCGGCGAGAACTCCGACTCTGGCATACACACGCTACAGTCGCAGCAGAGCAAGATGAGCCTCAATCAGGGGCAGGTAACGCCGGCCTCAGAGAACGCCAATGTGAATTCGGCGTCGAGTAGCAACAGCGGTGGCGTTGGTGGTGGTGGTGGTGGTGCGCAGCCTTTGTACGCGAACGCGCCACCCAAACCCCGGCGGATCAATGATGGCGGCTATTCATCTCCCAGTCCCGAACATTCGATTGACAACGAACGCAAACCACATCACCAACAACAGCAGCAACAACAGCAGGCAGGTCGTCATAGCGGTCTTATGTCACCGACATTGCAACAAATGCAACAACAACAGCAACAGCACTACCATCAACGTGGCGGCCAGCAACCACAACAACATCATGCCATTTACGATACACGCACCGGTAATGTGTCGTCTGCACTGCGGCTGCAGCAGGCACAACAACAATTCTCTGTAGACCAATTGGAGGCACAATTGCAGCAGCAAATGGCTTTGTCGGCGGAAGATTACCCCAAATCGCCGCCACCGCCAGCCACACACTCCAATTACATGGAACTCGAGGAGCAGATGTTACGTCTACAACAACAACAACAACAGCGGGGTGGTGAAGAGATTTACGGCGAACGCGATCTGTACATGCAAAAGCTGATACAACAACGTTATCCACCACATTTGGCGCTCTACCCGAACGCGGAACGTCGTACACCGGACGCATATGGCCGCTCGAAAAATCGCATATTCTCGGATTACGAAGATATTTACAATTTAACTCAAGCCGGTATGCCAACATCAGCGCAGGAGGCTCTGCTACAGGAGGCGGCCAGTTATCGCCGCCCACTGAGCCCACCCAGTTACGATGGCAGCAAACATGTGCCGGCTATGCCGATGCGTTATACACCCAATCACATGGAGGTAAGTGGGAACACAGATTTCTTAAGTATTCCTACGTATAATTGAAACCTGAGTAGTTTAGTTTGTGACTGTCCCACTATTTTTTGTTATAAAGTAGAGCTACATACAATAGATCGTTCCGAAGTCACTTTTAAATAACCTGGTTATCATCGATAAAATTGTAGATATCATGCAACAGGGCCGATAGCAACGGGAATTTTAAATTTCTCATATTTCGGACTCTCGATTGTCAACATTTTTTTATGCTGATATACATGTCCCTGTGGTGAGATAAATCTTCCGCTGTATTCGTTGTTTACTTTGTCTGCGGCAGTCAAAAAGGTTAGACGTGTTTTTATGAGCTTGACGATTTTCCTTTATTAAGATGAATGGATCTCTTAGAGCTCAGACATTCTTGAATAAAACCAATACTGAACGATGCCCAAGCCCAGTTTATTCCATATTTTAAAAGTTATTTCATATGCTACACTCGTAAAATCCTCGATTTTATTGGCAAAAAATTGGAACAGTCGTTCTTCACAAGCTTTTCTTGAGGCGAATTTCTTACCAACAAAATCAATCGCTGAAAACAGGAACAGACGGCATTCACTTGGTGCCAAAGTCCGGTCTATTAGGTGAATGTGTAAAACCCTGTATGACCGGGCATATATGACCTATCTTGCCCATTTGGAAACAGCTCTTATTGGATGATGCTCTGTCGATCCCACCAAATTCATAGGGAAACCTTCCTAACCATCATCTGATTGTCATCAATAGTAGCTTCCGCACAAGACATTTTTTGTATTAACTCGTCCATACATCGGATATCTATTTATAACCAGCCTTATTTAAATGATACTAAATGGTTTTTCGTGCAATTGAAATAGCGTTTATATGACGAACGGATTCGACAATTTCCATTTTTTGATCGACATGGTCGTCAATTGGTATTCCGGAATCAATGAAGCCGAAATTGCCCGTGGCTGCCGGAAAGCGGCTACGTATATAAAGCGTTCCAGTCCCCTAAGGAATACCACAAAATACGAAATAGCTAATGAGATTGTCAAACATACGATCCGTCTGTTCACGAACCAGTACAGGAAATACGATCCTTCTATCCACGAGCCAGGCACAGGAAATACGGAAGTTTCCAAAAGCGATAAGCAATAAAATTTCCGAAAGGGCTGACAAACGGATCCAGGCGAGATGGAATGCCTTAAGGACATGTAGGAACGCCAAGATCCTGTGCAAGAGCTTCGAAGCAAGCACGCTTACTATTTACTCATACAGTCTCGAAAGGACTTTAGGACGTTTGCTAGCCTAATAATAAGTCATAACGGACTGGCATCACACGCGAGACTGGTGGGCATAAGGAACGACGATACCGATGCAGGAAAGTGGGTAAGAGGGAGGCGTTGAAATACCTTCCGTACTTCTGTCCCATATTATCTAGAGCTCTCGTCTTAGATATCTAGCGACTTCGAAGTTCAAGGGACTAATTGAGGTATTTGCTGTGATGTCCACCTTAAAGCTCGCTAAAAGCGTTGACGTCTTGTTTGACGAATACTTCAGCTCGAATTAAACTGAACCTCCATTTGTCATTACCAGGGACCGCAAGGTCTCTAGTATAAACTAACATATTAGGTAAACCAAGACTGGGTTATGTATTGAAACGATTTTAAATTCCAGTTTAATAATTCGCCAAGTTGTAATTATTTTTTGGAAAATTATATAATGTGCTGCTAATTCATATATACCAAATTTAAGACTTTGGATGAAATTATATCATTTGCCTTCAGATCTGGATCTCAATGCTGACAAACTGCTATACTTAAAAACTCACTATTTATTATTAAAATACTATTTTTCAAAGATCGCAGTTAGTTTAAACGGATCTTGGCAGTTTTTTAACGGCGCCACATTACGAATCAACTATTTATTTACGCGCTTTGCTATGCTGTTGTTCATACTTCATTGAAGGTTGTTGCAAGTTGGTACTCTTTCTACGAGTTACATTATTTTATAAATCCGACAAGGTATTCTTATAAGATTATCCTAGTTCACCTCTTTAATGAACTGTAACAAAAATGTTTGTGGATTTAGTAGCTAAAAAGCTTCATTAAACCCATTTGCACCCATACACTTTTCGGTTTAGTTTGACGCTAGCATCCTTTTAACTGCAAAAAATTTAATTTCGACTTTATTTGGATTAAAGAAGCAACATAAATGCGCCACAAACTGGCCGTTATACATAGTCCGAGCAACAATAATCCGAACAGCCTCAACTTCTGGTGTATGTAAAGAGGCTTTTTCATGGATGTGTATGCGTCAGTATGTGGCAAATAGATGCACATGCAGATTCAGTTCGACTAATGGTGCAGCATCAATGCAGCGAAGGATGGAACTAATCCGAGATGCATATAAACGTACATACTTCCTCCTACGATGGGAACAAAAGCACAACAAACACACGCTGATATTCATGCATTCTAATCCACTGCACCAACTGGCCGCACTGCAGCCGAGCTGCAACCAAAGTCTGTTGTGCGGTGACCTTTTCGCAAAAAGAAAACGAATATATTCGGCAACTGTGTGCTCAAAAACCAAGAGCGGCAAGCAGTAAGAGGGCTATGAGTTGGTTATTTGAACAGCTTGCACCGCCTGAGGGCGTAGCCTAATCATGCGTCTAATTTGGTATTTACGGGTCAGAAAACTGTGGTAGCCGCCAAAGCCGGCCAACTGCTGGCAGAGAGTGAGCGGAGTATTGGGGCAAAAACTTTTCTTGCCATACCAGCTGCAACATGTACAGTTATGGGCGGACGGTGCATGTCCAAATAAAGCATGGAATGTATGTTACGATAGCACAGGTGCTTGGGTGCATGGCGAGTGCACGGAAGCAAGCAAGAGCACATGAGGGTGAGGCAGGGTGAGTGTGAAATATTGTGAATGTTACAAAGTTGCAATCAAAAACGCCACATCAGTCAAAATACGTATACGTGCCACTCGTAGATGTTCTAGTTTTTCCACGTCTTTCTTCGCGCTTTGCTGCTGACTGCACGTGTATGTATGTATATGTGTTCGTTCTGTGGCATGAGAAGTGGCCCAACCCATATCCTGCAGGCATTCTGACTTTAATGTGGCGTAGCAGTGACGTGCCGCGCGGTGGCAGGCCACCAATAAGAAGTTGTTGTGCTTGCAACGTTAAAAGCACGCGCTCACCTACTTACCTATGTACCGGCACTTGTTTAAATATTTCTCTCCCCCTCAGCTAGGTGAGGTTGCTTTCTATTTGGTTGCAGTTGGGTCATATGTTGCATAAATGAAAGTCGAGCGTTGCTTGCAACCAAATCAACTCTGTACAGCACTATTTGCGGTGCTGCGGTAATGTTTTCTTATATTTGTGCAACTAAGTATGAATGGACAACATATAACGGGTGATCCAAGTAGACGTACTTTTTTCAATAGTCGTTTCTAAGCAGATCATGCGTGAGTCGTGTCAAGCTGTCACGTTGTTTTTGTTCCGTATTGTTTGTAATTCCATCATGAGAGGACTTAGGCCTGAACAACTTTTACAAATCGATAATTTTTATTACGAAAATTCACATTCTAAAAATAATGTGTTTCGAGCACTTCGCTCAACTTCTGATCAACGTAATCGGCCTACTGACCTACTGAATAGTACTTCACAACACATCACCCAACTTGAGTACCAGCAGTCATTATTGAATAATATTCGACCGAACAGGCCACGACCAGCACGCAATGAAGGGAATATAGTAGCCGGAGCTGAGGGTATATACGATGATCGTGGAGAGTCGATTCGTTGCCGCTTGCAGCAACTCGGACTGATGTATGGAACGACTTTGCGCATTTTTCGTCGAGATCTTTAATTGAAAGCGTACAAAATGCAGCTTGTGCAAGAACTGAAGCCGCTTGACCTTCTTAAGCGACATCACTGCGCTCTATGGTCTCTTGAATATTTCCATGAAGATCCTACTTCCTGCACATCGCCTAAATCAATGGATTTATTAAGAAAACACATCTGTGAACTGATAATTTCACGTTTTCGGCCTGTCGATTGGCCCACATTCACACCGTTAGACTTTTTTCTGTTGGGATATGTAACTTTCATGCGGACAATTTTGCTTTAAATCAGGTCTTGGAGCAAAACCTCTCGCGTGTCTTTCGCCAGTTACCAGTCGAAATGCTCGACCGAGTCATCGAAAATTGAACTCAACGATGGTCGTAACTTCGCCCACATTTAGGAAAACTCCACATCTCGGGATCTGCACGACCGATTTCAATAAAATTTGATACATAGTATTATTTTGAGGTTCCTTCATTGCAGGGCGAATATCGGCTTAAAATAACAAAATAACGGTTATTTCCCATTCAACATAATTTTAAATTTCATCTGATTCTTTCACTTTTCAGCATACAAATGCAAAAGCAATTAATATATAACATTGAACGAATAGTGCCTTTGGGATGTGCTACCTTATGACCAAAAATTGCCGACGTCGGGCTGAAACTATTCAAACAACCAGATATCGAATATATGGACGACGTTTGCTATTGTGAACTTTTTACCGAAAATATCGGTCAATCTGTCTGATGTATTATTGAAATTCGTAAAGAGTTTGTTCCGGCTTTGATCCTTGAGTTGCGAGCGCATAAAATGTTCGGTTACGCCCGTACTTACTTGGACTTTCTTACTTGTTAAAATAATTTTTGAATTTTTGTGCTTTAACCGCTTTACTAGCCTTCGTTTTATATACATTTATTCGTTTTATTTCACGCTAAGAGTAGACAAAAATTTGAATAATGAAATCTAAAATGTGAAAATGCTAAGAATTTTAATGTTTGGGCGCATTTTTTAATATTCATTATGTTGTCCTATTAACCTTTATTTTAAATTGAAACAATACTACAATTCCACCCTAAAAATATGCAACATTTTACGCTGTTGTTTTTATGTGTGTAAATATCCCTATTAATTGTTGCCTACCTTTGGGCAAAAGGAAAAGTTTGCGTTCATCTTTCTTTTTTCTTTCATTCTAATTTGCAACGATAGCACATTATCATCCGAGCAGTACTATATAAAAGTTTACATGCTGCTATGATTGCATTAAAAATCATAAAAATAATAATATTGCCTACATTCGGGCGTACTTGTAAAAATACATAATAGTTCATATTTAAGCCCGCCTTAACCGCAATCGCCTACCTAATATTGCCTTAAAAATATTTTGCAATGCTCAAGGCTATCACGCTGTTTAAATATATTTAATACCTTTTTTCTATTAATCAGTTTTAGCATACAAATTTTAAGTACTCTTTTCTTCTCATTGTACCAACCGTAATTTTCCGTTCTTCTGCAATTTGTTGCAAAATCTTGACTCTTGGCAAAGTTGGAAACTTATTTGAGTGAGTGTTATTCCCTACTGCCAACCTGGGTGAGTGCGTTTAAAACGGTGAATATATATAGACTTCCAGGTGTAAGCTCACTTAGTCATGCGCCTAAGTACTTACTATGTGTTTGCCAGTTGAAAGCATGATTTTAGTGCACAAAGTTGTGGCAAATATTACAACTTTCGTTTCATTATGCATTTTTAGGTAGGTGGGCGTAACCGACTGCTATAACCTCGATTTGCGTACGGTGCGGCTTGTTTGCTGTTATTTTTGTAACTTTTGCAAATCGGTAGGAAAATGGCTTGCCGCTAATGCCACATCAAAAGCGATACAAGGAGTTTACTTTAACGCAAGCACGCAATTGCGCTACCCACACTGCGTACATACATACGTTGCAGCTAAGTGCTTTATAATTTATCTGCACACATACACAATGAAGCATATATGTATATGTTTGTGTTTGAGAGCCACTATATCTTTTTAGTTCATGGCAATTACTTTCCAATGAAAGTTGGCCTTAATAGTCTAAATACATACAATTTTGGTCGTGCAATTTTGTTCTAGAGTTTTTATAAATAATTAATTGCATGTGACTAATTATATTTGCATTTGCAGACGACAAATTTTAAAGTTTACACCAGTGCGTTGCGTTAATCGTATACCCATGCAGCATGTTGTACTGAGTATAGTAGTTAGCACATTGCATTTAAGTAATAATTTTTAAAGATATTTATTTACGAAAAACCTCACGAAGGGTTCCCTTTATGAGCCGAGTTCGAGGGTGGGTTCCTCTTTATTATTTTTTCGAGATTCGTATTCCTCCAACGTCAAACTCTCAAGTGATATGTTAATTCCTCGTATTTTCGCATAGAAAATTAATGGAAAATTTATTCCATTTTAACTCAAAAAAGGTGGGATTGACGTAATTAGCGGAAAAATTGCCATACTTTCTCTCATCGCCAAAATAGTTACATTGCGTGCTTGTTTCTATTTCGATGCGAGCATTTTCTATGTATTTAGATATCTCGATTTTTTTTAAAGATTATTTTTCCGAATTTTAAATTCCTCTGTACCGGAATCAAGGATCACAGATCTTCAAAATCGGCCAAGTTGTTCTTGAGTTATAAATGGTGTAACTAACCCCACTTTGTGTAACTTATATATGGGGTATATGTATATTTATGTGGTTCGCAAAGAAATATCGTAACTTTATTATTACACCATTGTTGCAATATCCCGAAAATGTGCTGGAAAGCTACTGGCCTGGGGCGTCTTTCTCAGTATATAATATGCCCCTTTTTGAAGCGAAAATTATTATAATTCTTTTCACTCAAATCTGTTGAACCGAGACACGATTACGCTTTACAACAGTGCCAAGTTTACAAAAGTGCGTCAGTTGCTCTTCTTTTTCGCTGTTTGGCGCCTATTGGAGATTCCAAGTGTATCTAGGCACTTCTCCACCTAGTCTTTCCAACGGAGTGGAGGTTTTCCTCCTTCTTTGCTTCCTGCGACGGGTACTGCGTCGAATACTTTCACAGCTGCAGTTTTTTCATCCATTCGAACGACATTCACTGAACTATGTCAATGTCGCCGTATATGTACATATGTATATCGTACAGCTCATCGTTCCATCGAATTCGGTATTTGCCGTTGTCAATGCGCAAAGCACCATACATTTTCCGCAGAACCTTTCTCTCGAAAACTCGTAACGCCGACTCATTAGACGTTGTCAACTTCTATGTCTCTGCACCATATAGCAGGACGGGGATGATGTGTGACTTGTAGAATTTGGTATTTTTTCGTTGAGAGATGACTTTATTTCTCAATTGCCCACTCAGTCTGAAGTAACACCTGTTGGTAAGAGTTATTCTGCGTTGGATTTCGAGGCTAACGTTGTTGTTGGTATTAATACTGGTTCCAAGATGGACGAAAATATCAACGACTTCGAAGTTGTGACTGTCAACAGTGACGTGGTAGGCAAGTCCCGAGTGCGACGACTGTTTGTTTGATGTCAGGAGATATATCATCTTGCCCTCGTTCACTACCAGACCCATTTGCTTCGCTTCCTTATCCAGTCTGGATATCAATATCATCGGCGTGCGCCAGCAGCTGTACACTCTTAGAAGAATGTGCCTTCTCTATTTAGATCTGCAGCTCGAACTATTTTCTTCAGGGGTAGTAAAAAATTGTAGAAATGACTAAAAAGATCTTAAATGGATTTTATTTAAATGTATACAGGCAAACAGAAGGCTAGGATGGACCAATATTATGATTTGACTATACCTTCTTTGGTTATATCTTCTCCTTGGTAAGTTACTGTTTGATTGTGGAACACTTTTTTTTGCCTAAAAAATTGTAGAAATGACTAAAAAGATCTTAAATGGATTCTAAATGTTAGGTCGTGGAATCACAGAAACAATATCTAAAAGTGAAAGCTGCTCTCGATCATTCTAAATAATTCCTTGTAAATAATAAGTATATGTCTTGATCAAGTTGGCCGCGAAAAAGTTCAATAACATCAACTGTTTTCATCAAATGAAATTACTTAGTGAACGACTCAAGAGTTTTTTTTTGTATTCTCTCAAATTTATTGCCCAATTATCGAGGTTATATTTACTATATAACTATAGAATATGTTTGCATCATACTTTACACACAAACACACATAGATTACAAAAAGAAACCTTTTTAATCGAAAGTATTTAGTATCGCTGAAATATGTACCAGCGCTTGGCTGGTGGACCTTTGTTAACATCAACCGCGCATGCATTACTCCAAAGTTTTATGGGTCAGCAAAGGACGGCAAACAACAAGACTGACGGGCGTCGCAAATTGCGCCGTTGCGTGTCCGCCGTCATTGTTATGCTCCACGGTCGCTGCCGAGATTGTTGACAACGAATTGAAAAGAACGAAAGAAATAATAAATATGGCATATTGTAAATACGGGCGTAATTAAGAATTTGTGACTGGTCGCTTTCGGTGGCATGTGCGATAAGGGATGAAAGCGGTCTTGGCTGCGGTGTAACAGAGATTATATGCGAAATATAATCATAGGGTTTTGCATGAAATCGTCCAATTAACAGCAAGAGAGTAAAAGATGAATGTTGCCATAGCAAAAAGACTCATTGAGGTCATGTTCGTTTGTAAAAATGAGCTTTTTGGAGAAATGGACAGCCGGACACTTCATGAAGTTTAATTTTCTAGCGATAGTTCTGAAAGTAACTTGATTTGAGTACAGAAATATTGTATCGAGTACTCCTGAAAGCCCCTGAAAATATGGATCTTTATCTCAGATTCAAAATCTTAACGAAAAAAACTTTAATTAATTTTAATTATAATAATAATTTGAAAAAATATAATAAATAAATTTTTTCTTCCTTCCACAGGCTGCACAACAACAACAGCTAACCGCTAGCAACAGCAATTTACGCTCACGCCAACCCGCCGCGATCGTGCGCCCACATTCGGCGGACTTTTTGGAGTACGAAGCGCGCGCCGAATCAGCGGCAGCAGCTGCAGCCGCCGCCGGCACCAGCAACCTATCGAACGCCATCAAACCAGATGCAGTGCGCGCACCACGTCCCAAATCGTCGTTAGACATCAATCGCACACCGGACAGCTTCTACTACTCGGAGGCTAGCTACGCGGAGAAGATGCGCAAAAGCGCGCTTTACTTGCAACATCCAAAAGGCGCCACAAATGCACAGCCACAGCAGGCAGGTGGCTATCGCACCACCAGCGATTTCCTTAGCCCAGTGGGTAGCGGTATGCATACCATCGGCTATGAGAATCCCTACGAACGCGCCTACAAGCGCGGCGAGCAATTGCACGACGGCCAAGGCGCCGCTAGCATGCCGCGCATGAGCCGCAGCAATACAACGACCGCCATGAACACGAGCAGCTTGGCGCATTTGCGCTCGCAATCGATGCATCCGCAAACGCAGGCACTGCTCTCGCCACAGTCACAGTCACAACAGAAGCAGCAGCAACCACCGCCGCCGCAAAAGCCTGTCTATACGCCAACCATGTCGACGCAGCAGATTATTCAGCAGAGCGAACAATTCCTACGCTCGGCAAGCGCACGCCTGCCCAAGCGCAGCGGCGGTTTCGATGATGACTACAACAGCGCGACTACCACTTCACCGCCACAACAACAGCAACAACAACAGCAACAGCAGCAACAGTCGTCATTGCAGTCATCACAGTCACAATCACAATCATCTTCACAATCACAACAACAACAACATCAGCAGCATCAACATCAGCCATCGGCACAGGATGGCGAACGCAAGCGTGAAGAGTCGATGAAACGTTTGCTGGAGTGGAAGCAGCGCATGTTGCAGTCACCGTTGACGCGCAAGGGCATGCAACAAGGTGGCAGCAATATGTCGGCCATGTCCAAGCTTGGTAGCAATCCGAACATACTGCTCGCCTCGACGACGGTGGCGAGCGGCGCGCATTATGCCGCCACCAATACGAGCGGTGGCAATAGCAGCGGCGGCAATGCGGTTGGTGGTAGTGTTGTGGCTGGCACTGTTGGCGCGGGTAGTGGTGGCATCACAACGATGGCCGCTGGTGGCAGTCTGGTCGGCGGCGTAGGCGGTATACAGCGCAGTCGTTCGGATGCGCATGCGAACCTCGGACCAGCCGGTTACAATAGTTACTCGTCGGACGATGAAGGTATGTGGCATCTTCTTATATACAAGCATATGTTTTATGGCTTAACTTGCTTCTAACTGTCGCTGCCTTTTTATTGCTCAACAATGCGCCTACGGATAGGGTTTCTATTATGGTTTTCGCAACAAGAAAATAAGAGAAGTAAAAGAGATGATGAAGATGTCTCTCACAATATTTTAGCGCTTTCTTTAGTCTAGAAGCATTATCAAAAACTTTTATTAGTTAAAACCCAATGATTTTTTTTTTGTTTGAGGTTATTCTGAGCCCATTTTTGAATGTGTTATCTGATCTTGTAGATTTAGAATTGAAAACGGTATGAATGAGGGAAAGTAGCAGAAACCTAACAAAATTTTATGAATTTTCTGAGGTAGTATATATTTCGATCATTAGACAAAACAAAATCTAAAAAAAGAGCTTATTTGTTTAAGATCTGTCACTGAATCAATAAGGACATTTGACGCTGACGTTATATAGGAATGAGTCTATAATATATCTTTAAACGCACTCCGAATATCAAGTTCTCTCCTAAGGGTCAACTCATCTTACATAAAGTTTATAAAAAATTAGAAATCATCCAGTACTCAAATAAGGGTATTATTGTCTTCAGAGCATATTCTGTTATGTACGAGATAAAATTATCCTCGAAAAGTTAAGTTGTAATATTAACGCGTGACGAGCTGCGTCAATTTAGCCATGTTCGTCTGCCTCTCCGTCTGTATGTCTGCCTATATACAGGCGAACTAGTCTGACAGCTTGTGAGATATCGTTCTGAAATTTGGCATATGTGCTTTACTCTCGAAAAAGCTCATATATCGCACCCCAAAGATATCAGTCCTTTATAGCATAAATCTGTCATACAAATTGAACGAACAAAATCACGTTCTTGTTTGAAATTTGTTTTATATTTTAAGTGGCTTTGAGAGAACCTCGGTGAGTAAGCTCCGAAGGAAATGCACTTGAATTATTCTCATTAGGTTACAATAGGAATAAGAATTTGTCACCAATACTTGCCTTTAAAGGGAAAGCTGGTAATCGATAAGCCCACATAAACTTGAGATTAATTAGTGTAAAATATGTTGATTTAATATATAAAAGAACTAGTGTGATTTCTTACTGGTTAGGGCAGTAAATGTGTCTAGCCTTTAGAAGCTTGAAAACAGCCAGTCTGCTTTGGTAGACTTTCGGTCCTCTTCATCGAACATGTTTGAACAAAAGCACAGTAATTTGCTCCAAATAAATACATAATAAGTGTCACGGGTATGTATTCCTTTGCGACTAGTCACTGACTACTCTCGGACCAATCGCATTTTTGCGCGCTATGCTATGTTCTTTGTGACTAAACACATAGAAAGAGTCACGGCTATGTGTTCCTTTGCAACTAGTCACTGACTACTCTCGGACCAGTTGCAATTTTTGGGTGGCTATGCTATGCTCTTTGTGACTAATCGCGAACTACTCTCACACTAGTTTTTGTTACATTTTTTGTTATCATCGAAATCTATATTCGAACTTTTTCTTCGCATAGCGCAGCAAAATAGAGTACACCGTTAAGAAACTTTCAGTTTTAATATACATAGTTTTGTAGCCATTTAAGTCTAATTGGCATTTATAAGGTCTACAAAAAACGTTAATTGTACCAAAGGTTACATCAACACTTTAGAAATATTAATAAAATCAAAAGATAAACATTTCGATCCGTGTGAAAACCATAATGGAACCCCTGCGCATGTCATTGTTGTTGCCTAATTTTTTATGTTCTTATTTTGCATTCTTGAAATTCACGATATTCGCGTGCATTACTCACTATTTATACAAACATATGTCAAATTATCTATTATATAATATACGAGCTCTATTATTGTATGTGTTTTATGTACTTAAGCCTCTCTTATGACACACAAACTCTTGCCTGTTATATGCCTCTTCATATCCCTCTTTACTTTGCAATTCATCTTTTTCCTTTCTCTTTTTGCCTACAATTTCATTTGCTTGCCTCCGCTATACTATTCTTCTTCTTCTTCACCGTTTTGTAAATCTGTTTTTATTTATCTCATTCTTTGCATTGTAGTTACTAATACCTTAGACGAGGAAAAACTCTGCTACATTAAATTCTTGCGTAAGCCTTTGTTATTTGTTTGTTTATTTATTTGTTTATCGTAGCTGTAGCATTTGCATATTATTTATACTTATTTATTATCTTCTTACGACTGCGTTCGCTGCCACAATAGATCTGTGATAACCCTTTGACGGCTGCTTGGCTTAACTGCTTAGTTACCGCTACCTCTATTTATACATATGTATTTATACACACACACACACAGACAAAATATAAAAAATTGTGTATTCTATGTATAACGGTAAATGCTTAACTAGCACAGCTGTCACTTGAATACCGTTAGAATGCAGCGTTGTGCCATTGCTCTACTTTGCCATACACTCGTTACCCGCTAGCTGCTCTCCTCACTCGCCTCTTCCGACGCATCTGACTGACTGACTTTCAAAACATTTCACTGTTGCAATGCCATATTCTACCGTGACTCATAACTTTGCCCTGCTGCCAGCGCAATGCCTCAGCATCCTTATTATAATGGCTTTTGTCTTCTTCTTTCTTTTCCATTTTGCTCATTTTAATAAATTTCTCTCGCGCATTGCTTGAAAATGTGATTTTTACCGCATTCACATTTTTTTACGACGCGAAAGCGGCAATACAACGGCAATGTGACTGTGACGTCTGCACTCGACGCAGTGAATATGGCCGCGGCGGGTTGCCATCATTCACTCACCGCCAGCAGAGTCACCGGCTGACTGACCTTCTCGTGTTCATTTTTACTGCTATTGCCGCTCTTTAATCCTTTTGATGTGATTCCATGTGCTTTTTATGAGATTTTTAGGTCGCGGCACGCGCGTACATAACTCGCAGCTGTTGCAACGGCTGCTGCTGCCGCCGTTTCCCCGGTGTGTGTCGCAGTGGCAGTTGGATATTTAATGAAGGTTAGCTTTTTAAGCGGTAAACTTATTTACTGTTATTGCTGTGGGAGCAGCGCACACGCTGACGTCGGGGAGCCGAAGTTTGAAGTGTTCGCGAAAATTTAAATATTGGCACAAAAGCCTCCGGGCAGGTTGCGTGGAGATTTAAGTTAATATTTAATAGATATTGTATACCTATAAATTTTGTTAGTAGTATGTAGATTGAAAAAAGTAATCAATTTTCAGAGAATGGCATTTTTCTTAGTAATATTTGTATACCAGAATGAATTTTTAAACAGACCAAATTTAATCTTCGTTATCGTTCTAAGTAAGTCTAGTCGCCGTAGCTGATGAATATACCTGTCATAGAAACTCTCATCCATATTGACAAAAAATAAAACGGTCTACTGTAGTCCCTAGGTTTCCTTGAGGTGAATTCGTCACCAGAAAAATCATTCATCATAGACAGAAACAGTTAACATTCACTTGGTGCCTGCTCCGTATTATAAGGAAGATGCATAAAAACTTACTAACAAACCTCCCGCAGCTTCTAGAAAACCACTAACGATGTGAGTGGATTGGCGTTGTGCTGATGGAACACAATTCATATCCTATTGACCAAAGCCGACAACTTCAGGGCCAATTGTTGACATTATAGGTCCGAATTAAGAGCTTAGCCGTTATAACATGAATGAAATTCTACCAAATACATAACAAAATCTTCCTAACCGTCAATTTTGGCTTAATCACTGTTTGCGTCCGCTAATCGCGATTCAACCGTGATCATTATGACATTGTCTTAAGTAACCTGTTAAGTGGGTACACCAGTATCCGCTGCAGAAATTCTTGCGATTCTGCAAATTAACAGCAGTTTGCAGATGGAAATTCATTCCATGAGAGTTTTAGGTTAGCCATCTCGTTGAAATTGAGCCCCTATTTAAATAGTTCCAAGCAGTTTTTTTTAGCAATGTTTTGCTCCCTAGCGAGGTACACTGCGATAATGATTAACCTCTTGGGTTAAGTCTTCTTCATATATCAACTAAAGAAAAGTTTGCATTAAATATTAGGCAGATCTTTCTAAATCTCTGTTTTCAGTCATATGTCGGTTGTCTTTTACATTTCGCGGTTTGGCAACCCTAGTGTTGCTATCTAGCAGCCCGCAACTGGTCGTAAAGTTTGACATTCTTGTGTATAACACACTCACAACGTTTTGACATGTGAGTGCTGCATGTGTTGTTTACAGTAACTAAAAATATTCATCTCGGACAAATAATACCATTTTAAAAAAATAATTTTACAACTTTCGGCGTGGACTAACTCTGCAACAAAGCACCGATGAATTTTATTAAATTTTAAATACAATATTAATTAATAATTTATAATATATATATAATTATTAATAATATAATTTAAATATAATTTTTGGCGATAAAAGTCCATCAATACCAGTATTTTTCAATGGTATGGTGAATTCAACCGAGGTCGTAGATCATTTCAAGACGAATTTCGTAATGCTTCTTCAAAATCAGTTGATATTTCGGGAACTTTTGATGCTGAGCGCACACGCATTTTGTCGATCGCTCAAAAACAAGGTTCGTGTCATTTGATCTGTCGTAGAAAGGTGATTTATTGTGGAATTTTTTGTATGAGTCCGTTTCAAAACAAAAAACCCATTTTTTTTTGGAAAAACTGGACATATCGCAACCATAACTCTATAAAAACACATAAAAGTTAGTTCTGAGTGTTGCACAACCATTTGTTTGCCAGTTGCTTTCAAAAAATCGAGAAAATCGTCCACCTCTCACGCAACGAATGAAACAACATTTCTTAGGACTCAAAACATCGATTTAATGTGTCGTCCACCATTCTTTTTATCACCGTTCGTCAAAAATAAACTAATATGTCAAAGTTTTTTCAGACTTAAATACGCTGTTGATGCGTTCAAAAGGCATGTTTTGCTGATACCTCAATCAGAGTGGCAGAAGTGCTTCGAAAATTAGTGCAAACCTATTCAAAAGTATATAGAAAATCTTAAGGGAGAATATTTTGAAAAAACAATGCAGCAGTTTTGGATGACAAATATTTCTTTTTCTTGACTAATCACGAAATAAAATTACTTCAAAAGCATAAACTGTCCTAATTACTTACCAAACACGTACCCTCTTTACAATTCTTAAGCAAAATTCAGCTCTTTAAATCAATTTATCCTGAACATTTATTCATTTGGTCTTTCAAAGTTTATTTTTACTATTTCAGTATTCTAAAAAATATCGCTCATTGATTCAAAACTAGTTTTTAAATCATTTAAATAATGTACTCCAGCCAATCTCGGTCCACCATTTTTTCATTGACTTCTTCATTAATCAATGGTCGACACCATGCCATTTCTTTACCTTTTGTATACATATTTTGTACTTTCGAACATTTTGGAGTATGCCCATATCATTGTCAGTCAGTTGGCTTTCAAAAGCAAGAAATATTCACTAGTTTTCAGCAAGTTAATTACAATGGAAATACATTATTGTTAAGTATGTATTACTGTTTGCCTAAGCCAATAAATACATCACTGCTCCTCCAAAAAATTCATTCAAATAGCAATATCGTAAATGTTCAGCCCATTTCCAGCATTTATTTCAATTAACATTAATAATGAGTGTGATTTCTGATTTGGCGTGGGCGGAGTGGCTGATCTTTTCTATATTTACCTTCTTATACACATAAATCTCTATTGGCGCTACGAAGATTCGCTGAAAGACTCTAGAAATGGCCCACCAGCATTGACCCGCAGCTAATGCCAACAACGTTGTGACCATAAATAAATTCAATTCGAAGAAAATTGTAATAGACATGCACATCAAGGCAGCTGCCACAAAATATTAATGAATGCTTTGCGACCAACGCGGCGTATGAGCAACTTAAACGTGTGGGTGTGAAGAAATCGAAGTGAGGGACAGGCAGCTAGCAAAAGTTTAATGTGAATGGCAATACACACACATACAAATATATTAAATTTATTGAAGATATATTTAATTTGTCTGTTTAGGATTTGCGTAAAAGCTAATTATCCAGTTGTGGGTAGCGATTCAGTAAATTTGTGTGGAGGTTTCACAATATTTTTGGGTTGCAACATTTTAGCTTTTGCAGAAAATATTTGTAAATTGCAATTATGATCCTTAAAATTGCTTAAAAATATTTTTTTATTTATATAAATTTTTATTTTATTTATATAAATTAAAAAAATATATATTTATTTTGAATTTTGCTTTGTCAAAATAGTTGCATCGACTACCGAAGCGCCTTAAAAATCGCAAACAGAAGCAAACAATTCACAAAACAATAAAATAAACGACGCCAATTGCCTTCCTCTCGAATCTTCATCCAATTTTATGCACACTTCTACAACAACATAAATAGCTTTACAAACAAGCTTTAAGTTAACAAAAAAATATTTTCATTTCGACCTTTTTTTATTCATTTGCTGCTATGAAATTTGACTATTTCCTGCAACCAAAACGAAATTTTTTTTGCATAACCTCAAAAAGTTTCATGTAAAAAGCATAGGTGGCATTCCACACACACTCACATGCATGTAAAGATATGTAAATACATTCGTACTTTTACGAAACTTTTGCGCAACTTGTCTATGACATAATAAGGATGCGGTTGTAAAATAAATTCGCTTAATATATCCTTCTTGTTGAGTTGTTGACTGGCAAAATTTTGCATCATTTCCGTTTGTTGTACTTCGCTTGTTCGCCCAATCATCGGGTGGCAATTGAGTGAGAGAGTAAAGAGTAAATATTACACTCCTACTAATACGGTCGTTTTCAAAACTGTGGTAATAATTATTATAGAACATTTGCTAATGTGTACTTGCTTCAGAAAAGACTAGGTTTCGAAATAAATTTAGCTTAATGAAGCTTTTGTTTTTTTTTTTCAATAAGATAATATCCTAAGAAACATTTCTAAAGAACTGTCAGCAAAATACAGTTGTCTAACAAAAATAACTTCTTCCAGTACTGAATTATTCTAAGCTTAAAGAAAAAACGAGTACCGTATACCTAGGACCGACTTCGCTGCATTATAAAGGTCGGTCTGGGTTGAAAAAACGAGTTGCCTTTATTTTTTGCGAGATAATGTCAGTTCTACATGAAAAGTGCAGACCGGTGCCTATGCACTAGGTCCTTCCATTGGATGCGTGACCACCACTGCTTCTGTTGTCCATTCAAGGATCTCGAATCGAAGGGGCTTTTCGCTGGAGCATCATCCTTCATGCAAACAACATGGCCTAACTAGCGCATTCGTATTTTTTATTTGCGTAACTATATGTCACCGTAGAGCTCATACTGTTCGTGGTTTCTTCTTCTTCCTAATTCATCGCGCACACGCACGACTATAAAGATTTTGCGAAGAACAGTTCTGTCGAATGCTCCAAGTGCTTTTTCATCTCGTTTCGTCATCGTCCATGTTTCTGCATCATTAAACAGTTAGCACTAATAACTATCAATGTTCCACCTAAAAATTTGCAGGAAAATATATATACAGGTATATATCTGCATATATTAAAGTATATACAATATATCAGCATATATTAAAGCGGATCGAGCCGACGATTTTTAAGGGGCCTTAAAACTCGCTGGCTCCTTATAAATCAACCTGCCCTAATATATATTTATAAGGAACCAAAAAATGGAAAAATCACGTATGCAGAAAATGTTCTACGGATCATTCTGAACACATTTGCCTAAGAGTCTATGTGTCGGAAGCCAGTTTCGTGACAGCGACATTTAGCTTACTGGAATATGACAAACTTATTTATCTGTGGTTCAATGTCGTAATTTTTCAAAGGCAGCACTAGAAGTCATGCTGAAGGCTTCACATGACAGCAGAAGGGATATATAAGGTAAATAACTCCCGTCTCAACAAATCAAGGTTTTAAATGAGGAGACACCAGTGCCACTTCTGCTATCGACATTACCAAAAGGGTAAATTCGACAAAGACGATTAAAGTTCCTCTCGGCAGTAAGGCAGAATAGAGTAACTCCATGCTTAAGGAATAGCACTATTAAGTGCTAAACGGAAGCCTCGAAAACGCGGAAGGCATTGGTGCAAGCATCACAAGATCGCGCACCAAACTTTCTACACTCTTATAATGTTTTCCGAGCATTATCCAAACAGAAATTTTTGCTACAAGTCTGTGTGTAGAAATAAATCTCCAACAATAATACGAGTATTGCAATGAAAATAAGTATTGCCATACTCAGTGTTAGTCAAGCGGCATTTAAAGCTATATGAGCTTACGAATTTGAATCGCCTTTAATATGTGATTGTATGGAATAGCTGAACAGCCAATCTGTCTGCAATCGAGTGCAACTCATCTGGGTGCCAGGTTGCAAAGGGGTAACCGGAAACGAACTGGCTGATGAGCTTGTACTGCAGGTGCTTCCAGTTCTCGAAACACTTTTCATAAGCAATTTTTGCGATGCTCTTCAGCTCCTCCAGCGCATTTTGTTATCTCTGCTATCGACTGAAATGCATCCATGGCGCGGCAATTTCAGTTTGGGGAACATGAAGAACTCACAGTAAGCCAAAACTGGTACATTCTGTAATTGATCGATGGTATTCATTGAGTTTTTGGATTAAAAATCATAAACCCATATCTAATCGGCGATTAAAATGCTCTCCACGAATGTGGAATCGGAATTTGCACTATCAAGCATGTCGAAAAAGACCTCTTTATATTACAATTTTTGAAAAAAAATTCAGTTTCATCGGGACATGTCGAGGTCGAACGCGTTTCATACCCAAAAATCCACAAAAATTTCATTCCTGACTATTTTCAAACACCACCTTCTTGAATTTTTTAATATTTTCATAAGTTGAAGAGTTCGACCAGAACGAGGCATGTTTTCAACGATCTCTCGAAGGCTTGTTGTGGTAAACACTCGTTGGCTTGTGTTTTTGGTAAAGCTGCATCACCGTAAGCCTTTTCCAACATTCACAATGATTCTGCACACAAAATTTGATAAGAAATACAAAATTTGAGACAAATTCTTTCTTCGATATTTTTATCTATTGTAAAAATACCAAAAGAAGGTGTACCGACTTAAGTAGATGCTGTAAACAAATAGATTGATAGACAGATTGCGCTCATATTTGACGCAGTGATTAAGGACAGTCCTATTAACTTAGCAAAATACATCTTTTTAAATATTTTTACCCTAGGAATTTAAATTACAATTGTACTTTTTTGTCACAATTGGATTACTTTGACAGCTGGTTAGACTGCTATCCCTGCAGGTATCTCTATATTACATATTAAAATTTTTGCAAGTAGTCGCTCAATTAAGTATATTAAAAAATGTCTAGTAATTGCTTTAATGGCAACTCTTTTAGAGCAAATTGTTTAGCTCTCTTTTAGCGTACCTTCAATGTAAAGAGCTTTAATGTTTTATTAGTCTTTCACCATTAACCTCAAACTTTTACAAGCGTATGCGGCTAGACTGGCATATGTCGGAGAAAATATTTTTTTTGTTTTTCTCTTGAAAACACAATGTTGTATACACATTTACATACACATATAAAAAGCATAAATTTATCCAAAGCGCCATATGTTGCAACAACCAACATTGGACTAACATGAATTCCTGCATTTTAACAACCGAAAGACATGTGAATATAGACAATGAGAACAGCACGGAATTCAACATCGATAATGACAACGACTTTGTATATGTTGGATATAAATATAGCAGATATACACTAGCATATATCTGATATGTCTAACTACGTAGAACTGGCAGCTATATGCAAAGGCGAAGCGACTAGCATAGCCCGAAGCGAAAATCAAGTCACTGGCATTTAGCAGAGTGGCTATATTGCGCAAGTATCGCTGTGCAGTACATATGTATGCATTTACTTACTATATACTTAAACCGAAAACATGTACCTGCGTACTTTCCTCACTGTCCTTATTGCAGTGGCGTGTGTCTGCGCTGCTGCCGTTCATGATATCAAACATTAAAGCATGCAAGGTTTTTTTTAAAACCTGGACAAGGTATAGCGAAGTTTGTAATACCAAAAAGAAAACGTCAGATATCGTATAAGGTGGGCAAAAAATAGTTAGACTTTTTAATTTAAATTTGACGCAAAAACCCATTGGTTGAAGACCAAAAATTACGTCAAAACAGGTCAAAATTCAAAGTTATTTTGAGAGTTTTCTTCAATTCTCGAGGTGTGGTGCACTCCGAATACTTTCGACCGACCACACTTTCAACAATAAATACTATTTGCGTGTTGCGAGTAGTTGACGCGAAGCTATTCGTAAAAACAGACCGGAATTATGGGCCGACAACTCTTTGTTTTTGCACCACGATAACGCACCGTCGCATACTGCATTGATTCTTCGTGAGTTTTTCGCCAAATTTTCAACCAGTATCGTGCCGCAACAACCGTATTCTCCTGACATAGCTTCTTGTGGCTTCTGGCTGTTTAGAAAACTCAAATAACTGCTCCGGGAAAACCATTTTGAGTCAATTGCAGCCATTAAACGTGAATAGCTAGGCGCGTTGATGGTTGCTCCGGAAATTCAATTTAACAACTGTTTCGATTTTTGGAAAAAACGTTGGCGCAAGTCTAGAGGGGCCATGGGGAATTATTTTGAGAGAGAGAGAGCAAGTACATAGCATAATTTAAGAATTTTAAAATTATGAACAAATTCTTACTATTTTTTGCTCATAGTAGTATGCCATAAATGATCACCGTGATGAGTTGAGTCGATTTAGCCATGTGCTTTTGTCAAATCTCTCAGTTTTTGATATAAAGATCTGATATTTCGTCCTTTTCTCGCTAAGAAGCTACTTATTTTTCAACCGCTTTTATTGAAAAGATATCGTAACGAAGTTAAACACTGAGTGTTCCCTAAAGTTATGCTTCGGTATATGATAAAATCTTCCAGAGCAAATCACTATAGCATATAGCTGCCGTACAAACTGAAGGATCAAAATCAAGTTCTTTTATGAAAAATTTCATTATGTGGTTTTGATGATTTTCTAAAACAGCGGTATAGTAACTGAGGAAATTATCCAGAGCAACCACAAAGGCATATAGCTGTCATACATATTGAAAGAATAAAGTTCTTGAATGAAAAACAGGATTTCCTTCCGAAATTGTTCACTAACTCTTTTCAAAGACAATGCTACTATATCTGTACAAATTTTCCAGCGCAAACCACGATAGCATATAGCTGCCGTA
Source organism: Bactrocera neohumeralis (assembly GCF_024586455.1). Taxonomy (NCBI): domain Eukaryota; kingdom Metazoa; phylum Arthropoda; class Insecta; order Diptera; family Tephritidae; genus Bactrocera; species Bactrocera neohumeralis. The sequence goes on from NC_065919.1 coordinate 51,210,144, forward strand.
CAAACTGAACGATCAAAATCAAGTCCTTTATGGACTTCTTCATTTGTGAAGGGTATTCTAGCTTCGGTGCAACTGCAGCTAACATTTGTGTCTTGTTTCTTGTGTTTTTTACCGTTAATATTATTTTTTAATTTTTACAGTACACATGTTTGTTGTGGCATTTGCATTGAGGATATATTTAAGTTTTATTTATTTTTTCTTTCAACGAACTACAAGCTGTGGCGCTCAAATTTTGCATGTAGTTGTGTATTTTGCTATATTTTTTGTTTTTGTTTTTATTTTTATTTTAATTTTTTTTGTGACGTGATTACAAGCACATGTGCATGCACATAAATTTAGGTTAATATAACAGTTTTTCGCTTGCACATATTTGCCTTGCAAATTAAAAAAGCACACACACAGCTGCCGGGAGGAGCTCCTGACGAGTTGCACGGCCGGCGCGCTTTTTATTTTATTTTATTTTTTTGCTCGTTAGACTTTTGCGTACCACGCCGCTGGCAGTACGTAGACTTAAGTAGCGGTTGCATTTAGTTTCTCTTATATACTAAATTTTTTTTTTGAAATATCTTGTAGAATATTTTTTAGATTTTTTTTTTGCATAAAATTTTTTTATTTCTTTAATTTTTTTTTAATTTTATAGATCTTATATTTCTCAAATGCACTTCGTTTTTATAGTTTCTTCTTGTTTACTAATATTATTTTTTTTAATTTTATTTCTCATACATATTTATTTTTTTAAAACATTTTTTTCGTATTCAATAATATTTATATTATTATTTTTTATTTACGATTTTTGTGTTTTGTGGTTGGTGGTTGCCTTGTGGCCTTACAAGTATACGTATATACATATGTATAATATTCCATTCGTGCATAACACCGTTGCTCTGTTATTGCGATACTTTTCGAATTTTAATATTTCACCCTGGGCTTTGTGGGGCTTAAACAACGTTATTTAACTGTCTGTGACTGTACTTCTTGCAGTCATTAAAGTGTTTTCTCTTATATATACACCTTTAGGTTAGTATTTCTTCAAACTTTGTATATAATTAATTTTTTTATTTTTTCCTTTTGCTTTTCACTTTCCACCTCCCTTTTCAGTAGCTTTCCTTCTTTACTTGCTTAAAAACTAGAAACTGGGTTAATTGGTGCACTCAAAGTGGCTAACTGTACTCACTATTGGCTGTAAAGCATTTTTCACCTTCAATCTAACCCACAACCGAAATTAATTTATTTACCAAATAAATTGTTTAAAATAAAGAAACTTCGCACTAAATTCATCAACATTTGCAAAATATTTTCAGTATCCATTGTTGAACTTTGTTTAATTAAGAATTCGTTTTTTGTTTTTCTTTTTTCCATATTTTTTGTTCGTATTTTGTTTTGCGTGTACAAAAATCAAAAAAAAAATAAAACAAAATTAAACACATTTTGTTTGGTTTTTATTTGGAAAATTGTAATTTTTGTAAAATAAAAATTTCCACCACAAATCCAAAACAAAAAATAATAATCATAAATAAAACACCGTTAAAACTGTAAACTGTACAACAAATCGTATGCGCTGTGTGCCCATAAAACCCCCTGTCAGATGGAGACAACACAAACGGCAGGCCGGCAGGAAGGTCCACCACCACCACAACCACAAACACCACTACCATTACTACCAACTCTGTTATCACTACTACCACTACCACTACTACTACTCTAGCTGCCATTACTAGTTTAGCGACAGGTGGCCGCACTGTCTCTAGTGCCATTAGCCAAGCGTCAACGGCAGCAGCAACAACAACACACGCTGCTGCGGCTGTTGGCCAAGCAATTGAGGGTGATAATAAAAGTAACCCAACAACAAAGTCAACAATTACCTTCGCCGAAACGAATACAGGCACAACAACGCACATACCAACAACAACAACAAGACAAACACCAGTACAAACGAGCACTCTATTGCGCGGCACAAAGACAGTTAGCGACAAGACGGACGCACGCGAAATAGCGACAGTGACAGCGCCGACCGATACCAATAGCAAAAACAACAACACAACAATGCTAGCAGCAGCAAAAGCGCCAATTATACCGAAACCCATACTGAAGAACAGTGGAGATAAAGCAAAACCCAACGAGACTTATGAAAGCCAAAGCGGAACGTTGGCACAGCACGTGAAATTGCAACTGAATATGGCGGCGCTTAAGGATAATGCAGCGGTGCCACCGGAAGTGCCTATCCTACCCAAGAAACCGGCGCCGAAATCACCGCAAATTACCACATACACACCCGTCTACACCACAAAGACACTGACGCCAACGCCTTCACCATCGAAGACTTACGAAAATGTGCAATTAATTGAGAACAACGAAGAGGTGAGCGGGCACGCCGTCGAGTTGACGGATGAAGTGGAGCTGCAGTTGGAAGAGCAAGAAACCGTCGCTGATGATGAGCAGGAAACCGCGGACACTACAGATAATTATGATGCCGGTAATGTTAAGCGTGTGGTGGCGAGCGACACTACTGAACAGACGCACGAACTCATGACAGCGAAAGAGACAATGTCAATGCAGACAATAAATGAACAGGAGACGCCAATGTTGGCGCAGTTGCAAGTTTATCAAAGAATTCAAGAGGCTAACTTGAAGGCGGTGAGGGAAAAAGAAGCAAAGGATATGTATGTACCAGTTAAGGAAAGTGTCGTGCAGACTGCAGAATTGCTGGTTGGAAGAGAGACGGCAGTTGTGGATGAAAATTTGAGCAGCCAGCTGAAAAATGAGCCCAACATAGCTGAGTGTGATGCAAGAGTTGTCACAACTGACACTACTGCAAATACACGAGAAGACACAGATGAGGACGACGACACGGTGGGTGAGGAATATACCGACGATGATCTCGACGAAGCTTTGGCCATAGAAGCAGACGCAGAAGATGAAACTGCAATGCCAACAGATAACCAAGCACACACTAATAGTCAGCTAGCTAGTACGGCCACGGATACTAGCATAATGGTAACAGCTGCAGCTGAGCTTAAGCCAGTAATTGCGACAGAGCCGCGGGCGCCTCTTATGGCCGCGCTGACTTTCGACGAGAATCACTATCTGCCAATGACGCCGAAGAAGAGCGATTTAGCGCAGTCTGGCAATTTGACGTTGATAAGTCTGCATGATTCCACCACAGAAGAGGAGAACCCCTATGTAGAAATGAGTAAAAATCTGCCCGATGAAGATTCCAGGTCAAATTATGAGGTTATGTGCATAAATCCACACGACGGTCCAGCGCTAACTAGCGCTGCTGTCAAAGCCAAGCAGCTGCAAATACAAGCAGAGCCTGTGTATATGGAATTAAGCGCAGCCAGCAGCATAAGCGAAAGTGGCAGCCATTCAGCCGCCGCACTCAGCAGCGCTGCAGTTGCAAGTAACTTGTCTCAACTGCCACCACCTTTGCCGGCCGATGAGTTGCACAGCTCATCCGGTAGATCGACATTGAAGAAAAACAAAAAAGTCACCGATACACTGAAGAAGAAAGCGAAAAAGTCCAGCGCAGAGCGTGCACAATGCAAGCGCAAAGATCTACCCGATATACTGAAGCAGTCGCAGAGCACAATGTCACACGTATCGGATAGTTCTGACGCTGACGATGAGTCTACAAAGCATAGCGATCTCAAGAAGATGCGCTCACGCACACGCTTCAGTCTATCGGACACTTTCCGCCCGGCCTCATATTATCTAGGTGCATCCACACCACTGGCCGATTGTGCCGAAAGCTCTGATAGTGAAATAGTTTCGCCGCCGCCTATACCAGCCTCACCGCCGCCAATGGAGGACTTGAAAACGGAGGAGATATTCTCGTCCGAGCATTACGATACGGTGAAGCGACGCGACAGCAGCAGCGGCAGCGTAACGAAGATCAATCTATCGTATGACCAAATACCGAAGTTACATGCAAGTAACACTTCGTTGAATAGACAGAAGGCCGAAACGACCTTAAAGTGTAGTCGTTTATCGTTGCCGGATCAGTTCTCGAAACAACGCAGTGCCGTACATTTCAAGCAACCACATGCAGCTGCGCTGCTCAAGCACCACGAACGCACGCTCTCCGACTCGAATTACAGTTTTCAAACCGACAACAGCTCCAACACTTCGTCCGACTTTGATTTCTATAATAAACTGAAGCAAAACTCACCCTCATATGTGGCGTCGCCCGGACGCTATCCATCGAATAGTTCTTTGCCGCAGAAATTCATGCTTAACGCCACGCCACCGACTGGCGACAGTAGCGAAACCGATTCGGCGGTGGAGTTTCGTCATCGTCAAGGCTCGGACTCTGAATTGGAACGACAACGTTCTCGGCGACCACTATCCGAAGAGTCTATTAGCGAGATTGAATCTTTACGCGAAAAATTCGAGGAGACACTGTCACATGACTTAGATACTTATCTCAGCCATTTGCAATCGAACGATTTGTATCTTTACCAAAACACGCTTTTGGACACACCACTTACCGTCGGCTCCACGGAACTGCTAACGAAACTCATAAAACCACCGGAGACATTCCGCAACAAAGACGACGAACATTTCTACGGCAACATACGCTTCGTGTCGTCCACGGATTCGCTACAGCGACTAGGCGGCGACACACGCGATGGCACTGCTGCCGGTGCGGGCTGCCTCACACCCACCTCCGGCGACCACGATCATTCAAAGTACTACACACCCATACACAGTCGCAATAATAGCAACATCTCCGACAAATCCCCACCTTATTACTATTCCGAGCTCAGCAGCAGTCGCGAGTTGATCGCCACACCCACAGCGCCCTTGAACAACCAGCGCGATGTACACGCGCATGGCTCGAATATAGCGCACATACACAACCCCATTGATTGCCATGGGCGCGTAATTTCAAATATAAATGTGGATCTGTTGGCCGACAAAGACCAGGCAATCGATAGTAAAAATTTATATAAAATGAAGACGAATGTGGAAAAGTTGAGCTACCGCTCGGGCAAAATTCTCAATGCCAGCGAGACTGCTGCTGCAGCGCTAGCAGCCGCCAACACAGCTACTTCTTCGTTGGCAGCAGCCAGTGATTATCAGCGACGTCACGCGCACACCACCAAAATGAGCAACTTTCAACAGACTAACCTACAGCAAGCACATACTGAACTAACGGGCACCAATGCATATCCCACTGCCATCACGCACACACCATCCGCGTCACCACAAACTCATTCACCTTATCAGACTTATACCGCCGGCCGCGGCACTAGGGTTGGCTGCGGCGGCGGAGGCGGTGGTGGTAGTTCGGCGAAAATCACAAACATGCAACAGCAACAATTGGGACACAGTAACATCATCGGTTTGGGAGCACTGGGTCATTCAAATCATATGGTTGTCGGTGAAGGTAGTGATGTAGCAGCGTCTCCACACGGAGGCCGAACGTCCACTAACACTAATACTAAAACGGCACACGCCGTCGCTGGCACGAACACAAATAACGCACAGAAATTCTCCGTTCTAGGCGCACCCATAACCGGTGAGCTGCTATGGGAGGAAGACACGCTCTGGCGCGAAAGCTTGCGACGCGTCTCACAACGCCATGCGCGTTCACTAGACGACCTCGATCGCATAGCGCCCAGCCCGACGGCGCTCATGAGACGTGAACTACATGGTGGCGAACGCGGCGCGCATAAAGCGAAAATCACACGTGATGTCACCTACGTAAACGACAATGTGTCACAGCAGGTACGCGCCGCATATAAGCCGCGCTTGAGCGAACCGCTTACGCCACACAACGCGCGGCATGCGCGCGCTGCTGACGTGGATCGCCTCAATGAGAATGATGTTTACGTACAGCTGCAAGAACATATTGCAGACGACGGTCACAGCTCGGATGTGTATGAGGTATTGCGCACGGACAGCGGCTCAAACTTATCGCACAAATCGGTGGAGATCGATCGCGAGACGATACGCCAATGGGACTCCATGTCCAGCGGCCTAATGAAGCATTCGGGCAGCAATAGCAACTCGGAAAATGACAACCCCTGCGGCAGTGAGAGTCTCACAAGTGTGGGGAGCACAGTGCGCGCCATTATGGAACAATTGAATGTGAGCTGTGATGACAATGACAATGTTACGCATACGCCCTGCACAACCGATGCGGAATAAAGCAGCGACAAATGTACAAATCTACAAAATAATAGCATATAAGATAAAGGCAACTAAGTGTAAAGTAAATAAAATAAAATAAATATGAACAATAAGCAAAAACACCTGTACTGGTTAGGCGCAACAGTTGCCGCGCGTTGACTGGCCGCACGAGACCACACATAAATGATGACACTTTCAATAAAAAAACAAAAACCGTTAAATGTTGTTGTCAGTTTCCATTCAAAGCACGCGCAATGCGCATGCAACCACGAGAAATGTAGCAAATATAACAACAAAAACTATAATATATAAATATGCCAATACAAAGGCGCTCATTGTATCAGCTCTGTCGGCAAAACCTTAACTACAGCGCTTTCCATCGAGTTTAAACACCGCGCGCAACATTACACGCTTGTTGAAATCCCAGCGCGCCGCATACAAATTAGAAAATAAACCAGCACACAATAGGCGCGCAAACACACATACAAACAAATGTGTAAGCGTAGCATACACAAAGGCGTCGCGCACTATATGTGCGCTTTAAAGCATGTCTTTATATAGTTTATGTATGTGCATGTATATTTGAGCTTAAATTGATTGAATTTGCACGAAATTTTGCACACACGCACACACTTATACCCACGAAATGCCAAGTCTACAACAATAAATATATATGTAAATACAAAGTTGTTAAATATATATGCAAATATGCTGTAAAACAGCGACTAGACAGTTAGACAGACTGGCGCAACTATTCAGACACACACACACACACACACACACACATGTAAGCAAATAACACGAAACAGCGACGCGCACACACACACTTACAGCGACGCGCATATTTGTTGTCTATCAATTGGCGTTGATTGTCATGGCTTTGTTGACTGTTGTTGTTATTGTCGCTATAAACAATTTAACTCTCTAATGGTAAACAAATACTGAAAAACATATAAAAATAGTTAAAAAAATGCAAAGCAAATAAAATGGTAAGCAACTATATTTTTTCTTACAATACTACAAATATGTATACTTACTGCTCCGCTTCATTGCTCTTTCTTTAAAATTAACTGTAAATTTATATTTTCAAAAGCTTCCTGCTATTATTTCAAATTTTCGCAATTAATATTTACTCTAGTGTATTTTTAAGAACATTTTAGTTTTGGCCCAATCGCTAATTAACACAGCAGCTCTGGTTATTTACACACTCACACACATGCATATATGTATTTACTACCACAAATTAACACTTGCAAGTGCTCTTCAGACTGCCACCTAACGGAAGTGTGCATAGTTAAGTTGTCTGGCTGCAGAAACTATTAATTATTTGTATAAATAGTCTAATGTTGTTGTGTAAAAAGTGTAAATTTTGTGTAAAAAGTCCTTAACACCGCTCGAGTTTGAAATTTGTATGTAATTTTTACCGCTTTTTTTTATTTATGTCAATGTAAAAATTGTAAATTTTTAGTAGTTTTCCTAAATCATATGATGGCTGCTTATACTATTAGTGCATAGTTTAGAATTATGAGTTAGTGAGGCGTGTTCTAATTAATTGAAGTTTTTCAATAAAAAAAAAATTCAAAAATACTGAGGGGACGCACAACTTGTCATAACGCATCGTAAAATCATGAAATCATAAATTTTTACACTTGTTTAAAGAATTGTTGTTGGATTAGACACATAAATGAGTTTACTCAATTAAATTCTCAACGCTATGTTTTCGGATTTATGAGACTATATAAAACACCTAACTGCTTAAATTGCTAAGGAAACTAGGAATTGAAACTAACATTCTAAATTAATAAATTTAAAAGGATTTGAGCAAAATCAAAAAAATTTAAAATAAAAAAATTAATAGAAAACTTAAGTACATTTGGCATAATTATTTATAATAGCTGTCTTCGATTCGCCATGCGTTATTTTCCGACGAATCACACAAACCAGATGCCCTAGCAAATGTACAACATTTTTGGTGCAACACTGCGCGAACATGTCTTCTGACGCATGCTCAAAAGTGCCTAAACGAGTAACTTGGATCACAGTGCCAATCTAGCTCAAGTTGTCACTGAGAAGCAAGTTAAATAGAGACTTAAGTTGCCTATATAGTTCTAGTATGGGCCCATAAACCGCTTTGCAAAGCTAACATGTTACACTTCGGCGCTTAAAAGTGCCTAATCGGATGATTTGGATCACGCTACCTGATATAAATAGTGATTTTTATTTAAATTATGATTTTTTCTTAGTTGAAAAATTCTTTTTTTTCGCATTAAAAAACATTGCTGTAACACTTTAATTTTGATTTCTATAAACTGCTATAATATATTTTAAGTGATAAGTGTTTGGAATACAAGAAAAAAAGAAATTTGAATTTTTAACTGTCATACGAACCGTTCACAATAGTAAAACTGTTGTAACATATGCAAAATCAAATGTGGTAGCTTTGAAAATAGCGGTATTCGCATACTCTCTCTTACGAATTCAACTCAATATTTTTTTTTTGCTTTCACAGTAATTTTTTGACAAGAAGACAGCTAAGATATACTTTTTGTGTGAAATATATATAAATTTTAAAAATAGTAAGCTGATTGCCATGTCCACTTCGCTAATTTACAGTTGCTAAAAGATTTAGAACTGTTTACAAATAAAAGAATGACTTTGAAAATCAGCATCGTTTTGTCAGATTTAATATTATTTAATATTATAATTAAACTACACAAAATTTATGCCGACTTTATTCAACGCAATTCGATAACACATAGCATTTAGTACCCTAGTTATATAGTTGGCTCTTTAATTTTTCAATTTTTCAATTTTTTTTTTGCCTTTTTCACTATATTATTCATAACAATACTTTTTATGGTAAACAAAATTAAATTGCATAAAATTTTTAGACAATCATTTAGGTTCTTGCCGTCAGATAAATTAAGTAACCTCACTTTCGTACAGCAATTGGTTCTAAGAAAGCTGTGTATAAATTGCAGGCAACACCAAATATTGTATTTTCGCTTTTTGAAATACAAATTTTCAGCTAAAAATTTTTAAAATTATGTAAGCAAACGAAATTAAAGCAAAAGGTTCATAGTTACTGTTTATTATCACTTCAACAGTTCATATTATATTATTTAGTCTCTACTTTGAACAAAGACTCACAAATTATGATTCAGAAAAAAAATTAATTTTCAAGCATTTTGTTTTATTTACTAGAAGAATTAGCAAAGTCTCTTATCGTCAAATATTATTATTATTTAAAAAATGAGGTCTCTCAATCGAGTCCGTTTCTTTTTTCTTTCCATTGAGGGTGTTTTTTTTACATGGCGGGCCCCAAACACAGCGCACTACCTTGGGAAGGGATGTTTCGCTTTCTCACACTAGCTCGTCTTCAATTAATATCATTATATTAACGAAACAGGGTTTAGAGGGCTTGCTGTTAAGTGTTTTCTTTTTGATTAAACCTGAATTTTCATTAGAAAATACACCAAAGATGCAACTAATAAGTAAGTAGTGAGGAGGTGATATAGAAATTATAGGAATTAATAAAAAACATATCAGAAATATATTTTAAAGAGAATGGTGACAATTCTTAACATTTTCTTGTAACAGTAGGCATATACAGTAAATGAAAACTAATGATTAAAAAAAAAAAAAATTTTTTAAATCTTTTATAAATTCTTTAAAACAGCGCAAGAAAAATATTTAAATCCAATATTCAATATTTTTGATGATTGAAACTGACATCCAAAAATTTTGCTTAAGTTAATAACAAAAAAAATCAGAATATCGCAAGTTTAGACTACAAAAATTACTAGTAATTTGAAACTGTAATTATTTTGTTTTTTAATAAATATACTTGTATATGGCATCAATAATATATCATCAATAAATATTACTTTAAAGTTTTGGCATCAGAAAAATTGTAAAACGCCTAACTTTCATTCAAAATGTTTAGAAAATATCACAACTTATAAGTTACGCTTGCAATACTACAGGGTATTAACAGTTCTCCTTAGCATTTCTGTTAACAGAACTTTTAATACAGTCTTATAGCTGTAATACAATAAACTGATCATTTAATCTCTCTTGCTAGCTAGAATTCTCATTTATTTCAAACCGTAAATTAAAATTTGCGCGCTCTCACGCTCTCTTAAATTTCTCGCTCCATACATTATTTGCCTTAATGTAGATTCAACTCTAATTTAAATATTGTATATGCAACATCGACACAAATAAATTCTGTTTGGCATCACATTTTCGAAAAAATAAACAAACAAAAAATAAAATCCATAAGACGTGCCTTTGTCTGCATAACTGTACATATTATAGTTAGTAATTTTTATGGCACAACAGCCAGTCGTTATCATTGTAGTGCTTCTTACTCCCAGCTTACATAAATCAACCAGCTCTTCACATCACTAGCAAACCTTCAAAATGTTATTAATGGTTCAGCGTCTCTCAGGCATTCCACCGCATTAACTCCTAAGTCCCCCATTCTATCACTTTACTACAACTACATTGCGCTTTTCCTTACTACACTATGCCTCACTATACCTTTAGTCAGCTGTGCAACTATCGAGCTCTCCAGCTCTCTTTACTGCTTCTATATTGGTTTGAGAATTAAAACTTTGGCACTTGCAATTTGTCATTTTGTCTTTTTTCTCTTTGCTCTTCTCTTCCACACACACACACACACATACAAACACACGCATATATATGTAACTATACATACTCGTAACTACGAATATGTGTGTGAACACAACGCCACAACTGCAACTGTTGTAACAACGTTACGTGTGCCAACAACAGCAGCGTCAATTTCGGTGCGGAATGTGCGCAATTTACCCAAAGGCAATCTTACCGTTAAACCAGATCCCTCGGATGCACACAATCCGCTACAGCAGCAGCAGCAGCAACTACAACAACAACAACACTTAGCGCAAGGTTACGATCAAACGCTGGGCACATTAACGAACTCCTACTACGGCACGGCGCACGACACGAAATACGCGAAGACAACAACACTCACGGATCAACGCAGCGGCTTTGTTGGCCTGGGTGGTGGTGGTGGTGTTGGTGGCGTTTACGGCAGCAACGGACTCATAGCAGGTGGCAACAGCATCTTGGCCGCGTCGACGCCGCTGCATCCCAGCGCCAATGGTGGCGACTATTATGGTGGCGTAGGAGGCGGCGCGGGCCCCACATTGTGGCAAGAGCAGCATACACAACAACAAGCAGCGTATCCCATGCGGCGCGTGGATAGTCGTGCCGAAATCGATATGCTGGAACGTGAGACCAGCACACAGATGCGGGTGAGTACTGGGGCAGGCACATATACATATGTATTTTTGGGCGGTTGCGTTTGTGAATATAGTGCATGAAACATAGTGTCTCTGCGTGTGGGTGTGTGCGCCAAACGCCGAAAATTCACTCACACATACACACAAATATATATTGGTTTGCGCTGATAAACGCGCGTCGCAGCGCGACCAAGTCAAAGTAAAACACAAACAACAGCAACAATTATTTCAATTTAAAATGTGAAATGTGAAATATTGGCTGCAAGTAAGCAAGCCGCTTGTGTGAGTATGCCGCGCGCGTATGTGTGTGTGCGCGCGCCATTGCGCGAAATTCAATTTAAAATGAACACAAGCAATTTATTGATTTGCCGCTTGCGCGCCGCCACCCCTTTACCACTGATTTCATTAATATTATTTGACTTCTTGTGTTATTAAGTTCTTGCGTTGCCTTTTCTTTACCAATTACTGCTTTATTAATGTGCAAAGTTTTTGAGTTTTTTTTTTAATTTTCTTTTCGTTTATTTTTATGCGCCGCATTATTTTGTTATTGAAATGCTTGAAAATTAAAAACAAAACAAATTCATCGCTTTCCCGCCTGCTTGCGTAATTTGCTCACCGCCAACCGCCCGACGCTTAGAATCTGGACGTTTCCGCCGGCGATTTGCTGAGCCGCACACACGAGGAGCTGGTGCTGCTGCTGATACAGTTGAGGCGCCAGAACAGCAATACAGCGCGCGCCATCGAGCAATGTTGCAGCGATATACATGAAGTGCAGGTTGTTAACTCATAGCATAGCAGCTACAAAAATAGTTTGCATAACTCAATACCGGGTGTCGGTCATTTAACCACATTTAGTATTTTTAGTGACTTCTAACACTCACTTACAGCTTCGCAAAAATTTTAATATTTTTTACTAACAAATTTGTGAATTTCCTCTCCCCGATGGCCGTTAGAATCGTCTACGCACTGCTGAGGGTCTCACACGCGCCGAAAGCATACAGCGCCTGGACTACCTGAAGCAACATCTGCTCGATCTGGAGCGCCAGTATGAGAAGAGCAAACCGCTTGTCAACTTGGTCGACAATATGGTGAAGTTGGGCTCACTTTATCGCAACAACGACATCAACGGCCGTCAGCCGCAACGCAACGAGGCTGTGACACTGGATCGTCTCGAATTTAATCAGCGCATGCAGGAGCGACGCCTCTTGCTGGAGGAGCAAAAGCAGTGGGATCGGCTCAGTCCGAATCACAGCGAGCTGCAGGTGAGTGTACATTTTAAAAAATTTTAAATATATTTTAAAATGAAATTAACTAATTTATTCATATAAATGAACGATTTTCACCATTTCTTTCACTCTATTTGCTAACTTTACAACTTTGCCACTCTCACTGCCTCTCTTTCAACTTTCTACTTTATATATGCTCCCTATACAATTCCTACTCTCCACCACTCAATTTCTCTCTACAATTACAACAACTCTACATAAACTTTTTGTCTCTCTCCCTCCTCCAGTCAAAGGTGCATCAACTCTATCAACTCGATCAGCTGTTGCAAGAGGAATCTGGCACACTGCAAAACTTACAGCGTGACAAGGAGGAGCTGGAACGTGCTCTGGGCGGCTTACGCGCACGCATACAAGACACTTCGGGTCCGCCGATGGCGCTCGAGGCGGCCAAAAAGCAACAACACATGCTCGAGCGTGAGCTGTCGCGTGTACACCAACTGTTGGCCGAGAACTCAAAGGTAGACGAGGTGCCTAGTATAGAAGTTTTGTCGTCTGTTATTTTTGTTTGTGTGATATTGATAATGATTTGCTGAGCAAATATGCAAATCTAGTCGGCTTCGCGTATTGACTTGCTATTGCTTTCTAAAAACAGTGTGACTAATCTAATTCGAAACTTGAAACCCAAAAACATACATACTAACACGCTTGATTGCTTCAAATTGACAGTCCTGATTAAGGTCAGGCATAATTTAGTTTTATACTTAGGTAATGCTTATGTTTTGCATGATTACTGCCTTTTAGTGAATATTTAAATAATTTATTCTTCAAACAGAAAGTTAGGTTAGATGAAAGATTCCCCGAGATGGCGGTGGAATCACACCTTGTCTGCTAAGTACGCTGCTTCGTGAAGACCGATAAAACTCCTGAACCCTTCACTCATCTGCTTAAGTTCTTTATTCCTATTTTCGCTATTTTACCTGGAAGTTTGAAGGTGTGGACTCCGAGCCTTGCTCTAAGTAATACGGGACACTTGAGAAGAAAGTGTTCAGATAATTTTGTCGCATCCTCTTCCCAGCAGCTTATGTAACTGGCATCCGGTAAAATGTGTAATCTTACCACATTTATCCTGTTCGCGCATTATGCAGGTGAACTCTGTTGAGGACGAGGATCACACTAGATTTTCTATGATTCACTTTGGACCAGAAGACATTGCGGTCGATCGGTTGCTAGTAATTGACCAGCGTTTCTAATCTTACACCGTGAATCCCGTTGGTGTAATGTCCAGGTGAACTCTGCTGAGGACGAGGATCATACTACACCTCCTTTGATTAACTTTGGACCAGGAGGACCTTGCGGTCGCTCGGTTGCTAGTAACTGACCATCATTTGCCGAGCTCGTCTGACACCAAAGCATAGAGTAATGAAGCGCAAGAAGCCAGTGGAGCTCCTATTCGTTCCCATGCTCCAACTAGTAAGATATAAGTACCTCGCAAGCTCATCAGCCTTGCAGTTTCTTACAATTCCGCTATGTCCGGGCCCCCAATACGAAACTAGTTACTTACTTTCTTAACTAATATTAAGAGAGTGATACTTGTTTAGAATCTCCTTTGTACTAAATGACGTCCAAACCACGAAGACAAGTGATAGAATATCAGTTTTGTATTCGCCTTTCTGCAGTTTTTCTATTCATTATGAACAGATGGTGGAGACGTTGGCCAATATCCATCAGCAATCTCAAAGTACAAATAAGTGACTCTGATCAGATCGTTAGAGTATTTACTTTATTTGTTACCCTCTTCTGGTAGAACTAAATATGCTCAACCTGAGAAAAAATTGTCTTAGAGAGCAAAAATAGTAATCTCTCATTAAACTGTTTCTCACAGCTACACGCTTGAGCCTTGTAAACGTGGGTCACTTTAAAAGAAACTGTTACGTATGTTCTTACTCACGGATGCTAATGAAAAGTGGAGTTATAAAATCAACACGCCTGACTTTTATATCCAAGCTTTTACACCTATTGACATTTCCACTTATAATACAGTCTGGAATTTGTTTATTATTCCAAATAGCCCTAGACCTCCTCTTTTCTAGAGACCTATAGAAAAGGAACACTCACACTTATTCACTAAAATATGTCAGCCAAGAATAATAGGTCAGGTCTTTAAAAAATTTAGGGGCTATTTAAATTGCCAATTGAAACTTAACTGATCCGTCTCACTAAAATAATGGTAAGGTTACTTTTCACTATCGTTTCGTAAAGCCAACTGTTTCCTCGCTGTATTTTGACACCTTGTGGTTCAACTCATAGCGCATCTCATTAGATGACAAATGATTGGAATGATTAGAGATCTATTAGAGAAATATTTAACACAGCAGTGTCTCTTCAGTAGGTAGTGTTCTAAAATTAGCGAAGCTCTGAAATATCCACATACAATTTCGTAGCAACACAATAAATGATGATAAAAAAATTCCATTTTCAAAAGCTTAGACGAAAACAAAAATGCAGACGGCTTAACATCTAAAGCGCCAATTCACTAAACAAATCATACAAGCTCTGGCTTTCGTGCTTTAAATGTTATAACAGCATGTCAAACAAAGCTTAAAAATCTTTTCTCTTACTAACATCACCACTTATTTCTCTACGAATTTTTATGGAAATAGAAATTAGAACAAACCGTAGCAGGCAATGCGCGTCTCGAACAAGAGCTAATTGTGTTGCGACAGAAACTGCAGGCTTCGCGCGGGCCACGCGGTTCGCAAGGAGCACTCACAAATGGCGTCGGCGGCACAGATAGCTTTGCCAGCAACACGACCGCCATGTTGGAGTCCGAGCTGAAGCGTGTACAAACACTCGTAGGTGACATGCAACGACAGCGACAGGAGTTAAGCTCGGCTGTGCGTCAACTAACGGAGAACTCGAATCGCCTTTATCAGGAGATTGGCAACAAAGAGAACATCGCAAACGGTTTGCCATTAGACATATCACAGAAGAAACGTACAAACTCCGCTTCGTGGCAAGAAACTGATCTGGATTCGATGCATAGCATCTCGCATACACTGAGCGATGATTCCACGCTCAATCTCTCAACGCCACTTTACGTGGACACGAAGCTTAGTGACTTCAATAATGGCGATGAGCTGCAACGTTTGATGGCTGGCGCAGGTGTTAGCGCTGGCTCATACCGTTACAATGACGCCAGCGATAATTTGGAGACAAGCGGCGTGGACAGCGATGGTTTTCTCGACTCAAATCCATTTGCCAATCTGACCAACCAAGAAAAACAGGAGATCAAAACGGTGCGCATAGTGAAGCGCGAGTCGGAGCGTAGACATCGTGATCGCAGCGAACGTAACGGACTAAGCAGCTCCACGCAGAATCTCGATCAGGTGCTGGAGGAAGAGCAACAGCTGATGAGCAGCAATGGACTCGTCAGCAATGGCTATCAGCATATGAACGGCGCCACGACAAACGAGTACCAAAGCAATGGACGTTCGAAATCGCTACCGCGCAGTTACAATGAACCGCCCACGAGCGGCAAAGTGCGACATCATCACCACCACAGCAGCAAACACAGCAGCAAGCATAATGGACACCACAGCAGTAGCAGCAGCAGCAAGCAAGAGGATTACTATAGCCGCAGCTTTGACAAGAATAGCAACTATGCCGGCTACCAGTTGAGTAACGGCGCTAATGGTGGTAATATTGCTAACGGTGGGCACGCTGAGCGACGTGAACACCTCAATCCACTTGCTAATGCGTACTTTGCCAAGCAACTGCAACAACAGCAGCAACATCAGCATCATCATGGACACACGCGCGAATCCTCCCAGCTGGCTTTGCGTCAAAAGACCGATTCCGTGCAGAGTTTAAATAAGAGCATAACCGATCTGAGTCCCGATCCGGTGTTTCAGAGTGAAGCGGCGCGTCAAATCATAAACGAGCTTTCGGCCGGTTCAGCGTCGGAGGACAATACGGAGAAGATTGTTGAGAAAGTGCCGTCGCAGCATAAGCATCGACGCGCGGTGCCACGCGAGAAGCGTCGCCACTACACGGCCCCCAACAATGTCAATGTGAAGGCAATGGAGAATGTGCAGGCGGAGAACGATATGAATCGCAATGTGAGTGAACATTAAACGTCTCTCTCTTTTATCTATTTCTCTACTTCAATTATTAATTTTTATTTCAGAACACCAACTGGCGTGCGCGTGACGATCTGGACATGGACTTGGCTTTGCGTCCGCGCATGAATGCACCAGATGTTGTGCGCTCCGCTTTGGGGCATGGTGAGAAGATCTCGGAGAACACAATAGATAACTTGCTTTTGGCGCCAAATAAGATTGTTATACCCGAGCGTTATATTCCGGAGAAGGTAAGACATGTTTGATTAAAAGAGCTAAAGTACTGAATTTGGTTGCCAGAAAAGCCAGATGTTTATATACAATGATTAGTTATCGTAAGGTATAGTAAAGTATATAAAAAATAATCGCACAAGGGAAATAGAAAATCAATTAAGAGTATAGATAATTCAACGTAGTGGTGTCATTCCAATTTCGTAAGGCTTGTTTATACAACCAACTACATAAAACTATCCGGTCGATATTTTTGTGAACAATGCTACCGACGTGACGGTTCTTGACATGTAAGTCAGGTTCTCTTTTGCTTATATAGTTTCAATCATCGATAACTTTGGATTAGCTGCCTTTAATAAAAAAAAGTTAGATAAAAGCGAATCGAACGCTCTATAACAGCTGTTCAAACATACTGTCGCACATTCCGTACAACATTGAAAATTAAAAATAAATTTTTCGCTTTGTTGGAGCTCCAAGATAACTTAGAGTTGGTTCTGAATCAGAAAACTCCAATACACAAGAAGACTCAACAAACGTACCACATACACTTGTACTATGTGAGGGATTTAGTGAGACCACCTAATCAAATTTAAGTCGGACTGGTCTATTTACACTGCGCGCGTTAACCGGATTCACGTTTTTGTTGATTTTTGGTACCACGTTCGTGTGAAGTTTGATCCCACATTTCAATTGGTGAAGCATTTAGTGAAGATCGTGAAGTCATCGGAAACTTAAAGAAAATCATCGTGTTGACAACAGAGAGATGGCAGAGGAGATCAACATCTTTTATTGATAGATTCAAAACATTTAGGTTAATATTTAGGGTATGAAGCGTTTCAATGCTAGACTCTTTTTTTTGCAAAAAACCCTCGGTCGCAAAAGAGAAGTAGCTGGATACATCGTTTACATATTACTTATTGTTTCATCAAATGCATTACTGGGGACGAGACGTGAGTTTATGAATATAAAATCGAAATAGTTCAACGATTTAACGAATGGCGCTACAAATTTAGAAGAAATCGGAAAAACGTCTCAAAACGGATCAACAATTAAGGTGATGCTCATCGTTTTCTTTGATTAACTGTTTGACTCTGTGGAACGAATTCAAGGTGAAACACACATGGCTCCTTCTACAGGGTCTGACGGTAATTAATGCATACCGTTTTGAGGCGTAAACGACTGGATTTGTGGGCAGAAAATTCATAAATTTTCTACTACGATAATGTAACGTTACATTCTAGCATGATTATGGCTGACTTTTTTGCCAAACATTTACCGAGAGGCATCACTCAGCCACCGTATTCGCCAGATTTGGCGATTTGTGGCTTTTCTCAGTTTTTGAAACCGAAAAAACCACTTTGGGAAGCCCGATAAGAATGCATTGAAATCTTTAAAAATCATACGCTGTAGACATCCCAGCCGAGCCTTATAATGTGTATGAAAACTTGAATTAATCTCAAGCTCAAAAGTATAATATTTTTTAGACGATGGTAAAGATTTGTATTAAAATACGTAAAAATGTTATCATTATCATATGTTACAATATCAGTTCGGGTCAAATTTGATTAGATTATTACTCTAGTGGCAATACTTGAGAACATGACTGATCTAAGAAGACTTAGTAATCTAATAAATATGTTCACATTACCGTAGTATTAACGAATTACACGAATTGCAGACACCCGAGCTATCACCCGAAGAAAAGAAACGACGCCAAGAAAAAGTCGAATCCATCAAGAAGATGTTAGCTGAGGCGCCCATAAGCACCGCAAACGTAAGTGGACGCAAACTTTGTATATTACAAGATGCATATTAAAATAAAAATATTTGTTTCTTGTACGCCAGGACACCACTGTCAGCTTGCCGCCGAGCAAAATCAATGCCGAAAAGAAGCAACGCGAGCATTTGCTGCAACTCAATCAGATATTGGCACAACAAGTCATGCAAATGAGCAAAATCGTAGCTGGTAAGTGCACAGAAAAACGAAATTCAAACGGAAAATCGAGAATTTCAAGCAATTTCATGCGCTCATTTATACTTTAGCTACTTGTGGGTATATAAATGAAAGTTCTTTCTTTTCGAATTTGGGTTTCTTCTATGTAATTGTTTGTGTAACTATTTGCGTTAACGGTAAATTTGTGTTGAATTTAACAAAAACAAAACAAAAAAAGTAAATAAAATTAAAATTTTGCTAGTTTCGATTATGCATTACTTACATACTAACCAATTCGTAACTGTTCAAACGTTTTATTTACGATTATGTTTGTTGTTTTTGTAAATGTACGCTTACTTTATTTACTAACATTAACATTATTACTAGTTAGTTGGCTATTTTATATGTTATGATCATATAATTTCATACAAATTGCAAGCGTTCATTATGTGTTTGTTGTAAATTCTCTCATAAACGATTTAATTATGTTCAAAAAAGTATTAAACTTGAAAAAAAATCTTAAAACTGAAAAAAACCTTTTAAAATTGAAAAACACCTTTTAAAATTGAAAAAACACCTTTTAAAATTTGAAAAAATGGCATTCTCATATATCTTAAGAAACACAACCGCTATATATGCTCTCGTTCTAATCTTGAAATCTGTATATTTTTTTCTTTTCCGAATTCTGATTTTCTAGATGATAATTGAATATCATTTACATGCATATCTACATATGTATATGAATAAACGTTTCGTCAATAACATAATCATAAAGCAAGAAAATTTCTATGAAAACTATAAACTATCTCACATAAATCAATCATGTCATCCATCAGCTCGGCATCCCATTTCATCATTTCGTTGGCCTTTGTAGCGCATCAACTCACCTCAGTAGTACACACGTACCAATACATATACATACCATATGTATTCGTACAACTTCGGCAATCACGCATCATATCAACCAGTAGTTTTCTCACAGCCATGCCCAAAAATACCAAAAAAATTAAAGAAAGTTTTGTAAAATTGTAAATTTTCAAACAATCACACACATTGTATTATAACGTCCACTAGTTACATATATGAAGACCTAACCTCAACCTCACTATCTTATAAATCACTCAATTTAAGCACATTCACCGTAACACATTCACCATGTTCATGATATGCACATTCTTTCACTTTCACCTAAGAATTTATATGCTCTCCTATGTATATACATATATATATTACATATTTACTTAGTATGTATCACTTCTATGAATAAAGCATAAGCATTTCACCGATAAAACCAAGTATTTAGTAATCATTTCAATCATTCCATCGTAGTCGCTAAGCCATCCAAGCATCTCAGCGTTCTCACTTTGCACCACAAACATTCGACCAAATCAAATTTTTTAAATATGTATGTATATACTTTTGCTTTGATTCTTTGTTTCCTTTTTACTATTTTCTATAAAAATTAATGTAAAAAAATATGTTAAGAAAAAGTTGTTTTTGAAAATTTTAGCGTGTTTTCAGTGTTTGTATATAAAGATTTACGTGTTTTGAGAGGTTTTACGTGTTCTTTCTTTCTCAGTGTAATCCCACATGATCATGTGTGGATTTTATGTGTATTTCTACGATGTTTGATTCGTGTTTTACGAAGTACTCCATATTAATGTTATTCATAATATTAAAAAAAAAATATCTTTTCTTCTTATTTTGTTTCTAATATTGAGGTAAACTCCAAGACCGATTTAGAAATTTTCTTAGAACAAATTAATGGGAGACCTTAGTTATTTTCTACAAACAAATAATGTTAAGTCTGCCAGGGGTTTTACAAAGCAAATTTTCTTAGCTTTATAATCTAATAACATCAAATCACTTTTTCAATAATACTTTGTTTAAAAAATTATTTTCAATTGTTTTTTACGACTATTCAAATTCTGTATGTGAATGCTAAAGAGAAGGTACATATATTAATTGTAAAGTTTATTAATTCTGTCACTAAATTAGTTTTTAACTATGAAAATACGATTTTTGGCAATTAAAAACATATAACAAATGTTTTAAGATTTTATGGACAGATTTATACACATTCTAAAAGCACATAATAAAAATTTTTAAAAAATTTAATACTTTTTGAGTTACGCGATCTTTGACGGCGCTAAAACAACGTCCACCACTGCGGTAGTGATTCTGGGTTTTTTGTTCTTTGATATTTTCCGTACAGTGACGTACGATCGAAAAAACGGCAGAGTTCTGATAATAATGAGGAATTTAGCCAAAATATTTGCCGTTTTCGACCTATCAAAACAAGATTATAGAAATGCAGAAAACAATTTGATTTCAAACAGAACGCTTAAACGTAGAATACCCTTTATCTCTGCTATTAAAATTTGCAGATCTTAAGATGTTACGTGGTTAAGCCGTTCTAGAATTTTCAAAGAATCAATTGCTTTTAAGCAATCTGATCTTTACATATCTACAGAGTGTATGGATACAGATGAACTCCGTGATGGATGCTTCTTGGGAGAGAGTAGTTGATTTTCCAACACAAGTACAGGATTTTTTCTGTGTGTGATATTGAAGCGGATGTCGATGGCAGATCAGGTTAAAAGGCTTTCTTTGACTTTTAATGTGGCTTGATTAGAAAAGCAAAAATATCAGCCTGAGTGATGATTATCTGATTCTCGACACTGCAAGCCTCATTGCTATCATTTTTCATTTTGATTATCAATATCGTTAATATTAATTAATATAATTTATAAAAGAACGCAAAGACCATCATTATATTGCTTAAAAAGTAAAAATTTTTGGTTTGTAATCGTCTTTTCCCATGATATAAATCCCATACGTAAAACATTTTCTTTGACCTGCGTCATATATAGTACTCGTGTAGGCGTCGAAAGTAATCACTCACGCAAATGTCTGCGGTAGTCGATATCGACTCGAAATATAAATTTTGGTGTACCGTTTTCGAACGGCAACTATACTCGCGACATTATATATACATAATAGGGGTGTTAGTCAGTATTCTTTAAGGGGTTATATACGGTTAGGAGGCCGAAAAAACGATTTTACCAGAATTTTTTCTGTGAAAGCTTTTAAATATATTGATCCAAAAATACTAATATTATGATTAGTTGTATTTTAAGACTTATTATTAGTGAAAATATTTCTTTGGAAAGGAATTACAGCTGATCTCCTGGAGTTCCTCTCATAAAAGACGTTTTGCGTTATCGCTGAAATTAAACCAACAGATTTCGTTAACATAATGTTAAATCTATTAGTTAATCGAAGGAATAAGCAAAATAAAATTTCTTGAAAAAATGGCGGTTTCTCAAAACAAAAATCGATTTTTGAGCAAAATTTCGGCCTTCAATTGTTTTAAAAAAATTATTTATCGGTGAGAAAAAATCTTCCTTTAATTACTAAAAATATATTTAAGAAGCTCGTGTTAACATTTGAGACTAATCGATTTAGCCGTTTTCAACTGATTTTGAATAGCGACTTTGAAAACACTATTTTGAGAAAAACTCGTTTAAAGTTTGGCCTCGTACTTCCAAGCGCTTTGAAACGCCTTTTCAAATTTGCGCGTAAATTCGGAAATATTCACCTGAACGCCATGAAATTTTCAGTGTGTATTTTTAAATCTATGTAGGTTAAGAAAATAAAATAAAAAAATTATGCTTTGAAAAGTCTAACTGTATATAACTTAACTTTATGATTGGTGACGGTTAAGGTTGGTGTAAAATAAAACTTCATGGTTCTCAGGCTTCTTCCAGAGTGCTTAAAATTAGGTAAAATTTTATTTTGTCAACAAAACTTATCAAAAGTAATAATTAAAAATAGTTTTATTATTTTATAAAAATAATTTAATTTGTATATTTTTATTTGTATTTATGCTACATAAATTTTCATTTACACAAATAATATTGTGTCTACCTTACTTTTGGTATCTACCACTACTAACACAGAAATGATATTCATATCAGCTAGTATTTGGAAATAAGGGAGTAAGGGTAGGGGATCTATCGGTAGCTATAACTGCTTCTAAAAGGATTTTTATTTGTAAAAAATCTGTATTTTAGTTTAAAATTATTTCTTTATTGTATTCAGTAATTTTCGAAATCTGCGTAAGCCCACGTCTCTACTCTAAACCTGAAAACATAGCCCACAAAAATGTTGCGATTATTTTTTATTTATTTATTGTTTATTATTTTACCATAATTTAGCGTTATTTTCTGTTTTTCTTTACTTTTAGGCAACCCAAATAGCCAAACCAATCTAAAATAGAGTGTTGTGCGAAAGCGTTTGCGTCTTTTTGTTGCGTGTGTGAGCGTTCTCGAAGTTACGAACGAAAATAATTTGCAAAAATATGCTAGTTCTTATAATATTCGTTTGCAAATATGTATTTTATAAGTTGGAAAACGCATTTTGTTGTGCATTTATTTATACGAAAACCAATTTGTGCCTTGATTTTTTTTTATTTAAAGACTTAAGTTACTTTTAACTTATTTTGTTTGACGACCAAGTCGCATAAATACATAATGTACATACATACAAATATACCTACATTAGTATATATACATAGCAAAAAGCATAAACTCATACTCATACATACATAAATACAAACGTAAGCGCCCCAAAAAAGAAATGATCGAGTTAATGCTATATAAAACTGAACCGACCATATCCCATACAAATATTATATGCGCACACATACATACATATAGATATATATTGTTATATATATATATATAATTTACATACACACACACACATATGTACATATACGTATAATGAAAGGAATGAGCGAAAATACAGCATTATTGCAAGTGCAGCCCGCAAAGCAAGCGTTAGACCCGCAATTGCCGCTGAGAGATAAACGCATGCATATCTCGCAGAAACGTTTGCCTCAGTTACTAAACAAAAAAGCAACAACAATATACAAAAATACAGTGTAATTAAGTTACCAATACTAAAGCAAGCCAATAAAACATATTTAAACAACAACAAATTATAAGTACAACAACAATAACAACAACAATTTTTGATACGTACCAAAAACAACAACAACTACAACTATTTATTACAACTACAATAAAAAAAATAAATAAATTGTACAACATTTACCACAACAACAACAACCAGTACAACAACAAGAACAACCACAGTGACATCAAAACGCACCCAAAAGGTTTGTATACAATTGCTCATTTACTACTATTTGCTAGCTGCTAACTGCTACTAAGTACTAAATACCATTTCTACTACTATTTTTGTAACTGTATTACATTTATAATGTTAATTTGAAGCTTTAAGTGTTTGAGTTTTGAAATGTTTGTTTCTTTATGACTAGTGGCTTTTGCTCGCATTTATACTTTTCGAATATATTTGTTGTTTTTGTAGGCAATTTGCTGAAACAAAAAACTTTTTTTATATAGTTAGATATATTTATAAATACTTGACAATACTTTTACTTATGATATTAAATACTTTTTATATAGATTTTAAAAGTGTTTTTTAAGTTTAAGCTGTTTTTGGAAAACTCAAAATTATTGCAAACTCACTCATTTAGCACACAACAAGCACTTGTGTTTGTCACCATGCCATCAAAATGTACGAACAAAAGCAACAGCACTCGAGTTATGCCAGCATGTAGCGCACGCAGTGTTTACACAACCAGTTATGAATACCAGGTTGCTAACTGATTTGTTGTAGCGTTAGCTAAAATTGTTAAATAACATTTGATGTTTGTAACGAATTGATTTTGAAGTAGTTAAAAGAAAGGCAAAGTCTTCGCTGGATAGTTTGTGCACCCAAAACTGTGTGAAGATAAATTATTTCACTGCGTGTGAAAAAAATATATTTTTCTTGTCTACAAAAGTATCTGTGAAACATGCCTTATGAATTAAATTTTTTACAATGGACACATCGAACTTTCACGTCTGTTGAGCACACGTACTCTTTTTTCACGTAGCATATTTAGCTTGGCGCCGAAATGTATGCTTAACTTTTAGTTTTTTTCTGTAAGTAGTAGCTATTAGGTCGAACCGACACAATTCAAAAAATATGCAAATAACTGACTTCTCTGACATGATTTGATGAGCGATTTTGCCAAAAATAATTTGGTTTTTCGTAAAAGAACTTTAGGCCACAGCTGATAGTCCTCAATGTGCTTAAAAGATTATATACATTTGCAATTCCGAAGAAGCGATTTTTTCGAGAACGCATTTTATTTATGAATAAATTTAAAAAAAATTAGATTTACAGAATTGAATGTACTTTAATTTTGCAAACTTTTGCAATCTCTTTCTCCCGTAGTCGACCGCCAGTAGCACTTCCGAAAAAAGATGTCTGGTGGCGATACAAATTTATTTTGTATTAATGTCCAACAGATGTAATAGACTTTCCAACGATTTTTTCAGTCTTGGAACCCTTTTCGTACGCACTTTTTGGATGGCCTTCAACTCCTTCAGCGTATCTCTCTTCGGTCGCCTGAAAATAGGTTCCACGGAGCGGTAGTTTCAGTTTGGGGAACAAGAAAAAAAGCCATATCTGGCGAATACGGTTGATCGATGGTATTCATTGCGTTTTTGGCTTTAAATACATCGTTTAAAATTCTTGCATTGTTCTTCCATAATTCCGGCCGTTATCGACGGATGTTCTCACGCAAGCGCCTAAATTCGACAAAATATAACTCTTCATTGACCGTCTGTCCCTCCGGAACAAATTCATGATGCACCAAACCACGAATATCGAAAAACACAATGAGAATCACCATGATTTTTGAGCGGCTTTGGCGTATTTTTTTTTTTTTTTTTTTTTTTTTGTTTTAGGCTCGTTTTTTCCTCCGTTTCGATGTTTGTTGAATTGTTTGTATTTCAAACTTATAAGCCCATGTTTCATCGGCAGTTATAATGCTCTCCACGAATGTGGAATCAGAATTCGAACGATCAATCATGTCCAAAGGGACCTGTTTTCGTTACTCTTTTCTAAAAAAAATTCACCAAGAATGTGTTTCATACCCAAAATATCCACCAAAACCATTGGAACGAACTCGCGAGAGATGTCGAGCTCTCTTGCCGTCTCTCAAACACTTGCCTGACGGTTTTCAAGCACCATTTCCCTCACTTTTTTAATATTTTCTTCAGTTGAAGAGGTCGAATGACATCCAGAACGAGGGATGCCTTCAACGATCTTTCGACCGTCTTTGAAGGCTTTGTACCACTCGTAGGCTTGTGTTTTTGATAAAACTGAATCACTGTAAGCCTTTTCCAAAATTCGCAACGATTTCGCACACGACATTTGGTTAGAAATACAAAAATAAATATAAAACTCGTAACGCTCTACAGAGGTGTACGGACTTAAGGAACTGCAGTAAATAAACTGGGTGCCAAAAGGACAGTTCTACCAACTTAGCAAAATACATTTTTGTAATATCATTTACCCGGAGAATTTAATTACAATTTTCGAGTGCTTTTTTGACACAATGTATATTGTTTTTCAGTTAATACAACATTCGGTGGTTCCTAAAAAATTCTTTGCGCCGAAATGTATGCTTATAATTTTTGCTCTTTTATAAGTAACCAAGTAACCAGTATTTATTAGAATCGGCGGCACAAATCTGAAAATATGATTAATGGTTATTTTATTAACTTTTATAAAAAATAGTGTTAGTAAAAACAATGTACGACAAATTTTTACGTTTTTCTTAGTTAGAAAAAGCAACAACTGCAGACGCTGAGTTCTTTTAGTAAATACCTTTTTAGATATTAAACATTATATAATTTGTTGATAGACGAATCAAATAGTTTTACGATGAAAGAAAAAGTAAAATGTTTTTAATAACTAAATAGTAGAGAACAAACTGAATTCTTTCTTAAAATTTTTAAAAATAAATTATTTATGACATAAGGACAACTTTTATAATAAAGTATTAATATTTTTATAAATACTAACCAATGCGTGAGTGTCAAAGTCAGTAAAAAAATATTAAACAATGATAATGATATAATATATAATAAAATGACAACTTTTTTTTACTCGTAAGTATGGACAGCAGGCTTTTCTGCCTACCATTATCAAGAACTTCCTGCCGAATTTACCAAAGAAAATAAACTAATTAATTTCTTATTTGCCGATTTTCATTTGTCAACAGAAAAAGCCATGGCCAAGGTGCACAATGACGACGGCGACGAGGACGACGATGACGACGCATCACCAACTGGTCATGACGAGCGAAGTTCCGAATCACCAAACGAACCACTGCCGATCTATCAACAACGCGACAATTACTTTAGTTGAATTTCCGAAGCACAAACAAAAAATAACAACAACAATAACATAAAGCACTAAAATAAAGTTAAAATACCTGAATGATAATAGAACAACTTTCGCAGCGTTAGCATCCGAAGAGAGCAGCGGAGTAGAGGAGAGCACTGCACGCATACACACACACATACAAATACTAATGAATACTATTTTATTAAATAAAAAAATATTGAAAACACAAAATAAAAATAGTCAATAAATGAAAGCACCAAAAAAACAATATGATGTACACTAAACTACAACAAAAGCAACAAACGCTAAATTAATTACAATTAAAGTCGAGAAAACAATAAGCTACAAACACTCAAATACAAAACCGTTGCATTTATCTTAAAAACAAATAACTAAAAATTATATGAAAAAATACAAAAACAAGTTTATGTGACAACAAAAAGTTGAAAATGTTAAAAGTTTACGAAGCGGCAGGTGTTGCGCCTAAAAAGTGACTAAGTCAATATTGGTAGGTAATTAAGCGCGTTATGTGAGCTAAGAATGTATACAAAAACAACAACAAAAATATTGTATGTGTATGAGATTAAATTCTTTAAAGTTGTTGTTGCCCGTTTGTTGTATGTTAAAAGCGACTAACTAAAGAATTAACAATTTTAAGCATAACTAAATGTAAAAGAGCCGCAAACCTTTGAAAACTATTTCAAATAAATTAATTTTTTTTTTGCTTAGCTGCAAAACGACTGAATTGTAAAGCAAATTTAAAAGACTTTAAGAACAATTAACTAAAAATATCAACTACCATAAATATTGCAGAGAGAGGGTTTGAAAATACAAAAACAAAACAAGCGCCACTAACTGACTAACTGCATATAAGCATATGCATGTAACTGTATACTACATACATACATACATACATATATGTATGCATACATAGGCATATAACTGTACACTACATACATACATACATTTATGTATACATAGGCATGTAACTGTAAATTTACGCACATTTTGAGGAGCAGCGCGTAGATAGAGCGGGGCTTGAGTAAAAGCGTTGTGGAATGCATATTTGAAGGAAAACACTAATAGTGCATAAATTTGTTGTATTTTCTGAAAAAAAATATTTTATTTTGTTCAATCAAAAAATGGAGTTAGCACAGGAATTACAAACGAATTAGGTCACATATCAAAATTAAAATGAAAAAAAAAAAAAAAAATATAACAAAATTAGCTGAATTTATGCTATATATGTATATGTATGTATATAAATATGGAAACATGACTGTAGTAGAAATTCGAAAGACACACACACATACAAATTGAATTCGTAATATGAAAAATGCAAGTAAAATTAAAAAAAAAATTGAGAAAAAAAATTTAAAAAAAATTAAATACATAAAAATTGTATGTAAATCACTATATACATGTATATAATGTATTTGTTGTACTGCATGCAAGTGTTATACTGTTATACCGGCAGCGTTGCAGTGTTGCGCCAACAATATTGTTGAAGTCCTTGTTGAAAAGCAGAAAAAAATTCACAAAAATTAAATTAAATTATTAAAAATAATATTAACTATACATATATACACATACCTTACAAAAATAGTTAAATATGATACAAAAATAACTGTAACAATTAATTAAATTTTAATTTACGAGCAACTGCTGAATATACTTGTAATTATATGAAACTGTGTGCAATTAAGAGCAAAAGCAAATGCATTTATAATTCAATATCCATTTTGTCAACCATTTGCGCCTGCAGGTAGGCAACAAAAAAATTAGCCTTAAATAATTTGAACATATTGTTATATATAGTTGCTGTTGTTGCTGCTAAATTTAAAATTCACAACTACAACAACAAACTAACGCATTTCTCATAGCGCAGGGTCAAACGAAGCTGAAGCGAAAAACAATAATTTTGAAGTCCTAACATTTTGTGGTTTTCCTCTCCACAAAAAAGACGAAAAGGCAATGAATATTATACAGAGTGTCAAAAGAAGATTTCTAACTATTTTGATGATATAAGCACTCACAAAACATCTTTTCCTCGTTCAAGCTTATTACGTAAAACATTATAATAAAAAATAGACACTAGCTCAGACGCAAACCGTTCTAGTTATGCAACTTTTTCAGTGTTGCAGAGTTTTTTTGAAACTCAGTTAAAATTAAAATATTTTGAATGCTGTTTTCATTACAGATTTCTACAAATGCAATTTCTTCGTTAGAAAGTCTCGAAATACAGTTAATTCTGAGCAATTTTCTTTGTACCTAAACTGTATTGTTTTTGAAAAGTACTATATGTACTACTCTTACTGCGTACATACAAAACAGGCCTTGAGTTAAACAAAAATTTATGATTTTTAAAAAATTTTTAAGTCAGAGAATTGTAAATAAAAAATATATTTATTTCAGTCACTTAACTACAATTAGCAGCAAGCGCATAAATACAAGGAAAATCGACAATTTTGGGTCAATTAGCGTAAAGATAAAAAAATACGAAAGATATAGGAACTCACAAAAGAAAACAAGTGGCATGTCAAGCAGAATATAGAACATTTGAGAATTAAATAATGGCAATGCAATTATGAAAAAATGTTATGAAAAAAAAAACAAAAAATCAGCGAATAGCTAAAACGAAAATATCGAAAGGCGTAAATGCACCAAGACAGGCGAAGAGAAAAAATTATTTTTAAATAAATAAAATTAATAAATAATGGTTATTCTGAATATGATAATTTAGATTATTTTGGGGTATTTTCGGGTAAAAGAAGCTTTGAAACTTGGAAAAAAATTGTAATAAATTAAGTTTTATTTTCTTAAAAAGAATAATTTAAAGCAAAAAAATAACATTTTCGAGAACTATAATTAACATCAAATTAAAACAAGTGTTAAAAAAATTAAAAAAAAAGTAAATAAAGAACATAAATAAATAATGGATATTATGAATAGTTTAAATTATTTTGAGTATTTTTTTTTTTTGAAATAAGCTTTGAAATTTTGAGCAAAAACAGAATTTTCTTTTGCACAAAAAATAATAATTTAGAAATATTTTTTGAAATTATAATTGTCATCAAATTAAAAGAATTCTTAAAAAAATATTTCCGAACAAAGAAAGTTAATAAATAGATATTATGAATAATTTAAATTATTTTGGGTATTTTTTCTTTTAAAAAGCTTCAACATTTTGAAAAATAAATAAAATTTTAGAGCAAAAAACTAATATTTTTTAAATTGTAATTAGCAACAAATTTAAAATTTAAGTGTATATATAATTTTAATAAAAACATATGTTCACATTTTTTCTTATTTATTTTTTATATTTATGTTTGACTTATTTCAGCCCGATTTCTTGATAAACATTTATGCATATTTTTTAAGTTTTAAATATTTTACAATTTCACAAATTTACTTTCTATTTTAATGTTAAATATAATTATTGGTTTTGCTGTACCAAATCTTTTTGAAGAGCCGGACAAATTCGAATATCTGGCGGGTCTGCTTTGCTCTTTCGGCTTTGATAGTTATCAGTGCTAAAAGCTTATGAAAAGTCTTATTAGCTTCACTTACTCGAAGCACTTTAAAGCTGTGAAAGTCGAAATCACTGCTTGTCACTATTTTGTCATTTATTTTGCCAAATTTGACAGCGTTCGTCAGGAGCGACAACTTGACTTGAGTCAGTATTTGTAGTGCATCTTGTCTATGCCTAAAAATGCTCTGCTAAAACGACCCTCATGCACATATGTCGCACACATATAAAGCTGTAACATACATATATACAAACATTAGATATTAATTATTATTTTTTCTATAGTATTTAATAAACTTATAAATATGTATATGGCATATAGCAGAAATTTTGTTCGGAACAACGATTTTGAATATTAACTTGTTAACGATTTTATCATATATATTATATAAAAAACTAATTATATAAGTATTATATAAGTAAATTAGTTTTTTTGTAATAAAAAGAGTTAAAGAATTTTAAAAAAATATTTTCAAATAAACTTTTTAAGGTGTTTTCATATTATTTATGCATATATGAATATTTGTATGTGTAAATACAAACCTACACATTAATATGCATTTAGATAAATTACAATACATTATACAATATGTTCACATGTACAAATGTCAATTGCTAATTGCCAATTATTTTATTATAATTTTTCCTTCTAATTAAATTAATTTAATTATAATTACGTAATTTTATTATTATTTGTTTTAAATATTCCATTTTCTTTTTTGTAGAGTTCAAAATACATATAGACATGTATGAAATAGTTTTAAAAGTCAACAATAAGTGAAATTTAAAAAAAAATAAAAAAACAATTTAAAAAAAAATTAAATTAAAAAAAATATTTTTATTATGTATACATATTACTTTTATATTTTTTCTTTTAATACTTTTTTTTACTTTTCTTAAATATATTTTTTTATATTTTATTTTATTAAATTTTTTTCTATTCATTTTTAACTCATTAATGTTTTCAATTTCTCGAAGTTTAACAGTTTTAAGTCCATAGTTAATATAATACATACATGCATATATAACTTTCTCCAAATTAGCAAATTTTAAATGGAAGAACAATTTAACGGTGCTGTATAGAAATTATAACATAAATTAGGTAACAAATTATATAAATTATCTGCTTTTTGTTTAAAAATATTTAAATGTTATGAAGTCAAATAATAATTTTAATAAAATATTATAGCTCCCCATCACAACTCTTAACTAAAATTGATATTCAAAAAAATAATGGCGAATAAAAATTAAAGCAAAAAATATCAAAACGAAAAATGAAAAAAAAATAAAAAACAAAAAAATTAATTATAAATAAATTAATAATCAATATTCAAAGTTAATTTGAAGCAAAAATTTAATTTTTATTGCAAATTTTTTTGTATTACAAATAATTATAATTTAAATTAAAAAATAAAAATATTTAAAGTTGTAATTGTTAAATAATTAAAAAGGTTCAGTAAAATCTAATTAAAATAAAAAAAAGGAAATTAAAAAAAATTTAAATTCTTTTATTACATGTATGAATATTAAAATTAGTTCTAACAAGTCTTCAGTTATTTTATTGCTGTTTTTTATTTGTATTAAAAATAATTAAAATTTATATTTAAATTAATAAATAAAAATATTACAAATTGTAAATTTTTTCTAATAAATTATTAATAAGTTCAGTAATGTTCAATTACAATAAAATTTTAATTTAATTTTAAATTGTCTCTAATTAAAAATTAGCGCTAAAATGAAAAAATAATTAAATTGAAAAATTACAAATTTAATATATTTATATAGTATATTAAAATTATTTCTGACAGGTTTTAGATTATTTCAAGCGCATAATGGAAACTTCGGTTTTAAAGTAAAATTACATTATTTTTAAAACTCAATTAATTATACAATTAATGCGTCTTAGTTTAATTAATCATAAACTATTTTTAAATTTTACATTTAAGTCAATAAAATTAAAATTTTGGTTTAATTGTTTTCAGAGTTTAGTTCATACTAATAATTAGTCACAGACAGTCGTTATTATTTACAGACATAATCAAGCACACACATTCATATAACTCACATGAAGCGTTTATATATTTTGTGTATATATATTTTTAAAGAATATAATACATTTAAGAAATCAGAGAAAAATCGTTGAACATATAATTGTGGAAAGTTAAACTTGCAGAGTTTGCAATGCTAACCAATCACTAAGCAGTCAATGAAAGCGTGTTAATCAAAACGTTGAGATATAAGCAGAGAGCAAATACAGGAAAATCAGATGAGCGCATGCTGTATCATATAATGTCATAACTGTAATATCAAATAATCACTAAATATCATAAGTGTTATGCATACACACGTACATACACACATACATACATATAATGCCCGCACACGCATGCAAAAACTTAGAATTATACATAGTATATATAACATATATAA
The DNA here is from genome assembly GCF_024586455.1 of Bactrocera neohumeralis. Taxonomy (NCBI): domain Eukaryota; kingdom Metazoa; phylum Arthropoda; class Insecta; order Diptera; family Tephritidae; genus Bactrocera; species Bactrocera neohumeralis. The sequence goes on from NC_065919.1 coordinate 51,243,311, forward strand.
TATATATATATTATGTATATATGAATAAATAAACAAACTATACATATATAAATAATTTACATACATACGACATACCTATGCATAAATAATTACATGCAATTGCAAAAACAAATACAAATACATATGTAAAATCATATATTAGCCACTTAAAAGAGCGCAGCAAAGCAACAAACGATAAATATCATACAAATAAATACATACATACATACACGTATATAAATATGAATATGAATCATCAAAATGATTATTGTAAATTGAAATTAAAAATGTTATCAATAAAAACGATAGTTGGAATTTAAATGAAGCAAGCATTTTGTGTTTTTTTTTCTAATAAAGAAATGTGGTAAGGCGATGAGATAGGTACTAAAAGGTGATCTAATTCGAGGTTCCCAACTTTTTCAAAGAAATGATACAGAAACTTCAAATTTAATAGGGAATGTTTATTATCATTCGAAAGAACGTTCTTTGACATTGATTTTTTAAAAACTATCTCTTTCAAATGTTGGCCGTGGCTATATCTCAGGTGGTCCATCCGTTAAGTCCAATTTTCGATGATCTTGACGGCTAATCAATAGTGAGATTATCTCCTCACCGAATGGGCATCCTGAGAAACGCCGTACAGTGCGAAGGATTCTCAAAGATGCTGAGCGTCTTCGCCTCTGGAGCAAAGTAACGAAGAAGACCCTAATGAGTACATCCGCCAATGCGGCTAACAATTTGAACCGTACCCATCCAATATATAGAAGATTTTGTGGAAGTATCCTGGTTTGCGAGCTTGCAAAACCCAACTCGTACAAGAATTGATGGCGAACGAGCATCAAAGTCACCGCACGTACGATGAATGGGCCCAAAAGGGGATGGCCACCGATTCCGATTTTCATAGGAATATTTTGTTTAGCGATGTAGCTCACTTTTGGTTGAGGTTATAAACGAAACTGTCGAATTTACAGTGATGATAATCCACCAGCTCTTGCTGAAACGACGTTGCATCCTCAAAAAGTCACTGTTTGGTGTACTCTGTAGGCAGGGGAAATTATTGGTCCATAATTTTTAAAAATGAAGCCATCCATAATGTTACAGTCAATGAGCTGTAAGCCTTTTTCGTGCCTGAGTAGGAAGATTTTCTGCAAAATCCATGAGACAAGATATTTTTTCAAACAGTTTGAAGCAAGGTCTTAATTTTTCTATCTGGAAATAAGCAAAAAAAAGAAAAATGTAAAGAAACGACTAAAGGAGAAATCCTCAAATGCGGAATAGGGAGGCTTGAGAAAAGGAAAAGTCAAGTAACTAAAATATTTTATTTGGAATTTAGATTCTTGAAATTCGATTTTGCCTACTCATGTATTCTCCCATTCCTCGGTGAGATAATTATATTGTATAATATGTGTGCATTAAACTTCTTTTCTTTGTGCCAAATCCCCATCGCCAGTATCGCATGGTTGTATAAATTCCAACAATCAATGGCAAATCAACAACTGACCAGATATTCACCATGCGTCAAATCCTGGAAAAGACCCGTGAAAAGAAGATCCACCCCTTCGCACATTTCAAAGCTGCTTTTGACAGCACGAAAAGGAACTACCTTAATGCCGCTGTGTCTAAATTTGGTGTCTCCGCAAATCTAATACGGCTGTGTAAACTGACGTTGAGCAATACCAAAAGCTCCGTCAGGTACGGGAAGTACCTCTCAAGTCGTTCGATAAAAAACGAGATTTCAAACAAGGCGACCGCCTTTCGTGCGACTTCTACAATCTACTTTTGGAGAAAATAATTCGAGCTACAGAGCATATCGACCAGGTAAAATCTTCCAAAGCTGCTGGCATATGCCAATGTTATTGATATCATTAGCCATAACAACCGCGACGTTAGTTCTGCTTTCTCCAGATTGGACAAGAAAGCGAAGCAAATGGCTCTGGTAGTGAATGAGGGCAAGACGAAATATCTTTTGCCATCAAACAAACAGTTGTCGCATTGGCAACTAGGCTCCCTCGTCACTGTTGATAGTCATAACTTCGAAGTCGTAGATAATTTCGTCTATCTTGGAACCAGTATTAACACCAACAAAAATGTCAGCCTCGAAGTCCAACGCAGAATAACGCTTACCAACAGTTGCTACTTCGGATTGAGTGGGCAATCGAGAAATAAAATCTTCTCTCGACGAACAAATACCAAATTCTATAAGTCATTCATTATTACCGTCTTGCTATATGGTGTAGAGGTATGGTTGGACGATGACAACATCTGGTGAGGCGGCGCTACGAATTTTCGAGAGAAAGGTTTTGAGAAGGATTCATGATGCTTTGCGCTGTACGAGATCTACGTCGACATTGACATAGGTCAGTGAATTAAAAAACAGCGGCTACAATGGGTAGGTTTTGTTGTCCGAACGAATGAAAACACTCCACCTCTGAGAGTATTCGACATAGTACCGGGGTAAACAAAGGAAGAGGAAGACCTCCACTCCGTTGGAAAGACAAAGTGGAAAAGGACCTGACTACACTTGGAATCTAAGGACGTTCTTGTAAACTTGGCAATAACCGCGTAAGCGGTGTCTACTCCAATAAAAAAGAAGAGAAAGCTGAACGATAGTCCTATTAGGAATTTATTTAATGGCGCATAAACATTTGTACATGTCACTAAGAACGACACCAAGCTTTTGTAATACTTCGAAAGCAGGCGGAAGCACACACAAAGCAAGTGATAAGCTTACAGCGAAGATTCATCGTAAACGTCAGCCCAAGTACTTTCCAAGTAATTGCTTTTATTATGCAAATCCTATCAAAGTGCATTCGCATGCAGACATCATTCACACGCACACATGTGAACATACTTAATGATGACATTTACATGCAGCTACATATGCATGAGTATATGTGTGTATGGGTGTGAGCATTCAATTCAAGATCAATGTTACTCATAGCCAATGCGATGAAAGCTCAAGTGGCTTGTAACAACTGACAGCGAAGCGAAGCTGGCTTGACGAGCATGCATACATATGTGCGTGCGATCACCAACAATAAAAACAACAAAGGCAGAAACTGAAAAGACATAACAATCGTCTGACTGCCAAGAAGCGAATGCGTTTGTCATATAAAACAGTTGTGTGTGATTCATGGCACTCAAATTGGCAGCCAGAGACAAAGAGCCACCAGGCAAGGCCGTAAATGACAAGTGAGCTGAGGAGATTCCCCTCATATAATGCATATACACATACATGTTGTTAAAAAACATACATACATACATATATATGTATGGATATATACATTCTTATATACATACACCCATACACACATAAGCATAAAGGCGCTGCATTTTGTTGAAGCGCCCACGAAAAGGAGAAATTGCTGAAAATGCAATGCTATAAATTATAGGAAAAAGACACAAGTAAATATATTGCATACATATATTTGTGTATGTGTATGTATATGACTAATAACTATCGCAAAAGTGCAAAAAAAAAACTGTTGTTTGCGAAAATTCGATTGTCACTTGTTATATGACAGACGTCACCTGCTGAGGCGTTGCGGTTTCGCGCAGCGCACAAAGGAAGTCTTTTGCAGCAAGACACCTAATTGTTATTGTTGTTGTTATTTCTAATTTCTAAAGCGAAATTAGGTGAGTTTCAGCTTTCTTCTAAACCGCCGACCGTGCAATCAGCGCGCGCGCAAACGCTTAATTGGATTATTTACATAATCTCACCTAATATGGACGCGTGTGGTGCTTGCCTTTTTCGCTGATTTTTAGTTGTTGTTGTTGCGCTTTCAAAATGTGCCGCAGCCGATAGTTAATTCGCTTGCGATGGCAGGCGCTAACCAATTATACAAAAGTGTCAGAAATTGACATTTTATGAGCGCGGAAAGTAGGTGAACTGATTACATTTATAACGGCGCTGTTAGAATTAAACCGTTTTTTGCTTCCTTTTTCGTATGGAGGTCGAAGTTTTGGTAAACAAATGCAAAATTACAAAAAAACACAAAAGCTGTTTATTTACGATGCAAATATTAAGAAAAAAAATAACAAAAAATATGAAAATTTATATTTTTTAATTTCACTTTTTTCTGTCAGTCATTTTGTTAACGATTTGTATAATGAGGGAATTAGTAAGCAAATATTGGAAAGTGAAAATATAAATTAAATTTTTAAGGTGAATGTTTGTAATTTTGACATGAGGTTAACCAAAAAGCGGCTGGTAAGTGAAGCTTAAGGCGAAAAAGATATATTTTTCAACCAGAGAGTAATGATTTGGGATATAGACATGTAAGGACAACAGGGGTAACACTGCTTCCATCTAGGAATATCTGTCATTATTGATCTTTCTTAAATGTTTAGGCATGGCGGCCACATACCATTTCATTTGAAGTAGTTGTTGGGAAAGGCCTTCCGTGATATTGTTTTTGTCTCGGACAAGTGGTTTTGATTGGTAAAAATTATTTTAAAGGGGGTCGAGAACGCGTTGACGACGAACCACGTCCAGAACGGCCATCAATATCAACTGATGATCAACACGTTAATAAAACAAAGAAATTGGTGCTTAGAATCAGCGATTAATCAGAGACCTTACTGCCATTGTTAGAATATCGGAAGGATTAGTGAAACCCGTTTTGAAAGATCGTTTGGCCGAAGAAAAGTGAAAACACGATTAGTTTCAAAATCACTAAACTTTTTAGAAAAACGCCATCGCGTTAACGTATGTGAAGCAATGCTTACCGACTACCACGATGTCATGAAACGTAATATTACTGGCGATGAGTATTGGATCTACAAACAGACGATCAATCGGCTGAATATCGCGGCAAAAGTGAGCCGAAAGAACCACGTGAAAGCAGATCGAAAATCAAAAATGCACCGCCACATACTGCATTGATTCTTTGTGAGTTTTCGCCAAATTTCCAACCAATATCGTTCCGCAACTGCCCAGTTTGTCCGATTCAGCTCGGTGTGACTTCTGGCTACTTAGCAAACTTAGAAAAAACGTTGGCACAAGTGTTTTGTGTCCAAGGGATTACTTTGAGAGGGACGACGGCGATTTCGAAGAATAAATTAAGAATTTCAAATATATGGCTGAACCTACGTTACCCCTTCACATCTGCATTTCTTATTCCAAAAAGGAGAAAAAATCGGCTAATTTATTTATTTTATCGGCCTATGTGAATTAATTTTTCGAAGGATTAGCGCTGTTCTGGGCCATAGGTGAGGTTAATTAAGTATGCTGAAATTCGAAAGGGGAACGCCTGTTTGTTCCCATCCAAATGGGATTTGGATAAGAGTGCTATTCAGCTAGATCACTGTCAGCAAGCTCAAGGCCTGCCAAATCTAACTTCGCGGCAAATCTAATGTCAAATTCGTTCGAAATAATAACGAATTACCGTTTATTGGTTAAACATTATATTTATATAAAATACATTGTTAAGTTACATCTGACATCTTTAATGGAAATTTTATTCAAAATTTTTCGCATATTCCACAAGATGCGTTCTCCATGTATGTTGAAGTAGTGGAATTAAGTCTTTTGTTGACATTAAAGGTAACAATATGGGTTTCTTATCAGTTCGAGTTCATAATCTGCTTCTATGTTTCGGATTATTGTCCTCTTGCAGTATCCAATCATGGTTATTTTTTCCGTTAAGCATTTCAGCTGCCTTCAGTAAACCTTTTTCAAACAATTTTATAATTCTACCGTGTTCATAATTTCTGTGAAGAAACTCAAAACGCCAAATCCATGTGCAGAGAAGCAATCGTTTTAGTTGCTTAATATACTCTTGTAGAACTCAGGAAGGTGATCTAGCAACCGATGCCCAGAGCATACTAAAATAATGGAGGGAACAATTCTCCAGCCTGTTGAATGGCAGTGAATGCATAACGCCGGGAGAAGGCGAACCCTATTCCCCAATCGATGACGATGGAGCAGGCGTTCCATTGCCCGACCATAAAGAAGTTCGAATAGCAATCGCCCGTCTGAAGAACAACAAAGACGTATTGTTATTTAAGTGTACTTTACCCAATCCACAAAAAGGGAGACCCCACACTCTGCCCCAACTACTGTGGGATACGCCTCCTCAACATCGCGTATAAGGAAGACCCGTAAAAAGAGAATCGACACACATGACCTTTTCGTCGATTTCAAAGCTGCTTTCGACAGCACAAAAAGGAGCTGCCTTTGTGCCGCGATGTCTGTATTTGGTATCCCCGCAAAACTAATATGGCTGTGTAAGCTGACGTTGAGCAACACGAAAAGCTCCGTCAGGATCGGGAAGGACCTCTCCGAGTTGTTCGATACCAAACGAGGTTTCAGACAAGGCGACTCCCTTTCGTGCGACTTCTTCAATCTGCTGCTGGAGAAAATAATTCGAGCTGCAGAGCTAAACCGTGAAGATACAATCTTCTATAAGAGTGAACAGCTGCGGGTGTATGCTGATGATATTGATATCATTGGCTTTAACAACCACACCGTTAGTTCCGCTTTCTCCAGAATGGATAAGGTAGCGAAACAAATGGCTCTGGCAGTGAACGAGGGCAAGACGAAATATCTCCTGTCAAACAAACAGTCGTCGCATTCGCGACTTGGCACTCAACTGTTGACAGTCATAACTTCGAAATTGTAGATAATCTTCTTGGAACCAGCATCAACACCAACAACAACGTCAGCCTCGAAATCTGATGCAGGATATCTCTTGCCAACAGGTGCTACTTCGGACTAAGTGGGCAATTGAGAAGTAAACTTCTCTCTCGACGAACAAAAACAAAACTCATTATTCCCGTCCTGCTATATGGTGCAGAGGCATGGATGATGATAACATCTGATGAGTCGACGTTGCGAGTTTTCGAGAGAAAAGTTCTGCGAAAGTTTTATGGTCCTTTGCGCGTTGACCACGGCGAATATCGCATTCGTTGGAACGATGAGCTGTATGAGATATACGACGACATTGACATAGTTGAGCCAATAAAAGGCCGGGAGAAGCAGAGGAAGAGGAAGACCTCAACTCCGTTAGAAGGACCAGGTGGAGAAGGACCTAGCTTCGCTGGGAATCTCCAATTGGCGCCACCTTGCGAAAAGAAGAAACGACTGGCGCGTTGTTGTTAACTCGGCTATAACCGCGTAAACGGTTTCTACGCCAATAAAGAAGAAGGAGAAGTTATATTCTATAAGAAAACTGATATTCGTTGAACAATTCAGAGAATAGCTAGGAATATGACAAATGACTCAGAAGAATTCTTTATTATTATATAACTCATATAATGAGTTCAAAATTTCATTAATTTACGATCTGAATTCAAACCTCATTCCACTTAGTATGGAAAATAAATGAAATATAGTGCATCAAAGACAATCACATACTTTTTTTCATTACTGTTTTTAAAAAGGAACTAAACCTTTTGTTCAAAAACTAAATTTACATAATTTTTTTTTATTTTATTATGTACAAAGTATCTGATCATCAAGAGAAATGCTGAGTTTTAAAGATAATGCTAGTCATTGCCCGAATTCGAAAGAGAATTAATTTCAACTTAAGATTAACTCATCCACACGTTGTGACGTCATTATGTCGGCAACGAAAACGGCAAACAATGAATTATAAAAGTCAACAAAGCAATGGAAACCACTTATGGACTATTAACATATGATTCGATTGCTGTTGAAATATAACAAACGCACACAAATAGATACGTATATGCATACACGCATATAAACATATAAATTTAGTAAGCATTTTATGGTTTGTTGTTTATAGGAAATAGTTGTTGGATTGTATTTGGGCTACTAAACATTTGTTAACCTTTCCTGTATGAAATAAATTAATAAGCAGCCGAAGAGTCTCTCATATGGAAGGCAGAAGCCAAGCGAAACAAACCAAACAAAACAAAAAGAAAAACAATAATAAGAAACACAAAACCAAAAAATAAAAAATAAACACAGAAACAAAAACAGAAAAACAATAAAAAAGAAACACAAAAACAAAAAAAAAACAATTAACAAAAAAAACATAAAAAACAAACAAAGCAAGCGTATTGATTATTGCGCTAAATGCGGGGAAATACATACACTTATGACAAACAGGTAATCAGCAGCAGACGAAAATTCAAAAGTCAAACCCGAAACTCGAATTTCTATACAGAAGCACGGAGGGTCACTGTCAATTTCCAGTTTGCGCACTAAATTTAAAATAAATACACGTGTGAATCTCACTACACACACACACGCACGCACTTAATATCACATTACTGGACAACATCTCAAGCGGACAATTGCTCACCAAAGTTTAATGCTTCTGATTTAGGCAAAAAAAATGTTGACGCTGACAACCCGGAGATGCATTGCTCTCGCGACGCGTCTCGTCTCATTTAGTTGATGTTCAGTGGCGCTTAAGTGAAGACGTGCGAAAAGATAGCTGACTTAAATCAACACGCTTCCAACAGCAGACTATTTTCAGTGAAATTAAGTGTAAATATCAACAGAGCGCACGATGAGCTGGCGCTTACGCTGCGTGAGTGGTGTTTTGAAACAAAAGACTTAAGCGACGAACTTCATTTACAATTTTATTTCATTTTAAGCTCGTGTTGACCGCTCTAGCTGTGTGGCAAGCGCATGCAAAGCCATTGATAGAAGATGCGTAAGTTGTTGTTGTTGTTATTGAAATATTATCATGTTTTTAACACGTCCTTTTGGTGTACTTTGTAGCACCTTTTCAGATGTTGACCTTGTCGCCGAAGACTCGCATGCTGATGCCGTCTATGTAGCAGCGCCGGCCCGCAGCAAACGCACACCACAACATTTTGGTGGTAATTGTGGCTTTAACGGTTGTGGTGGTCGAAACATTTTCGGCTCAAATAACAGTCCCGCATATAACAGTTACGCTTATGCGCCTTATAATAATGCGTTGCAGCCACCGGCAACGGTGGTGAATCATGTACATCAACGTGACGGTCCGCCACCACCGATTGTTCAGTCACAACAACAATATCGCCCCATCGCTGTTGTAGTATCTCATCAACATCAAGCATCCACCGGCACTGTTGTGCATCATGAACATCAACGTAACGGTCCACCGCCTCCATCAACCCCCATATCAGGTGCTTATACTGAGCAGTCATATAATTCGTACTTAACACAAAACACTCATCAACACCACCACCACCGCCAACATCATCATCATCATCATCATCCACCCCTTCATGATTACGAATATGCTTCAATGCCACCACAGCCACCGGTGTCATCGGCTTCGCTAGCACCGCTAGATTATTATGATTATAATTCGAATGAATATTCGTCAGGTTTTCATAACCATCCACCACCAGGGTTCCACGGAGGCAATCCGTTTGGTCCACCTTATGGAGGTATATTTTTTTTCTTTGAAATAACATATTCAAGATTTTATGCTGTAAATATTATTTACTAAATGTATTTTATTTTTTACCGCCAGCGCCACCTGGCTTTAATAGACACCCTCCACATTATGGTAATTTTATACACGCGACTGTTGCATAGTGTAGAACAGTTTTATTTAAACATACATTCATACTCGTTTGCATTTATAGGACCACCAGGTCACGGACCACCAGGTCATGGACCACCTGGTCATGGACCACCTGGTCATGGACCACCTGGTCATGGACCACCTGGTCATGGACCACCTGGTCATGGACCTCCAGGCCATTATGGACCTCCACCTCCAGACCGTTTTGGCCCTCCAGGTCATTATGGTCCTCCAGGTGATTTTGGCCCACCCGACGGTGAACCACCCAATTATGAAGGTGAGCAATTTTTTTTCTATGAAATAATATAATTACTGACATAAATTTTAAATATTCGCCGAACCACCAGATTTTGGCAATAGTTCCCCATCTCCAGTTCCGTCTGCTGAACCATGGCCTTCACAAGAAACTTCACCAGCACTTCCTCAACCAGCGGAAACACCACCGCCTCCAGCACCTACTCCGCCGGTGATCGCGCCAGTTCCAAGCACTACACCGGCGCCGGTTTTGGTGACAGTGGCCCCAACCACTTCGACTACAACAACCACAACGACTGCCGAACCATTTTACGACATTGATGTTAGATTTGGCAACTAAGTAAAGTTGTTTTGATTGTTGTAAAGCGCGGAAAACTACATTAAAAATTATCCAATAATTGTGGAAACCAATTTTGTACAAAAACTAAAGACTTTGTTTGTGTGAAATGAGTGCGCCATGTTCCATCTATTGTCACATATCGACACGAAAATTTGGTTTTATTACGGCAAAAGAGCTGCCAACACTCCTCAGCATCAGAAATTCGTTGTTGTTTTTGTCAGATTATCAGCTAGCCTGGCATTTACTTTCCGCAGAGCATTCACATAACCAAATATTCATTCACAATATATCCAATGCGTTCCTTTGATTTCTTTAGAGTCACATCTCTCTCTCTAGCAACACCACTTTAGGGGCGTTCGAAATTATTTTGTGAACTTGTTTGATGTTTTCGTCGACCACAGCCTCCTTAGTACACTGCCTTCATTGTCCTCGCTGCTCATTTCGCCTTGTTCAAATCACTTTTAAACGCTTGATTTCCCTGGTGCAGGGTCCAAATAATATTGGTTAATCCAAACCTTAGCTTCAAAAGTATTTTTTCCTACAAAATTCAATGCTTTATCTACACACGAAGTTCTTTTTGATCCATTTTTTTTAAACTAACACAAGTTTCTTCACCCAAAATGCTGCGTCCCATTAACTAATAGTTCGATAGCTGTCAAATTTGTACACATATCTTTGAAAGGTAGGGGCGGACTAAAACTCATGTGAATTCAGTATTATTAGTATCATCTATGTATCAGCACATAAACTTTTCAAACCACTTGTTAGCACCTTAATGAGATAATTAGATGATTTTTGGTCTACAATATCACATTTTTCATACAATCGAAAACTTTAGGGGATTGTACTGCGAAACATACTACATGTATAAAGAAAACAAAGAAAAATTTAAAGCCATCAGAAGATTTTCTTCGAGTTAAAACTGCAGCTAATTTGAAAAATTTAGTTTGGAATAAAAAACTTTGAAAGATTATCTGACTGAGCTGATTGAATTGAGCGAGAGAGAATTTAGTAGCACGTAACTCAAAAAATATTTGAAATATTTGATTAAAATTTCAGTACCTGTATGTTATTTTTCAAGGACAACATATACAAAAACAAAAATATATATATTTTTTTTTGAAATTGCACACTAGGTATGCCCTTAACTTCGGCAATTAAGCTCTCGACAATAACTCATAATTTATTACCAAACTGTTAGCTTTGAAAAATATAGGATAAATCTCAAATAAAATAATAGTTTTTAAAAGACCTTACAACCAAAACTTTTCACATAACTTTTTTTTTACATCTTTTTTAAATCGGGCTGCAATCTCGAAAATTAGAAACATTTTCGACGTGACATCTAACATGGAACGATATATTAGATTGCTGTTTTTCAAAAAAAAAATGCTTACGGATGTACGTGACTTCTGTAGCATGAGAGAACTTTCCTACTTATGATCAAAAATAAGATATCACAAAAGAACTATAGGGTCAATATTTAGTCGTCTGTGTGTTTTAACTTCGATCTATATAAAAATCCATTACAAAGGAGATTATAGCTCTAGTAATTCATATATACTATACTGCTATTCTTCATGCAGTTAATCACGCAAAAAAGACGAATGGAAAGTTCCTCATCTGTACCGACAGCAAATCGTGTATGTCTGCAATAACGTCTCCTTCCAATCGCAATCCCATAATAGAAGTTATCAGAGACGCGGTCATTGGTGCCCCTCAAAAAATCCAAGTAATGTGGATCCCTGGCCATGCTGGTATTACAGGCAACCACTTTGCAGACCTCGCTGCGAAAAATGTAGCCAGAACTCCTGCCTTAACATACTACGTCTCAACCAAGCAAGACATTTCTAACCTTATTAAGCACAAAAGGCATCAAAAAAACGCAGGCGAATGGAAAACATTTAAACATCACTACGCGGTCATAAACCCAGCCAGAAATCGAATAATCTACTCGTCAACAGTTCCAACTAGCGCAATGAAGACATATACTCGATTAAGGATTGGACACACTATCATAACACACGCCCACCTACTATCGTGTAAAAGCCCATCCATTTGCCCCCTTTGCGATGACACTCGCTTCTATCAAACACTTACTCACACTCTGTCCGATGCTTCACTCAACAGCCCACAACTCTGGCAACATTGATCTCATAAAACTACTAAGTGAACCTTCAGAAAAAAACGTTATGATTGTATATAGATTCTTAAAAACCAACGATTTGTTAAAACATATTTAAGCAACTTACATCTTTACTAACCCTTAGCAAATAGAATTTTTCACCTAGTTATAATTACAAGGCGGCTGAAGGCCTCGTAGCCAGTGCTGCGTTTATGTATTTATATAATAAAACTCTTTTTGTTATATGAATTATTATAAATAAATATGTATGTATGTGAACCAGCACTATAAAAGCTATATGAACTAGGTATAGATGACTGACATCTGATATCATATGAAGCCTTAAATACAAAAAGTAATGTAATAAAATATTTAAGTTTTAGAGATACAACAAAAAAAGATTTCTGAAATTACCTTATCTTTCGATAACTAAAAAAAAAGTAATTTGTTTCTTTTTCTCTATTACAATTTTTTTTTAATTTTTTTATGATCTTTGAAGTTAACAAGTATTTCTAATTCGTCCTGAAGCATAAATAAGTTGGTTTTCAAATTAAAAAAGCAGTTTCTAAATTAATTTCTGCTGTTCTATTCAAGTTGGACAAAGTTAAGTGCTTCGAAACATATATCAGTAGAACTCAGTTGATTGCTAAAACTTGTCTTCTTATCAGTTTCTTATAGTGTACATGCAGAAAAATGAAATGACATTTTTACAGAAAACTTATGTGATAATAAAACAAGAATAATACTTACATATTTATGTATGCATTGAATATAGAATTAATTACACCCTGAACAGGATGTATTAAGTTTGCCACGGAGTTTGTAACACTCAAAACGAAACGTCAGATACTCAATAAAATATACATATAAATCATCAGCATGATGACTAGGGTCAATTTTACCATGTCCGTCTGTCTGTGCAAATTGTGACAAACAAGTACCCGGAAAATGTAAATGAAACGCAATATATAAAATTATTCATCAATATTTATTTTGTCATCTTCGAAACCCTTTTCATAAGCACTTTTTGGGATAATCTTCAGCACCTTTAGCGAATTTTATTTTATCTCTTCGATCGACTGACTGATTCGATGGATTTCACGAAGCGGCAATTTTAGTTTGCGGAACCAGAAAAACTCACACTCAACTGAAATCTGCTGAATACGGTGGTTGATCGATGGTATTTATTATATTTTCAGCTCTAAATTCGGTCCCAATCGTGGCTTGATGCGATGGTGGATTATCATCGTGTAAAATCCATGAATTGATCTTCCAGAATTCCTGCCGTTTTCGATCACTACGGTCAAATAGAGCTCCTTATTGACCGTCTGTCTCTCCGAAACGAATTTGTGATGCACAAAACCACGAATATCGAAAAATATAATGAAAAATATAACCTTGATTTTTGAGCGACTTTGGCGTAGTTTTTATTTCGGCTCGTTTTTCTCCTCCATTCCGATGATCGTTGCCTTGTTTACATGTCAAACTCTTAAATCCATGTCTCATCGGCATTTATAATGCTCTCCGTGAATATAGGATCGGAATTTGCACTATCAAGCATGTCCAAAGAGACCTGTTTACGGTACTCTTTTGGAAAAAAAATTCAGCTTTATTCGGAAGAGTTGTGAAGAACGCTTTTCATACTCTAAATATCCCCCAAAACCATCCGAACGGGCTCGCGAGAGATGTCGAGCTCTCTTTTGCCAACTCTCCAACACGAAACAACAACTCGAAATGAGACCTTTTATATTGAAAATAGTCTTTCAGAATGCATATTGTCGAACTAATTACATAATCTGAGAAAACTTCTGGGTTTGGGAAACAAAAAACCCTATCAAGATCCATGCAGAGCCATTATATTACAGGAAAATGAAACTTGGGCTTACGTTTCTTCTGATGCTGCGAATTGTGAAAAATATATGAAAATAAGTTTAAGGTACAGATCATATTGTCCACAGAAATATCTTCCAATAGTGATCACACCGCGGATAGCAATAGTAAACTTACAAACATTGCAAAATATTCAACTGAACTGATAATTACTAATGATCTGATCTCTTGAAAATATTGTAATACATTATTATAATATGCCTCAATTAAAGATTATTGCTTACTGATGTTTATGGGTAAAATTAAGCTTCGTGCTTAGCTTACAGAGGATGCCAAAGCGAGGCATTAGGTACTTCCTTATGAGCTGGCCGAAGTCCAAGTTTTATGTCATGGAATCGCTACTGATTAAAGCTCTTTAAGTTTACGCTGGGGTGTGAAGCAGCAACAGATTTTTTCACTTATCCTTATTGAATCAAGCATCACCTTCCAAACAGCCTTACGGTTTGTGAATATAGAATTGAACACCTAACTGAACACAAAATAAATACGCGCATAAATATCAACTTTCGCATTAACCCAATTACCACAAATAACTGCCGTTATGTGCAAGAGAGTATGCTAGAGCACCTGCCCACTAAGTCAACCAAGAGCAATGAACTACCGATGCAAGAGCATACTGCGAAGCCTTACTGACCATTCGACCCGGAATGCAATGCAATCTCCGATTGTTATTCAATCTGAATGACATTTATCATTCCAGAATGAAACGGAAACCTACCTGCTTCCAGGCTGTCGCAGAAAACCGCAATAAGATAACAAATGACAACAAGAACTCGCTGCATGACTAAGTAGCACCAGAACAAAGTGTCAAAAGACAAGGTGGAAATGGAAGCCTCACTGTCCGGAGCACGCTGGAGGCTGGTTTGCTTTCAAGCGGTGCTTTAGTCATACAAAGATACCTGATCTGGATTTCGAGCAGAACGAGTTCGCAATTGTAATTCTAGATTTTTTGAATAACAAAAGACGAAGAAAGTTGCCGGAGAAATAACAAGCAAAACAAGCCAATAAAATATGCGCGCACATTCTCGCAAGCGATAAGATAAGCGGCGGCAGCTTGCAGCAACATTCAAGCTATGGACTTTAGGCAAACGCTGCGCCGTATTCTTGCGCGATGGTAGCAAAAAGCGCGCAACCAGCAGACCGCAAGAAAGTTGCGAAGAAATTCAAAGGAAAAGGTGTGTACACTCAACATCACAGGCGATGGCTTTGTGGTGGCATAAGAGCAGCTGCGGTTCGGTGACAAAGCGTGCTTTCATTCTTTCACACGTCTGTATGTATGTAGGTGAGTCTATACGCGCTTGTGCGTATTTAGGCACGCAAGCTGTTGATTTTTACATGCACACAAGCGTATGTTGCTTCAACGTAGTCGGAAATGTCGCAGCGCGCTGCATAACATTAGCGCGCCAACGGGCGTTTGGCTTAAAATTACTACAATTTCTTTTTGTTGCTGTTATTGTCACTGTTGCTTATCGTGCGCGGGTGAGAACGCAATGGGTAAGCGCAGAAATCGCTACAGTCGGCATACTCGTCAGTTGTATGTGACGCTTTTGGGCGGCAAGGCGCAAATAAAAACGTAACGCATGCGCGCAGCTACTGTCATTCGACGTCAAAGACTCGCGCGCACAGCATGGGTAAGAGCGCTGGGGAAATTTTTACTGGATATTATAAGATAAAAGTTTGAAGTGTTGCATAGTTATTTTTTAATGAAAATTAAAAAAAAAATTAAAAATAATATGGGGAAAAATGTGCGTGTGTGTGTTTTTTTGTAGTGCATTGTTGTGTTGAAATGTTTCGAAAATAAAACCAGAAAAAATTTGTGAATAATTGTGACTCTTTAAATTTAAAAAACTTATGTGAAGTTTGTGACAATTTTATTTTGTAAAAGTTTTCGAATAATTTAGACTAACAAGCGGTTGTTATATGGCTCATAAAGGCTTTATATGACTTTGCTATCAAAGGATGCTTCGAAGCAATAATTGAAGTAGTTCGTAACTGAAAAGTTTTTATCAAAATTATACAAATGGTAAAACTGATAGTTAGACAATTTGAAACATGGTCTTTCTTATGCCATAGTTTTTAAAATGAAAGAACCAAATTATTTTTCTTAAGTATCATGGGATACCTCGAGTAAAGAACGACCCATTTCTCAATTTTTTTCTTATAAAAAATGATATATTTTATTCAACCTTTTTATTTTTCGAAATATACATATTTACAAAGATTTTTTGAAAAGTTCAAAGGAAAATAGTCAAAACACGCCCATTATTTCGTCATTTGGCAGGTCCTCGATAAAAAGATGCCAAGGCGTAGTTTTAATTAAGAGCAAATGTTTTAATTAAGACCACAAACTAGATATTAGACGATGGAAGGAAAACAAAAAAGTGAAAATTGTATTTTTGGCAGACATTTTTACGTAAAATACAAATTTCGGTGAAAAATGCTCGACGTTTTTGTGTTTTCAAATAGTTGTAAGTACACAAAAAACTCTTCCTTAGAGAACTGGTAAATTTTAGCTCGAAGAGCGGTGTAAAATTTCATTAAGATTGGTTAAGCAGTAAGCGAGAAATCTAGGCCACCGATTTTGGGAACACAGTTTCGATAAAAAGGTGTTTAAACTTTTAAGTGACTATATTGTTTAACAAGAACGCGCAACTTTTCAAGGCGGTATCTCCAAAACTATTACCGGAATCAACACATTAAGTAGAATATTCTAGAGATGTAATGCCCAAATAGGTCTAAAAAAGTTAATTTTTTTTTTTTCAAACAAAACCCAAGCAAATATGTTGTAGCACTCATATGAACCTTATTCATGAGGTGGATGCAATGCGAATCAGCTTTGTAATATCAGTTCTAATATTGTTGTTTTGCCATCACTACTAATGCTTCACTCATTAAGAGCTTCGAAGCATAAGATATAGAGATTTCTAAATTACACCAAGCTTCACTTGAAAAACGCTGCATTACAGTAGAAAGAAATGAATAAATAGGATATTAGCTTCGAACCATAATAGTTTAAAAAAAAATCAAAATGTTATCTAACCTCTTATCTAACATAAAATTAATAAATAGGGTATTTCCAAACTTAACTTTAGTTTAAATTCGAAATCGAAATGTTAAGTATTTCAAAATATTTTTCCAAAAATCATAGTTTTTAATTTCATTTTTAATTTTTAATTTATTTTTTCATTATTTTATTTATATATATTTTTTTGTATTTCAGCAGGGTAAAAGATTTAGCTTTTTCATTAGCAGGGCGCAAATAATGCATTAAATTAAATTTTTAATTATTTTGTATTCCTGAAACTTTGAATTAAAATAAATAATTTTGAATCCCATTTATTAGATTGAAAAAAATGTATGCCAAACTTATTATAAAAAAAAATATTAAATAAATGGAAGAGAGTCATCATATTCAATACCCCAGAGCAGTGGGCGGCGCACTTACATATTCAAACTTTTTATATTTTACGATTTTAATCCAAGATTTAAAATTTAATTTTCAATATTATTTTTTTTTAGTTTTAAACCAAGTTTTTGGGATAAAAAAAAATTAGTATTAATTAAAAATTAATTAATAATTAAATATCAATCCAAATTTTTGGCATTTTATTTTTTGATAATTAATTTTTTAAAAACAAATTTAATTTAATTTAATTTTTAATAAATTTTTAGTTTAAATTAAAATTTAAAGTTTTAATTAAATTTTATTTAAAAATTAATTAATTTAAAAATTAAATTAAATTTTAATTCAATTAAAAATTAAATTAAATGTTAATTTTTTTGCGATTTTTAATAATATTTTAAAATTTTTTAATAAAATTAATTTTGGGATAAAAAAATTAGTATTAATTCAAAATTAATTATTAATTAAATTTTAATTCAAAATGTTTGGCATTTTACTTTTTTGATAATTAATTTTTAATTAAATTTTAATTTAAAATGTTTGGGATAAAAAATTTAAAATATTATTAAAAATCGCAAAAAAAATTAAATTAAATTTAATTTTTAATTTTAATTAAACTAAATTGTAATTAAATTAAATTTAAAAAATTAATTAATTTAATAAGCAATTCATTAAAAGTTAAATTAAAATTTTTGCGATTTTTAATAATACATATTCAAAATTTATTATATTATTAAATTTAATTTAACTTTTTAAAATTAATTAAATTAAAAAAATTAATTAGTTTAATTAAAATTCATTAAAAATTAAATTTTGTTATTTTTTCGATTTTTAATAATATTTAAAATTTTATATATTAAATTAATTAATTTTTAATTAAGTTTTAATGCAATAAAATGCTGGGAATTAGATCAATTATTAATCCAAAAATTTTTTTGATTAAAAAAACTCGAAACCCAACTCGTTAGAGCACATACGAACCCTTTAGGTTAAATTCCAACAATTAATTTTCAGTTAAATTTTCACTTATCAACCTCATATGAACTCAAGGTCTCCTTTAGTTATAATAGCAACTATCTGAAGTAAAATAAAATTATTTAAAAATCATCCTCACTAACGTAATTAATGTTTCGTCACTTTGTAAAAATGGAAAACTCCGTTGACGTATCAAACACCCGCCGGTGAACGAACTCGGCGTGGCTCGCGCCAATTTTAAAAGAAAATATTTTTAAACAACTCGAATGAATGTCATGACACAAATGGAAAATGCATTTGTTTAACGCAGCTGTTGTTGCAATTTGTTGTAACCGCAAGTGTTGTTGGGTGTTATTTGTTGTTTATTGAACGCGGGTGTTCCCGATGTGGATTATGAACCCCCATATAACCTTAATGTTGCCAAAAAAGTACGCGCCTATAGTGAAATTAAAACAGACAGACATACATGATCATACATATGTATATAGAAGCGCACACATGAATACGCTTAGCGTCTGAAGTGGCGATGAAAGAGGCCAACGACGTATAATTGGCTATAAAGTAAAATATGAGAACGTCAACAAACTATTGACACGCCGCATTGCATATTTATTAAGTAATACCGCGCCGAGACGGGAAAATAATTTGCATAAGTCCGTTTATGTGTGCGCGTGTGTGTGTGCGAGGCGCGTCTGCTGGCGGTTGATAACAAAATGATTAATTTTAAAATTCAGTCAACGTCTGCAACGCATGTTGAAAGAAAGGAAAGCAACAGCTTGTGTTTGTGTGCGTGTGTATATGCTAGCACGGCTAAGGCTCGCACTCACACATAAATACAAACATACGTAGATGTCTATCAAAAACGCGTCGCTAACATTCTTTTATGATCAATTCGTTTTTTTATACTCTCGCACTATGTTGCGGAAAGAGTATAATAGTCTTGTTGATCTAACGGTTGTTTATAACATTTTGACATGATCGAGTTGAATTCGTTGACAACTTTTGTTATCACTAAGCAGCTTATAAACCAAAATATGGCAATAACCAGGTTCTCCTGTCATATAACGACGTTCCTTAACCATACTAAATCTCGATAAATCTTTAGACAACACTGTTAGACATCTCAAATGTATAAGCGATTAGCACACTTTTTTTTTAAATTAGCGACCTATTAGCTTAAACAGCTTCCATGATTCACTTTTAGCGGAGTTTGAACATAGACTCGGACGCAACTGTCAACCCAGTCTACTTCTCTAATGAAAGTACCTAGAAATATAACTTAACAAATGTATGATAAATGATATGTAACAACGCTTTTACAAGAATTTGTCTAAATGATTCCTATAATTGACGTGGGGACACAGTGGTTCTATAATATAAGGAGTACCATTTATTTATAAAAAAAATATCTCGAGAAATTATCCAACAGAATCAACTTATGGGGTCTAGTGGATCTGAAAAAAATATATATTTATGAGCTAAAAATTATTTGAAAGTGAACTTGGCCTCGCCCCCTGAATGTTTAAAGAACATAACTTACACACCGTCAAAGCAAAATCTCTCAAACTTGCCGATAAGAAGTCTCTTTAGCATCCGTTTATACTCTGGGAAAATGGAATGGTTGGAAAGGAAAATTACTAGTCCACTCTTCATATAACGGTTATGTTAAAAACAACTAAAAATACGAAAAATCGCTGAAGAAATGAGACACAAGCATTAAATTTAACTACCAAGAGGGTGGGGAAGAGCCTTGTAGAAGTAGTAGTAAACCTTGGACGGTGGCTGTGGCACCAACCATTTTTAGGTGAAATCCTATACTCAGGAACTACTACCTGACCAATCTCAACCAAATTTGGTGTATGAGGATATACAAATATTCCTATACTGTGAAAATGGGCGAAATCAGATGACAACCACGCCTATTTTCCATATAACAAATTTCTGGAATCCATCAGATTTTATCACTTTACAGTATACAACTAAACATCGGTGAAGTTATCAGCGATAAAATTTTGTACAAATATTGTCATCAAGGTATTTAACTTTATGCCCACAAATTGTCGAAAACGGGTTTTAAATCTTCAAGGACCCAGAGGGCCCCAATGCATATGGCTAATTTTTTACCTAATATATCGGTCAATCCGTGAAATTTAGTTCTCAAATTTTGGGGAGAATATTTCTGTGATGACAGCATGCCATTGAGCTAAAAATGAATAAAACCGGGTCAGTACTCCCCTTAGCCCACATATACCTAGTATTCATATTTTCAAGCTTCCGGTTAACTTTTTACCGCATCTATTGGTCAATATGTAAGACATCTTAATGAAATTCAGAAAAGACTATCTCTAACAACAGTCTATTATCTTGCCAAAAATGGATGTAGTCAAGGTAATACTCGCTATAGTGCCCATATATATATCTGTTATTCAGATTTTCAAACATTAGTTTGACTTTACACCTTATAAAGTGGTCAATCTGTAAGGTTTCTTAATATGTAAGGCGAAAGTATAAAATGATCGGTTCCAGCCGAACTTAGTGCTTCCCCACTTTTTTGTTTTTGCTTTTGCTTTGCGATTATTTTATATGCACAGCAGTTGGCGATTTTCTTTAATTTTGGCAACGTCAAAGTCAACGCGTCACGGTAATAAAATGTGCGCCTAAGATCCCTACAAATTTATTGTGCTGTAGACATTTACATTGCATGCCTCTATGTGCACCGTGTTTGCTGTTGTTATGGCCAATTGTTAGGTGATACTTACAATTACAATAATTATGCGTTAATTGTTGTAGCGCCTGAACCATTGCACGCACACACATATTCATATATATACAGATATATCTAAGTGGTTTGCCTTCGCACATATTTAATTCAGATTTTATTATTTATTTTATTGCTTCGCTGTAATTGATTGTGAAATGTGTAGCAAAAAACGCGCAAAAAGGAAGCGTTTTTGTACTTGAAATTCGGTTTGCTCGCAGAATTTTAATTGAGGGCCGCAGCTGTGGCGTTAGAGCTTCTAATTTATTCTTCACCGATAGTCTTACATGCGAAGGCAGCTACCTAAATTCTTGATATATGATTACATCTAATTGGGAATGTGTAGTAGAGGCGAAGCTTTGTTGCGATTAGTAAATAAATTATTTGTTTTTAAGTAATTAAAGCATTGTTTATGTTATCACATGTTGATTACATAACACACGGAATTTTGATGCGAGAATTTGACAGTCTTAAATTTTTTTAAGAGCTATACATATTAATAGTCTATAATTAATATCAGTCTGAGTAATGTTATTGAGGTTTCGACTCGCGCTATTCACAATCCATAAATTAAAAGCAGATCTGATTTATTTGAAAATTAATACCCAGCACTTGCAGCACAGCACCTTTATTCTTTATTGAAAATACACATTAGCAATAAAAGCGAAAAAAACTTCTAGAGAACAGGAATAAGAGCATTATATTAGGTTAAATTATATGGTCGAGCCTAACAGCGATCACACTTAGACAGTTTAGAATGCCGGTGCGTTGTGTTACCCAAAACTCCCCTATAGCAGACCATAAGACGATTAAAAATCGACAAATCGCTTTGAGCATATCATTTTAATTTGTTTAGACGACTGATGTCGATTTCGGCTATGTCTTCTGGTTCGTTGAAGGTAAGACTGCAGAGATGTTTCAACCACCATTTCGCAAAAGCTGGATAATGGATATTTCCACGGCACTATCCCATATATGTGAGCTATGAAAACTTGCGTCCGTCAATGAATGTCTATTGGACAACCTCCAGTGAGATCCCCTAACATTGCGGAAAAATGAACTGTGCTGAGGACAAGTAATTCAAAAGACTTCCTATATTCTACTCTAAGCTAAAAGTATCTTGCACAGGAGGGAAAAATATTTAACACGGTCGTCGACCAACGCCTGCTGAAAGCGTGCGTGGACCTTTAGTCCAGTGCTAGATCGCAAGACTTCGGTCCCATTCCGATGTAAGTGAAGCAAGGGTGCACACTCTAGGTAGTTCATCGGCTTTGCAGATACAAAAACGATTCTTATGTTAAATTAGCATGTCGCTGCTTCTAGTGAGGACAGTTACTCCATGACTAGCTTTGAGCGCACAGTTAGTGAGCTAACCGCTAGTTTACCGCACTGCTGTCGGAGTGAATGCTTACCTCCCTGAAAGAGGCTGCACTTCGTAGCAGTATGTCTACCGCCACAATGATAGCAGTTGCTTCTGGCTGAAAACACCACAGTGGTGCTAAATCTAAAACTGATGAAAAGCTCCTTACGAAAAACTTCCCTTCCAACCTAGCTCTTAGTTTCGATTCATCCCTGAAAAAGTTCGCTGTGCCCGCGTCGTTATATGAGCGGAGAAAATGCCGCCATGAGTGGCCTCTGCGTGCCTCTTTCGGTGTATTCTTCTTCGAACCCATTCATAAGCTCAGCTTTTGTGGGTTTCAGAACGCTCCACACAGTAATGCAACAGTCGGCAGAGACCGCCTTAGTCCGCAATGCACCGGAGATGCCAAAGAGAGTCATTCATTGGACACGTTCAAACTTCTTAGCAAGTGTAGCAATTTCCAAGCGCCTTCCATCAGAGGAATATACCATATAACATTATTAGCTTAACTACGGTTTCGTAAAGCCAAAACACCACCTTTGACATATTGATTTAAGCCTAAAACTGCTATATTCAAATATGTAAAATATCTTTAAGAAAACTAAATTTTATTAATAATATTCAATAACTTCTCTGTCTCATTTTTAGATATTCCTTTAAAGCTATTGCTACTTAGCTTAACGCTAACTGTGGCGCTTACAAGTACAATTGCCAATGAGCAGCCGGCACGTATTGTCTGCTACTTCAGTAACTGGGCCGTATATCGCCCCGGTGTGGGACGTTATGGACTCGAGGATGTACCCGCCGATTTGTGCACACATTTGGTCTACTCATTTATTGGTTTGAACGACAAGAGTTGGGACATCTTGGTTATCGATCCCGAGTTGGACGTGGAACAAGATGGTTTCCGCAAATTCACACAACTGCGACAAAAGCATCCCAACCTAAAGCTACAGGTGGCTGTCGGCGGCTGGGCAGAGGGTGGCTCTAAATATTCACAGATGGTTGCGGTGCGTGAACGACGACTCAGTTTCATACGCAGCGTTGTGCAGTTCATGAAGGAATATGACTTCGATGGCTTCGATTTGGATTGGGAGTACCCCGGTGCTACCGATCGTGGTGGCACTTTTGGCGACAAGGACAAATTCTTGTACTTTGTGCAAGAGTTGCGACGTGCTTTCGATCGTGAAGGACGCGGTTGGGAAATAACAATGGCGGTGCCGGTGGCGAAATTCAGATTGCAGGAAGGTTATCATGTGCCCGAGCTGTGCGAGTGAGTAGCGAATGTCTGCAGGTCCAGCCGTCCATTCCACTTATTAAAAATACTTTTTAATAGATTACTGGATGCCATACACGCCATGACTTACGATCTACGCGGCAACTGGGCCGGCTTTGCTGATGTACACAGTCCGCTCTATAAGCGCAAGCACGATCAGTGGGCTTATGAGAAACTAAATGTGGTATGTATGGCCTTAACTACTCGGTTTAAGTTGGATATAAACTTTTTTTCTATCATTTTACAGAACGATGGTCTTGCTCTCTGGGAGGAGATGGGTTGCCCCGCCAATAAGCTGGTCGTGGGCGTACCCTTCTATGGACGCACTTACACACTGAGCAACTCCAACAAGAACTACAACATGGGTACATACATCAATAAGGAGGCCGGCGGTGGCGCACCCGGACCCTACACCAATGCCAGCGGTTTCCTGGCTTACTACGAAATATGTACCGAGGTACAGGATGCCACCAAGGGTTGGACCGTGCAATGGGATGAACAGGGCATGGTGCCCTACACCTACAAAGACACACAATGGGTGGGCTACGAGAATGAAAAGTCGGTGCAAATCAAAATGGACTATATCAAGCAAAAGGGCTATGCGGGCGCTATGACCTGGGCCATTGATATGGATGACTTCCGTGGTTTGTGTGGGCGCGAGAATGCACTAATGCAAATTCTCTACGACAATATGCACGATTACACAGTGCCGGAGCCGACGCGCGAAACGACTGAGCGGGTTAGTGTGCCAAGTTTAGCGCTTGTATATAATTAACGGTTTTGTGGTAATATTCTTTTTTGTTCTTCTTTGATTGCCGCAAAATTTTTGGCTGCCAAAAATGAGAGCTAAAATCTACACATCATTCTCTTTTATTATTAATACGCCAAGCATCTGTAATTTATTATGTTTCTTGTTTGTGTCTTGTAGCCCGAGTGGGCCAAACCACCAGCGACGCCGCCAAATCCCGACGAGGCCAGTTTCGTGTCACAAGATGTCACCACGAAGCGTCCGAAGCCAAAGCCCACAGCAACGACAATCACAACAAAACGACCGTTGGCCGAGCAAACAACCACAACAACAACCAAGGTGAGTCTTAGCGAAATATTATATTATACAGAGTATGACAACAGAACAATGCGAGCAAAATTGAAGACAATTTTCGCATCTCAGCTAATTGCCAAATTGTTTGCTGAGTTGTTTGTTAAATTCAAGAATCTGCGTACGCAAATATGTATGATTTTGCACCGAGATGTATTAGGGTGATACTCATATGTTTGTATGTATGTTCATGCTAGGTGAGCGCGCATAGCATTGCTTCACTGGGCCATGCGAAGCCAAATACGATTCCCTATTTATAGTTGGCTTGCTTGTGTTTGCGAAATTAGCTTCCGCAAAAATAGAAAATTAAGGCACAAAATTAACGAGTGCGCTAAAAATGTCCGCAGCGTTAAACGAACGATGAGTGAGCACAAAAAAGAGCTTAATAAAAATAATACAAAGTAGACAGATAAGCGAAGAAAGAGCTGTAGAGTATAATTAGTTTTTAAATGATCCTATAGGGTTTAAAGAAGATATTAATGTCCATTCCCCATAAGGCAACATGAATTATTTTTATCGAAACTTTAGTTCGTAATCCTTTTGCCTTTTTATGAGGCCTGACGATAGCCGATTTCATATAAAGGTGATCTATTTTGTGGTTACTTTTAAAAGAAAAAAAAAGAAATTTCAAATTAAATGAAGATGAATAGTTCGCGGAGCCTTTAGATTTTACTTATCCCGCGGTAAAAAGTCTAACGGGTTGATATCATATGATCTTGGTGGCCCCAAAACGTGAAATTATCTGCTCATCGAAGTGTTATCTCAATAAATCCATTGATTGATGCGATGCTTGGGAAGTGGCGCCGTCTTGTTGAAACCAAATGTCGCCGCGATCACGAGCTTCAATTTCAGGCACCAAATAGTCGGTTATCAAGGCGCGGTAACGGTCGCCATTGACCGATACGTTCTCACCGGCAGCATTTTGGAAGAAATATCGAACGATTCCACCGGCTCACAAACCACTGTTGTCTCTTATGGATGAAATGGCAGCTCTTGAATCTCTCAAATGCGGTAATTTTGGTTGTTTTTGGATCTTCTTGGGGCTGTTCAAGAACCCATAGAGTGTAACGATATCGTTTGGGAAGGTCGAGCCGCTTCAGTTCTTGCACAAGGTTTATTTTCTCCACGATCATCGTATATACTCTCAGCTCCGGCTACTATATTCTCTTCATTGCGTGCTAGTCGTAGTCTATTCGGTCGAATATTATCCAATACAGACTGCTGGTCTCAAGATGGGTTATGGTGAAAGTACACTGAAGAGCGCGAAATACATTCTTGCAGAACGTTTTCGAAATAAAGTTGAACCATTTGTAAACGTTATGCAGACGTAATTTCTTCCAAGATGAAATTCCAAACAATACTGAAAAAAACGAATATAACAGCTTGTCAAGACTCACCGAAAAATGACTGTTTGGATCGGCCAAAACCCCCCTTAGGTTATTTTTCAACAAAATGAGAGAGTCGATAAATATTGACACATTATGTCTTCCCGAAAACAAAGTCTTGACAGTTACTCATTTCAACGAGAACTCACACAGCGAAGCAACCCGCTCAGTTTCAGCTTTAATTACTGCGTTGGATGCAGTGTTAATAATAATTGGCATACCAGATTTTCACCATTACACCTCACCTCTTTGAAATATGATTTGAAGAACAAACTATACACCAGTAAACTTCAGATCACTGACGAGCTTAGGGAAATATATAACATCGTTATACCGACCGAGAGACTTGAAAAGTAAAGCTCAGCGAAAAGCATCCATTTTGATATAGTCAATAAGTACATCCAGATGATTAGTCAAACAAAATTAGTCAAAACAAATTCGTAAGGCAGGGGAAAATTAAACAAAAATATCTTAATTAATTTTAATAGTTTTTTCTTTCAATTTTTTCACACCACCATTAGGGTACCCTGTATGATTTGAAAAATTTGGCAGTACAGGTATGTTCAACTATTTGTTGGCAATTATAGGATTTTAAAAAATTTAGTTCAATTCCATGTTACAGTATTGAAATTACAGCTCAATTATCACCCTTTTCTATCACCCTTTCTTTTCTGGTTATGTTTTACAAATTCCATATATTTTTATTTTGAAGAATTCAATTCAGCCAAAAAATACTACAAATTGTTAATACTAATTTATTTATTCTATGTTATAACATATGGTTATCCTGCTATGTATTGATCCAGAAACCATCCAAAGGCTCCAAGAAACCCAAACCGAGACCCAAGCCGAGACCAACCACATCCACATCCACGACAACAACCACAACAGAAACACCAACATCATCAAGCAGCGAGGAAACCGGTGGATTGGAAGTTTTAGAACCAAAACCGGAGATTGTTGAACCCAGCGGCGGACATGTGATGCCCGATATTGATTGTACGAATAAGGACTTTATACCGCACGCAAATTGTCAAAAGGTAAGATTTCAGAAAAAATATGTTTATAACCTGAATTAGGGATGCTAAGTTTACTACGCAATTTGTCAGAACCAGACGGAAGAACCTGAACTAGGGATGTTAAGTTTACTACGAAATTTGTCAGAACCAGACGGAAACGTTGTAGTTCTTATGAAATAAATATGTATGTAAGTATATCTACATATATAACTTGAGTGGGTGTACTGATGTTCGTCTGTATATACGTGAACTAGTCCCGCAGTTTTTAAATATCGATCTGAAATTTTGCACACGTCCTTTTTTCCCCAAGAAGCTGCTCATTTGTCGAAAATTCCGATAATTAAGTGATCAGTATCAGGTCTTTGTATGGAAAACTTTTTTATTTGTTAAGACAGCTTAACGAAATTTGACATGGATTATTGCCCAAGACAGCGCTACAATCTCCGTATAAATTGTTTAGATCGAACCACTATAGCATATAGCTGCCATACAAGCTGAGCGATCAAAATCAAGATAAAAATCATTTTATAAACTTTCATGTTGCTGTGTAGGGCACTATATCTTCTGTGCAGCCTAAGTTGACATTTTTTCTTCTTCTTTCTAAACTTTTTTTTACTAATTCCACACTATTTAAATTCTTTCCACAGTACTATCGCTGCGTGCACGGCGAACCAGTTGAATTCGAATGCAAGGAGGGCACGGCTTTCCACACAATTTTGAATGTTTGTGATTGGATCGAGAATAGCGACCGCTATTACTGCACCAAAACAAAGAAGAAGGCGCTGAGCAATGAGACGAAGTAATTTTTTATTTATAATAAAAACATTTTTCATTAAAATTAAGTGTAAAGAAAGTATTTGTGTACTAAGTTAATTAAATGTAGTATATAAGAATGCGAAAATGATATTTTTGTAAGTCGAACGAGTGTATAATTTAGCGTTAATTTTATTTTATTGACACAATTATAACAATAAAAAATTTTAAAAATTTAAAAAATAAAAATTCAACAAAGTTACATCTTTTATTTTGCTTTTGTACTGTGAGGGTCATCTTTTCAATACATTTTCTTCTACAATTTATGTATAGTAAGGCAACTTACTCATTTTTGTGTGAGTCAATGCAGAAGGTGAACTGCGACAAAATTCTCCACAGCCTACACACTTCTCACTAGATTTTCATTCATGCGTTTCGCACAGCAGCGGCAAAGCCACAGCGTCTAGGTGCTGCAAATTATTAGCTAAATTTATGCTTATGATCTGTGCCTGCTCGCTTCAAACACTTACCAATGTCAAATAACTAGAACATAATCTACAGCAGAGAATTTATTAAAAATAAAGAACAAAACAAAAACAAATATGCCGCTATAGATAAAAATGTGTAAGCAGCCTAAAGGGATTAAACTATTTTTTCATAAAAAATTGCGTTTGGCAGTAGACCGGAACAAAATGAGAGGCGGGGGATTATTAATCAAAAGCTTACTGTATTTTTAGAATGTTTAGATTATTATAATAATTCTTTTAGTATAATATGACAACAGCTTGAAGCCCCAAAACATTACATCTCTACTCCACTGCTTCGTCTCAACTTTTAGCACTGAAAAGTCCACACTTCTGCAGAACCTCGGTAGCACTCAGCCAATACATACCACAATCATTAGCAGAAATTTCACTAAAATTATGCTGTAACCGCAATTGACGTATGTGCGGCATGAAATTTAATAAAATGTGGCATACAACATATCGCTTGGCAACACTTACGCAGCAAACTCATACACAAATATCTGCATATAGCTTTGTGTATTTAAATAATTTAATTTATGATTTGCTTCAGCCAGCATCCAAATGTTTGCACACTTTCTCTTCAACTATGTTCCGAGTAATTTTGCTGCTGCCGCTTCTTCTTCTTCTTCGCTTTGGGCATCTTAAGATCTTAAGCAAGCAGAAATATTCTTTCTTTTACGCCAGTTGATCGTGTGTTACTCGTATTTGTCACTTATGCATATTTCTGCCATTGAGTTGCACTCATTTCACAGCCGCACGTCAAATTTTTCAAAGCAATTGAGCGCATGCTGGCCGCGAAATGAGCGCTTTTCAATGACATTTATGAGTGATTGTGGGAAATTTTCTAATTTTAAAAACCAAAATTAGTGGTTGAAGACGATGCACAGTTATTCTCTGCACTTGTTGAGCGCAGAGTGGGAAGAAATTTTAAGATTTGTAATATTCGTCTAATCGTCATTAACAATGAATCTTTAATATTAAAGCGGCACTCAAAAATTAGCAAACATAACTAATAAATCATTAATTGGATTCTTAATCATTAGTCCCAATTCACAATTCAATTTTAGATAACAAATAACTGCCACAGCAGAAATATTTAAACATTTTAAAAATTCTTAACACTGTACCGTTAATTATACATCAAGAACTATCAACAATAATGGAATACTAAGTCTTTAAAAAATACTTATAAAAGGTGATCCATTTCTAGGTTTCGTACTTTTCTTTAAAGAAGTAAACTCTAAATTAAATGGATCACGTTTATTATCATTCGAAAGAACATTCTTCGGCATTTATGCTTTGAAGATTATCACTTTCAAATGTTGGCCGCGGCTACATCTCAGATGGTCCATCCGTTGAGTTCAATTTTCCATGACTCGTTCGGGCATTTCGGCTGGTAACTGGCGAATGACACGCGTGATGTTTTGCTCCAAGGCCTGAATCGAAGTGGGATTGTCCGCATGGACATCACATTTTACATATCCCCACAGGAAAAAGGCAAATGACCGGCGCAAAAGGTGAAATTATCTGGCCACCGAAATGATCTCTCAATAAATCCATTGATTGATGCGATGTGTGGGAATTGGCGCCGTCTTGTTGAGAACAAATGTCGCCGAGATCGCGAGCTTCAATTTCAGGCACCAAATAGACGGTTATCATGGCGCGATAACGGTCGCCATTGACGGTTACGTTCTCAACGGCATCAGTTTTGAAGAAATATGGATCGATGAATACATGGGTCCACAAACCACAGCAAAACGTTGTCTGTTCTGGGTGAAGCGGCAGCTCTTGAATCTCTTCAGGTTTCTTTTCGACCCAAATGCGGCAATTTTTTCTTGTTTACATATCCATTGAGCAAGAAAAGGCTTCATTGCTGAACAAAATTTGGCTCGAAAACATCGGATATTCTTGGAACTTTGCTAGAGCATATAGAGTGAAGCGATGTCGCTTCGAAAGATCGAGCAGCTAAAGTAGTTCTTGCACAAGCTGTATATTGTACGTTTTCAATTTAAGATCTCGACGTAAAATGCACCAAGTCGTTCCATACCTCAGTCTGAGTTGCTGCGAACGGCACCGAATCGACTCTCGGTCTTGGTCTCTCTGCTACGGCTGCTATATTTTCTTCACTGCATGCTGGACGTGGTCTATTCGGTGTTAATCATAAGTTGAGCATATTCCAAACGTTTTAACTTGCGCGGGCTATTTGTGTTGTTTACAGTAACGTAAAATATTCATCTCGATCAAAAAATGGAATAAAATTGCGAACAATTTGGAGCAATTGTTTTTTTTACATTCTTCGACCTGGTGTAACGTGGAAAACTAGTTTTATTATTGATATGGTGAATTCAATCGAGGTCATAGATTACTCAAAGACGAGTTTCGTTAAGATCGTCTAAAGTCAGTTGCTTTGCATATCCGAAAACTATTGATGCGCAGCGCAAACTAATAAGGCAAGATGGTCATGTGACTTATCTTGAGATTAAGACAACTATAGGCATTAGTGGTAGCAGCATATATTCAATATTGCCTGAACATCAATCACACAATCCCACCAATCGCCGAAGATGGATCACTCTTCACCATGAGAATGTGAGCTCTCGCACAACGACTGAAACAACTGCATTTTTGAGCACTCAAAACATCGGTTTTATCGGTCCACCGTAAAGTCCTGACTAGGCAGCGAATTACTAATAATTACGAATTACTCCTTTTTTATCCCTTAATTTCAGTTATATAAATATATCTCACATTGACCTACATTTCCGATCAAAAGTCAACTATAGGTACCGGGATCTAAATATTCTGTACCTAGGGGCTTGAACAGTTTTTATTGGATTTGAACCTTTTTTTCGGTTAATGACGATTTGTTTACGTGGCGTACGATTTCTTTTTGTACTAAGAAACCTGCACACCAAGTTTCATCAAGATATCTCAATTTTTACTCAAGTTACAGCTTACACAGACGGACGGACAGGCAGAATGTCAACCGGATTTCAACTCGTCTTGACATCCTGATCATTTATATATATATTATATAACCTTATATCTATCTCTATTAGTTTTAGGTGATAGCGACTGGTTGCAAGAGTATAAAAATTGCGGACGAACTGTGGTCGGCAAAAGAAAGGGTAGCAGCGTAGTAAGTTTTTAAAAGATTAAAATGATTTAGTTGGGTTTCTGTTATACGGCAAGACTAAAAGTAATGAAAAGATCTTTGTGTTTGAACACTTGTTTCACATAACCTCAAAATGTATGTGGAACATTGAAACATTCGAGTTCTTGGGTTGTTAATTTTTAACTTGAACAAAAACAAATTCAGGAAATTTGACGTAAACTTACCTTCCTTTTTCGCAAACACATCGTATTTTTTTATTTCAAATATTAAGGCGAAAGCCTTATTTTGACTTAAAATTTAAAAACTCTTAATTTTCAATCAAAAATTCTCAGAAAATACAAAAAAAGGACCCCACTAAGTGAGTAAGATATTTTCAAACAGATCCAATATCATTTCAATTTCGTTAGGCACAAGTGTATACTCTACGTACTATCCGACCTATGTATATAGTGACATCTCACGCTCACTCACTTCATTACAGCTGCACTGTGCTCTCTTCATCAAACATATTAAGCTGCAATTGATGAGTTTCCCTTCGGTTGAGCGCTTTATTAAAAGAAAAGCCATCACGTTGGCAATACTCAGCCAAAAAAAAAGCGCTCACAAATGAGTTTCACTCAAAAATCACTAAAATTTTGTCAGTGAAATATTATGTGGACTTTCAATATGAAAATATCAAAAATTTTCGCGGTCACAAGGTAAAATTGTGAGATCTCCTTGCTATGTTACGAATTGGTTTTGGACCGGGAGAGATCGACCGACTCGTATACACGTACTCGTATTAAAAATATATATTTTTTCAGAATTAAGAATTTTTTTTGGTGCAACAGATTTCAAACTTATATATTTTTTGAAATATTTTTGGTGCATATGCAAAACGGTTACACAGCAGATTGCAGAAACGCAGTCACTTGGCGAAACGCGAAGCAATACATATATATCAATATATATATATATATATATATAAATCATACAACTATAGCACAAGCAAATCAAATATATTTATTAGCTGGCATTCGTTGGCAGGGACACAAAGGATTACCCAAGCCACGGATGTCCTGCTAAACGAAAATAATTTATTCATAAATAATTATGAAATTAATTAAAAAGGAATAAATATATAACTGAAAAGAAGATCTTGTGTTAGTCGTGCGAAGAAATATTTTTTACGAAACGAATTTTTTAAACGAAACCGAACGAACGACGTGAAACGGCAGCCATACGCGCGGATGCATGATTTCGAAATCATCTAGTGCTTTGTGTGCTCAACTGCATAATTATTTTAATTTTTATTTTCTTTTTTTTAATATTTTTTTTTTTATTTGGTTCGAAATTTTCTATACGCAGCATTAAAAAACGCGTTTTCTGGCCAGCAAAATTTTATTATAAATATTTTTATTTATTTTTTTTAATATATTTTGTTGTAGTGCATTTCACGACGAAATATAAATTAAAGTTTTATATTAATGCAGAATACGAGGGCGCAGCAGATAATCATTTTTGCAACCTAACATATTGATTTAGAAAAAAATCTAAATTTATGAAGTGACTTAAGTACTAACGAAACACACAAAGATTGGAGAGGAGTATTGAACCAAAACAAGGAATTCACGACAAATCATGGGGCGGTTTACATTTTTGGTCCTGTGCGGACTAATCCTGTCGGCCGTCTCATTTAATGGTAGGTGAAGCGCCACTGAGGCAAATACACATATGAAAAATCCAAAAAAATGCAAAAAAAACCAAAAAAGAAATTTAAAAAAATTTTAAAATATGTTAAAAAAAAATAAATAAAAAATTATATTTAAATATAACAAAAGCTCAGCTGTGGTTATAATTGTTGTTGCATAAAGTTCAAGGACATTAAGGACATTGTGAAAAACACACTGAAATTACGCCAAAAGACATTATTATCAAGCAGTGAGGACATAACTGTGTTATTCAAATTGAAAAAGCAACAAAAAATATCGAAACAAGCGAGAATAAAGACTTTTTCTCGCCAGTGTAGTGCAAATCATATGAAATATCGCTGAAAGATTATATAATATTTTTTGTAGGCAAAGGCCAACACACAAGATTTTGTCGCTGTCGCACGCAGCACCCTAGCTAACAGCCATAATAGCAACAACAAAAATAATAACAACAACAATTTGGGTTGGCTGTATACGCGCAGCAGTGTCACCGCGCGCCCTCTTATACATACGCAAATTTTTGTGTGTATGTATGTGCACGGCTGTAAGTGTGTATGTGGCACAAGCGACAGCAGCGGCCAAGCAACAACAAACACAAAAAGAAACAACAGCTAAAAGCTAAAAAATATGCTCGAAGCTAGATGTTGCTACAGCAGCAATCATAATAATATATAGCCGAGCAACAACAACACCGAGTGAAAGTAGTCGTAGCGATTTATTATGCAATTTTTTTGTTGTTGGCACTTTTAGTTGTTGTCGTTTTTTGAAAATTTTGTTGAAAAATAATATTTTAAAAATATTTTCGCTATTTTGTGGCTGTTTCGTGTTGCGGATCGCGTTCGTTCTTTGCTGGCCGTTTGGTGTTCGTGGCCACTGAGTGTAACTGTTCGCGCGCTCGAGTGCAACTGATGTACGGACCAAAGATAAGGCTGCTATCTGTCGTGCTGTTGAGTTACTCGCATTCGTGGCGACGAGTGTATGTTTTGCGAAAGAAATCTAGCCAAAAGAAAAAATTTAATAAAAAAAATCTAAAAATTCAAATACTTTCGCGTTGGTTGAGAAACACTCGCTCAGAAACAGAGCAGGGAAAGCAAAGAAAAATCGCTGAAGGCGACATTGGACGACACAGAGTGTCGTAGCAACGGCTGCCCGGTGTGTCGGCAACTGCATGCCGCTGCCCCCACTGCTTCATGTGTCGCTCGGTGGCTAGGCAGTAGGTGCTGCTGATCAACGCCTCCAGCAAACACCGCGTACCGCTTTCACCAGCCACTATTTGTAACCATTTAATTTTAGCAATGAAGCAAAAGCTAAACAAATCATTGAAATCATAAAAAGCAGCGGTATGCTAGTGAAATTCTGTTGGTTAGGATTTTAAAAACAAAAAATATATAATGTATTCTCTTCTGTTTGAAACAAGGCGAATGCGCTCGCCAAAGACTCCGAGGCAACGTGCCAAAGAAATTGGTTTTTTTAAATGTAAATTTATTTTAATTTACTTTCGTTCAATTTTTTTTTTCGATTCTCACAAGAAAATATACTGTCTTAGCTTGTCAGCAGTCCAATGATAGCAATTTGGAATTTTAAACAACGCTAGGCTTCTTAAAAACCTCCATTTTTTCTGATTTACATATGATGATTTCAAAGCAAAATATAACCCAATGCATTTATCGATTTTTTAAGTAAAATCCATACATTTATTTTTAACTACAATTTTTTTTTGGGGGACAATGATCACCTTCAATCAGAATCGAGGTTCAGCACAAATTCCAACTAAGGTTCGATTGCATTTTTTCCATGCGAAAAACGTCTGATAACCTCCCTTTTAGTCTATGAGGAGCTGAGTCGATTTAGCCATGTCTTTCTGTCCGTTCTTCAAGAACTAGTTCGATAATAGCATACATTCGATTGTTCGTCCCTCAGTTTTTAAGATTTCGATTTGAAATTTTGCTCACGTCTTTTATTACCCAAAAAGCCGCCAATTTGTCGAAACCATTATAAGCTACCATACAAACTGAACGATCGAAACCAGGTCCTTGCATAAAAACTTTTTTATTTGACAAGATATCTTACCGAAATTTGGCAGATTCACCAATATATATGTTACTCGGAACGGACCATTATAGCATATGTTGCCATACAAACTGGCCGATCAAAATCAAAATAAAACTATTTTTATACCCTTTTATTCTATAAGAAATGCACCTGTCAAGGGTATTATAGCTTTAACTGAAGTTAAGCATGTCTTCATGCTAATTCTTATGTTATTTACAAGGATACGCTCCGATAGCTGCCTCCTCTCGCCTACCATGGGGCCATTAACAAAGCCCTTTTTTCATATTGATTAGATATTTGGATTTCGGAAAATTGATACTTTTCACCCTCAGATGCTCATCAATATATATATAAATAGTATAGATATCCTATATATGTATATAATTCATGTTTACTTTTATTTATTTGCAATCTGTTTCAATATCATTCAGCAAAATTGAGGAAGTTATTATATATATCAAGCAATATTAATCATTATTTCTCTGAAAATGATATTTTTTTCTAGATAATTTTTCCCTATAATCTAAAAAATTTATTATAATTTATTTATTTATTAAATGAAAAATTATAATACAATTATTATCTTACAGAGTAATAAGCATTAGCTGCCAGTGCTTACGGCTTGCAAAAAAATTAAAATCGCAAAATTGTATGAGAAGTTGCTTTAATATATGAATATATTTCGGTCTAATATGTAAAAAGCGTTCAGTTGTCCGCAGACAACTTCTGTTAACTCAGGAGTTTTCGTTTCTATAGGCAATACCATATATTGGCAGAAGTAATGATTCATGTTGACCAGAGTAATCTTCAGGGATGTAGACTACACATTTTTGGCAGGAAATATTTAAGATTTAGAGTCTATTGAGCAAACCAAAATCGATGTCATTGAAAATTCGACTAGTCATATTTATGACACCGCTGATATTTAGCGATTAATATCGCTAATACAATATTTCATATTAATCGCTAATATTTCATATTTTCCTTTTCTTTATTCCAGTTAATTTCAATTGTCAACTAAAGCAATATATTGTATAATTACTATGTATTTACAACTCGTTCTTTATATAAAAAACGTTAAACAGTATAGTAGTGTTATATAATATAGTCAGTACCATTACAGAAGTTATAACGTTCACCTTGGCGTATGAGCAATTTATATTTCTTGTCCAAGCATATGCGTCGCATAATTGTACGATTATTATAAATACTATATACTCGTACGATTATGTGTTTATGAAAAGACACGTATATATTTGGTATTTATTGATGGCGAATGCTTGACATCATAAGTAAAGTTCGCTTCCCACGATCAATCAAGTTTTGCGATATAAAAACATTTTGGCAAGAAGAAAATTATTTATTTTTATATAAAGTGTATCTTCTTTAAACTATTACTTTCACATTATTACATGCCGTTGGCAGCCTTAGTCAAATGTAATGCTTTGAAATATTTTCTACATTTTTTATTACGAAAATGGCAATACTTTAAAAGGCTTTGTATGTAGTCCCCATTGTCACAATCCCACCGACAGTGCGAAATATGTCCTTATTAAATAATGTTCAGCTCATTGGTTGCTACAAGGTGCGTTCCAAAGTAAACAGGACTTTTTAAATCTAGCGCCCCCTGGTGGCGCTATCTATATGTCGACTGGTGCGTTAGAGTCTGCTATCTTTATCGATTGTCCAGTGAGAATTTCATGACATTTCATTGATTTGAAGTGAAGTTATTGGGCATACTGGCGCCCATACCGGCCATCGAGCTAAAACACTCGTTCGACATGCTTTTGGACCATGCAAAAAGCTGTATTGAAGCAGAAGGAGACTATTTTAAATAAAATAAATTGATTTTGCAAAACAAAACCATTTGTTTTGTTTTTTTTTAAATTCCTGTTTACTTTAGAACGCACCTTGTATTTCAATAAGTAGAAAGTATTGTTTGATAATAAACCTAGAAAGAAATATTTGGACGATGTGTAAATCTCGAACAGCTCATTGTTCCATCGAATGCGGTATTCGCCGCGGCCAATGTGAAAAGGACCATAAATCTACCGCAGAACCTTTCTCTCGAAAACTCGTAACGCCGACTCATTAGATGTTGTCATCGTCCATGCCTCTGCACCCATATAGCAGGACGGGGATGATGAGTGACTTGTACAGTTTTGTCTTTGTTCACCGAGACAAGACTTTACATCTGAATTGCCTACTCAGGCCGTAGTAGCATCTGTTGACAAGAGTTATTCTGCGTTGGATTTCGAGACCGACATTGTTGTTGGTGGTTGCAAGTTAGACGAAATTATCTACGACTTCGAAATTACGACTGTCAACAGTGACATGGAAGCCCAGTCGCGAGTCCGACGGCTGTTTGTTTGATGACAACGTCCGGGGTGTTTAACACGGGTACCTGCTGACGACAGCCTTACCTCACAGCGCTCAAAAGCACAGCGTTGATCAGCGCCCTGAGAATGCTAGGCATTTCCAGTACCAATTGGCAGTTTGTAATGGCCAAACTAACCACCCTGGTCGGATTTGAGGCCCATCTAAAATCTTTGCCGTGCTGTGGGTCCGCCACCTTATGGCAATGCAACTCCACATTCAACTGACAAAGTCAGTTCGTCCCGCATTTGGGTTTTAACCACAACCACCACGATACTTCCCAAGGGGCCAGTCCGCATGAGCAGGTTGGAGTAAATTCCAAGAGCTCCTACTCCCCATGGTACCAGAAGTTTGATGACAGGAGATATTTCGTCTTTCTCTCGTTGACTACCGGACCCATTTGCTTCGCTTCTTTGTCCAACCTTGGAGAAATTAGAACTTACAGTGCCGTTGACAGTTCTTGGCCGGATAAAATTTCGATTCCGGTGCAGTTGAGTAAGTGCTCACATTGCTCAGAGTCCATTATGAAAACATACGGCATAATTTTTTCAAAGGCCATTGAAATATAGATTGGGATACAATGGACTGATTGTTATACACAGACAACGTCAATTAAAAATTAAGTAGGGCCTTACGATACTGTCTAGATTTCTTTAGATCGTGCAATGTTGTCTTCAATGATAAAATTTTGAAATTTGGTTGAGCAAATTTCAATTCAAGATGACACCGATTTAACGGATTAATTTTTTAATATACATAAATAACAAATACTTACTCAGCAAAACAAATTTACAACAGAAATCAAGAGCCTCCAACTCATTCTCTAATAAATTAATTTTTATTTTTTTTTTTCCAAGTGGAGAATGTCTGTAAAATAAAAAAAAAAATATGTACAAGTATTTGTATACTATAACTATTAGTCTTTTGTGAGATTAGTTATTAGCTTCAGAATTTTTCTGTTTAAATTTTGTTCAATATTTATTTAAATAAAGATTTTTTTAAATCACACAAACACAAAATTAATTTTTCATATACACAAACCCACACAGCCACAAACTTAAACACTCATTAAAACGTCATATGCACAGCTTTCCTCACATTTGTCAGTACTTTTCAAATTTCGAAAACAAAAAAATCAACAAGCTTCGCCCACTGAGCGGCGCGGCGGTGGGGGCCTGTGAGTTTCGCCTTGTGTACGAAACGCCCACACGCGGCATATGGAAACCTTGACCGGGTGATAAGTAAACTCACAAATATAGAATAGAGACACTCACACATATACACACATATGTATATACTTATGTGTAATGAAAATGTGTGCTTTTGAATGGCAAATGAAAGCTGTGAACGCAAAAGCTCATAAAGCGACAATAATCAATTAATTTCGCCGATAATTTGCTAGAAATGTAGCAACAAGCATGTGTTTAGCCAACGGCGACCATGAAAACGACGCGCAGCAGGAAGGTGTGTGTGTGAAGCTGCGAAATTGACGACAGTGCGCCGTGATTGATGAACCAAAGCTGGCAGAAGCATGACGAAAGTTGAAAAAAAATATTGTTAAAGCTAAAAGTAATTGAAGCGAACTGTGTTTAATTAAAAAAGTACTTACAAATATATACATACATACATATAATATGAGTGCGTGTACGTTTGTGTGTGTGTGTGTGGTGTTGCGTATGCGTTGGGCTAGTAAGAAGGCGTGCAAAGCGTGAAGAAAATGGGCAAAAAGCCAGCACCAACGCTGAAGGCACAGCGAAGCTACCGCAGAAATTTCGAAAAATACACACATACATGCATAGTGTATGTGTGTATATATTTAAAAATAAAATTCTTATTATTAATCGCTAATAAAATAAGATAATGTCAAGTTTGCATAACAAAAACGCCGCACAGCGCCGAGCAGCGCCGCTGTCAGCGTAAATATTTCATGTACCGCTTTGTAATTATGTGTGTAAAATTCAAATACCATGCAACAACAATGATAACCAAGCATAAATGCTAACTGAAACAACGGTAAAACGCA
Source organism: Bactrocera neohumeralis (assembly GCF_024586455.1). Lineage (NCBI taxonomy): Eukaryota > Metazoa > Arthropoda > Insecta > Diptera > Tephritidae > Bactrocera > Bactrocera neohumeralis. The sequence goes on from NC_065919.1 coordinate 51,283,209, forward strand.
TTCGTTAGCGCAAATTAATTAATTGCGCCAAATGCTGCGCGAAAAAATGCTTTATTACAGCCAAAAGTGTTTGGTGAATTTCACTAAAATGTTTCTCTTTATCCGCCAGGTGCCTTCGTCAGTGGCGACGACTCCAATGTTGGACCGAGCGAAGCTCAATGCCGTCCCTATATTGAAAAGGCGATAAACGAACTGAAAACAGGTGAACCCAGCGATGGCATAGGTGAGTATCTAAATGCATGTGTGTGTGTGTATGTGTGTGTGTGGGTTTTAAAAACAAGTATTCATGAATGAGCGGCAATATGGCCGTTGACAAGCACCATTGGCACACATGTCGTAAGGTGTGAAGCCTTGAGTGGCGAACTGTCAATACTTTTCGACCGTTACACGCATATGCTTGTATGTGTGTTTGTACATATGTAAATAGACGCAGCATTCTCTCAGCTGATAAATTTTCCTCTAGTAAACCACAAATTTGTGCACGCGAATTGCTCATTTGTCCTCCATGCAAGCTTTTACATTCCGAAAAACATAATTCTATTTTTCCATTTTCAAACGCTGTCTACATTTGTTGTTGTTGTGCACGCCATATTTTTTCCTTGGCACAGCACCAAAAGTACACTTAAGCACCAAGCAAGTAACACATTTAAGAATACATAAAAGTATAATTTAACATTTCACAAATTACCGTAATTTACCTACACTATATGTATGTACTTGCATAAGCATGTGTGTGTGTGTGTCTGTGTGTGTATGACTGATTTTTAAGATTTTTCAAAAGCCATTTGGCGGCCATAAAACTTGTCAAACACGTCCATATTCATGTATTGGCTAATAATTTAAGACAATTGAATGAAATGTCGGCCAGCGCGAAAGTGGAAGTGTACTTAACGCTTACTTATGTATGTGTGCGTAAATTATTTATGAATATCCGTTCACATTTTACTTCAATGGAGAGTCTCCGGTTTCTGTGTTAACTTGTCACGCGCAAGAGGCGTGTTAAAACAAGGCACCAAATCTCTTAATTTCACACATTCTCATATCCAGTTTGCACTGCAAGATATTTTTCGTCCGATAATTTATGTATGTACATGCAACAATACTTTACCTTCACCTCTTCTACTTCTTTATTGACGTAGACAACGATTACGTGGATATACACCGAGTTACAACAGCGCGCCGGTCGTTCTTCCTTTTCCGCTGTTTGACGCCAATTCGAGATACCAAGTGCAGCCAGGTCCTTCTCCACCTGGTCTTTCCAACTAAGTGGAGATCTTCCTCCTCCTCTGCTTCCCCTGGCGGGTACTGCGTCGAATACTTTCAGAGCTGGAGTGTTTTCATCCATTCGGACGACATGGCCCAGCCTACGTAGCCGCTGTTTCTTGATTCGCTAAACTATGTGAATGCCGTCCTACTATATATCTCGCACAGCTCATCATTCCACCGACTGCGGTAACGGCGAATACCAATGCGCAATGAACCATAAATCTTCCGCAGAACCTTTCTCTCGAAATTTCGTAACGTCAACTCATCAGATATTGTCGTTGTCCGTGCCTCTGCACGATATAGCATGACTTATATAATTTAGTTTTTGTTCGTCGAGAGAGGACTTTACTTCTCAATTGCCTATTCAGTTCGAAGTAGCCTCTGTTTGCAAGAGTTATTCTTCATTGAATTTCGATGCTGTCGTTGTTGTTGGTGTTAATGCTGGTTCCAAAATAGACGAAATTATCTCCGACTTTGAATTGATGACTGTCAACAATGGCGTGGGAGCCAAGTCGTGTGTGCGACGACTCTTTGTTTGATGACAGGAGATATTTCGTGTTGCTCTCATTCACTACGAGACCCATTTGCTTCGCTTTCTTGTCCAATCTGGAGAAAGCAGAACTAACAACGCAGTTGTTGAGACCAATAATATTAATATCATCGGCGTACGCCAACAGCTGTACACTATTATAGAATTTTTCATCTAAATAGGGTCCCTCATATGATATATTCCTTCCAAAGTCAGTAAATTAGCTCTTTGCTTGACTTGACCGACCGAGAGCTCAACACTGCTTCGACCGATAATTGAACCCACGTAGCTCTAAAAGATAGTTACATGCTCATTGGGCTTGCCTACTTCCTTCTAAGAAAGCAAATAATGCACCTTCTTAAGCGAAAAACTTCGGAAGTGGCTCATTCAACTCAACACCTTAATTTTGTAAATGTTCAAACCAGATTCTAAAGCTTTCTTGAATGTTCCGAATAAAATTCAAAGCAGATAGCTCCACATTGTTTTTCGAAAATGCTGTTAAAATAATGGTGTTAAGAGTAACGTCTTGAATACTAGTCAATCTTCTGCTTAATTTAGATCCCGAAAATGCATGATTATGTTGACTTGATTTAGCAGCTCTAGCATATAGACATATAGATATATAGGCTTTGAATACATTCATAGTTGGAATCAAACAAGAATGATCTCAAGTCAGCACACGTGAAAGTACTGCCCCTCCAAAGGACGGATATAGCGACAGGACGCTATCTCATTCTTCAACTATTTCAATATTTACATGTTCTGTATGATAAATTGATCGACCTTCAACACAACCTCATAATAAAACACCAAAGATCTTTCTTAATTAACAGTACAGTGCATGAATTCACACCATTTTACCGAAAATATACCTTAACACAAATGATTCTTTATTGGCGTAGACACCACTTACACGGTTATAAGGAAGACATCAAATAGTTGAGCAGCGGCACCTTCCCAATTAAGAGACCGAACATTCCAATTGCATGCCCTTAAATCGTAATCCTTAGTGCGTTTGAAGTGGTCATCATCAAACGGGGGGTCTCTCATCCGAGGCTGTTTTCTTCTTTTCATGGGGGTGTTTTTTACGTGGCGGGCCCCAAATCCAGCGCACAACCCTGGGGAGAAACACTTCGCTTTCCCATTATAGCTCGGCTTGAAACGAATATTTTTAGGCGACCGGAAGTCGTGAGATGCTTGCGCCATATGTAAACAAATCGTTTTTGGCCACTCCCAAGTGAATGACGCTCGGAGAACTTTCCTCACTTGCGTGAACTTCTATATATGGCTCCATCCTCCAGACTTAAGATTAAGGCATAAAAATATGATCCTAAAGGATTTCGAAAACGATCGAACTATTGCTGCGGTTAAGGTCCTTTCAGAAACAAGTTTAGTTACCGTCACTTTAATTCTTCTTTTCTACAGCTATTCTCTATTTTCCACCAGTTCACTAACGTACTGGAAAACAATACTTTTGCACATTATGCAGAATTTTCCCTCATTTTGTAAGGCAATACTAAACGATTGTAAGAATTTCATAGCATTTATCAAAAACACCTCGCTCAAATAATACCCTGCTGATAGGTTCTGGACGAAATTTGTTTCAACATTATATAGAACACAATTTCAATTAGGCAAAAAGGAGGAAGTCTCGGTATTTCCAGCTTATATACTAAGAATCCCTATAAGAAACCAGTTCATGTTACGAATCCTACAAAAGTTTGCTTTGAGAAACATTTGAAATAATATTTATTAATAAAGACTTCTTCTTCATATTATTTAACACACCAGAGGCAGGTGATATCCCTAGTGCCGAAACTATATCCGCCGAAGTCTCAACGAACAATGAACCCGATCAGCAAGACGACAATGCAATCGACTCTGGTGAAATGCAATCCGATCAACCGGTTGGCGATGAAAAGGAGACTGTCGAAATAACCGATGCCGAATCCGTGGAGGAAGAAGAAGAGAAATCTATCGATACGGATGGTGATGGCATACGCAATGAAGATGATACCGATATTGATGGTGATAATAAGCCAAATGAACAAGATGAAGATATGGACGGTGATGGTATTTTGAATGAAGAGGACGATGACATCGATGGTGATGTTATACCAAATGAACGCGATCCCGATATCGATGGTGATGGTGTATTGAATGTTGACGATCGCGATATCGATGGTGATGGCGTACCAAATGTGATCGATCATGATCTTGACGGTGATGGTGTGCCGAATATTGTCGATAAGGATATTGATGGCGACGGTGTTAGCAATGCCAACGATAATGATCTAGATGGTGATGGCATACCCAATGAAGAAGATGATGACATTGACGGTGATGGCATACCGAATGATCAGGACGATGATATCGATGGTGACGGCATACCCAACGATCAAGACGATGATATCGATGGTGATGGTATACCAAATAGCCAAGATGACGATATAGATGGCGATGGCATACCAAATGAACAAGACAATGATATTGATGGTGATGGCATACCCAACGATCAGGACGATGACATCGATGGCGATGGCATACCAAATGAAAAGGACAATGACATCGATGGTGATGGCATACCAAATGATGAGGACGAGGATATCGATGGTGATGGCATACCGAATGACGAGGACGCCGATTTGGACGGTGATGGCATACCAAATAAGGATGATGATGACATCGATGGTGATGGTGTATCGAATGAAGATGATGCTGACATTGATGGTGATGGCGTACCAAATGAGAGTGATGAAGACATTGATGGCGATGGCATTAAAAATGAACAAGACGATGATATTGATGGTGATGGCGTGGCTAATGAACAAGATAATGACATCGATGGCGATGGTGAACCGAACGAGGCGGATAAAGATATTGATGGCGATGGCGTGCTCAATCACGATGACGTCGATATCGATGGAGATGGCATACCGAATGAACGTGACCATGATGTTGATGGAGATGGTATGCCCAATGAAGAGGAACCCAAGAGTTTGGATATTGATGGTGATGGCATTCCCAATGATGATGACAGCGACATTGACGGTGACCTTAAGCCAAATGAGGTAGACGACGACATGGACGGTGATGGCATACCAAACGTACACGACCGTGACGTTGACGGTGATGGCGTACCTAATATACATGACGAGGACAGTCTCGAGGCAGAAGAGGTGGCGTCCAGACAAAAACGTGATGTTGGCGCTGAACCAGTCTCTGTTGAAGCTGGTGAAGAGCAAGAGGAACCCAGCCAAGAAAAACCAGGCGATATTGACGGTGATGGCATACCAGACCATGAAGATGATGACAAAGATGGTGACGGCGTGCCCGATCATAAGGATGATGACATCGATGGCGATGGCATACCAAATGAACACGACACCGACCGCGATGGCGATGGTATACCGAATGAGCACGATGATGACGATGGTGAGGAGCATGAGGAGAAGGAAGACGATTCGAAACCAGAAGATGACACCAAACCGGAAGACGAATTGTTGTGGGTAAGTGCGTCGAGAGATTTGTTCATAAAATATTGTGAAAGCAGATCTATGTTTCCAATTTTTTAAATTTATTTATATATATATATATTTCTTAGGAAGGCGAAATACCTGCGCAGCTCCGCAGCCGCGATCACATTACCGAGCTGCTGCAACTGAACACTGAATTCAACGCACGCGAGAAGGCCGTGGACAATGTGGCCGAGATCATTTTGCGCGACATTAAGCGCATCTACGAGAGCGCCATCAAGCCTTTGGAAACGCTCTACAAATACCGTGACTTGAGTAATCGTCACTTCAGTGATCCGGAAATCTTTTCGAAGCCATTGGTATTGTTTATGGGGCCATGGTCGGGTGGCAAATCGACTATCATAAACTACCTAACTGGCAATGAATATACGCCACACTCATTGCGATCAGGTAATGACAACTGCATATATACATAGATAATTAGAATAACTCTAACAACTCTCGAACTGCAGGCGCGGAACCTTCACCTGCCTACTTCAACATCCTGACATGGGGCAATGAGACTGAGGTGCTGGACGGCACACAGCTCGCCGCTGACTACACCTTCTCTGGCTTGCAGAAATTCGGTGAAGGCTTGGAAGAACGTCTACGTGGGCTGAAAATGCCAAACAAATTGTTGGAAAAGGTGAGTGTGTGCGTCTGCGTGTAATGATGATGCGCCCAAGTGGCGTCTTTAGCATTCCTCATTGTATGTGATGACGTCAATGTCATAGAAAATATTTAAATATAAATAATATGCTTTGTGGTGACCTCGAAATGGTCTTAACTGCCCGTGTATTGGCAACAAAAGTGTGGAGAAAATTACAACTAAACTGAAAGAAGAAGAACAACAACAAATTACACAAAGCTAAAGACAAACACACTCTTTGAGGTTGTAATAGTGCCTGTTGAGTGGTCGTTCGTAGTTTTTGTTTCGTTTTCTTGCTTTTTTGTTTATGAAAAGCAAATATTTTTAGAATTATCTTTCGAGAGAAAAATACATACTACACATAAACAAATTAATGTAATTGCATATCATGTGCAATGTGTCTATAAGTGTATAACACTTGGTGGCAGAGCAATGCCGCCCACTGTTGTAGGCACCGTTAACACTTAACGCATGTAACTCACTCACTGCACAAAAATTACTCCATTATGAGTGAGTTTAAAGCCGGGAGAGAAATTCGATCGTGAACTGAGAGCGTAGCACTCAGAATATATTTGTATTTTCACTCAAAAGTTTTGAGTTTTTACTCAATAATTGAGTGTCAGCTCACTATTAACTCTTTGAAATTATAATGGCCTGTGAATTTGAGTGCATTGTGCATTTATTGCATTTAAAGAGCTCTCAGCATATTTTGCCATCTATTTTGAGAAAGTAAACAAAGGCAACAAAGTCACGCTGCACTTGTCTTCCGTCGCCGATCGCGCAGGTACACTTTCAAATAAATGTTCGGCGTCTGTATTGCAAGCATTGAAATGCCTCGATATTTTTGAACTCCCAAAGCTTTGGGTGAATCGTCATTTCGGAATAAATTCTGAAATATAAAAGGGTTTTTAAGAAAAATTAAATTGAAGAGCTAGGACCAGGCCAGCATTCGAAAAACCTCCATTTAGGAGCGAAGAAAAGTCAAACAAGTTGAGCTAGATCCAACCCAGCAATCGAAAAATATCAAAAACTCTTCTTGTGAGAGGAAAAGCTCACTCCTCGACCAACAGTGACCGAACTTTTCGATTTTCACTAACAAAAGTCAATTCAGTACTTCGGAAATTAGATCTTTTAAAACGGGATTATCAATCTGATTTCGTTAAATACTTTTATATATATTAGTTTACTTCTCTAAGTGATAATATCAATTTGACACGCAAGAGTTAGAAATTGCTTATCGAGAACCCAAGACCGAAAGTGTTTTCAAAGAAGTCTATTACCACTCAAACTTGAACCCTGTAATTTTTTTCAAGACAGCTTTGCATAATTTTAAAGAGGCAACTGAGCTAAGCTATTTTTTACTGACCAGCTTTAACTCATTTCGTTTCTTTCGTTTGTGTTAAAGAATGTTACTTTTTGAAATAAGAATAATATTCGTTCAAGTTTTTGCCTCGGTTTTTCATTGAATTTGGTCTCTCGTTTCATGCAGACCTTCTAAAATATCTAAAAAACAGAGATACAATCATATTCCAAAAAGAAATTTTGGTTTTACGAAATCTTAAACTAAATTTTCCTAAATTTTGTGATCCCAACTGTCTTCTTTTCTTTTAAGTACAAATACGCATCATTCCCACGTTTCCTTTTTTTCCGTTCATTCCTTTACGTAAAAATCAATAATATGATTATGGATACTCATTCCAGTTGAAGAAAAATTCGCTTTTGAGTTTAACTGAAAGAACAAACAAATCCTTTATTTCAGGTCAACATCGTTGAAATTCCCGGCATTTTGGAAGTACGCAAACAGGTCTCTCGTCTTTTCCCCTTCAACGATGCTTGTCAGTGGTTTATCGATCGCGCCGATATCATATTCCTCGTCTACGATCCGGCCAAACTTGATGTTGGCCCCGAGACCGAGGCTATATTGGATCAACTTAAGGGACGTGAATATCAAACACGTATTATATTGAACAAAGCTGACACCGTTAAACCAGAGGAGCTTTTGCGCGTACAGAGTGCACTTATTTGGAATATCTCGCCGCTGATGTCCTCTGCCCAGCCACCTTTGGTGTACACATCATCGTTGTGGTCGCATCCCTATCAGGAGGGCGCACCAGCACGTCTGCTGTTGGCGCAGGAGCGCGCCTTCCTGCGCGATTTGCGCACCGCTGTCGACAAGAGGATCGAACATAAAATCGCCAGTGCGCGTCGTTTCGCTGTAAGTATTTCAAGTAGAGTCGAATTTTTAATATTATTACTTAAACGCACAACTTTTATGCTTGCGTTGTAGGTGCGCGTCCGCAATCATGCCAAAATGGTGGATTGCTACCTCAATACCTACTATAACCACAAGACCCTCTTCGGCAATAAGAAACGCATCGCCGATGAAATTATCAATCATCCACAAAACTACCACATCTATGAGGGACTCTCAACACTGACGAATATTTCACGTTACGATTTGCCAGATCCCGAAGTCTATCGCGACTTCTTCCGCCTCAATCCGCTTTATGAGTTTAAGAAACTTGCTGAGACCTGCACGTACTTCCGTGGTTGCCCCATTACTAAGCTGGATGTAGCAATCGCTTATGATCTGCCTGAATTGGCTGGTAAATATAAGAAGATGGCGGAATCGGCGCTCGCCAACATTGAAAGCAAAGGAGCTGCAGATGGCGAACCGGAAACAAAAGGCTCTGGCAAGAGCACGAAAAGTTGAGCTACTCAAACCAAAAACTGCACTGAAAGTTGTCCAAAAAGTAATGCACATCAACTAAATCAAGAAAGATCTACAAGCACTGGACAAATACAGAATAAGACAGCTACACACAGACATATGTGCTTATGTAAACGAGTAAAAAGAGTTTTGAGCGAAAGGGAACCACGTTCAAAGCAAATAAAAGATCAATTTTAAAGTAGAAAAAAAAAATTAAAATAATAACCGAAATTGAACCAAATTGCCGACTAAGAGAGAGAGACATTAGTTATAATTTATGAAAAAAAAAAAACAAAATGAGAGAGAGTGAGCGATCTAACAGCGAAACAATCAAATTTGCTGAAACTTTACAACTTAACGAGACAAAACAAAATCATAAAAGTAAAAAAGTGAAAAAACTGTCGATCGAAATTCCTTAAATACAAAAGCTTAAAACATACTTAAGGAAGAGAGAGAGAGAGAGAGAGACACACACACACGAACACATTTACTTACTAACTAATTTAACGAGTGGGAGGGACTGAGACAAAAGAGATAATAGTAAAAAATATAATACACTCTCGAGAATTGGTCATGAAAAAGCATTATAGAGGGAGAGATGACTAAAATAACAGTAACAAACAATTAATCGCTAACACTACATTTAAAATATCTAACCAGCAAACGTTGCCCGAATTCGAACCCGTCAAATTTGAAATTCCGCCTTAACGAAGCTTTAACTTTTCGCTTACAAAAGCAACTAAACCCTTTGCACAACCATTGAAGGCATTTATTTTTTGAAATTAATTGTTTAATTGTTCTGTAATAATTGTGCACAAACATAATTTCGTATATCCCCACACTGTGTGTCCTGTCCCATGTACTGCAAAAATATGTTTTCCGTTTTCTTTTGCTTCCATTGAGAGCGCATTAATATATAAGTTTGCGTGTTAAAAAAAAAAACAAATAAAACGTAATAAATGTAATTAAAAATCGTACATATAATTTTAACTACTATCACTGCACTGCACCAAAGGCATTGTGAATTTAGACCCTGTCATAGTTAATAAGTTTTCTTTTTTATTTGAGTGAGTAAAATGTAAAAAATTTAATGAAAAATGCAATAAAAAGAGCAAAACAAACAGTGAAGACGTTGCATGATTTTTTATAAGAAACAAAATAATTAAAACTTAAATCAACTTGTAAGCATTACATCGACAAATTAATGTAAAAATGATTTAGCCAATTTGCGCCAGCTGAAATATCAGTGAGCTTACATTTAAATGTAATGTTGGACATAATGATAGACTCTGAATTGTAACAACAAATAAAAAACAACTTAGAAAAAACCAAATCGCATCTTTTAATCAATTAATGGTATAGCAAGCTTAAAATAGACTTCCATTATCTATTATTTCTATATCAGTACCTCGCAAATGGTTTTGAAACTGCATAATTTTATGTACCAGCATAAGTTATAACTTTCAAGCCACAACACAGTTTCCTATTCATTTTTAATTTGAAAATTCGCCCGCCACAACACAGTTTCATTTTCTTTTTTAATTTAAAAATTAAAATTGTTTCAAACAGAACATAAAAACTATTTAAATAAAAAAAACAAGCATATTTATTTAGAAATTCACAAATATTAACAAAACACTTATTAAAACCGCACTCATGATTCATCTGCATTTTCTTTTCCCACCGTTGCAGATTCTTGTTCAGCTTGCGCAGATTTGTGCTCAGTTTTGGCAACGTTGCTCTCATTTGCCAACTTCTGCGCAGCATTCATTTCTATCGCTGTCCACTTTTCGTTATATTGTGCTTGTGTTAATAGGCTACGTTTAATATTTTCGCAATCTTCAGGTTTTGGTAATACAATAGCGACATATCCTTCGCCTTCGGCGGCAGTTTCCAATTGCTTTGGTGCTTCAACCCACGCTGTATTCACTTCCACTAATTTACTTTGTACACAACTAGGTATTTTGTACGCTTTATTTTGCTCGCTGGTCAATATGGCTAGCGTGGAGTCATGTTGCAGAACCATACCGCCTTTCTTGCCCTTTCCTTTCACCGTATTTTTACTGCGATCTGTATTGCCGATATCAAAGGTGAATGATTTTATACCGTCTTTTATTGCGGGATGCTCTGGAGCCAAACAAATTAAACAAACCCGATTGGAGTGAAAAAGTACTTGATAGGGTGCCGGTTCTGGACTTTCCTTAATGTAATAGTAACGTGTGAAAAATCGGTCCACGACACTGGGATAATTTTCAACCCATTCCTCTGTAATGGACGGGACGTCTATGCCACCAATGACTTCTGGCACATGGTTATAGTAGTACGGTTCAAGTGGATCTTCTGGTTCGGTAGGCATTGTTATAGTTATAAGATGTATTAAAAGATGAGAATGTTTATGAGGACACTAGACGCTCCTTTAAGCGAGCTTGTCGTTCGGCCGCTTTGACGCGATTGGCTGCAGCACGTGCTTGACGTTCACGTTTTAAACACCTCACCAACTGGTTATCAATATCGTTGCAGACGCCAAGAAATTTTGAAAACGTATTCTGAAAATGAATTACACAATTATGTAAGCTGTAACAACTAGTGGATATTACGTTTGGGGATATTTGTTTACCTCAATATGACAATTATTTAGTTGTTCAATCAAGTTATTGCACTCCGATGTATGCAGATGTGGAGATAGATCAGTATGCATACTTTTTGCTTGATTTCAAAAACAACACAAATTGCACTTTTTCTTTGCTAGCCGACGAAATGAAATGTCAATTATTTCTTTCTTTAGAGCTGCCAATAGCTATTAGCAGAAAAGTCAATGAAATCATGTTTTCAAGAATTCGATATACTAAAACTAAAGTATTTAACGTCCTAATTGTAAGAGAAAAATATTTTGTATTCTACAGAGCATTTTATAATTTTTTTCCGTTTATAAAGCTTAATATATTTGAAAAAAAAAAAACAAATTAATTATTTTATTTTTAAAATTACACAAAACTGGTTTGTGCGACTCTGTGTTTTATGCTGTGTTCATTGCAACAGCCTGAAAGCAACACGTGCAGGCCAATCAGCTGTTCTGTTAATGAAGCAGATTCGATACAAAACAAGTTTTGTTTTAATAATTGTAGTGTTGTTCAATAATTATTAGTTAATAAAACTTGAATTAATTTCATAATGTCGGCAAATAAAAAGAAGAATTTGAATTCTATGGAGGAAGACCCCACAGCTGACGATTCGGATAGCTCGATTGAGGATGATGATGATGATGAACCTCATCCCGATGCATATACCGGCAATGAGGTTTGTAAAAGTAGTACAAAACGAGCAACTTCACAAAAAAGACGTAATTACGTTTCAGGAAGTGGAAATTGATTTCGAAGGTCGTGCCCCCACTGATCCAGATTGTCATGGAATTTCACAACTCTTACAGCGCGTGTTTCTGCGTGCGGCAGTAAACACCATGCAAATGGCAGATATGATAATTGGTAAATTTTTGATTTATTTACTAACAACACAGTTTATAATAATTATTACTTATTTAAGCTCAAAATTATGTGGGCAGTGTTATTTGCCAATGCGAGCCAGATGGTGCTGAGAGTGACATGGACGATGATATGGTTGAAGAAGGCACAATATTTGGTATTACAACAGTCATCAACTTGACTGCAAAAAAGGACATTGCTTGCATAGAGCAATTGCGTGGATATATAATACAGCGAGCTGAAAAAAATGCGCCAGATTCAGTATTGACACACCTACGAGATGTGCTCGGAAATGAGGGGCGACCAGTGGGATTTCTTATCAATGAACGTTTCATAAATATACCAGCACAAATCTCAGTGCCGTTACTAGAGAATTTACATAAAGAAGTGCTAACAGCTAAACAGAAGGGCATGCAATTTAACTTCAGTTATTTTATAATGATAGTTAAATTCTACCGAAAAGAGGCACGCAAGGGAAAACCTGCTGAAGATACATATACGAATGCCGAAGAGGAAGTAATTTGTTCCAAAGCAGTAAATTCATTCGAGTATTCTGTTGCAGACGAGTGTGATGTTGGTATGAGTGGAGATTGGCTAGAAGGCGACGCGACATTAACACCTTATCGCAAAATTATCTTACTTGACGCTAAGGAGCTACCACATTTAATTGACGATATTAGAAATTACATCAATGGAGTGTAAAAATTATATAAAAAGTAATGTAAATAATTTAAATTGTTGGTTGTTTTTATACCCTAAACATGGTTTTTTAAGTTTGCCACGAAGTTTGTAACACCCAGAAGGAAACGTCGGGTACCCTATAAAATGTATAAATAAACTGATTTGTTTGTCCGTCTGCATGTGTACACTGAACTAGTCCCTCAGTTATTGAGATTTCTATCTCAAATTTTGTTTACGTCCTTTCCCCCCAATAATCGTTTCATTTGTTGGAACTGACATTAACGCACTATTATGACATACAGTCGCCATATAAATTGAACGAACAAAATCAATTTCTTGTATGGAAAACTTTCATTTGATAAGGTTTCTTCACAAAATGTCGCATATTCAGATCGGACAGTTATAGCATATAACTGTCATACAAAATGAACGATCAAAATCAAATTATTGTAAGGTTTTTTTTTATTTGTGAAGGGTATTCAACGGCAGTTAAAGCTTTCTTGCTTTAATTCAATCAATAAGTAAAAATCGCGACTTCTTATCAGACGGGGTAAATTTTTGTAATGGTAGCACACTGTTTACAGCACTGTCCATTACAGCTGATTGGCGCATTTAAAACGTGTGAAGAGTGTGTTGAGCTGCTGCACCGGCAAATTTTTATGCAAAAGAGACTTGCAAATTAAAATAAATTTTTGTTTAGCTTAAAGTTGTCTGAGAAACGCTGCTTACTCATCGGCGATAAGCTTTACAGTGAGTAGTGGTTAACACAAAGTATATAGTACATAGGGTATTGTTAGCCGGAGAATCATGCATTTGGCATGAGTATAGCCACAATTTGGACTTAGTAAGCTCAAGCTATAAGTGCAGTATTAACAGGTTCCTATCTCTTTATTCGTAATTATATTGCAACAATTACTCTAACCGATATTTATAAAGTGAGGCTCTTTAGAACTGATTTTCATAGTAAAAGTTTTCCTTCATGGAACACAGTCATCGGTTCCACAAAGTGTGCCAAAAACGTGCTTTATCTACATTGAAGTATAACTAATAAGAGGAACAAATAGCCTCCTTTCCATGAATAATTTATAAATTGCAATGATTGTGTTTAATACGGTTTTCTTCTACCTTGATTTCTAGTTAGTAAAAAGCATACTGCCGTCTACTAAAATATATATAATCGGTAGAAAACTAAAAACAAATCAAACGAAGTTCAGTTGTGATAGCGTGTCCAGCTTGCATCATGGGAATAGAGAGGTAAGTACAAAAACCAAAAATTTGTCATCAACAGAGGTTACTATGTTAAAAGTATTCAGTAGTTAGAGTTAGGTAACTTTATAAATAATGAATTTAAAATTTAAAATTAACAATTTTCCTATAAGAAAAAGTTGTTACCTTATCAATAGCGAACTTTACTGTATATACACAATAGATAAATCGGCATCATAATACAACAATAGTAAAGTACACGAATGTTGGTATAGAATTTATGTTGGAAGATTAGAAAGTTGTATTGCAATAGTCAGTTAGGCAGCAGTCGTTGTCGTTGTCGGTTGTTTAAATTGTTTAATAATATCTGTGTCTTTAAAATATACTGTTTAACATGGTAGCCGATACGTAAGTGAGCTTTTTGTTTTATTGTAATAATAATAGTTGGAGCAAAACAATAATTAAGCAATAACTTGTAAATGCGTTTTGCAGAAAATGCATAGGTGTTAAAATTAATATTTTCTTATCTCACGGAAGGAAATTAATTTGCGGCGGCATACCCATTCATACTTTCCCTTTGTTTCAAAAGACATTATAAATATAGAATTAAAACTTATAGATAACAAAATACAGACTTTTCATATCGCCGCTTTCAGAGTTCACTGCGTGATTGTACATACATTATAAAATCAAGATTTTTGTGTGAATTTTTAGATGTTTAAGCATATGAGTGCATGCTGTACAAGTTTTTGGGATATACCTGTACATATGTACATATATGTATACAATGTACTTGCGTATGTTTGTTCACAAAGTTTGCTATTAATATGCGAGAGATTCCAGCTATCTACGTGTACTAAATATTTAATGCATTTTGTATAGAAGTTATCAGCTGCAAGTATTTGCAAACTGTAAAAACAAAAAAAAAAATTAATTCAAAGCTTTGGAAGTAAGCAGAAACAGACGCTAAAGGAAAGTTTGATTCTATGAATATTAAGTTCTTATCCCAATAGCCTATAGTCATATACATATGTACATACACTCCTACTTATGTACATCTACACAATACTTCAGAGCAATGTAATTCAAAGTAATCCCAAAAATGTATGAAAACAATACTTGACGCACTTAAAATAAATAAATAATAACAATTCAAAGCAAAATTTTTGTTCGAATGGCACATAAACGATCAGCTTATCGTAGACGAAGCAATTCGCCGTTAAAGAAGAAAGATCATCTCGAGCTTATTGAAGTTTGTATATCCAACACTTTGTAAGTGCCAAATAGTGATGTTAAAGATGGTATATTAATAACATGAGAGGTTAGAGTAATCTTTTATTGCCTTCGAAGTGTAGGATAATGTGAATAGCATAAATCATTGATAATACATGGGTATGTATATCAGACATATGTACATATATAAGTTCGCCAATAGAAAATTATGAAATGGGCTCTAAAAATCCAGTATGACAATTTGTTTTATTTTTATACCCTGAACAGGGCTTGTCACCAAGTTTGGATATCCAAAAGAAAACCTCAGAGACCATATGAAGCACATATACATAGGTATAAATAAATGACCAATGTGTCGATCTGAGTCAATTTAGCCATGTCCGTCTGTCTGTACGCAAATTAATCCCTCGGTGTCTGAGATATTGATCTTAAATTTTGTACACGTTTTTTTTTTCTTGTGCAAGAAGCTGCTCATTTTGGCGGAACCGCCGATATCGGCCCTCTATAGCATATAGCTGTCATACATACAAAATGAACGATTAATGCCAAGTTCCCTTATGAACAACTATTTTATATGACCAGATACCTTCACGAAATTTAGATTATTGTTTAAGGCAACGGTAATATCTACGAAAAATTTGTTTATTTTGGACCAATGATTCAAATTCTCGTATAGGAACTTCTTTATTTGAGAAGGGTATTATAGCTTCCGCGCAACCGAAGTTAACACTTTTTTGAAACTTTGTGGCAATGTTTGTGTTACTATGTGCATTATTATATATATTTTATTATTGTCGATTAGATTAGTGCCAGTGAGTTGTAAATCTAACAGTTTTACCGAAGCATGCAGAGAGTTAATGTAGGAAAACAGAAATGATTTTTAAATGTGTCGAATTTAAATTTTTTATATACGTCTCAAACGTTTGATATAAACCGATTTTAATTTAAATATTTTTAGAATGCTAAAACGTACGGTGTTATACTTTTGGCACTTTTTTAAGTGCATTTCCAATTAGTATAAATACATTTAGTTAAAAACAATTGTTAATTTGCATAATGCAATTTGTGTCAGACCCGAGGCTGCGCTTAAACAGAACTAAAACTTCATAAAGCAAAAAAAAAATATATATTTTAAGGCATTCCTGAAAACGTTTAATTTTACGCCCATTTCCCTGCTGATAAGGCAGCAACCGGCTTCATATCAATTGTTGTAAATTAAAAACGTTAGTTGGCAGTCACCTAATTATAGCGGCACTTAAAAAATGCTCCGTGACAAAAAAGTAATTGTTTATAACAAAAATACAGCGAAGCAGATGAGGAAATGAACGAATGCAACAAAGCATTTAATGTCAATTGCTATAAAATGCAAATGGTACATCGTACACAGTGATGTGCTGATTGGTTCCATATAGCACACTGACATACATATGCACATACTATGTTGTATATTTGTATACAGTTGTAGTTGTTTTTGCTCCTGAATTGTATTTGCCTTGAACTTTAAAAGTGCATGACATACAAATTTATATAATATTTTCTATTGTTATTTTTATTTTTATTTTCCTGCTTTTAGACTCTTGCCTTGCAGCGTGAAAATCGCTAAACTCATACAGAAGTCCAGTTGCGATGTACTCTGTATCATCGATCGTCAAGTGCCGCCAGAGTTGGTGGAGCAGTTCGGTGAATTTCGCTCATTTGATAAGGCTTTTGATAGTGTGGTGTCATGCTTTAAGTCGCCCAAGCTGGACTTGCCCATAGTTTATTCACCCGTACAGGAATTGACTGATTATCATGATGTGCGCACATATCAAAAAGCGGCAGCCAAGTCATTGGAGCGCGCCATTAAGGTGAGATGAAGTTGTAAAACAAATATAACGAAACAAGACAAATATGTTTACAATATGCCATAGTTATTTACAATAAATGTATTTATCGCAACGCTTATCACTTTCGTGTATTTGCTTAGGCTGGCTTCAAATCGCCACTGCTGCTGGTGCCAGCAAGCAACCGCTTCTCCAATGCCGAACTTTGCACCGTGTTGGGTGCCTTGGATCAGTTATATGTGGTAAGTAGTGATATTTTAGGTTTAATTTGTTTATTTGTAAAAAATAAAATTATTGTATTTAGCCTATTCAACTGCGTGAGGATGTGCCCGAGCAAGCGAAGCGTATTAAGGAGCTGTCACTTTTGATTTCCACGCCCAAGGCTGAGGAAATTATAAAAGATGCTTTGGTTTTGGAATCAGGTCGGATGGTGGCACGCGATATTGGTGAGTAGTCTTAAAATCAAAAGGTTTTTTTTACCAAAATATTACAAAAGTACAAAAGCTGTTATTTGCAAAGTTTATTTGCATATTTTTTAAATTTTTCTTTAATGCGAGCACTTTGCAACTGGCAATGCTGCAACTTGACGTTCTGCTATTTGTTTACACGCGTACCTAAAAGTATGCAACGATACTCTTAACAGCATGTTGATGTTTACTTTTGCAGGTGTTGGCGATCCGGAGCGCATGGCGCCACCTCGCGTTGAAGACTACGTTAACAGCGTACTGTCCTCGCTGAAGAAGGAGGTCATTAGCGATTTGAATGTGCTACAAGAGGATTATCCACTTTTCGCCGCTGTCAATCGCGCTGCCAATCAAGTGAGCCGCCATCGCGGCCGCATCATTTTCCTGGAGTATGTGCCACCGCAAACGGCACGCAAAACACTGATGTTGGTGGGTAAAGGTGTCACCTATGATACTGGCGGCGCTGACATTAAGGCTGGCGGTGTGATGGCTGGCATGTCACGTGATAAGTGTGGCGCCGCTGCCGTTGCTGGCTTCATGCAGGTAACAAAACCTCATATTCGCACAGAGTTTTCGACAAATTTTAACTAAATTATTCCACGCACACAGATTGTCAACGAGCAAAAGCCTGCCGATGTGCATGTTATCGCTGCACTTTGCATGGTCCGCAATTCGGTGGGTGAAGAATCCTATGTTTCCGATGAGGTGTACACCTCACGCGCCGGTGTGCGCATACGCATTGGCAACACCGATGCCGAGGGACGCATGTGCATGGCGGATGCTTTGTGTCGCATGAAAGAGATGGCCATCGAGCGCAAATTGCCCGATCCACATCTCTTCACCATTGCTACATTGACGGGACATGCTTGCATTTCAGCTGGTGATGGCTACTCGATTGCCATTGACAATAGTGTGGCGCAAAAGACTGGGCATGCACGTCTGTTGCAAGAGACTGGCCAGTCGTTTGGTGAACCCTTCGAAGTGTCGGTTTTGCGTCCAGATGATTTCGATTTCAATAAGGGTAAAGTGATTGGTGAAGACCTTGTGCAAGCCAACAATGCACCATCGACACGCACGCCCCGTGGACACCAGGTAAATAATTTTGAATTGATTTTTAAATATGCATTCTAATTATCCTAATTTCTATAATTTTAGATTCCAGCCGCTTTTCTTATTCAGGCCACTGGTTTGGACAAGCATGGGCTGGAGTCCAGCACGCCATTGAAATATACGCACATTGATATTGCTGCCAGCGCTTGCGTATTCCCAGAGATACCAACAGCTGCGCCCATTGTGGCCTTGGCAAAGACACATTTATAGAATTTTTTATTCGCTTTGCATTTAAGTTAAAAACTTTGCAAGCATTTACATAAGATATCAATTATATTGTACTTATTGCCGCAAATCTGTATGTAATTTGTTACGCTAAACACTACGAAATATAATCACATATACAATGAAAGCCAGTGCTAAACGTCCGCTTCTGATTGGGTTACAAAAATGAGCCAGGACTTTGAAAAGACGATTTAGAGATTTAGAGACCGTCTACCGATCGTCACGCTGATGTTTACCATATACATATGTATATACCAGATATAGCGGTATGAGGTGAGTGTTAAGAACATTTGTTGTGAACGAGCCTTATGTTTTTTCTGTTTGGTTGGCATGGAATCTGTCGAAACATAAATTGAGAAAATGAAAATGTTAAATTTTGTGTCGAAAAGTGATGATTTGCGGAAAGCATTAATTTTTTGTTGCCATTTGAAGAAAATTACTGAAGAGTCGCACCGAATCCTTGTCGAGGCATATGGTGATCATGTTCTATCAGAAGCAACATGCAGAAGAAGGTTTCAAAAGTTCAGGGATAATGATTTTGATGTGAGAAATTAAAAACGTGGAAGACCTCCCAAAAAGTTAGAAGACGTCGAACTGCAAGACATATTGAACGAATATTGAAAGCTAAGGTGAAAAAGGAAGACTCAAAAGTGTGAAAAATGGGTGCCACATGAATTGAATGAAAGACCAATGAAAAACCGAAAAAACACTTGTGAAATTTTGCTTCAAAGACACGAAAGAAAATCAGTTTTGCATCCAATTATCACTGGTGATGAAAAATGGATTTATTGTAGGAATCCTTAACGGTGAAAATCATGGATTAATCCAGATTCGTTTTGAAAGCAATGCTCTGTGTTTGGTGGGATCAGAAGGATCTCAAAGCTTATGAAACTGCTAATACTAATCGCTACAGACAAGAAATGAGCAATTTGAACCATGCATAGATCGGAAAAATTACCAGATTGGGCCAGAAGACTCGGCAAAGTAGTTTTGTGACACGACTTCGCATCTGTACACAAAACAAAACCGGTTCAAGATACAGTCAAGGTACTTGGCTGGGCTTGTCCCTTCCGATTGCCATTGGTTGTCATCGAAGGGATACACCTTGCCTGAGCAGCACTTCGATTCCTGCGCAGAAGTCGAAAATGTGGGTGTCTGCTTCAAAAGGCTAACATTTCTGTTGGTATGATATCCACAAATTGCCAGAAAGGTGGTAAAAAAATGTGTAAAATGCAATGGTCAATTCTTTGAATATTTTTTTAATTTCCGATTCAAAATTGGTATATAATTTTCAAAAAAAAACAAAAAGCTCATTTCTTATCGAAGTTTCTTTTTGGGCGTTACAAATTTAATATACCCTGCTCAGGGTATAAACAGGAAAATTTTAAAAAGTAGCTGAACTTCCCTAACTCGAATCGTCATAATTCACAGAAAACAAAATCGAGTTAGAGAGCCTTAGAGTTATAAAGGTTGATCCATTTCGATGTTCCTTACTCGTTTAAAAAAATCCACAGAAACTTCAAATTTAATGGGTAATGTTTATTATCATTCGAAAGAGCATTCTTTTGTATTTACTTTTTGAAGATTATCTCTTTCAAATGTTGACCGTGGCCACGTCTCAGATAGTCCATCCGTTGAGTCCAGTTTTCGATGGCTCGTTCGACCATTTCGACAGGTAATTGGCGAATGACGCGCTATTTTTTGATCCAAGGCCTGAATCGAAGCGGGATTGTCAGCATAGACTTTCTTTACATATCCCCACGGGAAAAAAACAGTCTGATATCACACGATCATGGCAATCGCATTCTCAATAAATCCATTGATTGATGTGATATGTGGAAAGTAACGGCGTCTTGTTGAAACGAAATGTCGCCGAGATCACGAGCTTCAATTTCAGGCATTAAATAAACGGTTATCATGGCGCGATTACGGTCGCCGTTGACGGTTACGTTCTTACCTGCATCATTTTTGAAGAAATATGGACCGATGGTCCTACCGGCTCACAAACCATTGTTTTTTATGAATAAAATGGCAGCTTTTGAATCTCTTCAGGTTGCTTTTCGTCTCAAAAGCTATAAATTTTGTTTATTTACATACCCATTGAGCCAGAAATGGGCCTAATCGCTGAACGAAATTTGACTAGAAAACATTGGATCTTCTTGCAACCTTTCAAGAGCCCATAAAGCAGCGAATATTCCAAAAATTGTGCCGAAAATTTTCACTCGCTTACTTTTTTTAATTATAATTATTTGTTTCTTTATTTATAAAATTTTTTAAAATTATTTTAAATTTTTCTTTAATTTAATTTGATTTATTTTTTCTATAATTCCTTATTCCATTTGGTTTCAATTGCTTTAAAATATTTAATTTTAATTTCGCAACTTCTTTGCATTTAACTTCCCAACGATTCCTTCATTCTTGCTGCGTTAGTGTTCAATAACGGTGCCAGCGCGTGTCAGCAGTAATCGTTCTTGCGCATGCACCGTTAATCTGGCTTTTGAAAACTCGGTCAAGAGTGCCTCGTTCATGTTGTGATTGCATAATTTACCGTTGCCCGTTGACCACTATTCACTGTCACCGCTCATGTTGTTTTTGTTGTTGTTGATCGTTCTCGCCAATGCCCCACAAGGTGGCTCACTTAAAACTACCGTTGTTCTGCGCCTCGCATTTCCCTTCACTTGGCCGCTCTTGAGTCTATGCAATGACTTGCATTGTTATCTTTAGTAAACGGCTTGTGAGCCTTTCTTTCTTTCTTTCATTTGTTTTGTTTGTGTTTAGTTCGTTTTCTGCTTTCTTTTGTTGCTGCGGAGGTCCATCTTGTCGGCTACGTAGCTTGTCGTACGCAGTTCGCAGTTTACAGGCTGCCCGATGGCTTTAAATGAGTGCAGCTTGGCTGCCTTGGACTTGTTTTGATTGTTGTTGCTGTTTTTATGTGCTTTCATTTTGTTTTGCTTTCTTGTTTTGCCAACTGACGACCGTCTTCATTGTGGCTCCTTACGGTACCTTGCTTATTTGCTTCACTGCATTTACATACATATGTACGTATATACCCCTGGTACATAACAAGAATCGTGCGACGCATCAGTGGGCCAGTCTTTTGCATTTTTTTTGTTTTTTTTTTTTTTTTTTTGTTTTTTGGAAGTCTGCAGTGGCTGTGTGCCGAGGCGGTGATTCATTTATCGATACGACTGTTTAACATTCCACTTTATAACAGTAAGCTTGTAACATGTAACGGTTCATTTCTGACAGGCACCGTTACCTTTATTATGGCAATTAATATTGACCAGTTTTTGGACGTACATTTCTTTTTTTTTATATTTTTCAGTCTTTTGTAGTTACCATGCATTTGAAGAAAGAAAAAGAAGAAGCTATAATACCAGTGGCGTAGCTACAACTTCGGGCGCCCGGGGGCAAGGATGTTCTGCCGCCCCCCTTATCTACCTACCTACAAGTTTCATGAGGTGGTTCGAACAAAAGTGAATTTTTACAAAATATCTTCGATATTAAGTATATAAAATTTAGGAACTAGAAGTCAAAGCCAAAAATAAGTGTGAACAGTGGGGTGTTACTATTATCAAGAGAATTCGGAAGAAGCGAAATATGTCTGGGGAAATATCTGAAGATGCTGGTTTGAATTCAGAAGAAGAAATGCGTCGCTGTATAATCGAAATTCTTGATAAGCTATCAATGGAAATATGCACCCGTTTCACAAATTTGAAAAAGCTTAATGACCGTTTTGGTTTTCTTTGTGATTTTGAACAAATTATAGAACTAACCAGAGACTCATACAATGACAAACTCGTCGAAATTAAAGAAAAATGACAGCAACTTGCCGAATCCTATCCAGATGACTTGGATAACGAAGATTTATACAGTGACATCCAAGACGTCCTACTTTTATTAAAGAGAGCGAAGAAAAACGAAGAAAAAATTGGATTTTCGCCAGAAAAGTTTTATTATACATTTCTTCAATGGGACTGGAAGCCTACAAGACGTTAGCGACAGCTTTAAGAATACTACTCAGTATACCTGTATCAGTTGCATCTTGTGAAAGATCTTTTAGCAAACTTAAATTGATCAAATCTTGCTTGAGATCGACCATGAGTCAGAGTAGACTGTCCAATCTTGCGATTCTCTCAATAGAATGTGAAACTGCTTCAACTTTAAATTACAATGATATGATATGTGATTTTGCAGCGATCAAAGCTAGAAAAGTGCATCTTTAAGTTCTATCACTATTTTTAAGAAAGTTATATTGCCAAAAGATATAAGACAAATTCAAAGACTGAAGAGTGTTCGAGTAAAAATTAATATTTTTCATTGTTATTCAGATTATTACCTTGTGAGTGTACAAATCTTTGTCTTTTAAAAAAATTTGTTGAAGTATTTTTCTGAATATTAAAAAACAGCGAAGATCGTTTTGCCGCCCCCAAGACGTTGCGCTCGGGGCGAAGTGATGAAGTGATGACGTGTGTATTCTGGAATGCGCATCGAATAATTTTATCGCCAAGAGCAAACTTTTGCCATCTATTCGAAGCCGGCAATTCTATTCTATTCATCTGGTCACTAGTGACTTTCTCTCCACACCTCAAGAATATGCTAGTATATGGGAAGAAAGTTTGCGCCAAGAAAGCGTTGACGTCCTGCATGACAACCAGCCTATAATAGTTTTTTAAGTTTGTATAAAGCTTGATCTTCTTGTTTCGGACTGGTGTGTATTTGGAAACGGTTTATTTACGACGCGGACAGTTTTTTGGCGACTATTACGATATACTTGTATGTATATTTGAACGGCCCAAAGCGTTCAATCAGGTCGTGAAGTCTTCGGAATTTGTTAAAGACGATAACATCTGAATTGTTAAGAGAACAGTGCTTGAAAATCGTTGTGTTGATGTCAAAAAATAGCAAAAGATCTCAGCATCTCTTATGGATCGCTCACACATTTTGCTTAATATTTTGGGTATGAAGCGTGTCAATGCTAGTCTCGCATCAAAAGACCTGAATCTTTTGCAACGATGTCACGGAGAGGTTCTAAAAGAGTTGCTTTATAACTTAACTAAGGAACCTGCTTTCAGCAAACGCGTCATACTGGCAACGAGACGTGGATTTATCAATATTATGTCGAAACTCTTCAATAACGAGCAAATGGCACTCACAAAATGAGCCGTAACCGAAAGAACGGAATTCGCTAAAGGCCCTGAAGAAAGCCCAAGCTGAGGCTTTTGAAAAGTGTATGGAAAATGGGATTTTAGAGATAAGACAGATATACGAGGATTTAACCGAGACCTTAGGTCTGCTGTGCCTCTCCTAAATCACAAAGACTTACTTAGCCCAGCACACTGATAAAGTCCAATATACTGGTAGGTGCTAATGAGGTGATGTGACCCCTATTCGGAAACGTGGATCCCAGGGCCTTTATCCTGCGTCTTCTGACTTCTGTGCAGTTAATTAGCAGGTGTTCTGGAGTTTCAGGCTCTCTGTCGCTGAACCGGCAATTTTCCCAAGAAGCTAGGCCCATGTTGTATAAGTGCTTCTTCTGCTTGCAGTGGCCAGTGTGGAATGCTACAAGGAGCCTGAATTTGTCCGTAGAGAAGTTGATTACATATTACACCTGCTGAGGTTATAACCCTCCATTAGCAACTTGGCATGGGATTTGAAGGCGATAATAAGGATTTGTATTGAGTTTTACAAGTTTTACCGGCAGCTCAATTTCTTTGGAGATTATACCAACGCCTTGGACAATAAAAAAGCTTTCCATTTAAAGACCGGATTTTGATCGATTTGATAGATCCGTTTGTATGGCGGTTTCGACTAAAGAGCAGTTTCTTTGAGATAAAAGTACGTGCTTAGAATTTCAGTGAAATATCTCAAAAATTGGGGACCAGTACGCATATATACAGACAGACGGACATAGAAACCATTTCAGCGGTCACGATAACCATTTATATATGCATATTTTATAGGATCTCCGACATTTCCTACTGGATAAAGTAGGGACAAATTCGTAAAGTCTCAAATATCTTTCTTTATTCAAATCCATGCGGAGCCAGCGCTTCAATGGACGCTGTCATCGAGGAGAAGTCGTCGCTCAAAATTATGTGGCAGTTACCATTTGCTACTTGCAACTTGCGGCGATGGCGAGTTGTCAATGCGGCTTGTTTGGCTGGATCTGCGCGCTATAAACAGTGAGAAAAACTACAACAAAACAACAACAACAGCAGACTGTGCAGCAACCGGAGCTACAGTCGACATTAATAATAGCAATGACGCGACGGCAGCAGCTGAAGCGATGCAACGACAGACAAACAGCGAAACAAATATTACAAAAAAAAAAAAAAAACAATTACAACAAAAACAACAGTGATGGAAGAGATCTTAAATGAATGCGGAAGTTTTGCTGGAGTTTCGTAACCAGCCGTCGCGGCATATGGAGCTGTTGCAGTGATTGCGGCAATATGCGGCAGTAACTACAACACCAACAGCAACAATGACGGCCACTTAAAAGCGGTGGCAAGTGAACAAGAGACAAATATTAAAGCAAATCTAATGTGAGGCAGGCAAATAAACGCACAGCCAACCATTGCAGCGTATATAGAAGGGTAAGGGGCAACTAAGCGAGGGTGGCGGGAGCGCGATTAAGTCGTGCGACGAGTAGGCAGACGCTGCCATGTGCATATGGCTGTCGGCACGGCGTATTGTTGATGTGACACCGACAACGCTGACACTAATGGCGACGTTGACTGCCGATGGCGGGGGAGCATGGCGGTTGCCATTTGGTGGAGTAGTATATAAGCAGTATAGAGGCTGGCGGTGAAGCATGAGAAAAGCGCGGCAAGGCATAATGCAACAGCAATTTGCTTGCAACGTGCAACATGCATGAGAAGTCCTATTTCAAAGCAAATATTTAAAAAAAATTTAATAAAATTATTACAGCCAGATATGTACATATGTATGTACCGCATTATTTATTCATTAAAATTGGAAAAATAAAAACATAAATATTTTGTAAAAAAAAAAAAAATGAGCAAAAAAATATTACTTGGCAGCGGTGGGATTCGAACCCACGCCCCCGAAGAGACTGGTGCCTTAAACCAGCGCCTTAGACCGCTCGGCCACGCTACCCACTTGGCCCCTCACACACCAGCAGCCAACATAACAGTAACGATGACTGTCGGATGAAAGCACACACAAACACACATATGCACGCACATAGCCACGTATATACATATACTCATATGAGCGCGTTATATTTAGAGGATAACGTGACGAGCGTGTGAATTAGCCGACGACATTTATTTTCAAGCGTCTCAACTTAAATTTGGACTACCGACAGTCTCTTGAACTTTCCAGGCGACATCACGCAAAAGTCGAATGTATACTCGTGAGTGCGCTCTGCGGCGCTGATGGATGCCACTCGCAGTCTGGGTGGCTGCTTGCTGTCTGGACGCCAAATATGCACCTGCCACGCAGAAGTGCCCGCTGTGCCATAAAGCTGAGCGATACAATGTTGCTTTGGTCATTCGATATTGGTGTGCCAATTAATAGCTGTACATACACACGCACACACACCTACAATGATTGTCGCAGATTTTTGGCAGCCACAGCTTCTGCCGCGTGCAACACAACGCTTTTCGATTTTCTCACAATTCTTCGCTGGCAAAGGACACGCTCGCTGATGCGAAAGCTGCTGCAGAGCTTTATATGTTTAATCGGGTGTAAATGGTTTCTTAGCCATATCGTTCGGCCGTTCGGTCGTTTGTGCGTTTGTTTGTTGTTGGCCACCTGAAACAGGCGAAGCATTGCGTGGGAGTTGAGTAGCAATTTTGGAAGCTGCAACAGGTGTTTTTGCGTTATGCTTTATGTTGGCTCCCACCAGGATTCAATTTACTCTCACTAAATGCACATTCACTGATTTTTGTGGATGGTGTGAAAATATGGACAGGTGCTCTACAGCGCTGGAGTTAAGCCTTTCGGGGCATAAGACTTCCTATTGGCAACTTAAATTGAAAATAAATTAATGAATCACGTTCTGTAATTATAAGAAAATAAAGTCATACGACTTTCGAAGAAGAAAACTTTGTCAACTGAAGAGATGGGTTTGTAGGTATTCTCAGCCATTGCTGTCCAAAAGCTTTCTGTTGAAGGTTAACCAGAATTAAACATTCAATTATCCTATCAGTTCCCTCATAGTCCTACAGTGTACGCAATGCCTCCTAGTAGCCTGTCCAAGGCGCAACCCACATATACGAAGGGCAGATCAGTAGAGACGGCACTCCATACAATGATATTTAATATTGAACGAGCTCTGGAATATAAGAAATACGCACTTGAAGCATTCCTGGACATATCTGGAGCGTTCAACAAAGTCTCTACGGAATCATAATGAATAGTATCCAGTCAATAGCTTTTGGTACTGTTATACAACGTTGGATCAGTAGCCTCTTGACCTCTAGAAGAATAGCAACAGAATGGAACGACGCCAGAAAGGCCAAGGAAGTCTGTAGAGTTACTCCGCAAGGTGGAGTGCTATCTCCGCTTCTATGGACATTAATGGTGAATAAACTTCTAAGGAACTTAGACGGCAAAGCCTCTAAGAGAGTGACATATGCGGACGACTTGTCATCTTAATAACGGATAGGTGGCTACAGACCATTAGCACTAAGTATTATGACCATCACTCTCAATACAGTCCAGAATTGGGTATCGCAAATGGGTCTGAAGTTGAACCTGTAGAAAACGGATCTGTTTGTGTTCACAATAAAGTATGGACAAAACTCTATCTCAAAGACCACACTCAAGTATCTTGGGGATCCAAACTGCTGTGGAAGCTATAACACACTGGAAGGGGTATCGATATTGAGGCCACAGAGTCTGTTGAAATTCGCGTGAAGCGCAGGCATCCTAAAGGATGACAACTCCTTTTGGACCTAAAACTGCACTCACCCCGGTATCGCAAAGAACCAAAAGTGGTCTATGCGCGGCTCATTGGCCAACCAGACTAACCAAACCTAACCTAATATTACAACTTTTAAGATGATGAGGTTTAGTTAACGCACAATTTTTTCCGAGTTTAGTCAAAGTATTCAAGAATGACGTCGTGAAAATCAAAATATAACAAGTTGGCGAGTTTGGTGGTTTATCCTTTTTGTCTTTATTCATTTTAAGTTCAAAGTTTGTTATAAAAAAACTGCTGTTCCCAATGTTAGACCGAGTCCGAGTTAGTGGAACAATTGATTCGAAGTAAATTTACAAGAGCCAATGGTGCTGAGCCCATTTCCAATGAACTTTCCTCTGCACGAAATGGATGTAATATTTACCGATTTTTATTTAGCCCATCAAAACCCTAATTTGCAGATAATCTCATCTTCTTTGCTCTTCTTCATTCAATATATTAAGATAGGTAGGTAGGAGCGCTGCCACCAAGGGATCAATTTTGATGGGCTATCGTAGGATCTTCTAATTTTGCTACGGATTCTCTGATGGGTTTAAAGTATTTTGTGATCTGAACATTTACAGAGCAAATGGATAACAGTTTCCGCATTACCTACTAGCTTACAGCTCCGGAAAAAATTGTTATAAGGTAAGTCCGTTGAGATAAACTCGACTGGAAGTTTGTTTTAGGGTGAAGAGAACTTTGCTTTGGCCGCCCTTCCTTAGAAGAAAATAACTAGCGTATATCCCCCTTTAAAATTTACTAATCTAACGACTTTATAAAGCTGATTTCGCTGATTTGTTAATTTCTTTCATTAAACGGGGTTTACTTAGCCGGTACAACAAAAATAATCGGATTTTGGCTACATAGCAAAATTATAACCAGCAAATTCAACTAAAAGTCCATTATATTCATATATTTCGTCCTCGTTTTGTGTTCCAGCTCTCGAATTGTGCCCAAGCGTGAGATTAGCCGGCGATTTTCAACAACTATTTAGCTCCTTTTTGACGGACTGATCCTTCTGGCCTTTTATGGAGCGAAAGGGATCCACTGAAATAGTTGCTCTCAGCTAAGTTCGTCTTGCCAGAATTTCGCGAGTTCTTACTGGACATTGTTCAATAGGTGTACATACGGTAAGGCTGAAAATCTTGTTGGATGCTGACTGTCAAAATTGTATGGGGGAAAGTGAGGTTTTCACCTCACCAACAAGCTACCTTCTCCACCATAACGAGCTTTTGCAAGACTGAGGTCTTGGTGGTCATATGGTCGGTAAAACTGGTGAAATAGCCGGAGTTGTTATTGACCAGCTCAACAAATTTGTGGCAGACTCAAAGTGCTTTGTCAATTTTTGAGGGTCTTTTCGTTCAACACTAAGGAGTATTTAAATATCGCAATGGACCGGCGCTACAGCTGTCCAAGTGGGGTCCCCTTTTGGATCCACCTTCTAACCTAACCCAACAACCTGTCACTTGAGATCAGTCTTACTTAAGAATTAAAACAAATTGTCGGACTATATCAGCGATTTTCTCACAACAACAACAGCTATATGATCATATAAGCTCGGCAAACCGCTGTCCATGAGAAATTCTCTGAAGAAGAGCAAGCATTCTAAAAATTTTTCTATGACTTTCGCCTTTAGCGTAGAGCTTGATGGCTAGTTCTGCGCTTTCTGTAACAATCCGAGTCATTTCGGGCCACAAAACTGAATAAAGGTACAATGTATGATTTTTCCTTGGACTGGCAACTGGCCGTTAAAGGATAGTAAAATCAATAAAAAGAGATAGCCAAGCATCTCACGAGCTTAACAAACCTGCAATCCGGCGTATAGCGCGCCGAAAAGGATATCGTTTTACATGAGAAACACAGCATTCATTGACACTCATTCACACCACGTGCAAATCGGGCCACACAACAACCTGGGAGCAAAAAGTAAGCAAAAAAATAAAAAAACAAAAACAAGAAAACACACAAGAGTCATAAAAAAATATGAACGAAAATGAAAATGTTTCACACGACATTTAACGCATTGACGACCATTTATGCCATTGTCCTGCGGCAATAATTCGAAACATATTTATTTTACATTATTTTATCTTTCGACAATTTTCTGCATAAACTAATAAATATCGAAAATCTCACTGGCGCCCACACGCGCACACCTTAGCACAACTCACACACACACACACACAAACAAGCAAATATTTTTCAATATTTATACGCTCATATGCCATAATCGCTTACTCGCTGCGTCTGGTTTTCATTAGAAAAATGGCCAACGACATAGATGTGAGGCGCCGTTCATGACAATCGGCGACACACGGTCAATGCGACAATATTGCCACACGGTGTTGCAACAATGGTGGCCGTAAAACTACTTTCACTTTTGTTCGCGGCGCACAAACGGCAAACAGCCAATTGGCGTGGGCAAAAAAAGGAGCGGTGCGGGAAAGTCCTGCTGCCACCGCCCCGTCGTGACGGCTAACAAACCAAGTTGCATGCCGCTCACGTAGCGTAACGTGTTGTGCGCGCTGCCACAATATTTGACACATCATAAATTCACTTAAAATTATGAACTTCATTTCTTTTTCATAAATTTTATTGTTTTTACACCTTTTTGGAGTGCATAAACACACACACACACATACATAAAGAGGCACACACATACATACATATGTGCATACAAAAATACACATTGCCTTCTTTGACTATTGTCGCTGGCTTTGTTATTGCTGTTGTTGCTGCCACTTGCGTTGCATTGTATTTTTCGTGTTCACGCTCATGTTTCGCGCGCACCCACACAACCGACCGCACACACACACCAATGTATGTATGTATGATCGCAAACACACCTTGCCACTCTGCTTTATTCCACGTGGATTTGTTTTGTTGCAAATAGTTGTTGTTGTTGCAACGCCGCTGTTACTAATGAAGCGATAAAAAGACGGGTTTCAAGTGAAAATGTCAAGGTTTTAGCGCACACCAACAATTTCACTCCGACACAGGCGCGCTTGGTCCGACGTGTCAGCGTGTCACAATTGCATTTGCCAAAACGTTTGCCGCACGTTTGGGTGCGCCTGACCTTGCCTCCTTGATGGCTGTATGGCTGACTTCGCCTTGGCTGTGCTCGATCGTTTGCTTGCCTGTTGCGACCTCTTGCGGCCCTGCTGCCAGCCGCGCGTTGCTGGGTGCCGCCGCACGTTGCGCGCGCATTTTGCTTTTGTAGCGTTTGGCCAAAATGGAAAATCGGAAAATTTTGTGCTTTTTACTTTCACCGCCAACATTGTGGGCTTCCATGTACCCGTATTGTTGTTGCTGTTGTTTTCATGTACTCGCATTGTTGTTGCTGCTGTTTTTATTGTCTGCGTTGTTGCATGCTGCTTGCCGAGGTTGCGACACTCAAGGTACGCCAAGCGATCGGCGGGCTGTGAAGTGCTATTATCTGCGCTCGCTTGTTGTTGCTTTCATAAATTTATTTGTATTTTACTTTCGCAATATTTTTCACATTTTTTTTGCTTGCATTTTGTGACATTGCCTCTTGTAATGTCTTCCAATATCTTTGAATATAATAGCAATGTAATCGTTTACTTGAATTCACCCCCCGCCAGCGCACTCAAAGGTGGTCTATATCATTGGCATTTGCTCTCTGCGTCGCTCTGTGGTCCGAATTTATCGCAGGCTGGCGGTTTGCCGATTCGCCGATAAGGTTAGGTGAAATGGTTATTAGTTTTTGGAGAATCGTCATAAATATTATGACACCCGCAGCTGCTCCGAGCGACACTGATTACGATCTAGTTACATAAAGGTGTTGCCATTGAGGATTCCACATTGTGAATTGTGGGCTTACTTAGGTAGATAATAAGTAATTTGCACAATTTTAGAAATCCGACAAATGACATCTGCCAAAACCTAACCTGACTTTTTGATTAGTTCTAATGTCGCAATGAATTTGTATTACATTTGGTCGTTTTCAAAATATCTTGGCATTTTAAGAATTATTCCTAACTCAGTATGTTGTAGCGACACTCGAAGATGTGAGACCAAAAAAATGGCTGGGAGCCTGATCTGGAGTAAATGGGTGTTGAGAAGGAAATTTAAAGCTCTATTCAAGCAATTTTTTCACCATTTTCATTGAGTTATGAAACTGTGAATCGTCTGATGAATCGATCGACTGTGAGATCGCGTGCTATCCACTGACAAGCCCAAATATTCATGAGAAATACGTAGAACACTTTTCTTAGATATCTTTAGAATATCGGCTTCGTCTTCTTAATTAAGGTAGACACCGCTACACGGTTAAAGCTGAGTTAACAACAGCGATCCAGTCGTTTCTTCTTTTCGCTATATTCGAAATGCCAAGTGCAGCCGTATCTTTCTCAATATGATCTCTTTCTCTTCTTCTACTTTCACTGGCGGGTATTGAATCGAAAATCTTCAAAGCTGGAATATTCTCATCCATCCGGATAACATGACCTGGCCAGCGTAAGCTCTGTCTTTTAATTCGCTGAATTATGTCTATGTCGCCGCATATCTCATAGAGCTCATCGTTCCATCGACTGCGGTTTTCGCCGTTGTAAATGCGCAAAGGACCATAAATCTTCTGCAAAACCTTTCTCCCGAAAACACTCTTAAAGCCGACTCATCAGATGTTGTCATCATCCATGCCTCTGCACCATATAGCAGGACGCGCAGGATGAGAGATTTGTAGAGTTTGGTCTTTATTCGTCGATAGAGGACTTTACTTCTCAATTGGCTACTTAGTCCAAAGTAGACTTGTTAGCGAGACTGATTCTGCTCAGATTTTAAGGCTGAGATTGTTGTTGGTTTTAATGATGGTTCCAAAATAGACGAAATTATCTACGTCTTCAAAGTTATGACTGTCATCAGTGACGTTTGAGCCAATTCGCGAATGTGATGACTGTTTGTTTGTCAATATGAGATAATTCGTCTTACCAGGGTTCACAACACAACACAGCCCCATAAGTTTCGCTTACGTATATAGTCTAGAAAAAACAGAACTAACGACGCGGTTGGTAAAATTAATGATATTAATATCACCGGCATACGCCAGCAACTTTTCTAATGCTATGAGAGTCTCTTATAGAATATTTATTGTGCCTTCTCTATATAGTTCTGCAGCTCGTATTATTTTCTCCAGTAATAGATATTAGATAGATAGAAAAATTGATGATACCTATGGTCTATTGTGTCCTCCCCTACATCACATATGCTCACAAAGGTCCAGCATTCTGAACAATTCCAGGAACCTGCTGAGCACAACTGAGATGATGTAATCCCTGTCCACGTAGAAGGAACCTATGGCCTTGAGCCTGCTTCTGCAAATTGCTGGGCAATCCAGAATTAGGTGTTCTGGAGTTTCCTCGTTCTTTGTAAAATCGCCAGTTTGCGCAAGAGACTATGCCCATGTTGGGTAAGTGCTTCCTGAGCCTGCGGTACCCTTTATAGAGCGCAACAAGAAGGCGGAGTTTGTCTGAGCAATAGATTGAGGAAGTCACATGATAGGAAGTCTGGAAACTTATTTACTTCGTGTCGAACGGCTCTGAGAGGTCTTTTTCGATGCTGACGAAGCTTTTGGTTTCCTAGGTTCATCGTCTTCGATACAGATAATATTCAGTAGCGTTCTCTCTCATCAAAGAATAGTGTTTTATTAATAAAAAAATATTTTTTTTTAAATTCCAAAACTTAAGATCACTCGGAAATATAGCAAATCATATGTCAGTACCTGATAGTTGTAATATTTGAAGGTTAGATTTAACTACATAATTATCTAGTACAATTTGTTCGAACATTACCTACTTACTACAAGCGTGTTAAGTAACCATGGTGAACAATCGCATTAAAGAATTTGTTCCCGGCCCTCATACAACCATTGTCTTGCACTTAAAGTTCTATAGACTTTCTCTATATTAAACTTATTTCAGGGTCTACAATATTTTAAAACCTATGTTGATAACTCAAGACCTTTAAAATTTTTGGGAAGTCAAACTGCTATAAAAATGTTTCTTTTTGGTCAGGGTCAAGGGGTTTTCGATATTCTTAACAACCTACAAGCACAAAGCATCTTACAATTTTTCTCGAATGACTGCTGAATTCAAACGAGAATGGCCGAAAAACGATAACCTTTGGAAAAAATTAAATTATTTTGAAAATTTTTCAGAAATATTCTAAG
Source organism: Bactrocera neohumeralis (assembly GCF_024586455.1). Classification (NCBI taxonomy): domain Eukaryota; kingdom Metazoa; phylum Arthropoda; class Insecta; order Diptera; family Tephritidae; genus Bactrocera; species Bactrocera neohumeralis. Next base: position 51,317,218 of record NC_065919.1, read on the forward strand.
AAAAAAATATATAATCGTGCCAAAATTTTAAACAAAGCACCTCCAATCTCCTAGTTATCTGCAAAAAGCTCATACTCAGCGAGCGCCGCACCGGACAAACTTCTCTTACTATCTGTAAATCTTTGTTTCGTGCTCTTCGAATACTTCCCTTTTGGCGCGCGGTGATCTTGAAGAGTAGGCAGGCAGGCCTGCCCTTTCTTTGCACAACGTCGATAACCAACTCAATATTTTCAACCTTAGCATAAAATAAGCCAAGCTCAGTTGTCACACCGCAACCACAGCTGCCAGCAACGTAAAGCCAACAGCCGAGCGACTCCACACCGAATACTTCCGCACTGCATAAAAGATCGCATTGCCTATTCGGTTCGATGTTGGCCGTCAGTATTGTTGGTTCGCTTGGCCATTATGCTGGGTGTGTGCTTGGTTGGTTTGTTGCTTGGACTGCAGCTTGTGACGAAGCTGTTAGCCGGTTCGCGAGTATGCATACATAGCTTGTTGGCTGAGTTGCCGGCTCGACTTGTTTCCAGCCACCGTACATACTGAGATAACACCAGCCAGCTCTCAGTAATATATTATAGTGTAGCATGTTGTTGTTGTTGCTGTTGGTGTATGATGTCGAGTCATGCCGACACTCGATTTGGGGAGTCCGTCGTTCTCGTTGCTGGCATTATGATTGCGGTTGTGGTAGTCTTGGTGCGGCTACTCGTTTGCTGTGTGTCGAGTAATACGTCACATGAGGTGAACGCACTCGCGGATGTTAGTGGGTCACTATTTGTACGGTCAACGAACTTTTGGCCGTTTGTAAATACATGAAATGCGACGAATCGGTCGTACTGAGCGACGCGAACCGCACACCGCAACGCTGTTGCCGCTAACACGGCCGTCAAGCTTTGGCTACTTTCTGATATTTTATTTTCCTCGATTTTAGCTGCGCGGGCCAGCGCTGTTGCTAGTGCCAATGCTGTGACCATTGTTGTTGGTAAGATGTATTCGTATTCCTCTATTTTATTTGCTGGCGCGGTCTCTGGAGCTCTTGTGTTGTTGCATTTGCTGCTATGGCTTTCATGTGTCCGTAAAAATTGTCTTCCTCTGCTCGTGTTGCTTGGGTGCTGGGCGTTGTAAGTGTAAAGTTGACTTACTGCCGCGAATGTGCTCGTGCGACCGTCGCGTCGTCGTCGTCGAGCGTTGTTATCGCCATCGCCGAAAAGGGGCCGACGGGTGGGTGCGCGCCTGCCAATACGATCGGCGACCAAGTGGTAAGGCATACAGCACCACGCTGGGCCGCATAGCGAAGCATGGCTGGCATGCCATCACTTTGGACATCGTCGGAAATGAAGAATATCGACAACGGGCTGATCTTATGACAGTGATCGTTGTTGATGATCTTCAGCTGAGCTGTGAACAGTCATTTGCATATGTATGAGTACCAGCACAAAAACAAACACTGAGAACTGTATGCGCCTTTTTTTTTGAATATGTCAGCCCTTTCGGAATTTGGCAAGCAAAGCGGCAAAACTTTAATAAAAGCGCTCACATAACTCTTAATCCATGTACGTGTGAGTTAAGCTTATTATATGTATGCTGTCTTCGCACTCAATCATGACAAACATGCCAGTGAGAATGAACTTTAATTATACAGCTTACTAATAGAAATATATATATATATATATTTACAACTCTTGGGATCACCGCAATGCCATGGAATAATACATAATAATATCCAAATCAGCCTGCGCGCACCACCGAGCGCGGACGTGCAGGTCGCTCAGCGTGAAGGCCTACCGTCGCGCGGCTACGCTGGAATTCCTCGACCGGGCCGCTCCGTCCGTCGGTCCAGCCGGCAATTTGTGCCTCCAATTGACTTGCACTTGTCCAGCGTCCACAATGTTTCGGCAGCAACGGCGGCGGCGGCGGCGGCATTGCATGCAGCAGCTCGCCACAAATATACTCATGCAACGTGCAACGCTGAGAAAACAATTTAGCTTCTACATTTTTCATTCGCCTCCATTCGTGGCGGCCTGGGTACCATGGTGTTGCCAAAGTGATCACGCATGCGCAGTGTTGCCTTGTGCTGCCAACTGCAACATATATGCCGCCGTCTACGTCGCCACGTCGCTGCTGAATTGCTTTGCCAACTATGAAAATCTATTTCCGCATTTTTCCTTGTGAAGCGTTTAAGCAGCATATATGCATGTGTATGCATATGTGTGTGTGTTTGTGTAGTTTGTTGTTGTTTTGTGTTGTAAGTGTGACTGTAAGTTTCAATTTTTCGTATAATGGCGTTGCATTTAGCTTAATTGTATTTTTATATGTATATAAATATCGCGTTGCATATGCTTATGTGTTTATGTGTGTGTGTGTGTTTGTGTATATTTGCTATACGCCTTGGTCTATTTTCACATATGTTTGTCTATGTTCGCTTGAGTTTTCCTATTGCTATCTCATAAAATGCTGCATACCGAAGCATCCGTCCATAAATATTGTAGGCATATGCAGTTATATGTAAATGCAAGCCTGATGGCTTTAGCAAATTGTCATTTTGTTGTATTGAAACTTATGAGTGGCGTTTATTGATACACCATAGGTGTGAGTGCTTTGATTATATAATGCCATGACTTTAGCACTTTGAAGCTCATAAGTGATTTTTTTAAGAATTTGTTTCATCTTAATTAAGGAAAGTAGCTCTCAGAGAATTACTTCATTTTTAGAGAAAGGAGAGAGCTGATGTTTACGGTATAAGCTCTGTTATTTCAGTAATACCTTAGGACTTTTAAACATTCACAATTTCAAGATTTCGCCACTATTAGAAAAAAATCGTTGCTTCGACCGCATTAGACCACACTACCTTCCCAGTAACAATGAACTCAGCATAGAGCACTTCCTCAGCTAACAAATTATATCGTAGTTAACATAAAATTGAATAGTAAAATATACTTAGTGCTGCAATTAAGGGTTATGTGGGTATACTGACGTTGAGCAATACCAAAAGCTCCGTCAGGATCGGGAAGGACCTCTCCGAGCCGTTCGATACCAAAAGAGGTTTCAGACAAGACGACTCCCTATCGTGCGACTTCTTTAATCTACTCTTGAAGAAAATAATATCTTCTGCCATCAAACAAATAGTCGTCGCATTCGCGACTTGGCTCCAACGCCATTGTTCACAGTCATAACTTCGACGTCGTAGATGATTTCGTCTATCTTGGAAACAGCATTAACACAAACGTTAGCATCGAATTCCAACGCAGAATAACTCTTGCCAGCAGGTGCTACTTCAGACTGAGTAGGCAATTGAGCAGTAAAGTCCTCTCTCGACAAACAAAGACCAAATACAGCAAAACATCATCCCCGTTCTGCCATATGGAGCAGAGACATGGAAGATAACAACATCTAATGATGAAAGATGTATGGTCCTTTGCGCATTGGCAACAGCGATATACGACGGCATTGATATAGTTCAGCGAATTATGATACAGCTGCTATGTTGGCTAAGTCATGTCGTCCGAATGGATGAAAACACTCCAGCTCTTAGCTACACTTGGAATCTGCAATTGGCGGTAAACAATGAAATGGAGGAACGACTGTCGCACTTGAGTATAGGACTATAGCAATTTCTTGGTCTTCGAAGTTATTCCACAAAATCGAAATATTTGAATTTCTAAATTAATTTCTAAAAAAAACCATTTGAGATTCCTGAACTGCCACGGCATTTTAAAAAGTGACTGTTTGGAACAACATTTAGGTCAACAACAGCATCGAACCACCTTTTAAGCGCAATGAAGCGGTGAATGGAAATCGATTTTGGATGGATGTTTGATCACAAAAGTGTAAAAAAGTTCTTGAAGTTCCCTAATTCGGACAATCGGCTCGCCACTTTTCACTGCAAGCCAACCTATTCAGTTTCTGAAACAAAGTCTCCTCTGGAACTTTTAATTCAAGTAGAGTCTGCATTGACTGGCGATCCATATCACGTGATTTTTGGAGGGTCATTTTGAAAGAAAATTACCAGCTAGCAATTCTCGGACCTATAAGACAGACACAAAAATTCGCCTGACCCCTTTACCGTCATCAGTATGAAATTCAATACCTGTGGGGCTTATAGTAATTTTTTTAATATTTTCTTTTCACGATGCTTTGGATTTCCTACAGGGTAGCATTTGTTAATAGAGCATAAATTATAATGTAAACAAGTGGGCTCATGTTTACTTAAATGAACAAAGATGCTAATTGTTCTCATTACTAATACTTAAAGTGTTCTAAATGTAACAACATATTGAAAAATTTATGGTCGATACTCTTACATAAAATAATTATTCATCAACATATTTTTAAAAATTATGTACTCTCGCTGTTATTTTGCTAATTGTCATTCGATTAGTATGTTATATAACGGGGTTTTCAATAAGAGCGCTACAGTTTATTTTAAATAAAGCAAAAAAAAACGTTAACTTCGGCTGCACAGAAGCTAATATACCCTTCACAGGTGCATTTATTTTAGTCACTATGTGTTCAGTTTGTATGGAAGCTATATGCTATAGTAATCCGATCTGAACAATTTCTTCGGAGATTACATTGTTGCCTTAGGAAATAATTTGTACCAAATTTGGTGAAGATACATTGTCAAATGTGAAAGTTTTCCATACAAGAACTTGATTCTGATCGTTCAGTTTATATGGCAGTAATAGTGGTCCGATATCGGCCGTTCCGACAAATGAGCAGCTTCTTGAAGAAAAAATTACGTTTGCAGAATTTTAAAAGGATATCTTAAAAACTGAGGGACTAGTTCGTATATATACAGACGGACGGACGGACGGACGGACATGGTTATATCGACTCAGCTCAACATACTGATCATTTATATATATACTTTATAGGGTCTCCGACGCTTCTTTCTGGGTGTTACAAACATCGTGACAAACTTAGTATACCCTGTTCAGGGTATAAAAAGGTATATTCGATGGCATTATGTTTGGAACTCGATTTCTTCTGCATGGCCACCACGGGCACACTTGCAGAAGTCAAGACGCTGAATCATTTCGACGGTTTTCAAGCACAAATCCGCCGATACTGCTGCAATTTCACGTTCGATATTCGAACGAAGTTCATCAATCGTCGTTGGCTTGTTGGAAAGATCATAGGCTTCACGTAGTCCGGCGTCAAATCACACCACCGATGCGGCCAATTGACTAGGCCATTTCGTCAGATATCACGTTCACCAAACTTGGCTTTCAATAAATCGATTGTAACATTCGCTGTGTGGCTTGAGGTGCCATCCTCTTGGTACCACATATTGACCAAGTGCGTATCATCCAGCTCGGCCAAATTTATTCGGTTATCATTGAGAGGTAGCGATTCCTGTTCACAGAAAGGTGTCGGTCTTGATCATCACGGAAGAAGTACGGCCCAATGACGCCGCCGGCCCATAAACCGCACCAAACAGTAATTTTTTCGGGTTGCAATGATGACTCATTGAGTACGTGTGGATTTCTGCCTAACCAATAACGCATATTTTCCTTATAGGAGAAGCCAATCAGCCAGAATTGAGCCTAATCGCTGAAGATGATTTTTCGATGAAAATCCGGATCATTTTCAAGTTGTTCGCAGCCCAATTCACGAACATACGATGATTCAGGTAGTCAAGGGGCTTCAGTTCTTGTGTGAATTTGGTCTTGTAAGGAGGTAGGCCAAGATCTTTTCGCCAAATTCACTACGACTACGTCACAGAGACGCCCAACGCTTGAGAGCGACGTTTGAGAGACTGATTTGGGTCTTACTCAATTAAAACTCGATAGCGGCAGCAATATTCTTGACACTACGGGCACTTCTTTGTCTCACTGGCACGTGAACATTTCGTAATGTGCCTGTGAATCCAAATTTTCCCACTAGACGGCCAATTGTTGCTCTGACAGGACGATTATGACGACCATAAATTGGACGTAGCGCTCTTACAGTTGAGGCCATGGACTCCGAATTTTGGTAGAAAATTGTAATAATTTCGAATAGTTGTCTGATAGTATATCTCTATATGATGAAATGGCAAACCTTACTGAAGAGAAATGTCAAAAGAGCGGAAAAAATATGGCGTCGTTTGCTGTCCCTAACGGTCTACTCTTGTAGCGTCCCTATTGAAAAACCCGTAACTTACGCCTGAACAGGTTTTACAAACATCAGCTGTTTTGAGACCCAGCATTCATTATGGATAATATTCGACAGATTAGACCAGCACGCAGACCGTGGAGAGTCGATACAGTGCCGTTCGTAGCAACTCGGACTGACGCCGACTTGGCGCATTTTACTTCGACATCTTTAGTTGAAAGTGTACCAAATAAAGCTTGTGCAAGAACTGAAGCCGCTTGATCTCAAGCGACATCGCTTCCCTCTATGGGCTCTTGAAAAGTTCTAACAAGATCCGAAGTTTTATAGCCAAATTATGTTCAGCGATGAGGCTCACTTCTGGTTTAATGGGTTCGATAGCTAGTAAAATTGCGACATTTGCGATAAAGAACAACCTGAAGAGATTTCAGAGCCATGATTTCATCCAAAAGAAACAACCGTTTGGTATGATTTGTGAGCTGGTGGAATCATCGGTCCATATTTGATGCCCGAAATTGAAGCTCGTGATCTCGGCGACATTTGGCTTCAACAAAACGGCGCCACTTCTCACATATCGCATCAATCAATAAAGTTATTGAGAGAACACATCGGTGGGCAAATAATTTCAGGTCGGTCTATTGGCCACTAAGATCGTGTGACATCTCGCCTAAAGCCTAAGATCAATCCGAACAATCCCTCTTCGATTCAGGCCTTGAAACAAAGCATCACGCGTGTCATTTGCCGGTTATTGAATTGGACTCAACGGTTGGTCCATGTGAGACATATCCGCGGCCAACATTTGAAAGAGATAATCTTCAAAAAATAAATACCAAAGAATGCTCTTTCGAATGATAATAAACATTTCCCATTAAAATTGAAACTTCTGTGTTTTTTTCTTTAAAAAAGCAGGGAACCTCGAAATGGATAACCCTTTATAAAAAAAACACAGAAGGGCCGCAAAGTAAAAAATTCTGTCACACTGGCCTCAACGATTTCTATGAGAACATGAAAGAATACATTCATATGTAACAATGTACTCATGCATTTACATTTAAGGCTCTTAAGTGATATTTTTAGACACTTTAGATAAATTTGAATTGAAAATGACTATGATTGTGTATAAGCAAATGTTCACCGCTTCGGATTAAGTTTCGACGAGTGACGAAATGGTGATAATTTCTCCAATTTTCACTCATTTTGCTTTTCGAACTACTTCCGCATAAAAAATTCACACACACACACCAACACGCCACTATTATTCTTTATTTAGCACGGCTACGCCATGACCATTCGTGTGTGTGTGTGTAAGTGTTGGTGGGCATGTGTCTGTGTGTTTGTTGGCTTTTTTGGCTATTCATGCGATGTTCGTGTCATATACAGCGCTTAATGCATTCCTAAGTAGCAGTGGCAACTAAAGCAACAACAACAGCAACAACAGTGCTACGAAACAATGCGAACATTAGAAATAGCAGCAACGACAGCGCGAAGTGTCAATGATCTCGCGTTGTTGTAGCCAACAACATATGAACAATATAGTGCGACAGCGACAGCGCCGAGGAAGAAGCAAGCAACAACATTGTGTCTTAGCAACACTGTGGCGGTAAAGTTCAGTGCCCTGCTCTAATACATAGATCGCTCTCCAGAAAAAAAAGCCAAAAACCAAAAACAAAACCGAAAAGCAAAAACAAAAACGTGCACATTAAAGCCAAATCATGCTTTAAATTGCAAAAAGAAGATAAATTAATATGGTCAGCATGTCATGGATCCACGTAACCATCTGCTTTCTATTCTATCTATTCGACAATTTCTGCTTCTAATTTCTCTATTGCCCGCTATCAATTCAGCTGTTGTTGTTGTTGCTGCATTTGGACAATCAGCTGCGCGCTTCGTGTGCTCGCGCTGCCCCCCGTCCCCCCCACTCTCGAGTCACTTGCAAACAATGCGTACATTCAACCCGATCGGAGTGGCCTGTTGCTAAGCTTCTATTCTGCCGCGCAGCTAATGGTTAAGCTCGCACAGACCGCAAACCCCCTACACCCCCAACTGGCGAATGGTCAACCAACGCCGGAATCATTTCATATGCAGACGCACACACACACACACTCACTTACATACAACGAAATGTATTTTTAGGTAAAATTTGTATAAATCAGCTGTGCACAAAGGGTCATATACCTTGGCGTAGGGAAAGAAGTTAGAAAAGAATTAGCAAAGAACTGGAAATAGCGCTAAAATTGTTTGAGTGCGTTATTGGCATCGTCTTTACATTAAAACACAATTCTTAGTATACAAAAAATATGAACTCAGACACTTTATGTTGGTTTGGATTTCTTCGATAATTTGTTTGGAATAATACACTTCACAGCTGCATTTCTCATAGCATAAAAGAGTGTATCTAAGCCATTGTGGGTAATAATATATTCCAAATTTCGTGAAGATATATCGTAAAATGAAAATGTTTTCCATAGAAGTATAGTATGTACTTAATGCCGATCGTTAAGTTTGTATAGCAATTATGTGCTGTTTTGGTCAGATATTCTCGGTTCAGACAAATGAGTAGCTTCTTGAGGAGAAAAATACTTGTGCAAAATTTCAGATCGAAATCTTAAAAAAAAATTGAGAGACTATTTCGCGTATATTCAGACAGACGAACATGGCTAAATCGACTCAGCTTGTCACGCTGGCTTTGGCATTTCCTTTTGGGAGTTGGCAATTTTTTACGAAATGGCCAATGGCCAATCGACTCGATCTTCTTAGAAACACATCTCAAGTAATGATCGAAAATATTTGATAATAATTTCGATTTTATAAGTCACACTGAAGCGTACATTTTGTTTACAAACAAAAGACATTTTTCCAAGTCCAAAACCAAAGTCTTGACTAGGCGTCACTTCAGAATAGCAACTGAGGTCCACATATTCGGTTACTGTGGGCTTGAATAGTTTTGTTCTGATTTGGAAAATTTTTGGTCATAAGGGGAGATGCCTCACATTTGTGTTAAGGGGGTATTCTGGTCTAGAAATTTAAAAAATCGATTTTTTTTATATTTTCAAAGTTTAACTATTCAAAAATATGTGTACAAAAGGATTTTTCAAAATTCAAATTATTTTCGGAGATATAGGCATTTTTCTGACCCAGCATCCAAACTGGTTCGGTCGGAACTAATCGAACAAAAGACATTACGCCAAACTTTAAACGCGTTTTTCTGAAAACTGACTTTTTCGGAACGATACCCACGATTTCTCAGGTTCTACTGGACCGATTTAGTTGAAATTTTTATAGAGTATTCTTTATAGGCTTGTCTATGGTTGGAACTAGCCCCATCCTCAAATTTTTATTTTCATTATTTTTAAATAATTCGAAATTTTCAGAAAAGGTGATCCAAAAAAACTTTTTTTTTCAGGCAGTCGCCATTTTGTGAAAACAATTTTTTCCTACTTTTCCGTAGTTTCGGCCATTGCGACATTACTTTAGATTAATAATCTTTTTTTTTTTTGGTTTCAGATAACTAGGAGGGTTGAAATCATGGGTATGGTCGTCAGCTCATAATTTTTGAAAGTTTTTACTTTTTTAGTTTTTAGTTTTTAATTTTTTTCTGTATTCTTCTAAAATTAACAAATAACTAATAAAAAAAATGGATACTGAAAATATCAACTGCCTTTTTTTTACGTCACTTTAAAAATTAGCTGAAATTCATGCTTCTAGACCAGAATATCCCCTTAAGTTTTATGCGGAAACATTGATTGGGCCTTAATTTGTATGCTGGAAAGTGGAGAATTTTATTTTATATGGGAAGTAGGAGTGGTTTTTGTCTGACTTCATATATATTTTTTTTAATATAAGTATGTATGTTAGGATAATATTATCCACCGAATTACGTTGAAAGTTTCGAGATATCGGTATTCATATAAATGTGGGCGGTGTCACACCCATCGTCCAAACTTGGCACCGGCTCCGATAACACCCATTCGTGCCATATCGGGTGTAAAATTTTATGTTTATTGCACTTTTGGCAGTTTATAACAAACCCATTATATAGGAGCGGGCGGTTTTATAATCCCATTTTCACATGGTAGATAGCGATGTCGAAGAAATTATTCCTGAGCGAATTTGTTTGTTATAGCTCGAATGGTTTTAAACTCTTCTCGTCATCCTGAACATTTGTATATAACATATATAATTCGATATCTATCTTGATTAGTTGTAAGGTGATAAAAATAAACCTTAGATAAACAAAACTATTATAATCTGAAGCAACATGTTGCAAGAGTATAAAAATCTTCCTGACGGCCGGAGACCTCTTTTCGGAGGACTTCCTGGAATAATGATTCATTACGTTTTTGGCTTTAAATTCGGTCACAATCGTGGCTCGATGGAATTTCGGCCGTTTTGGACGGAAATTCTGACTCAAACACCTCAATACGGCCAAATAGAACTCCATGTTTGCATTTCAAATTCATAAACTCATGTCTCATCGGCATTTATACTGCTCTCTATGTGGAATAGGAATTCGCACGATCAAGCATGTCCAAAGAGACCGGTTCAAGTACTCTTTTTGAAAAAAATTCAGCTTTATCGGAACGAGTTAACCAAGAACGCATTTTATACCCAAACTATTCAACAAATTTATTCGAACGTACTCGCGGGAGATATCTTGCTCTGTTGCCATCACTCTAACATTTGCCTGACGGCTTTCAAGCATATCGTTCACTTTTTTAATATTTGCATCAGTTGAAGAGGACGAAGATTGTCTAGAACGAGACATATCTTCAACGATCTCTCGACCGTCGTTGAAGGCTTTGTACTGCTTGCAGGCTTGTGTTTTTGAATCATCGTGAGCCTCTTCCAACATGCGCAATGAATTCGCATACGAAATTTGGTTAGAAATACAAAATTTGAGACAAATTCTTTGTTCGATTGTAAAAATCGCAACGCACTCCTGAGGTATACCGACTTAAGCAGCTGCTGTAATCAAATCGGTTGACAGATCGCGCTCATATTTGGCATAGTAATTAAGGACTGTCTTGCAAATTAGCAAAATACAGTTTTTTGAAATATTACCGAACGAATTTAATTACAATTTTCGAGTGCTTTTTTGTCTCAATGTATATCTGAAGTATAACCGTATGGTTCAACATTTTATAGTGTTCGACTATATTAAAATCGGCGTTTTTAAACTATGCAAGGTATTAAATAACAGTTGTTTTCTGAAGAGGGTTTTTTGTAAGAAAATTTGTGTTTAACAAGAGAACAATGCAGGCAAGAGCGAAAGGTAAAAAATTGGCGAAATTTCAATTATTCATTACCTTTACGCACGCATCGACGACAAAGTATAATGGAAGCTCAAGCAGAATACCGCTTAACTCAAACACAAATGCCAAAAACTGAGACCAAAAAATAAATCACTGAAAGACCGCAAAAATATCAGTGCCAAGTTTTCGTTGATAACATCCAAGCATATAAAGCCACGATGAAGCGATTGCGGAGTTAAGAAAGGAGAGGTGGCGGAGAGCCGCGAGCAGCCAACAAACAACGGCAAACATTGCGACGAAGAACAGACAAAAATACCGAAATTTCAAGCGCGTTACAACGGCGCTGCGCATGCGTAGCTACGCTTAATTTCAAACTTATAAGCAAGTAAGTAAGTACGACTTCGCGCATGAGTAGTCGGTGCAAGCTGCGGTTATAGACGATACCGCTGACGGGTTGGCTGGAGGGGAGGCAGTAAAGCATTATCTTTTCGTTACTTCTTTAATTTCTGATATCAGCGCCACTGTCGCACGTAAAGCCATGAGCATAATAATAAGTATTATACGAATATTTGAGACAGTTGTTAAGACGGTTACTTGAATAACTATGAAAACTGCTTTCTTACGGTTTTTTCTTTGATTTTGTCGTAAAAGAGGCACAACAATGACGTTGCCGCTGACGATGGCAATAGTGACGCCTGCTGGCGATAGTGTCAGTATCATCGGCATGAGCGCGGTCATTCACCTTCCCCAAAAACCAAAAGACGTCCAAGCACACAAAGGTTTTGGGCCAAAGAGAAAAGCCAAAGCCGCCATTCTTGTAAGCGCACTGCAAAGCCAACGAAGTTGTTGGAGTGTAAGTACGCGCTGGACTATGTTGCCAGGCCAGCGACGCTTTCAACCAATTGCATGCCATTTTGGGGGTTCGCACTTTTTACAAACCGCCGACCGACTCCACTGCTCCCGCGGCGTGCTAAGTTGACAGCTTCAAGAAGTCGCAGTCAACGCCGCAATGGAAATTTTTGGCGATGGCTCGATGCAAGTAAATCAGCGAAAAATGAGAAAAAAAAAACGAAATAATAAAAATAAAAGACGACGTAAGCCCTTGTAATGAAGAAGGCAACTGCGCAAGGCAGCGAGTTACTGTTATTGCTGGTTATTCTTTACACGCCTCTACTACGTACGGCGATGCCGCAAAGGGCCTGCGCGCATGTAAGTATGCAAGCAAGTATGTAAGTAATGTCTTTTCGACAGTTCGAACGCCAAGTTCAAGACAAGACACCCGAAAAAAATTGCTACCCCACACCCCACCACCGTCAGTTATGCGGTTGTTGTTGTTGTTGCGCCGCAAATGATTTTCATGTAATAAGCTGCGGCTGTCTCAGGTCTCATCATCGCAACTTCGCCAAGCTGAGCGAGCTGCATGTCATGCCTGTTCATATGTAAGTATGTATGTATATGGGTGTGTGTGTAAGTGATGTCCGTAAAGGGCCTATCGGGCCTTAGGGCATTTTTTAGACAATGATATATGTCTGCGGCCGGTTCTTGATCAATCGCAACATGCTTGCGTATGTGCCACAAATGTGTGTTGTTGTATTCTGGAGCTTTTACACGCTCACACACATACACAAACATATCTACACGGTGCATATATGCATGCATATATGTATGTATGAATGTATATGAGTAATATCTTCTGTGTAAGTGTGTGTGTTTGTCGTCCATTCGGCAGTCGCGTCAGTGGGCAGTCATGCAGCGTTGATTTAATTAAAAATCATGTGAAGACATTAAGTGTTCGTGTTATTTGATTATTATGGCCGCACGTACATAATTGAACATTAATTTAATTATGGTGCTCAAGCGAAATTTTTTCATGGGACACATTTAACGGCCAAGGTGCCACTCGGCAATTTCACGAATAGTTGGAGTAGTCCAAGTTTAAGAGAAACAAAATTATAATAAAGAAATTAAGTAGTAAGATATGTGGCGTAAAGGTTCAGTTGTTACCCTTACAATTGGTATGAGTTCATTACAAGGCGAACGAATCGATTCTACCAATTTTTCGTTTCATATTATCTTAAGCTACAGAAGAAGTACTTGTCACATATTTGCCTTGAAATATCTGGCCAATTATCTTAAAAAAACTGAACTTGAAGAGCAGAAGTTAATATATTATTTATTTTGCTGATAAGATAATGTAACGGGTGATCAAAGTAGAGGGTTTTTAATAGCCTTCTTTGGCAGATGACGCGTGAGTCGTGTCAAGCTCTCACGTTATTTTTTTCAGTTTTGTTTGGCATTTCATCTTGGAATGACTTACGCTTGAACAACGTTTACAAATCGTTCAAGTTTATTACCAAAATTCACGTTCTGTAAAGAATGTGTTTCGCGCGCTTCGCTCAACGTATGGTCAACATAATCGGCCCACTGAACATACTATTCGCAACACGCAGAGACGCAGCATTTTGAATATGGATAATACTCGACCGAATAGACCACGTCCCGCACGCAGTGAAGAAAATATAAAAGCCGTAGTTGAGGGTGTACACGAAGACCATGGAGAGTCGATTCGGCGCCATTCGCAGCAACTCGTACTGCCGTATGGAACGGCTTGGCGCATTTTACCTCGAGATCTTAAATTGAAAGCGTACAGAATACAGCTTGTGCAAGAACTGAAGCGGTTCGACCTTCCCAAGCGACATCGTTTCGCTCTATGGGCTCTTGAAAAGTTTCAAAACGATCAGACGTTTTCGAGACAAATTTTGTTAAGCGACGAGGCCAATTTCTGGCTCAATGGGTATGTATACAAGCAACATTGCCGCCTTTGGGACAAAGAGCAACCTGAAGAGATTCAAGAGTTGCCGTTTCATCCAGAAAAACCAACGTTTTAGTGTAGTTTGAGGGCCGGTGGAATCATCGGTCCATATTTCTTCAAAAATGATGGCGGTAAGAACGCACCCGGCAATGGCAACCGTTGTCGCGCCATCGCTCGTGATATTGGCGACCTTTGGTTTCAACACTTCCTACATATCGCATTAATCCATGGATTTATTGAAAGAGCACTTCGGTGAGCAGATAAGCAGATAATTTCACATTTTGGGTCAGTAGAGTGACCGCCAAGTTGGTGTGATATCACACCGTTATACTTTTTCCTGTGGGTGTTTGTAAAGTCTAAAGTCTATGCGGACAATCCCGCTTCGATTCAGACCTTGTAGCAAGACAACACGCGTGTCATTCACTAGTTACTAGTCGAAATGCTCGAAATAATCATCGAAAAATGGACTCAACGGATGAACCGCCTAAGAGGTTGTCGCGACCAGCATTTCAAAGAGATAACTTCCAAAAAATAAATGCCAAAAAATACTCTTTCGAATGATAAAAAACATGCCCCAATAAATTTGAAGTTTCTGTGTTTCTTCTTTACAAAAGTAGGAAACCTCGAAATGGATCACCCTTTATATAACATTAATTTTTAGTACCGAACCTGCTAAAAGAATTTACCTACTTGGTAATACACCTGGAATCAAAATTGACACGGACAGGTCCATCGAAACCGCGCCCGCAAAGCGATTCGATAAAATTTGTATCCTAGATTGGTACAACCTTCTTTTCTTTTTGTTCATACAACATCTCGTATGGATCGATTCAACAATTTTGGTTAATATTTTAGATATGAAGCGTGCTAATGTTAGACCCCTACCAAAAAGCCAGAATGCTCCCATATTCTAACATCACTGCGACTGGCTTTCGGGCCAGACACGAAACGAGAGCCATTGCTCATATATCGTGTTCGCCAAATTTGGCTCCCTTTTACTCTTTTCTGTTTTCGAAATTGAAAAATCTGCTTCGGGAAACCGCTATGAGTTCACTGTTTCAATATGTAAAAATCGTGTGTAAAAATTTTCGCGTCGTAAACAAACAGCTGTCAAACATACACTAACTGTCATACGCAGATTAAACATTAAAAATGATTGTACCAATCTGAAAAAAAATTATTGATTAGGGTCTGGCGCGCAATTTAAATGGATGAGTCCGAGTCAAATTTGATCTTAAGTATATAAGATCGATATCATTCCCACTGTTGTGAAAACAAATACAGCTTGAAGAAGCAATTCGAACAGCTTGAACAGGCAAAAGTTAGCTTTAAGGCGTTTGAGGGAATAAACATAATCTTAAAATTTCTATCCTATAGATAACTCTGATTAGTATAGACTCCTTCGCTATTTTATCGATTGGAATGTAATAATCGATGTTTATGTCATACCATTCAAGCACCGGTATCAGAATATGACTAGAGAGTGGTTTCTAGAGGTACTCTACTATTATTTGAAATAGAATACCGTTATATTTTGTGATTTTTTTTAATGCTCAAAAATAATTTTGGTCATAAAGTCATACGGACATAGGGGCATACGGCGACTGGGTCTTGTGAACACTACTATTTCGGTAAACACGCGCTGAATTTCCTCCGTTCAGTTTGGAAATAGTGCTCCTTTTATTACGAGGCCTGCTATATATATTCTGGCCTAGGGTAACACTAAGTGTTGCCAGGTGCAATCTGACATTTCCATTGGAAAGTTTGACATTTTTTAGCATAACATCACTCAGAACGTTTTGTCATTTAATCGTGAATTGTTTTATTTACAGGGAATTAAAAAATTCATCTCGGCCAAAAAATGGAATTAACTCCTGAACATTTTCGTGCGATCATTTTTCACAACTTTCGACGTGGATTATCACGACAAGAGTGCATCGATGAACTAAAATCTTTGTATGGCTATGAAGCACCATGGCCGACGCTCGCTCAAAGACGAATTCCGTGAAGGTCGTCCTAAAACAGCCGTTGTGCCAGAAAACATCGATGCCGTACGTGAACTGATAATGCAAGACCGTCATGTAACATACCTTCAGATAGAGGCATGCCTATGCATTTCTCCCACCAGTATACATTCGATATTGCATGAACACCTGGCCGTAAAAAAGGTTTGTTCTCGTTGAATCCCGCACAATTTAACAATCGCTCAAAAAAATGCTCGTGTGGATTGGTGTAAAGAAATGCTGAAAAAATACGATCGCGGTGCTTCAAAAGACGTTTATAAGATCGTCACAGGTGACGAATCATGGATCTATGCGTATGAGCCCGAAACAAAACAGCAATCGAAAAAAAACCATTTTCGTTGATAAATATGCCTATTTACATTATTAGGCCAGAAATATATATAGCAACCTACGTACCTGCCTCAAATATTATTTTGTTAAATTTGTCGCGTACAATAATCGTAACACACAAAATGCATTCCGTTGGTGGATACATGTATAGTATATTATTTTCTTAAAAGTTAAAAGCAAGTCAATTCAATTAAGAATGATTTGTAGACTGAGCTATTGTGTTGCCCGATTCAGTATGTGAATAATTTCAGATCGTAACCAGTCTGAAATAAAATAAATAAATGGGAAGTGAATTTCAATTACCATGTCGATAAATCAGAGTTAGTCAGCGTAAATGAGTCAGCACTATTCTATTCTATATGCACCACTTTAAGCTGGGTGATTAGTGTATTGTAAGTATATGCCTAGCTGTGTACTTAAGTATAACTATTTTAATTGCAACACTTGAAATTGTTCAATATAAAACTGCATTCCAGAGTGATAAGACTACGAAATGACAAGTGCGTTGTCGAGACTGACTGCTGCTATAGCTAGATTTACTCACTGGTTTACTGCTTGACAATGATTAACCTCTTCATCTATGTCATAACAGCTATCGAGATCACTTCACAAATCAGAAAATCAATTAAGAGGCTTATTCGGTCACTTTCCGAATACTATTTTTTATATTTTTCTACTAGTGGATAGTTATATTCTTTTTATTCTAAATAAGATTTTTGATTACCTCTTTAAATGGATATACATATGTCGTCTGATTATGGTTTGTTATTAATATATACAGGGTTTGTCCGGAAAGTAATAGGACTAATTTCCTTCCGCCCCGACTGTACTTCGGAGCGTGCGCCCTCCGACTAGATTCGGTTGAGGACGGTTCTAGGTAAAGAACGAGCGGCTGGTCCGAGCACCTAGAGAGTAAGATAAACATTTTCGCGCGACGTGGTTCAGTGAGTGGTGCAAGCCGAAAATGCATCGTTCCTTAGAGCAGAGGTACGCGATTAAATTCTTTGTGAAACTCGGTAAATCTGCGACAGAGACGTTTGAGATGATCAAGCAGGCTTACTCAGATGTTGCTTTAGCAAGAAGTGGTGTGTTTCGGTGACACCAGTCCTTTTTGGAGGGCCGGGAAGAGGTTGCTCTTGAATGAGCAAATCCAAAGTGAAAACGATGCTCATTGTCTTTTTTGACATTAAAGGCATCGCCCACCATGAATTAGTTCCTTCTGGACAAACCGGCAACGCCAAGTTTTACGTGAAGTCCTCAAGAGACTCAAACGAAGGGTTTATTGGTTCTGACAAGACAACGGCCCGGCTCACACCGCCTATCTTGTGAACAGCAACCTAACCAAGACCGGCATCTCAACGCTTTCGCAGACGCCCTACAGCCTAGATGTGGCCAACGGACTTTTTTTGTTTCCTTGCCTGAAAAAGACGATGAAAGGCAAGCTTTTTGAGAAGACAAAGAGGATTCAAGCAGCATGCACCTCGGCTCTCAAGGCTATTCCGGAAAATGCCTTCGGTGACGCCTTCAATGCATTGAAATCGCGCTAGCAGCGCTGCATCGACGCAGAAGAAGTCTCTTTTGAAAGTTTTTAAAGAATTGTTACGATTGATTTAATAAATTTTTTTAAATCGACTCAGTCCTATTAATTTCCGGACAAACCCTGTAGGCTTTCGGTTATTTTCGACGGATGTTCTCACGCAAACGCCTCAATATGATCAAATAGAACTCCTTATTGACCGTCTGTTTCTGGAACAAATTCATGATGCAACAAATCACGAATGTAGAAAAAACAATGAGGATCACACCTTGGTTTTTGATCGGATTTGGCCTTTTTTTGTTTCGGTTAATTTGTTCCCTACATTTCTATGATTGTTGGCTGTTGTTTCATCGGCAGTTATAATGCTCTCAATGAATGTGCGATCGGAATTCACACGATCAAGCATGTCCATAGAGACCTTTTTGCGGTATGTTTTTTGAAAAAAGTTCAGCTTTATTCGGATAAATCGAACAAGAACGTGCTTCATACTCAAAATATCCATCAAAATCATTCGAACGGACTCGCGAGAGATGTCGAGCTGTCTTCCCATCTCTCTAACACTCGCCTGACGATTTTCAAGCACCATATCCTACACTTTTTTAATAACTTCATCAGTTGAAGAGGTCGAATATTGATCGATCTTCAACGATTTCTCGACCGTCTTTAAAGGCTTTGTACCACTCGTAGGCTTGTGTTTTTGATAAAACATAATTCACCGTGAAGCCTTTTCCAACATTCACAACGATTCCGCATACGAAATTTGGTTAGAAATGCAAAATTTGAGACAAATTCTTTGTTTGATATCATTTACCCCGGGTATTTAATTACAATTTCCGGATACTTTTTTATCTCAATTTAAATAAATTTATAGGGTCTTGATCCTACCTACTTTTTCAGGTGTAACAAATTTCGTATAAAATTTAATTAAGCTGTGGTCTTGCTCAGAGTATAATAATGATGTTTTTCGTGCCCAGTACTTTGGTAATAAAAGCTAAAAGTTGCCTTTACATAATTTCATTCGATTTCTTTAGTCATTTGGATTTGGCGTCATTCGCAAGTTACCAGTCGAAATGCTCGAACGAGTCTTCGAAAATTGGACACAACGGATGGACCATCTGAGACGTAGCCGCGGTCCCTTCAGTACATATCTCAAAATAGAAAAGGGAGCAGGAGGAAAATGCGTAGAATATTGATGCCACATTTCAAATTGTTTTTTAAGTGAGAACATTCTGTTGAAAAGCTTGGAGATGAAATAATGAAGTCAATTTTCCAGATTACCCCAGAGCTTTTATATTTGCATATTTGCGTATCTGAGGATTTATATTTTATATTTTTTCAATATAAAATTATATACATTAAGACTACAGATTTCTGTAAAAAACTTAGTTCCTAGAAAAAGAGAACTTTTCTAACAAAATCATATAAATAAAAATAAATACTAAATTTAGTACATTTTTCCTATGCACACACTTTACGTAGCTACTCATATTTATTTATAGGAGGGACACATATCTGATAATATATGTAATTATATATAATTACTAATTAAAAAGGTAATTACCGTTGCAACTTCCTTATTTTGTAATAATTGTGGTTTATAATTGCTATTATGTCACTTTCGAGATAATTTATGTCTGTGTGTGTGTGTGTGAGAGTCAACAAAAGTTGGGAAAACTCTGATTATATCATTATTATTTTCAATTTTTTTTGTACTGAAAGAATTGCTAATATGTAATAATTACAATTATAACTGTGTTTACATAAAATAATTATAAATTTTTTATCTGTCTTCTTTGTACTTTCTGCATAAAAAATTTTGAGGGGAGCCTGATATTCAGCGGCTACCTCCGGTGGTTACGTGATGATTTTGATTCCTCGTGGGGCAATGTTTGTTTATAATTTTTTTTTTTTTTAATTTTGTCAGTGTGTTCAATAAGGTTTACTATATCATGTTGTTATGTTTCATTTTGGTGCAACGCTTGGAAATTGTCTAAGATTATTATAAAAATCCATGTTTTCCAAAACATACACAAATTCACGTTCATCGAAATCTTTTCAGACGAGGCTCATTTCTGGCTTAATGGTTCCGTTAACAAACAAAATTGTCACTATTGATGTGAGTCAAATCTTCGTGAGGTTCAGGAAACGCCATCGCATCCCCAAAAACTGACTGTGTGGTGCAGATTGTGGTTAGACGGTCTCATCGGGCCTTATTTTTTTCGAAATTCAATAGCAATCGTTATAAGTCGATGCTGATCGACTTTTTTAGCCGAATTTAAGGATATCGCCGCGAACAATCTCTATTTCTAACAAGACGATGTGGACTCGTTACTTTCGAGAAATGGCCCAGTTTTAACATCAGTACGTTCTTGTTGGTAGACCCTGCCTTATATCAGCGACTGCAAAGTTAAAAATATATATTTTTCGAAATTAACAAGTGGATATAACCCACTGTCTTACAACGTTGTTAGCTGTATACCTTGTATTTCGAACTGTGCAAGTAGGAAAGAATTAATATCAAATTTTTTTTATTTTTAAGTCATCTGATATAAATTCTTCATTTTTCGATGTAGTAAAACACCTTCTCATTAGCCAAATACTTGCAAAAAAAAGTGCAAAAAATTATCATTCTTTCGTTCTTCTCTCTGTTTCAAATAAATTTCTAAGTCAAACTACTCTATTCCATTATTGAAGTTACAAATCATAACCGCACAAACACAAAAATAAACTTGTTAACTGATATCAACAATTTGATGCTGCCCCGATCTTCTTCCCTAAGTTTCTCTTTGAAGTTATCGATAAATAAACTTTCTCAGTTGCTTTAAGAAATGCGCAACTCATGCGAGCTCTAAATTACATGTCCGCAGATTGAGTTGCCTCAGGCATTATAATCAATACAATGTTGCTGCTAAAGAGCCAACGAAGTCTTTTGAAATGTTGCTGTGTCTTTGCATTTACATACTCAATGTGTACGATAGAGAACAGTTGAGAGTCTACAATTCAAAAGAAAAATCAAGAATCGTGTAAGCCTTTGTTCGTACTGTTCTATATGTTATGAAAAAAAATTTAGATTGATAAGACTAAGATTAATTATGGCAAATATAACTCCAACACAAAGTCTAACAATCAAAGAAGTCGCAGTATTCTGGAAAGCATAGTCTTATATCGGGATAAAATCCTAAATTTGGCCGAGTTTTCGCCTGAGTTAATCAGATTATTAGGTACGGTATCTTCTAATCGACATGTTGGAATTTTTCTGATGACCATCGTTTAGTCAGATGTTTTATAATAGATAAGTCTATACTTCCACAGAATATTATGACAAAGCTTCAGCAAAATTTGGTGTAAACAAAAGTTCATATTTAATATTTTTAAAGGTCTGTCACAAAATTGAATAAGTCAATCAAAACAAGTGAGAGCTGACTGACTATACTGAGGACATATGGCGCTTAGAAGGATTTGCTGATCGACCAAAATTACCTTAAATAAATTACTGTCGGCTAGATATGGAGCCAGAATTCTCTATGGGAAAGAGAAATTAATGTATTCTTTGGGTAAAGTCCCGTAAAATGAAGATTGGGGACCCCGAAATCACGAAGTCAAAGGGCTTGATCTAAAGAAAATGTTTGAAGTTGTGGCGTCATACAAATGGAACAAAAAGTGATACAAATCGAATAGGAAAGATGCTATAACATGGGATTTTTATGACGGTTTCGACAATGTATATGCCAGATGACACTCCATTCAAACTCCAGAGCAAAATCTGAAGTTTTCTCTTATTATTTTTTACGTATTATATTTTGCTAATCCATGCAAAACCACAGGGTTTCATCAGTGCAGCAGTATTGCAGTTTTTATTAAGTACCTCGAACAAGTCCCTATTTTCTGTCCCCGTATGGTCACAAAATCTTTATTGCAAACGTTTTTCTGTTCGCCACTGTCACTTCGTTAAATCGTGACCGCACTCCCTCAATTGAAATCAAGTTATGAGCAATTCCAGTAAACGCAGTGATTTGTATTCTTTAAATCGGAAATAAACGACCCATTACATTTTCATAACAGATGCATAAAATATACACAAATGACAAGCTCCACTCTCGTGCAGAGCGTTAAGCCGCTCACCATATCACATGCCCACTTTTATGACCACAAATGTATAGTACACAATTGAGGAGAGTTGCGAAGAGTGTGTGTAAACAAATTTGTTCAAAGAGCTAAAAAACTTGTTAAGCGACACTCAAACGCAGGCGAAGATAATAAAAGCTCTTAATTATTGCTAGCGTTTGAAAAGTCATAAAAACGTTTTCTTATCGCTGATCGGGACGGCTCAGCTGCTTCGTGCATGGTGTTGTCGGGTGACAACCACATGATTGTGCGCCGCCATAACGACGTCAAACTATGCACGAACACAATTACTCTACTCTCTTGTGTTGAGTACTCGCAATTACAACAAAATATAGAGTATACTCGCGGAAGAGGTGGCTCCACACAACTCGTGCTCTTCTAGTAGTACTTAGTCTAAATTGTGTGGCCGCGCTCTCAGCGGTTTTTCGCAACAAGTTCTAAACGTATACAATAATAGAAAAACCAAAAAAAAAAGCAACAACTTTCAATGCGGAAATGCTCCAACTCAACGAAAGATTTCTGAATTTCACTACTGAGAGATGCCTCCATATACGACGCTCTGCTTTGCTCCATTCCGCCCTGCTACTTTGCTCATCTGCTCCGTGAAAAAGTTGTTGTAACAATGACATGCTGTGTAGACAACTGACTGCGAGTGTTTGTAAGCTCGTGTGTGAAACGTGCTAGGCCGCATCGGGCTAGGCTCTAGGCCCAACCATTTCACTTCAGCTGAGTTGTGTGTTGAGCTGAGCGGAACTGAGCTGTGATCGTCGCGAGGCGGCGGTTGTGCAGCCACAGACAATCTGGGTCACATTTTGCCATTGAACCGGTGACGTCACGGCGGGGCAATGACCGCCAAGCTCAGGGAAGCAGCTGCCGCAGCAGCAGCAGCAGCGCCAGCTTTACTAGCCGAGGAGCAGTGGCAACAACAACAGTAACTAATGTTGGCTGTTTGTGCGACCACAAAGCATACACGGACAAAATGACAGACGGACATATTTTTGTTGGTAATGCATACCTCTAGAGATAGCTAGCACCAACATATGCAGCAACAACTACAACAACACTCGTTGTGTTTGTTGTAACTTAACGCTGTATACACCTTGAATGCGATCATACTACAACAACAACATTGTGCTACAACAACCAACGCAAATGGGCTGGCGGCAAGGCATCCATGGTTGGGCATGCGCCGAGGAGTCGTAGGTATTCGCCAGCCGAGTACTTCATTTCACTTCAGGTTTTGGGTGTTGCTGGCTCTTTTGTTGGTGATATCTTCTGCTGCTGCTGCTGCTGTTAGCTTTTGCACTCCACTTTTTCTCCTCTGGTTTTTGTCGCTTGTTTTTGTTGTTTGTAATTATTTGTGTTTATTTTATTTGTTGGTTGGAATGTTTGTTGTACACCAACTATGCGCGCTTGTAACTCTTGTAATTGTGTGTTATCGCTGCAATTTTGTAGCAATTGTTGTTGTTTTTATTGTAGTTGTTCTTCCACACAGTTGATATCTTTCGCTCCTGCCAATGTTGTTAGTGTTGTACATTTGTATGTATGTATGTGTGAATGTTTGAGCGCTGCCTGGAGATGAACTCGCTGTTGGGGGCAATTCTCGATATTGTTTTTGTTGTTGGACGCGCTTGAACTTCTTGCGATTATTGATTGTTTTGTTCTTTCGTTGTAATGCTAAATTTAAATTCAAATTGTCAGCGTGTTGAGTTCTATAATAAGCACCGACATGCGGGGAGTGTGATGGGATGGACTGGCTATTGTTTTCATTTTGTTTAAAAAACTATAAACTAAAGGACACTTAAGACATTTCTTTTGTTATTATAACCATAAAAGGGTATAAAATTATATTTATCTTGATACGGATAGATCAGTTTGTAAGGCAGCTATATGCTAGAGTGCTCTGATCTAAGCCATATGTCCAGAGATTATAGCGTTGCCTTGAACGATAGTTTGTGCTAAATTTCATGAAGATGTCTTGTGAAATGATCAATACGGTGCATGCATAGGCAATTCGAAGTCCAATTCATGGATTTTTGAAACAGTACTTTCTTTTTCTTTAAATGTGGCCATTTTTCGGCGATTTCGTCGGTCCAATAACGCTATATAATAGTAATTCTTTATGGTCCTTCCTTTTTCAAGTTTGTTAATAGAAATTATTCCATGCGCATACCAAATTACAGACACCATAATCTAGCCTGCGTACTATTGCGTTTTTCCACGCTTTGCGGCGGGTTCATCGTGTGGAGTCCACTCGGATGGCCATTGATTGGACTTCGGATTGCAATGATGAATCCATGTTTCATGCATTGTCACATATCGACGCAAAAACTCGGGTTTATTACGCTTGAACATCTCCAAACACAGTTCCGAATCATCAACTCGTCGTTGCTTTTGGTCAAAAGTGAGCTCGCACGGCACCTACTTTACAAAGAGCATTCTCATACTCAAGTATTCCTGAATGATGTAATGCACACATTCAGTTGATATCTTTAGAGTGCCTGCAATTTCGAACAACGTCACTTTACGGTAATTAAAAACTATTTTGGGGACATTTTGATGTTTTTGTCGATACCTGGGCAAAGTTGCTTCACTCAAAGTGATATAATTCAGAAACTAATGATCCGACAGCTGTTCAATTTATGCACACGTCTTTTGAAGGTTAGGGCTAAAGAAAAATCATATGGATTCAATTATACAGACAGGGCAGCAATCTATGTGGCAGGCTTTTCAATTGACCTGTTATTTTATAGGGTCTCCTACCTTTCTGAGTGTTATAAACTTTGTAGTAAACTTGATATACTCTGTGCAGCCGGAAAGTCTTTACCTCTATATATTGAAATATTCACCAATTAAAAATTTAAACTCTTTTCGAACTTTTTTGACAGGAAAAAGATGCCATCTTTTAGCAAATATCCACAATACTCTCGAAAACTCCAAAAATACAATAAACCGTAAACGAGGTAACGATAGATGAAGTACTGACTTCCAACAGTTGATGTCGTGATACTATTTAAGATTCGGAAATATTATAAAAACAAGTTAAAATGTCGATCCCCAAAGGATCTCACTTGGATAGCTTAAAACGCTGTTCGGTTGTGGTACCTATAAACTATACACTGCATCATTAGATCCTTACAGGTCGACAAACCGTTTTGAGCCTGTCGCAAATTTGCTGAGACGTTTAATATCAGTTTCGATATGTCACCTGGTTCGCTGAAGGTAAGACTACTCAAATGTTTCAGCCCCAGTTTTGCTGCACCATGGAAAAGAAAGTGCCTGGATGTTTCCACCTCACCCTCCACCATACAACTTCCGACAAGATCTGTCTCTTCTATTCTATCTTTTAAGTTATTTCAAACTGTATACAGTGTGCTGTATTTTACTAAAATCGGTTCAGTAGTTTAGAAGTTTACCGCGGACAAAATGTGATATCAGGTTTTTTAGATATATGTAGATAAAATTTCAGGTTAAGATATTTAAATATAAAACAAAGTAAGATAAGTATATTTTATTGAGCACTTCTATTTAACAATAATATAATATAATATAATTTGAGTAATATTTTCTACAATAAGTACCTATTTGGAGCCTTACTCTTTGATAATTTTGAAATAAAATATGTCAAAAAATATTATAATTTGTGGTATACTCTTTGTTTAATAAAAATTTAAATAAATAACTGGTTTATCATATTCACATGTAAGTGAAAAAACCGCTTATGTCTGAGTTTTTTATTTGAAGATGCATTTTATTTAATATGAAAATTAAAAAAAAATTAATTTACAGAATTTAATGAACTTGGTGATTCACTTTAAAAAATTTTGGATTGCCTTGATCTTGTAGTTAATCGCCATGGGGACCTGCGAAGAAAGATGGCTGGATGTGAGGAGGCTTTATCTGTCTTAAAATTGTCCACAAATCAAAAATTATGAAGAAATTGACAGTTCAAATTGGCTTAAGGGGTTACGTGGGTTCTGAAATTTCAAAAATTTGTTTCTATTTTTTTATTTTTTAAATACTATTATATGTCTGAATATTTTCCCAAAGTTTCAAAAGAATCGCAGTAACAGTATAGGCGATAGAACATTTTGGAGAGCTGCCCTCCAGGCTAGATCGGTCAGCAACTTCAATCTTTGATAGTGTTTTTTTCGAAACATAAACGAAAGTCGGTGCTAACGATTTCTCAGAAACTTGTAAAGTGATCTTATTGAAAATTTTCACAGTTGTTCTCTAATAGGTTGACCTCTTGATTGGTCGAGGACTTTTTTTGACAGTTACATCTAATTTTCTCAAGGCAATTTGTGGTAAAAATGTAACTGTTTTGTAAGCAGCTTTGCCAAAAAATCATTTGATTTTGAAATCTTTCGAACAATCACGACCCATACTTATCTACTAACCAATGAACATTGATTTTAGTTGAATATTTCGTCTGTTATGCCTACCGCGGGGAGACGTTTTGACGCGGTGCCTCCAGAAATGTGCTGCCAATGGCAGAATTTCCAAACTTTTTTCACGAAAAATTCATAAAATATTATTGATATTCATTTGTTATATAAAAAAATGGATGTAAATAAGCTTTTTTTTGGCGTCAAAACCCACATAAGCTCTTAGAAATCGTAATTATTATCAAAATCTTATTATTTCAATCATTATTTGAAAAAAATGTATGTTCAAGTTGGTCGATCCAGTTGATTCGGAGAAATTTTCCTCACCGACTCTGAAAAGATTGTTGAAAATGCGTTAAAGCTTCGGGAGTTAAAAAAGCTTGCAAACATATTATTTATATTACCGATTTACCGGATAAACTTTAATTATTCGAAGAGTATAGAATGTATTCTCAAATTCAGTATGTATGTATGGAACAAAACTCAATTTTTTGAAACCAAACGAAGATATCTTCTTAATTCTACAAAGTAATACATATAAATATACATATTAATTTACAGAGCTAATTCTATCATTAAATATATGTATGTACATATATACATATGTATGTATGTATTAATAGCAGAATAGTTCTTATTAATAGTATCAACAGCTCTGCTAACTATTAACTAATAATATAACATGCGATGTTCATATCACATAAAACAAATTACAAAAACAACCACTGATAACTAGGCGAACTGCTGATAGCCAGAAGCATTGCAGGTTCGTACCTATACACTGTCGCACACTCGTGTGCCGAAGTATGCATACATACATAACCTAGAATGTTTGCCGTGTGTGAAGAGGTAAGCCTTCGGCTGCCTTATTTGTATGCGCCGAAATAGCTCAGTTGGGAGAGCGTTAGACTGAAGATCTAAAGGTCCCCGGTTCAATCCCGGGTTTCGGCAAACATGATTTTTTTTAATATTTTCTAAATAATTTTTTGTTTTTTTTTTTTTTTTTTAACAATTTTAGCAAGAAATTAAACAAAATAAAACGAATAAAAGAAATTGAACCACACATGCTGTTAAGGACGTTCAGTGTTCTACATATGAGCAAGTTCTTAATGAAATGAAACCGGAGTTTGCAAATATTTTTACTCATACTTTAAGCCGATTCGATGTAGTCGAGAAAATTACGTTGTCAAGTAAATTTATTTTACTATTCGTAGGATTCTTTCTTGATTAAATATTTGTTACCCTTATTTTAGACGTTCCGCCGTGACCGGCTCGAATAAATTCCTGCCGATAAGCTAAATTTTCGACCACTTTTTACCGGAATCGGGGCCGTATGTCAGCAATAATGCGTCAAGTGACTACAAAACCACTCAAAAAAGGCCAGCGGTGTTGAACCGCAAAATCTTGAAGGCCACACCACTGGCTTTCGACGTGAGATAATGCGCTCACCAAAAGTCTCCTTCAAAAAAATTTATTGCGCCGTCTTTTTGGAACCCCAAAGGTCAGCCAAATCAACATCTTCCAATTTAAGTACGTTATTAATCATGGGTCTATAGGGCTACCCATTCACTATAATAAACATAATGACCGAAGAAATAGGACTAATGATTTCCTCTGGCCATAGAACGCACCAACAAGTGACTATTTGGGGATATAACGAATTTTCATCACCATAAATACGACAATTTTTTTTTTATTTGTCTATCCATTCAATCAAAGTGAGCTTCTAGTACAAAATTTCCAGGTGAAAATCGGCATCATTGGCCATCTTGTTTTTTTCCCCTTCGCAGTTGGATTTTGTAAGATTACAAATGGAGAATCTTCCGTAAAATCTGCTATAAAGTAGATGGGCACAGCAATAATGTGCGTGTATGTCCGATGCCGAATAGACTCATTCGGGTCTGCTGCGATACTCTGCTCCACTGCAGCATTAACGTCTGCGATGCAAAATGGTGCGAAACCCATCCATTATCAGTCGAATTACCGACTTTGTTGGACGATTCGACCGAATATTGAATACAGCGCGCTATGCGTCGCGTTGTTGTTCTGGATCAAGTCTATTCATTATAAAATCGCGAACCAAACTGAGTATAAATCAAGTATGGAATACATTCGTCAATATTGAGGAGAGAGTGAAAAAAGCCAATGCTGTCCTATACGCATGTAAAAAATGCTAGGGTCCACTTGGGTCCTATCACTTGGCATCATGCATTAGTCTTATAGGTCAGGCAACCGTTAGGACGGGTACAGCGACTCGTTGATCTCTGCATAACGAGAGCTTTAAGAACCACTCCAACGACGGCACAAGAAAACAACATACCACCGATCGACTTTTCAGTGGAAAGCTCAGCTCCGACATCAGCTGCAAGATTGGCTACATCATGTGAATACTCCACAAAGACCTTCGAGCACAGTTCAATAAGCAAGAGGATGGTGGACAAAGTATACCACATAGCTAAACTTTTTAATTGAGAGAGGAAATTCCAATTCACACTAAAAGAGCGAGAGAGATGGCGCAGAAGCCTGCGACATACCACCGGAATGGCTAAGGGAATGGAAGCAGGAATCTATTGCTCGAAGCTGACCGAATTTTAGGTGAACCTTCATAGATTCCGGAATACTGCAGTATCTTCAGGCGGAAGTCCTTGCATTTCGGAAAATGGCCAATATAGCTAACAACGTAGGGAACAACATAAAAAGAAAAAAAATAGACGTCGATACCCAGGCTGTAATTAAGGCAATAATCTCACATCGAATTACGTATAAGAATGTTCTTAGAAGCAGGAAAGCAGTAGATGAAGCGGTTGCCGAAAAGCAGGAAACCGGCTGCATATATACTGGGTTCCAGGCCACAAGGGAGTTTCGGGAAAAGAGACTACTGATGAGATTGCCAAAAGTGCCAACCGTCCGGCTACCGAACAAGTACAGGGAATACGGGTCACTAAAAACGATATATAACGAAGTTTCCGAATGGGATGAAAGGCGGATTAGGGCGAGACGAAATGACTTAAGTATATGCATGATCGCCAAGATCATGTGAAAGAGCCCCTTCAGAAAACTCGACTCGCTTGCTTCTTACTTACTCTCGTCTCGAAAGGACAGTCGGACAGCTGCTGGCCTCTTAAAAGGACACAACCTACTGACAACACATGCGAGCCGGATGGGCATAAGTGTTGAAGATACATGCAGAAAGTGCAAAGAAGTTAACATGAGAGAGACGCTGGAACACCTGCTATGCCTGTGTCCAGGACTATTTAGAAATCGTCTTGAGTGTCTAGGAGCTTCGGAGTTCAAGGGACTAGACGAAGTATCAAACGTATGTATATATCAAGTCGCTCCGAAAGTTCGCAAAAAGTATTGACGTCCTGTATGAAAACAAAATTCACCTCAAACTAAACTGAACATCCATCTTGCATTACTAAGGACCAATAGGTCTATGTGTGGGCGTGGTAGCCGGCCAGTATCCTAACCTAACCTAAGTAGACAAAAATAATTGATAAATAAAATTTCTTTGTTATGTATCTTTTGGGTTTCGCAAACGAACACAAATATCAATGAGCCATTCATTAATGGATTTGTCACACCTCAGTATTGCACTTTATTCCCTATTATTTGCAACAGAAGCACACTTTAACACTTAATTTGCAAGGCACCTTTGCTGTGCCACACTTTGTGCGCTTTCAAAATTGCAACTGCACAAAGTATGTAATTGTTGTTGGCGCGCTGAAGATATTTCCCTCAGTTTATCAGCCACATGCACATACACACATGCGGCGCAGTCAATGATTGCCGCGCACGAACGGACAGCAGCAATCGAATTTGGTTCAATAGGACAAGCAGAGCGCATGCGGACAAACCTACTTGCCACAAACACACATATACGCATATGTGTAAGTATATGTGGTGTCGTTGCAGCGCAAATACCTGGCGCGCAGAATCGAAAAACAAAAATACAAAAAACAAGACAACAACAACAAATAAGCGCAGGCTCAGGCATTGAGTCGGCGCGTCAGTTACGCCAATTGTCAATATGTTTGTTGAGTGGCTGATGTGTGTGCGCTCGATGAATTCGTGAATTGACTGAATAAAATCGCCAGCCCCGCTGCCGCGCTTACTTTGAATTCAATGCAATTGTGTTGCACGCGCTGGACATGCATGCCACCACGGCCGCGCTGCTTGGTAGCTGCCAGCGAATGCGCAGCCAAACACTCCTCGCATTGTCCCATTTTCATGTACATGCTTTCATGCTATGCAATGCCATGCTATGCTTCGGCGCAGAGGGGTCGCGCTGCGGCCGACGCGCTCATTCATTTGCTTTCTTTTCGTGTTACTTTCTTAAGTCTTTTGTTTGGTGGCAAATGTGTGGCTATTCGAGTGTTCCAGGGTGTGTGTGTATGTGCGTGTATGCGTGACTGCTGGCATTTCACGAAAATGTGTCAACAACTGCGTTAATAATGCGATTTGCATTTCTAGCATTTCTTCCTCGCCTGCCGATACATTGATGGCATTTGCAAGCGTGTTTTGGTGTGTGTGCCTGTTTGGGTCTGTGTAGGCGTCCAGGCGCTACCCTCTTCATGTCACCTATTCTTCAAATTGTATTTTGCTATTTTTCACCGTCCACTAGACACATTGATTGAGTGTTGTCCACTTTTTGCTCTCTCTATTTTCCTGTTTGCCACCGTTTGTTGCAAGCATTTAATTTTTGCGTCTTTTGTAATTTTCATAAATACCATATTTTGCTTCGCCATCTATGCCACGCTGCATATGCATATGCATTTGCATGGTGGGCGATTCCACATATGCATATGTGTGTACATATGCCGTTATCAGCTGGTGTTCGCGGTTGTCCACATGCTCATTGCTATTATTATTGGTTGGTCAGTGGCGCATTCATTCGTTCGGCTTAGTTTTTCACCTTTGCGCGCTCACACATGCCACTTTGGACTTCCTTCTTTAGCAATATATAGCAATGTGACAAATTCGCAATCCATTTTATAGCTGCTTACAGGATTAATTTGACAATTGACCAATTCGCATGCGCAAGCTGGTGGCTCTCTTTTGATGGATTAGCTGGCGATGGGACATATGCTTCTGGAATTAACTATACATATGAGCCTGGAAGATATTTTTCGGTAAAAAAAATGTACCGCGTGCGGCAGATATGCACGGCAGGCAATCTACTGAAAGAAAAAACTATTTATGTCGATTAAATTTTGTTCAAAATTATTGGTTTTACAGAAAAACATTATTATCTTGAAAATATTCACAAATAGGACATAAAGGGTGAACGAAGTAGAACCGGAACAATATGTACTGAGCCTGTGGATTCAAATTTTTCCACTAGACGCTCAATTGTGAAATTTATGACAACCACAGATTGGACGTAACACCCTTAAAGTTGAGGCCACTGACTCCAAATTTCGGTAGTAAATTTAATAATAATTTCGATTCATTGTTGGATTGTATATCTTTCCATGATGAAATGGCAAACCTTGCTGAAGAGAATTGTCAAAAGAGGAAAAAATATGGCGTCGTTTGCTGTCCATTTTTGTACCGTTATTATTGAAACCCCCTTTATCTGGAAACCGCTCATTTAACGACGCAATTTTACCTTCTACGGTAAGAATGTTATGGTTATAATCCTGCATACCAGCCTCTCACCGGTCCGCTGTAATACCTAAAACTTCTGCACAATAGATCATAAGGCTCTTTAAACTCGACAAAGCGCCTATCACAAATTTGTTACGACGGCTAATGGCAGTTTCGACTGTTCCTTTTGGTTCGCCGAAGGTAAGACTATCGAGTTGTTTCAGGAAAAGTCTTGCAAAGGCTAGACAATGGAGAAGAAATGACCTCACTCTCCTCCATACAACTTTGGCAACTAGCTACCGAAAATATTTTTAAGATGACGTAAGCTCTATTGGAGTGCCTATTGGACAGTATCCAGTAAGAACTCTTATTGCTACCTAAAATTTCATAAGATACTACTTCAATTGTACCTTCCAAATTTAAGTTTATTAATTTATTATCATAAGATACGAGAACTGCTGCACATAAATTTTATATTTAAAGCTTATTGTAGATTCCAGTAAACTTCAGGATCCCATTATGGTAATTTGTGCAACATCTTTCAATAAGTTTTGATCATTCAAATTTAGCAAAAAAGTGGTAAGCTGCCACACCATTGCCTTTAGTATTAAAATACAATGAAAAATTACAACATCTGGCATTCTAAACTACAGTTCGATTCAAGTCTCCCAATTGGCAAAGATTACTGTCATCTGAATCGATTCCTATAGGTTCCATATGTTCTAGACCCTTTATGGAAACATAAGATTCAACGACAGTAATTTTTTGGCATGACAAAGACTGTCTCTAGTTTTCCGGTTGTGATTCTGAAGGTTGAGGGCTTAGTCTCCTTCTTGAAAGATAAAGGTGTTGATAGTTTTTGCAGCTGAACTACGGAATACTAATTAGAATTCCATGGCCAGGACAATCTTTAAAATATGTATTTTATTTAGATCTCAGTATTATATGATTAAAGTTTTCTACAGCCTAACGCTGAGGCTCTTCATAAAATGGGTTAAGATGAAGAAATATTTGATACCGAATTCTCCATATTTTTGTGTCTTGTAAAATGATTTGAATCTTCTATGATTTGAGGGAGCAGACGTAAAATGAGCGATATATTTAAAATAGACTACTAAATTTTACTTAAACAGATGGACTTATCAATCCATCATGACTAAGTTTCATCAAAGCAGAAGATGTGATCTGTCTTCGAATCAAGTCTGTTAGTGCTACTTGCTGTCGTGATGAAAGAATAATAAGAGAGCAGTGTGTTATTGGAACAGTCAAAAAAGAATCGTCGAAGGGTCCAGTCGCCTACATCGTTTTATGAAAATTATATTCTACTGCACAACCGAGTTCTCAAAAGAGACGCATATCCAAGGTTTTGAGATATTTGAATATATCTTTGGAAAGACTTTTTGAAATTCTCATGAAACTAACATCTGATTGGATAGGTTTTAAATGAAAAGAACTGGCAAATGTCATCTTCGATAACATAAGATGCTTGGCTGATAAGAAAAGCTAATATTTTCTTCTCCATAATCATC
This sequence comes from Bactrocera neohumeralis, assembly GCF_024586455.1. Lineage (NCBI taxonomy): Eukaryota > Metazoa > Arthropoda > Insecta > Diptera > Tephritidae > Bactrocera > Bactrocera neohumeralis. The sequence continues at coordinate 51,350,894 of NC_065919.1, forward strand.
GCAAGTATTGCGTCCGCTATATTACGCCTAATCGAAAATCATGCTTCAATGTCATTACTACAAAAATCACGAAGAAATCATCGAACAAGCCAACCAAATTTAGTCTGCTTCAACAACGCTGATGATGAAGCTGAATGGATGATTTGGGTAAAAATCAAATAACTCATCCAGTTTGCAAATATGGCAGATCTCCAAAACACTTAGCGGCAGTTAATGAAAATACGTTTGAGGACATATTTCCGATTTCTATTTCTTTCTGCATTTAATAAACATCCTGTACTTCAGTTGCCCTGCTCCCTAGGTGCGCATTAAACAATGATTGCTTTGGACTTCTGCATATTTTCTATTTGTTAACCCAACTTTCTCCCCACAACTCCGCTAATTTGTTTAATTAACGGGGCTGATCTTCCGCTTCCTATGGAGGCCCATCAAACACAACTCATGTCGCTAACCTCTTAAGCAAACAAGCAGCGAAGTACGCCTTCTATAGCAAACACCAAAATCTACTATTGACTTAACATCATCTTTGACAGCAGTAATTTGGAGTGTAGAGAGGCAAAGCGGCGACCAACTGTCGATCCCGCAAATTCAAATACACAAAAGCGAAAGGAAAATGAAAAGTGACCCAAGCGCTGAAGATCGCCAAAGCAGCTTGCGAAATTTATTCATTTGCGTCAATGGAATGAAGCCTTGGGTAACCACAAGGTACGCGGGAATGCCTGCCGCACAAAGGTATTACTCAAACACAAGAAAAAAATCACCCCTGCTCATTAGATGTGGAGTGTAGGCATCCAGCGCATACATGTGTCGCGTAAAAAACTCACGCATATGTGCAAAAAATTAGTGCGCACCCTCACATGCCGTCGCTCGATGGCAGCCGGTTCCGCACAGCAATGCTAAAGAAATAGATTAACCAAAAAAATATGATTAGATCATAGAAAAAAATTGGAGGCACAAAAAAATCGCTTCCGCGATAAAATCATGCGTTGTGGCGGTGGTGATGCTGAAGATATGCGCGCATACACTGAAGTTGCTGCGTTTGCGTTGGCGCGCGTGTGCGCATGCGCACCCTTGAACTCTGACAATGGCGCTCTGTGTGAGTGCTTCCTTTCACTTTCGACGCAAAGATTGAATGCTGCGCTGAAGTTCAATGTTGAATGCGTAATTTTTTGCTCTCCATTTTTTACTGTGAATGCATATCCTGAGCGTGGCGCCCTGAACGCGGCAGCAAAATTAAAAACTCTTCAAAGAAAAAATGGAAGAAAAGAAATCTGTAGTAGACGCAAGGCAGTTTTCACTTTCATGCCGCATTCATAAGTTGAATAATGGAAATGTGCGAAGCTGCTGCACTTCCTTTTCCAATTTTTTTCCACAATTTTTTTCTTTGCGTTTTTTGCGAGCCACCGCTGAAGAAAGAGATCGTTTGAAAAGGCGTAACTAAATTGGTTGCACGCGCGCCAACGAAAGTGTGTGGTAATGCGCGACACCGCGTGTAAATTGCATTTTTTATGCCCCTCTGCAAGCGGACGCACACACCTCTTCTTCTGCTCCCTCACTCTCGCTTCTGACTGGATTTTTTTGATCGCCAGTGCAGCATGTGTTTTGTGGTTTTTTTTCTCACAGCATCTTCTCCTTTTCATATATTTTTTTGTAGTTTATAGAAAATTTGAATAGCAAAAAAAGATGTTGAAAACTTTCTGTTGTGGTTTTGGTTTTTTTCTGTTTTTATATCTTTTCATTTTTTTAGTGAAATCTCTAAGGATATATGATACTATGGGTGATCGCGTGGCTTCTAAGTCAGCGGCTGCTTTTGCCAGCTGTTGGGTTAGGTTTTTTTGGTCTAATAACATTGTGTCTGTGGCATTTGTGGCTCGTGCTGGAGGTGTGTTTTAAATAAAACCGAATTCTTTAATGAAATCTACAAATGGTGGCGCGTGGCTTTCAAAATGATGACAGCTGTCATACAAATAAAACCAAAAGTGAGTATCTTTAAATGTGGCAATGTTAAAAAAATCTTCTCTCAAAATATATCATATCAAGGTAATCTGTAACGACCAATAAAAAAATGAACTCTGCTTCGGTACCAGAATTTTGCAACACAAATCGTTGTAAAGACAGTACGCAGCATCTAACGTAATTCGGTTTTTTTCTGCTGCAACGACTCATCCGGCTAGGTGGAGCACAACTTGCCACATGTTATTTAAGAATTCCAGTAGAGTTGGAATTAGGGAACTAATTTTCTTTTCGATTTATTAAAAAGTTCACTACTTGGCTTCGGACTTTTTGATATTGAACTTCGGTTCTTAAAAAAAAGAGCCATAAATGGTTAGCAGACATTTTATCCATGATGTCAGTGTTGGCAAAATGCTATGCTATGTATCCATTAACAAAAAAGTTCGTTTGAAGTCTGACGAATCCAGTACATATAAGATCATACTATAAGTCCTTTAAGTGAGTAGTCAAGCAGGGTGTTGGTTTTAATATTTACCATGTACGAGGGATGAATTCAAACTAAAGTTTAAGATATTCCCGACAGGCAATAAGGTCACGTAAAATATACTTATTATTTTTGACTTAAATTGAAGGTATCAAGGTTTCGGTAGATTCATCCGATTTTTATTAAATATGTACTGTGTTATTTGATGATTTGGTACCGTTTTGAAAGTAATTTCATAACACCACTCCCGTACTGGAGAAAAACTGAAACAGTTGCTTTTTACATTCTTTTCTTAAGGCGAATTTTGCACAAGAAAAATTATTCGACATATGCAGAAACGGATAGTAAGTACTTGGTACGAGGACCGGACTATATGTTGGATACATAAGAACCTTCAAGAAAGCTCCAGTAATTTCTGGGGTAGTGTGTCGTCTGGAACAAAGTTGCTCTGATATTGGACAAAGCGGGTGGAGATTTATTCCAATTATTGACAGTATAAGTCCGAATCAAGAGCTTGGCCGTAGGAGAGCAGCACATATGACATGATATTCTGCCAATTTCACAAAACACAATGCAAATCTTTGCTGACCGTCAATCCGGTATCGATCCTGCTAATTCAAATACACAGAAGCAAAAGACCTTGCTAATCGTAAAACCGGTCTCGGCCAGCGGTTGCGCCGATACAACGTGATTCGAGCACGACCATTTCTGCTTGCCGTTGGCGTAAGTGAGCCACATTTCATCACCAGTAACCATTCACTTCATAACGGAATCTATTATTTGTGTTTCAGAAACGATTCGTAGATGGAAATTCAGAACTCATTGGAATCTACATATCAAACTCATTTTTATGGTTCCTAAAATACCGGAATGAATTGTGCGCATGATCGGATGTTACAGTATCAGGCCAATGCACAATATTCACATTTTCAACCGCCTGCATTGCGTTTTCGTCTTTATGGAAGAAGTAGAAGTAGAGCCTATTTTCTCTTGCCAGTGTCTATCTGCTTCGAGCATTTCGACTGGTAACTGGCGAATGACACGCGTGATGTTTTGCTTCAAGGCCTGAATCGTCTGCATAGACTTTAGACTTTACATATCTCCACAGAAAAAAGTCTAACGATATGATGTGTGTGATCTTGGCGGCCAATCGATGGGCCCAAAACGTGAAATTAGCTTCTCACTGAAGTGTTCTCTGCATAAATTCATTGATTGATGCGACGTGTGACGCCGTCTTGTTGAATCCAGATGTCGCCAAGATCACGAGTTTCAATTTCAGCTCGGTTATCACGGCGCGATAACGGTCGCCATCGATGGTTACTTTCTCACCGGCATCATTTTTGAAGAAATATGAACTGATGATTCCACCATCCCACAAAGCACACCAAACCGTTGGCTTTTTTGGGCAAAATGACAGCTCTTGAATCTCTTCAGCTTCCTCTCAAATGCGGCAATTTGGCTTATTTACATATCTATTGAGCCAGAAATGGGCTTCAGCGCTGAACAAAATTTGGCTCGGAAAGATCAGTTCTTCTTGGAGCTTTTCAAGAGTTCATAAAGCGAAGCAAGTCGCTACGAACGGCGTCGAATAGACTCTCCATTGAATGATTTGTAAACGTTGTTCAGGCGTAAGTCCATGATAAAATGCCAAACAATATTGAACAAAAATGACATGACAACTTGGTACGACTCAAAATCGAAAATCAATCGTTATTGAAATAAGTACCGTTTCTTGGATCAGCCGTTAAATATTTCAGTATACATGTCAAACTTAGTGGGTTTGCTATAATACTCAATTCTTCTTCTTCTTAATACTCAATTAGGTGTTACAAATAACATCCAAGATGATCAAACCAATTACACTCTCATGGTATTTACCATTTAATCAAATTGCGGGCAAAACGAATCGATATAAAGTCTTTTCCTAAAATGTTACGACTTTTTTCTAATGCTCGAGTGAAGTTTGATCTTTATATATCAATTATAACACGGCTATGGAATTGTTGAGAATGCTTTGGTGAGTCTACTTCCTCACAAACTCTGGTACTATAGTGGTACAAAGCATTCAGTGAAGTCACTCAACGAATCAACGAAAGCTTGAGTCTACCATCAACGTCTGTTAAAGACGATAGCCTCGAAAAAGTTAATGAAACAGTGCTTCAAAATCATTAATGTGGCTCCTTTTTCACCAAACATGAAATGAGACAATTTTTCGTTTTCGAAACCGAAAATCTGCTTCCGAGAATGCACCATGAGTACATTGAAGTCATTAAAAGCCGACGAACTGATTAATATAAAATTGCTCGACACTTTTATGACCCAAAATATTACACTCAGCGGTTTATGTTTATGGATATCTCTATTATATCCAAGTACGTATATATATTATCTAAACCAGGAAACTTTTGTTGAGTATTCAAATTATACACTAACACACACACACACACAGACAGCCATATACGCAGAGGCAGTAGCAATGATGTTTACAATGTTTACAAGCCTTGTAAGTTTTGGAAAATTTGTAGTACCACATGGCTGTAAAATATATTAGGGCAACAGTAATAATAGCTACGCGGCTGCTGGAGGGTCATGGATGCGAATAGATACGACCTTTGGCAATGCATTCGCGCGCGCATAATGACGATGCTTCCAGGGATGGCGTCACAAAGGTAACAACAATGTACTTATGCTATGCCGTGTTACGAACATAAAACCAAAAACAAAAAAACGGAACGAAATGGATAGATGGAATGTCGTGGGGGGAAACCGCTCGAGATGCATGCGTTTGCTTGCCATTAAAGAGCCGCTCTGTTGGAGCTACAATTACAATGTTGCATGAAAATGGGGCATAACACATACAAATTAATGGGGAGTTCTTAGCAAACCACAGCCTTGGCGCTTTAGACATACCAGTAGGAAGACATATTAGTTGTGTATTTAGCGGAGAAAGTGGGGCGAATTGAGAAAGTAACCAACATGGACTCTCCAGAGAACCAACAACCTGAGCACTAAAGAGATATATAAACGCACTTATGTATGGTTGTACATATGTGTGTAGGAATATGTCAGTTATTCCCAACAAAAGTTGTGTATGCGTCATTTATGTGCCGCCATATATTTTACATCCACCGTTTTATGCGTCAAGTTACCACACAGGAAGCTGTACATAAGTGATAAGCCCGATGCAAGCTTGCAAGCGCACGGTCAGGATAGCAAGAACCACCCACCTGCGGTAGTGCCTGTTTGCCTGTTAGCAGAGTCTACAGATACTCTTTTTCTTGGATGAAATTAGACGCCCACGCAAATCGCTTTTCTAATGCCACTTTGCTGTTGTTGTTGTGCGTATGATTACTTTATACCGTTAGATTGTTGTAGGATGCCAGCTAGTTGTAGCGGCAGCTGTCTGTGCGTGTGTGTGTGTGCATATTTTCATATCATGAATTGATAATATCAGAAACCACGTGGGACTTCGGTGCGAGCGACTGAGCAGACAGCCAAACACACACTTATAAGGTGCTTGATAGGTGCCGTGGCAAACGCTGCCGGCATCGGTGCCACGTGGTCTCGGGCACTGCAGGCGCTGCACACAAATTCTTATCAGAGCGGCGACAGTATTAGGTGCACAAAATGGCGCAGCAAGTGGGTTGCGGTCGCGAGGTAAACAAAAATACAAGGCGCCTCACTCTCAAACACACACATACACATGCACTTGCGTGATTGCGTTAAAGGACCTATTTGTAGGGGGTCTCATGTGACGTGTATAAAAATCCCAAAACACACATAGCATTGGTAAAGGACGCGTGCACGCCTAGAAGTAGGCAACTTGTGGCGAAAGTTCATCGAAAATTTATGAGAAGCAATAACAGTACAAATAGCTACAAGCATGAAAGCAAGTGGCAACAGAAATGCCACAAACACTGAGGGCCCACCCTGCACTGACTTACAACAGCAAAGCAGGGTTGCATTAAAAGTTTGGCTGTCGCTCGCATGTAGACTGCGCATGTCTGATTTTTCAACCCACAAAGCATTTTGTATCCTGTCGTTAGACCTTCTCATACCACACCCCTATTTTGCTTCGTATTTTTACAACCAGCAAGAACGCCTAGAAGTATACTATTAAAAAAGCTTGTGCTCTGCGCTCAGCTGCCTTTATTTGCTGCGTGCCTGTTGCAAAACGACGTCGGTGGCTTGACTGTTTTCACATTAAAATACGAAATTTATTGCCGCAAATCCATCAACTGTACAGACGGTGCGAATTCTTTTCCAGCCGTGGGTCGTGTGAGTCACACACGTAGTTTTTCTATTAGTTTGCTTTTAGGCGTTCATCGCACAGTGTTTTATGCTGTGTGTGTGCGCTTGTGTTGCATCTAATTTTCTAAATAACGCTCAGTGTTGGCATTTCTAACCGTGAGCTATTTCCTAAAATTTCTATGCGAATATTATTTGAACAGGCGCCGAGCACATTGCAGTGCGTGGCTTTCGCAACTCTTCGTTAAGTCGCAGAAATTTCTTTTTGTTTGTGACAAAGGAGAGATACCGCTAACTCGCGTCTGTGTCGCTGTGGAGAAAAGTGTCTGTAAGTCGCTGGCCAGGCATCCATTTCCGCTTGTGGCATTGCTTCGTTTCGCTTGGGAAAAATTGCTGATTTTATGGCGCAAAGTGCTTGCAAGCTTTTGCTGTTATCCTGTCGAAGTGTGACGAAAATGGAAATTTTTCGAACTTGCCGTGTGGTATTTATTGGGGCATTACATACGTTATTACGCTATGTGGCTTGCATTTGGGGCATTAATGTTGGACTTTCGGTATAGAATATTTGGGTGCGAAAATATTTCGCAGCGTTTTGTGTGTGTAGTTGGATGCATAATTGCATAATTTCGTTTGAAAATAAATTTTCTTTTCATTTTAGCAAAAGCGTGATGTCCAAAACAATGCTTAACAAAAAAATGTTATTTAATACTTAAGTAATTAAAAATTTATTTTGATGGAATTCAATGCCTTCGAAATTAAATAAGCGGAATGTCTGTAAAACGCACTTTCAATAAAAACAAATCATTTGAGAGTAAATATTATTATTCTGCACCGCGTCGACTGTATTCGGACCTTAAGAAAATATTTTATAAAATTTACTTAAATAAGGTAAAAACAAGTATGTACAAGTATGTAAGTACAGCTGCTGGCGTATGCCGACGATATTGATATCATCGGCTTCAACACCCGCGCCGTTAGTTCTGCTTTCTCTAGGCTGGACAAGGAAGCACAGAAAATGGGTCTGGTAGTGAACGAGGGCAAAACGAAATAATCTCCTGTCATCAAACAAACAGTCGTCGCACTCGCGACTTGGCTCTCAACTGTTGACAGTCATAACTGTAGAAATTTCGTTTTTTAGGAACCACATTAACACCACTAATAAAGCCTGGAAATCCAACGCAGGATTTGCCAACAGGTGCTACTCGGACTGAGTAGGCAATTTTTTTGAAAAGTAAAGCCTCTCTCGACGAACAAAATTAAATTTATTGACAATGTTCGCTCAAAATGCTATATTCCACCTCTGAAAGTATTCGACGCAGTAACCGCCGGGGGAAGCAGAGGAAGAGGAAGACCTCCACTCCGTTGGAAGGACCAAGTGGAGAAGGACCTGGCTTCGCTTGAAATATCCAATTGGCGCCACGCAGCGAAAAGAAGAAACGACTGGCGCGCTGTTGTTAACTCGGCTATAATCGCGTAAGCAGTGTCTACGCCAATTAAGAAGAAGAAGAAGTATGGTACGAAATCCAAAATTGCTTAATGATTTCGTTAAGGTGTCAGTAGGGCAATCTTTTTTCAAAAATTTTTTTGCATTTTCTGTTCTCTTATACCCTTAGAATCAATGTAGAAACCCACTTTACCATTGGAAGGTTTCGAAAACGGGTCGAAAATAATAATACCGCTCGACGTTCGGAGCGCTCGGAGTGCACACCTCAAACTCTAAACGCGATTTTCTCAAACACACACTTTTTTTAAATTGGCGGACATTATTCCGGTCGAACTACTCAACCGATTTGCTTAATTTTTTTTTTTAATATTCACAAAACGCCTGGCTATCGTCCCTAATAATTAATTATAATTTATTGACAATGTTATGACAAAATTTATGTAAAAAAACATGGGAAAAATTAAAAAAAAAATATTTTTCTCATGATTCCAGTGGGGACAATAACCATTCACGCACTTTTTAAGAATAAATTGGGTTTTTGTGTTTCAGTTGATCCAAACATGAGAAATCGTGTCCGCCAGTGACACCAGGCATCTTATTCACCCAGTCATTTCTCCGACAGATGTCATCAAAAAATTCCGAAAAAATTTGTTTAAATACTCCACGATATACCTCATGATATGTGAAAAAAGTTCTATTGTAGAATAAAAATTTCTATGAAAAAAAAAAAAAAATGTCAAAGAAAAGGCCAGATTACCTTACTAACCCCTTAACTTCAAACGCAGGATTTCCAAATTTCCATCCGCGATGAAATACAAATCAATGATGTCATGTGACAATCACATTATTTCCAATATGTTTGCAGAATTTTTCAAGTCAAAGAACTCTACGAATTCTTCTAAAATGTTTTTTTATCAGCACGTGCTCTGTCCGAATACTTTAATTAACATTCCAATCATTTCGGCAGAAGACATCTTGTTTAATTTAAATAAGTAAAAACATCTTTTAATTACGGCCCAGATATAATACAAGCATACTTCATGAAAAATATTGCAAATACATCTTCTTGCCTTTGATCAGGATTTTTAATTCCTCTCTTAAACAAACTATATTCCTTTCAATATGAAAACAGTCTCTTTGCATTAAAGTGGATTTAGATCATTCATTGAAAACTTTAACGATCTTGCAAAACTATTAGTTATACCTAAACTTTTTGAAGCTATCATTCCAGATCATATAACTTTTTCGATATCACTTATAATTTCATCTTCTCAACATGGATTTCGTAAAGGGAAATCTACTCTAACAAGTTTACTTGAATTTGTAAACCACGTATCATTGGGTTTTAGCAAAGCTTTCGATAAAGTAAATCTCTCGTCTATCGTACATAAACTTGATCTTCTGCGCTTTGAACAAAGATTTCTTCAATGGGTATTTTCTTATCTGTATAATAGAATAGACTTTAATAATTAGGTTGCTTGGAGTGTTAGAAATGTTTTACCATTGAATCTCCAAAAAGTTACTATGGACCCGAAGCCTAATTATATCCTTCATATTGATAACATAGTCTTGAAAGCAAAAGGCGTTCTCAGTTTTGTTAAACGTTGGTCTAAAGAAAGCTACTAAAACACTTTTTACAACTTCGGTTAGACCTATATTGGAATATGGCTTTGTTTTATGGGACTCTAGTTACCAAATCCATTCTGACAAGTTAGAGTCGGTTCAAAAGAAATTTTTACTTTGTGCTTTTGGGCATTTCCTTAATATTATTTTTGTTTAATACATATATGTCTGCAGATTAGATTTTTTTTTTTTTGGCCGTGTGGTTTTCAATGAGACAATACCTTTTTCGGAGTTGGTCTTTCTGACAGCTGTTCCTTGATTTATACTCAATACGGTTTGCAATTTCGTAATATGCAGACCGGAACACCGTGCAAATTTATTACCAAAAGAATGGATCGGTTCGAAGGGCACATCGCGCGCTGCGTCCAAAATTCGGTTCATATAACCCTTGGATAATGCGTATCCTCAAAGACACCATATATTGCGCACCGCAGACGCTGCTATAAAGGAGACTATGAAAGAAGAGTCGAATGAGTTTATCCGCCATCGTGTGCAATATTGGAGCTGTGCCCCTCGATTTTATGGAAGATTTGATGTAAGAAGCTTAGTTTGCGGGCTTACAAAATCCAACTCCTGAAAGTATTAAAGGTAAACGACTTTCAATATCGTCGCACGTTCGGTTGTTGGGCCACCAATTCTGATTTTCGCAAGGAAATTTTGTTCATGGCGAAAATCACTTTCGGTTGGAAACTTTTGATGAACGCATTATCTTGCATCGTGGAACTTATTCGAGCCAGCCGCGGTGGCCGTTTGAAAGCACCATTCGTTCCATAATTATTAATTTTTTTCGAAAACAGCATTGCGTTAACATCTGTGAAACAGTGATTTCCGACTACTAGGATGTCATGTAACGTCTTATTACTGGCGATGCGTTTTGGATCTATACTTGCGACCCGCAAACAGACGATCGATCGGCTGAATATAGTGGTAAAGGTGACCCGAAGCTGAAAAAACGACGTCAAAGCAGGTTAAAGGTCAAAGTTATGTTGACAGTTTTCTTCGATTAACGCGGTGTGGTGCACTCGGAAATCCTTCCGACCGGCCAAACTGTCAACAAGGAATACTATTTGAGTGTTATGAGTCGTTTGCGCGAAGCTATTCATAAAAAATAACGAAATTATTGGCCGACAACTCTTGGTTTTTGTACCATGATAATGCACCGTTGCATACTGCATTGAATCTTCGTAAGTTTTCCACCAAATTTCCAACCATAATCGTGCCGCAACCATCATATTCGCCTTATTTAGCACCGACTATTCAGCAAACTCAAATGACTGCTCCGAGGAAACCGTTTTGAGTCAATTGAAGACATTAAACATGAATCGCTGTGCGCATTGAAGCTTTTCCGGAAATTGGCTTTAACAACTGTTTCAAGAATTGGAAAAAACGTTGGTACAAAAGTATTGTAGCAAAGAGATATTACTTTGAGGCGTCGACACAGATTTTGAAAAATAAATTAAGAATTTTAAAGTTGCGAACAAAGTCTTACTATTTTTTGCTCATAGTAGTAGTTCGGAGTTTTTAATTTTCGTTGATAATTCTTCTTAAGTTCGTTTTAAAGCTAAAGAAGCGGATATACTGTTTATATATACTCGAGATTCCAGGTGTTGGGACACCTTGTTGTCTTAAACTTTTCTTAAATATACATAGAGGAAAATATTGAGCTTTTAAATATTGAGCTTTAAAATGTCTAAAACATAACATTTTCAAAACAAAAAATCAAGGTCTGGTTCTAAGCACACTTTTGTCGTAAATAATCGGTTATTAAATCATATATTAAACCACTAAGCATATATTGTGACAAAAAAGTACAAAAAAGTGCGAAAACTAGTTTTCTGGGAAAAGCTGTTAAAAATAATCCAGAAATTTTGACAAAAAAGACCAATATATAGCAATTTTTTATGTGTGGTTATGAGTCTACCAGGCATTTAAGAAGTAGAAGCTCCACATAGAACGTTATTTGCGCCCTTCGTCATGCGAAAAGGTTGATTTCGAGTTAAAAGGCGTCTGGTTTCACCGTTATCTCATGGCAATGTTACACAAACGCGCACAAAACAAACAAATTTGCTTTCATTTGAGTGCCATGTAAAGTAAACACACACAGACACTTAAGCATATGCATGTAAGAATGTGTTTATACACAACAACGTGCGCTTGCTACTAGAATTCCGTTTGGGCGCAACAATTTGTACTACACAAATAACCACACAACCATTTGCATGCAACATTTAAAAGTTTTTCGGGTTTTTCGAACGTGCCGCCGCCAAAATTACACCGAGTCCGCCGCATAAGGGCCGCCCAACTACACACATAACGGGCCTACACGCAGCGCAGCCAAACACACCGCAACTTTTCGGTTTTGACAGCAAAGCAATGCTGCGCATTTGCTGCTGGCCTGGTGGAATATACAAAAAGATTGATGACTTGACATTTTAATGACGTGTTAAGTGCTCGTAAAAGTCAACGAAAAGTGCGGTGCGTGTGTGTGTGTGCGTGTGACAGCATGTGTATGTAGGGAAGTGTGGCGGAGTGCTGCTCGAATTTCCAAACTAACTTTTCCACTTTGTTGTATAGCTGCATATACATACATACATGCATGCTTGTGCTTGTTAGTTGCTTGGTTTTGTGGTTGAACTCAAGCGTACTTGGAGTTTCGTTGTAATTGCTGTGTGGCAAAGCTTTATTGACTTTTTAAGTTAGTATGTGCTTGTGCATTGCTAGAAAATCGCCGAGACTGCAGTAGCCGTGCAGCAGCCAGTCGAGTATGTTGGCCTGCTAAATGAACCCCAAGATGATATTTTTTTAATGCTTTCAACATATTTGCTGCGAGGCGACACGCCGCTCATTTGCATGCTGAACTTTAAGGGCATACAAGGCTCTTTGCACCAAAAAAGCATAGCAAGTATGCTACACACGCACATACTGATTTGTGTATAAAAAGTGTCTCGACTCTAACAAATTTCTAAAGAGAAGCGCCAAGCATTGGCCCCACTTTCGTTTGGGTGTTCATAAGCGTGCGTCATTTGTGTATGGGTGTGTATATGTGCGTCTACATGCATGCAGCTAAGTTCTTGCGGTCATGTAAAGTGATTCTACAAAACTTTTTCAAATATTTACACATGTATTGTCTGTCCGTTGCGCCACGGCCGCCGTTGGCTGACTCCACATTTAGTTCGTTATTCTCGCTGTCTGTGGGAAGCTCTGTGCACCTGTTAGGAAAAAGCCTTCAATTGACTCTTTAAGACGCCATTTTGTCGGCAGCCATATTGCTAAAAAATTAATGTACACAAATACATGCAAATATATACAGTTGCCGATTTCTTTGTGAGTGCGTGTGGCGGCGCACTGTGGCCACAAAATGCTGCAAGCTTGAATTTCTACACAAACTGCGCTGAGCTCACGTGTACAGCTGGCAAATTGGTTGAAATTTGAAAAAATAACTTTAAGCGAAAAGCATGCGGCCATCAGACATAACGGTACTGCTTAATGGGAACTTGTGAAAAACGTTTATTAAAAGCGCTTACAAGAATTAATTGACTTGGCAGACAACATATCCTTGCTAGCCAACATACGCATATGCGCACACACGCTGACATATGCACACACATGCATATATAAGCACACAAATACCCACACATAGTTAAATATGTGAGCGCGCACACATGCACCGCCACAATCTCCACAAAAAGCGTTTTAGTAGCTTTCTAGGCGACCCGCCTCAGTTTGGCGTGCTGACGCGCCACTTGCTGTCGTTTGCTGCGCCGCTGGTGCAAAACAGCGAAATTTAGATGGAGCCGCTCTTTATCTATTGCGGCACATCTAACAGCGTTTTGGCCCCACTCGCGTGTGACAAGCCTCAAGGCTAAGCGCGCGCGTCACAGCGTCGAAAGTGAAAGTCATTTCTAATGCCAGCGAACGCCTTATATCAAGGCAAGCACAAACAGTAAAATGTCTAACGGTGTTTGTATTGCCAAACATTATCTTTCAAGCGCTACCCAACTGGCGCATATCCTTGCGGCACATGCTTATCGACGCCCGAGCATTTCGTTTGTGGCAGTTGCACAAAGGCTTGTTTTGTTTTGTGGCTTCTAATGGAATTCCAGCGGCATGCGAATGCGGAACTAACGCATTTTCTAACAACAGGCCAACAAAATGCGCCAGCAAGCGAAGCCGGAAGTGAATTATTTATTGTCGCTTCCGTCGCCACACTTGCCAACTAACTTGCCTTTGTGTCGGTCGTCGTCTTGGAGTGGGCAAAATGTGCGGTATTTCTTTTTGTTGACGCTCACAACAAACGCATACATACAATAGCAACAACAACAATTGCAACAAAATGCCATTATAGTATGGGAACAGTGTAGCGAGCGCCAGCGAATCAATATCCTCGCTACAAAACACTCAAAGCGCATGCACAAAGCTTTGCCCGTGTGTGTATGTGTGTGTGCATTATTGTTATTGTAATTTTGCTGGTGGTGAATTTCCGTGTGACGCCACAAACCACACACGGCGCTTGTCCTGCGCTCTAACAATGCTCATTAGTTTGCCGTTAGTCGAAAAGAGTCGATGCGGTTCACGCGCTCGCCTTTTGCTGTTGTCCTGTTGAAAAACTGTTTTGTAAGTTAGCTTTTTCCCACCAAAAATTTATATATGCGCGTAAAATTATTATTATTATGAAATTTGGAAAATTTGCCGCAAGTAATGTGCTTGGAATGTCGTCATTTTGTCTGTGCCGCCACTAAGCGTCGAGCGAAGTTTGCGCCTCGACTTTGCATGCATTGGAATTTCGCTCTAATTTTCCGTTAGATTCATTTCGTGCGCTTGCTGGCGCTGTTCGCCGGTTCTTCGGCAGCCGAAAAATGTTTGACTGCATTTTTGTTTCCATGCATACATAACGGCGCTTTGTTTAACGGTTTATCGGCGGTGTGATTTGTATGTTGACCTTGGTGACCCCACGCATTGGCCGCGGCTGCTGTATGCCTTTGTCATTTCTGTTTGCCTAACGTCAGTATTTTCGTGGTATCCAAAATGTTATCGACAAACTGTTTAGCTATGTTAGATATTAACGGCATTTTTTTGCGCCGCTAAATAAAGTGTGTGGAAAATGTTTTGGGGCTGAGTGATAACATGATGTTATTGGCTTTTGGCATTAGGACAGCAGAAGTGCGATAAGTGGTAGTGCAACAATTTTCAGTGGCGACTTTTGTTGCTGAGAATAAATAAGAATTCTTAGAAGCAAAGAAATATTATTTGTTGCGTGTCGGCTGGTTAGGGTGACAAAGCTCTAATGAGTATAAATATGCCTTATACATAATTATGTACAATAGGCCACAGTCGAAACGAAAAATAAAATAAGATAATAATAGGATGAAATTCATTGAAAAAAAAAACTGAAAATGCAAACAATATAAAAAAATGATAGAAAACGAAAATACGGGCGATTTGTGGTCGAGAAGTGTGGGGTTGAGTTCTTACGGTTTGAAACGGCTTAACGCGATATTAAGAACAACTAAAAGTTCTATGTTCATACTAAAAGTTATGTACATGGCAACGTTGTAGGTAATAATAAAGAACGTTCATGTTAACATTTTTTCACATAACCTCAAAATATACGTGAAATGTTGAAATAACTAATTTGTTGGACCTTTTACATTTTTTTCACGAAGCTTGGTTCAAACTAACCTTTTTATTTTCTAAATACATTGTACTTTTGCTGATTTAAAATATTTATTTTTGTTTTCACCTAAAAATTTTGACTTAATATAGGTAGAAGCCTAGTTTTCAATAAAAATTCTCTTATGCCCGCTTTAAAAAAAAAAGCGATGGAATTTTCTTTCGTAGAAATCTCTAGTTTCTTATGGTGTGAAATATATATATACATATATATATATATATTTATTTATTATATATATTATATTATTATATATATTTATATAGATAACTATGGGATTTTTTTACACCGCCAATTAGTCGGCCCCAAACCAATGTTTTGAAAGGAGGAAGGTTGGATGAGGTATACCGATTGGCTTTTAGTAAGCGCCTCGGAAAGTCAGAGGAAGAAACGAACAATATTCTCGAAAGACCCATAAACCATTTAGCAAAAGTTAAGAGGGTATTCTGGTCTAGAAATTTAAAAAAAATCAAATTTTTTTTTATATTTTCAAAGTTTAACTATTCAAGAATATGTGTACAAGAGGATTTTTCAAAATTCAAATTATTTTCGCAGATATAGGCATTTTTCTGACCCGGCATCCGAACTGGTTAATTTTTATTTTTATTATTTTTAAAAAATTCGAAATAGTCACTAAAAAAAAAGGATTTTTGAAAAAAAAAACCGTAGTTCCGGCCATTGCGATATTATTCTAAATTAATAATCTTTTTTTTTGGTTTCAGATAACTAGGAGGGTTGAAATCATAGGTATGGTCACGTGGAAATTTTTAGAGAACCCTACTTCGTCAGCTCATAATTTTAGAAATTTTTTACGTTTTTTAGTTTTAAATTTTTTTCTGTACTCTTTTAAAATTAACAAATAACTAATAAAAAAATGGATACTAAAAATATTAATTGCTTTTTTTTACGACACTTTAAAAATTACCTGAAATTCATGCTTCTAAACCAGAATACCCGCTTAAAATGCTTATGAGCGAGAGTGAAGATTAATACACCATGTTGCACCTACCAAAGTGGCAATCCATTTCCAAAACAGCAAATAGTAATAACTCGGCCCAGAGCCCTGAGAACAGAAGGGCCTTCTCCGACAATAAGAAACCTACGGAGTTAGGAAAACGACTCAGAACACATGAGGTTACCAGAAGCGTTAAAGAAGGTGAAGCATCACGCCTCTTGCAAAGGACCGACTGAGCGGGACAGTAATGAACCACCAGTTTGAAGGATCGGTAAGGAGAAAATTACTAGTGACAAGGCAGAGGGGAAAAGGAGGTCATACGTGGAGACGGTCCGTTCCTTAAACTGCGTCGTAATCGATACTGGCAGACCCGTAGGAAGCATATAAGCGATATAATTTATATTACAATGACGTAATTCAAAAAATTTGTAAATGCAATTAAAGCATGTACAGAATAATTTTGGTGTGACTTCGATAAATTAGTGTGATAAGCATTCTAAATGCAGGCAATAATTTACTTAAAAGGCAGCCTACATTAATGAACTTTAATAAATGAGACATGAAATGACTAAAATTTAAGAGAAATAATAATAAAAATTTTATGCTTTGAAGCTCGACTTTGATAAATCAAATTTATAAATATTCTTATGCCACAAACGGATCCGATTATAAGCACTTTATAGTGCTGAAAGAACATTTAAATAAAAATATGGTAAAAGGGTTATATTCTTGGATTTTGAAAATTACTGCCAAAGATAGTAATTTTATAAAAATAATAATAATTATGTCTTTGTGTTCACATTGCCATAACTGCTTTAAAACATCCTTAAATCACATAAAAAGCAGGGAAAACATATCTTAGGTGTGCGACTTCGATAAATGAGTTCAGTAGTCATCCCAAATGTAGGCAATAATTTAGTTAAAATTACAAAGCAGAAAACATTGTCATTCAAAAAGCAAACATTCGAGATATTATTTATAAGATTTAATTATATTTTTAGAAAAATAGTAAAAAAGTTGTATTTCCATTGAAAAATTTGTAAGCGCAGCTTCCATGGATTGATATTATATATATACTTATACACAATGGCGCTATTTAGAAGAAATTTATAAATACAAGTACGAAATATCTTTCATCAAAAATAAAGCAAGTAAAAAGAACATAAAAAGATATACTTTCATATATAAAAAAATATATGAAAAAAGTGTGAATTTCTATGAAGCGCTTTGAAAAGTTCTATACAAGTATAAAAGTTAGGTTGACATGTTGAAATAAAATGGATTTTTCGGAAATTTGTTGAAAACTCATACATTTTAAATGTAACACATTATACTATTTCCTCTAATTTAGTTGATAATAAAAAATATTTAAATTAAATATGACACCTAATTGTAAGCTAGATTTGAATAATTCATATATCAAGAAAATAAATAATGTTCTCAATAAGCTTGCCTACATTTAGGGTTCACAAATTTGGTCAACAACCAACAAATATAAAAAATTAATAAAAAAAAATTGTAAAAATTTACAAAACAGCTCGCATGATGTTCATACTTACACAGTTATGACTGCATTGTCGCAGTGCTCCCCAACTAGCCCCAACACCACACCACATCAACAATTTTTATTTCGCCTGCAATATTAATAGAAAAATGCGACGCTGTATACCCTTTCTAACAGATCCTATTCTCCCGATGCTTTTGCGCAACAAGGGTAACTTTCACTGATTTCTTTCTACACGTCATCGAGATAAGAAAGTAAGAAAGTACGGACCTGGGGCGAAACACGAAAGCATTTGTGTTGGCGGAAGGTCGGAAAAGAGCGGTGAAATAAAAGTGAAAGTTTTATAGTGTATATTCAAAGTTTTTTTGTGCGCCTAAAAGCACACTACACACACGTAATCCTTTGATATATTCGTTTGACTATGTGCGAGTCGGAAAAGTGTGAAGAATAGGGGTTGTTCGTTTACAGTTAGCACACTAGCGCGTAGAATATACTCATACGGCATATGTGTAGTTATGTTTACAGTTACATTTGTGTGTATTTGTGGTTTGGGGGTTGCAACTATAATCATAAATTTGGGTGGCACACACATGGTGGGCATGTGTGCAGTTTTTCCGCGTAGCGTGTGCTAGTAGCGTGTCGTCGGTCACTATGGCGTATGTGCGATAGTTTTGCATGCTTTCATGCGACTACTGGGCGCCTAGTGCAACGATATGGTAATATTGTTAGTTTTGAAACATAACTATTTCGCTAATAGTTTCGCAGTGCAAATGAGTGCGGCTTTGGTGGGAGCGGTGGTTCAGCAGAAGCATTAGAAAAGCAATTGTGTCTAAGGAAACTGAAAAAATGTAGTTGAAGACGCTGCAAAAATGGTGTTGGGGCGCAGAAAGTTTGTCAAATGCAAGTTACAGTGAAAATGCAGTGGAAAAAACGAAAATAAAAGAGTTAGTCTTTTCCTTTTGTATATATGTAAAATAGCCCACAAGTGCTATGCTGTAAGTTTTCCACATAAATTGTCAACGTTGTAGCATAAAAAAGAGAGTCTGGCAACTGCCCCTCTGCCACTTATGCCCGCAAATAAATAAATAACTAAATTAATAATAATGGCGTATAATAAATCCAGCAAACACCTACACGCTTTGCTGTTCGCCATGTCGTAATTTATGAAGGTCTAAATATCCTGCGCGCCAAGTAATGCGCGAGCAAGACGCTGCGTGCGCTCTACACGCGGCAAAGCGGCAAATAAGCGTTGCTTCTATGATTTCGTACAGTATGTACAATATTTGTGGGGTCATTGCCGGGGTCGTGCAAATGGGTGCTACTTTTCCCCACCGAATGGCAACAAAACTTATGCACCTGCCTTATCAGCGGCGCCAACTCGCCTTCCTCTCCAACAACACGCAGCCGAACTGTTTAATTTTTTATCAGCCGCGCGTTTCATATGATTAGTATGATTTGTCAGCGCTTATTCTCACAGGTGAATTAATAAAAAATGCCATGATTTGTTGATAAAGATTGCATAATTTACCTGGGTTCAGCAGGCGTCCAGAAAGCCGAGCACACATACGTTTTGGCGATTTTTACCGCGAACAAGAAATGAAACCAGGCGGCGCCAACTGAAAAAGTCAAGAGAAAGTTAGACGTTGAAGTGGCGAAGTAAAGTAAGTCCTGCGGGATGCCTTCAATGGTTGAGAAACAGTTAGGCGCTTAACGGCAGCAGCAGCGATAGGAGGTCGCAGTGCCGCAGGGTTAAACAAAAACAAACAAAAAAAAATGTTAACATATATTATATTTGTATGAAGAGAAATAAAAGTTTGCAGTACACATATGCAGTGAGAGAAATCATGAGAGCATACGTACACATACACGAGCGGTTATGCTTGGCAACACAGCTCAAATGGCAACTGAACTTTTTTAAAATTTTTTCTTGTGGCAAGCTTTTTATGAAAGAAAGTGGATACACACACACTTGTAAAAAACGCTTACAAGACATACACACGTATATGTACATACACACATACCTATATGTACATATACATATATGCAAGATGTGCTCTAAGCACTCGACATTTCTAAATTAGCTAAATGGGTGTCGAGCAACAAAGCCTGTCAAACATTGTGTTGGACACACACTCACATCCACATATGTATTTCTAATATTTTGCCGGCACGCCCGTAGCGTTAGAAAATTCTATATCAAATGCATGCAAGGAATTTCGATATTAGAAAGTGACAGGCGAACAGCACGTGGCAATAGGCCGTCATTGGCATTAGAACATTTGATGCCACAGCTGTTGGCGCATGCCACACATATACATATACAAGCTTACATTATAAAAATAGAAGTATTATGGAAGCGTGCTAACATATTACTACAGCAACAACAACAACTAACCACCTGAAAACGCACTCATGCGCACAGCCACACAGACAGCTCCCACATATGGGAAGGCATCGTGGTATACGCCTCGTTTAGAGTGTCGCCCGCGAATGTTTTGGGGGTGGCTTGGCGAAGTGCGTTTGGCGCTCAGGAGAGATATTTGTGAGTATAGATTTTCATATGTGTGTACAGCAAATACTACCCGTGGATATATATACATTTGTAAAGTAAATATGTATAGATTTGCCTACAGACAAAGGACTTGTGTACTTTGACCAGCAGTGCTCTATAAACAGGAAATGAATACAAACTTTTTACCACAGTTATGTCTATACATTAGGGTGTATCCTACATACTAGAGAACATCCCTTATACCATATTTCCGGTTTTAGACCATAGTCTCTTAAGCAAAGGTGTTCGGAATAATCCATTAAACATTTTCTATATACGCGAATTTTCCGTTTTTGTTGGCTCCCTGTAAATCAACCCGTTTGATGTGCATAGAAGTCGGAAAAACTTTGTACAAGCGTCCCTCAAATTCTCATTAACGAAACCGGTTTAGTTAGACAAAATGCTGGCGAGAGCAGCATTCTGTCACCTCATTAGGTAAGAGTGACAGATCACCAAAATGGCTGACAGTCTAACACTGTACTCCTCATATCAGTCTGATTAAAACACTGGCAGGTCTTCAAGTTCAACGTACTTGTCGCCATAAATTTGGCCCTACAGGTTCAATCGAGACGAGCTCCTGGCTCTGAACCTAAGCTCCCACAAAGACTTGTGTCAAACCTCGCGTGATCTCACGGTTTGTTCAATAGGGCAACTGTTATAACGTGCGGAGATAGCGGCTTGAAGCGGAGACTTATTAGCATAAATACACAACAACAACCAAAACCACAAGAAAAAGAAAAATACGAAAAAAAAACGCAACAAAACAAAAACGGCCAAGATGAGGAATACGAAACAGCTTTCCGTAGGGGTGGTAGGATACTGAGGTCTCCTCTACTAACTGTCACACCACAACAACCGGACAAAGCTGGAGAAAAGACAGTTTTTAGGAAAACACAGACAAGCAGGATCCAACAAAGCAAACAGAAGTAGGGAGTGCGCCAACTGACATCACAAAAGGTTGAGTTAATAAAAAAAATATCGAATAAATTGAGAAACAATCATGAAATTATGACAATCTTTGACGGTAATCTTAGGAGATGAATTGTATAACGGAGTCTATCTGATTCAAGTAGTCGCGGAGGTGCAAGTTAATAAGAAGCATAATTTGCCCAGAAAGTAACTACCTTAAGAAACTAGGTGAACTGATCTGTCGATGAATTTTCGTGCTAAAAGTTTCATTTGGAATTTGAGAACCACCCTAACTCATAAAATATAATAAGTTTTTCGAAAACATACATTCTATATTTTGACAAAATTAAAATATAATCACTTCAAGCATTTAAGACCCACCCTAACCAACATAAACAAATACATTTTCATCAACAATACAACAATAAAAGAAATCGATGATTCCAGCGTTGGCGCTCACTCACATGCGTCAACTACTATCTATTAAATGTCCTTTGATCGCCGCCTGTTACCAAAGAACTTCGCCGCTAAACAACAGTTGGCATTATAGACTACTCCAAAGGAATGGAATGAAAGCCATTGCAGGAAACCAAATATGCTCGCGTGCAGGAAATGAAAACGCTAGTTTATATTAACTAAGCAAATCAGTAGCACGTTTTGCCTGCAACTTCGCATAATCGCCTGTTATTTAAGCTCAATTGGAGTTGGCCTTAGTGGCGCTTATTTATGTGCAAATTTCGTCGAAAGCCTTAAAAAGCATAATAATTATTAAGAAATTGTATTTGGCTGGGAGACTTATGCTTATGCTTAAAAGCATAGCTATGAGGAAGTTAAGCCTTCTTGAAACTTGTTTTGCTTTAAGTTCACAAGGACTTTAATATTCGCGAAACAAAAGCTTTGAAAGTTTGGAAAATTGCGCTTTTGCAGGGTTTTTGTGCCGCAAACAAATTAAGTGGATTTAATGCAAAGTTAAGAATTACATATTTATGGAATATTGACCTTATAGTGACGGACAATTTTATTTGAGTTTTTTAACTGTACGAGCATGATAGTTAAGCTCAATCTAAATAAGTGTAATTAACTGAGAAGCAGCATATTCTTAGTGCTTTGTGACTAGAATGTGACTTTGATTTTAGTGAGCTTGAAAACTTTATAGAAACCATCGCGTAACAAAGCTTTGATATCGCTTTTGTCCAAAAAGTTGCTTACTTGAATTACGAACTTTTTGATTTTCAAGCAGAAAAAAAGTTTAGGTCTTATTATTCTTTAAAAGTATTTTAAGCTCCCTTGGAAGGCAACGTATTTATTCCAATTTTTATCTTTTTAGCTTCTTTTAAGTATCTACTCATATAGTATGGAAGTTTTATCAGTTCAGTGCTTGCTTGCACTTCTTAACATACATAAATGTGCAGAGTTTTTGAGCTTCTCAAAAAACATAATATTGGTTAGTCGAAAAAGTCTTTTCGTATTTTGTCAAGAGTTGTTGAAAGTTGAAAAAAAGTTTCAACTGTTAAAAAACTAGTGAAAATAATGAAGAATAAGAAAATTTTTGTATTCATTAGTATAAATATAAAAAAATAAGTTGAAGTTTGATTAGAAATACGAAAAGTCTTTTTCGACTACTCAATACTTCTAGAATGGTTCTTTACCGCAATATTCATAATTTTTTCGAAACGTCCACAGTTGATGAAAGAGAGGTTCTTGGGTGGTTCGAACTATTTCAGATATAACAAGTAATGAAGAACCGAACATTTCATACTATTGCAACTTGCAAGGATTAAATCTTTGGAAGTACCTTCAGGTACATAGGGCTTGTTAGTTATATGGAATCCAGGACGAGTTTTACCCAATTTTATTTATCCTAAGCACAAATATGCAGCGTTATAAGAAAAGTACGCTCTCCCAATTTTATTAAGATAACTCACATAGTCGCTGATATATGTGGTATAAAGTCACATGGAAGTTCGAAAATCTTTATATTAGGTATATGAGGGATAGGGGAAGTATTGACCTGATTAACCCATTTTTAGCATACAGACATACTACTATCAGGAAAGGATACTCATTGAATTGCAATTATATATTTTTGGTAAAAAGTCAACTATGAACCCAGTGCAGGCACATATTTAGTACCTAAAGCCTTAACAGTTTTGGTAAGATTTGGGAAATTTTTGGCCATAAGGTGGCGCACCACAAAAGCGCTATTAGTGGAAAGTTTTATTTTGATATAAGAATTAATTGATTCTTAATTTGTATACTGGAAAGTGAAAGGTTCAAATGGAATTTAAAAACATTTTATACTGTATGTGAAGTAAGCGTGGAAGTAGCCAAGAACAACCTTGTCTTCTGTACAAATCCCACAACAGAGACTAAAAAGCATATTCCCGGTTTCAAAGTTGCAGATGGTTGGCATTCTGGAAGTCCAGATTGGAATCTATTGAACTGCAGTTTGTAGTCAGTTTTGTTTACAGTTTGCTTTTACGAACATATCTCTTTACGATATTTTATATTAGTCGGTCATCATAAGATCGTTGTCCCACTTATCAGTAGTGTCAAAATGATAAATACACCGGAATTTATTGTTGGGGATCTAACATGAAGAATGACTACTTTATTTAAAATTTATGAGCTTGAAAAAAACGAAGTAGTCTAAATAGGTGGCACAAGGGCAAACAGAGGAGACAAATAACTACCCTTTTTGAGAAAATTCTTATATAGGGTTCGAAAAGGTGAGTTTTCATATTTTTAATGCCTATACCCTCAAGTAAGTTCATGAAATTTCCGTTGCATTTGCTTCCTATATCGATATCTGGCAATAAAATATATTTTTATTTATTTCCGAAAGATGGAAGAGTTAGAATCGGGTTAATCAAATTTGTACCTGAAAAAAAGTGTAACGGAATTAACGTAAATTACTTTGATGGCAACTGACTGTCCTATATCTTGATAAAAATAGGAACACAAAGCATAGGTCCAAAAAGCTAAATACCATGAAATATGGTTTGGCTGGTGACTCACGGTATTTTTTCAAAAACAAAAAGAGATAAAAACCGTTAATGGCTTTTGGCACGGAAATCATTATCAGATAATATATTTTTCCGAACGCAAGAGAGCCTTATTAGTCGCTTTACACTCTATGTTTCATTTTACCTATTATCGCATAGGCGGATGACCTCATAGTGCTAGCAGTGGAAAAACATCTAGATGACCTCAAATGCAATGACTGCATAAATGGTTTGAGCCAATGATTTGCTAGCATAAGTCTGGAGCTGGCTCAGCACAAAAGAGAAGTCTTGCTCATAAGCTACAGGAAAATTGTAGAAAAGATATTGCTCACCATAGGAGAATGTGAGATTATTTCACAGTCACAGTTGAAGTAACTTGGTGTAATAGTGGACTCAAGACTCAAATTCAAGGAGTGCTTAGAAAATACGTTCTAGCCGACAATTTTTAATAACTATGGTAATGATATCGGCACCAATATGGATACAGGCACTAGACATAAAATCATAAAATCAACACAGTGCATGGGCTTCCTGCAATACGCGTGATAAAGTGCTTTCCGAACTATATCAAACCACGCTACTGAGATAATGGTCAGTATGGCGCCGACGAACATCCAGGGTGACGAATTCGCGCGGATATACAAGTTATCAGAGACGTCTACCGCAGCAAAAAGAGAGGAGAGAATCAAAAACATCACAATGTGGCAGCAACGGTGGCAAACTGAATGCAAAGGACGTGGATAGATAGACAACATTGGGATCTGGATTTCCACCTAGCCCAAATACTCACTGCCCATAGGTGCTTTAGAAGCTGCCTATACAAATATCGTCATGACTTTATTCCACATTGGCTGACGTGTACAGAGTGTATAGAAGACTCGGTATTAGGGATTAGTATATCAGTATAAGGGAAAGGCTGAAAATCATACTTGGATGTAGTTTTTCGGTGAAAAATTTGACTGCACTTATGTGCGAGTCCTCTGTAAAATGGAAAGCTGTCAGCAAAACGGCAGCTCTAATTTTGATAAGATTGAGATATTTACAACAGCGTCAGTCAGTCCGTACAATAGAGAATACTTAAATGTCTTTTGCTCTCCCATTAAGTAATACTTTGTCCAGTGGACCGTGGGAGAGACCTGAGATGAGGTTAGGTTTAGCAATCTCCGGCTTTCGTTGCTTTCTACTACTATACTTAAAAAAAAATTCTTACTAACATATTCATTTAAAGGGGGAGGCTTTAAAGGCTTCAGAAACTAGATTTTTTTGAGAATTTTTTCGGGAGGGAAAGAATAAGGTGATTAAAACAAAATTTTTAGATTTAATAGTTATATCTTTAAACATCATCTGCAAAATTTTTAGATACGAAATCTTTTATATTATGCGCGTCAAAGTTTTCGCTTTCTGCCTAAACGCTCATATGCCTGCTAGACGCTCGGCCACTATTTCCCCTCTAGCTTCGACAATATTTCGAATTACCATATATTACTTTGGGATTTTTAGATAATTTTTAAAGAGATTTAAACAAAAAAAAAAAAAAAACAAGAAAAACGTTAACTTCGGCCGAGGCTAATACACCCTTCACAGGTGCATTTCTTTTAGTAACTATGTGTTCAGTTTGTATGGAAGCTATATGCTATAGTATTCCGATCTGAACAATTTTTTCGGAGATTATATTGTTATCTTAACCAGTAATCCATGTCAAATCTCGTGAGGATACCACGTCAAATGCGAAAGTTTTCCATACAAGCCCTTGATTCCGATCGTTCAGTTTGTATGGCAGCTATATGCTATAGTAATCCGTTCTGAAAAATTTGTTCAGGTAATTTTAGTGTTCTGTTCGAAAATACTTTGTGTCGAATTTCTTGAAAATATCTCGTTAAATAAAGAAGTTTTCTATACAAGAACTTGATTCCGATCGTTCATTTTGTATGGCAGCTATATGTTATAGTGGTCCGATATCAACGGTTCCAACAAATTAACAGCTTCTTGTAGAGAAAAGAACATGCTCAAAATTTCAAATTGATATCTCAAAAACTGAGTGACTATTTCGCGTATATACAGACAGACGACAGACGCACAGTGAGGTAGATTAAATCGATTTAGCAAATCAACCTAATCTTCTGGGATGTTTTCGTTTGGGTGTTAAAAGCTTCGTGGCAAACTTAATATATCTTCTTTAGAGTATAGAAAACCAATTTATTTCAATACTTACCCCGATTTAAGCACCCTGTGCAGAAACATACTTTCACAATGCATGTTAAACAACCTGGTCCCAAACGCCAGCAAGAATATACATTATTAAATATCATATATGCATATGAAAAAATACTTATACACAACTCATTTGAAACACGTCGACGTCAGGGGGCCCTGTGGATATGTGCCAACCCCCACAATTCACCGTGCGCATGCACACAACTGAAGCGAGCTAAAAATAAATACATAAAATAAATAATAAGCTTACAAATGACAACAAATAGGCGGCGCTGCACAAAACACAAAACAACAACCACAGTACAACAACAAATACAACACAGTGATAATAAAGAAACAAAATCACAACGTACAAAGGTTAGAACTGTAAGAGTACGAGTAGGTCAAAACAAATTCCGTTAGGCGGCATACCTGCTGTCGCATGCTGGGCGCTTGGTCGCAAAACATTTCTCAAGCTTTGAAGATTACAAAATCACTTAGCGAACGCTTTGAAGTTGTGCCCGAGAGCACTTAAGGGCCACTCGTAAGTGACGAATTCAATTACTAAGGATCAAAGCGGTCTAGAGGTGAGCCGAGCCGACACCAAAGGCGGTGCAAAAGGTGAAAAGTTGCATAGATAAAGAGGTTGCTTGTCACCACTCGTATTCACTCATGTGCATGTGTGTGCCGTTGTGGCGCCTGTGTGACCGCAAGGACATTGCAAAAGTCACACTTGAAGACACAACGAATAGGTTAGCATAATTTCAGGCGCATAAACAGTGAATTTGCACAGTTCATTGCTTTCGAAACTCGAAATAGGTAATATACACATAAATGCAATGTGTTGGCTCATTTGCTTAATGTGCTGTTATAAATTTATTACTCTTGTTTACAAAACATGTATATTTATTCAATAACCACACGTGACACGTGCTTGTGGTTGTAGTAGCGAGTAGCGGTCGCTTGCAAATAAAATATGCAATAATAAGCGCTTATGTGTGTGCGTATGCATGTATGTGTGTGCCGCTTATTGTTGCATGTCAAACAGCTGTGTTTGCGTTAAGCCGCTTACACGCTGTGAATACCGTTATTTGTTGCACCTCATATGTATTTACAACTATTTATATACATACATACATATGTATTGCATACATTGTGGCATACATTGTGGCAATATTGCACACCTACCACACCTGCCTGCCTGCATGTGTGAGTGTGAGCTTTTATTGCAGCTCTGTGCTCAGCCATGCTTTCATATATGATTGCAAGTAACCACATATGTATAATATCGTATGTAAATATGTATGTATATATGGCATTTAATATGTATAAGTATATGTAAATATGTGATTATGTCATTATTTACACTTGTAAAGTATCTAAATATTTATGTTTTTTCGAATTATGATTTTTTCTTTTTTTTTTGTCTGCCTGCCCATACACACACATACATGCACGAAGCGGCGCTCACCTGCCAGCGCTGCGCTTATGGTGAATTTGTATGTATGTGCCGACATATGTATATACGCTTAGACATAAGTATATGAATTACGAATAGGTTCGCAGGATATGCGCGCAAGTTACAAAGCAGCCCCCGCCTCCCGTGCGCTCCATGCAACCACTGAGCAATCCACTAATACCCGGTGCCACATTCACCTCACACACTCTCATAGCTTCATTTATTCATTCATTTACTGCCACACACACACACAAACACACGCGTTTGCATATCGTGCGCCGGGCGGCTCTACTGCTGTCCTTAGTGTATCAATGCCACATTTAGTGCTTGTAATATACCAGTTACCGTTATTTGTTTACATTTGTTTTGTGCCGCTATTTGCTGTTGCTGTAACTACAGTTATATCACTTTAACACTCAAACGGCATATTACAGTCGGCTTTATGCATGTGTATGTACATGTGTAGGTGTGTGTGAGTGTCATAAATAACACGGCCGACATATGGTCGACCGAACACCCACCCACCCACACGGTAAACTAGCGGTATCAAATAAATAGTCAAATACATACCTACATATTGATATCTACTTCTTACACACACATTTGTAGCGATGCTTAAGTATTTACATTTGCTTTATGCTTCTTATGTATCAGTGTGAAAATTTTTTCTTTTCACCCCTCTGTGCTATATTTCATTGCTTTTCAGGCTACATTCATTATGGTCTCAGCAAATCTTTCGCGCTCTTTGCTTATTCCTTTTTCTTTAACGTTCTTTTGCCTTCGCCGTCCGCTTTTTGAAACATGTTTGCGTAGAAAAGCTACAACGGCAACAACAATACCTTGCATTATGCTTTTCTTTTCAACTTTGTTGCATTTGAATTTCAATGAAAAAAATGTGAAGCTATACACAAACAAATGTATACACATATTTATCACTGTCATCGATTCGCCAGCACTTGGAGAGTTGCGTATATTAAATTAGCTGGTTCAATCAAATAAAGTTTCAATGATACGAGATTCAATCACTTTAATGATGACAAAAAAAAAAACAAGGAAGTAAGACATGGTGAGTGCACGAGTGGTGAATCGAAGCCATCTTATGACCTGATCTTCTGTAATTTTAAATCGGTAGACTGTCCTTAATTACTATGCTAAATATGAGCGCATTTTGTGAAGCAGTTTGTTTACAGCAGCTGCTAAAGGTAATAGTCTGGTAACTTGGGTTCAAAAAAACGAAATTATTTTTTGTGCTTAATTTGAAAGTACAATGTCTTGAAAATATACTGTGAAAATTTCAGACAGAAATTCGAAATATTTCGGGAGTTATAACGAGTTTCCTAGAGCGCCTCGGAGTCCTCTCTCTCGGAGTTGTTGAACTTTAAACGCGTTTTTCTCAAAACATTGTTTTTCTGGTCGGCCCGGGTCCTAACTTTTTTTCTACTGAACCGATTGCTTTCAAATTTTAACAGGCTGTTCTACATACTTATAGTTCTCGTCGATACTAACGATAATTTTTTTCACCTTTACCTTTTTATTTTACAACCCTTTCTTTGCTAAAATAAAAGGACTTTTTTTTCAAAGTCCGCTATTTTGTTATTATATTTACCCTTGAAATTTAACTTCAGTAGTTCCGACCAGAATGACATGTCTATAGATTAAGAATAATCAAGAATATTTGATTTCAGATAACATCAAGAGCCAAAATCACCCGGGCCACCACGTGCATTTTTTTGAGGTTCCAACTTCGAGTGACAATAATAATAAAGTATTAAATTTTTTCAAATAAATATTTTTTATATTTTCAATATGTAAATAAAAACACTCTAAATATTAAAGATAATTAATTTTTCTTTTCCCATAAAAAACCACCCTCAAAAGATGTCATGAAAATAGGCATAAGTTACCAGACTACTACCTTAGGTCGGTACACCTCAGTAGTGCGTTGCGATTTTAACAATGGATAAAAATATCGAACAATGAGTTTGAACCAAATTTTGTACTTCAAACCAAATTTCGTGTTCAAAATCGTTACGAGTGTTGGACGGTGATTCAGTTTTATGAAAAACACAGGCCCACGAGTGGTTAAAAACCTTCAAAGACGGTGAAGAGGTCGTTGAAGGCATGTCTCGTACTGGACGTAAGGTAAGTGTTACAGAGATGGCAAGAGAGGTCGATGCCTTTCGCGAGTCCGTTCGAAATTTTGGTCGATATTTTGGGTATGGAACGCGTTCTTGATCGACGCATCCCGATAAAGCTGTGGACATGCTTGATCGTGCGAATTTCGATCACACATTCATTGAAAACATTATAACTGTCGATGAGACATGGCTTTATGAGTAACAAGTGACAATCATCGGAATGGAAGGAAAAACGGAGTCAAAACCAAAATAAACCACGCCAAAGCTACCCCAAAATAAAGATGATGTTCATTGTGATTTTTTTTTCAATATTCGTAGTTGGATGCATCATAAATTTGTTACGGAGGGGCAGACGGTCAATAAGGAGTACTATTTGACCGTATTGAGACATTTGTGTGAGAAATCCATTGAAAACGACCGGTACTGGGTAAGAACAATTCATGGATTTTACACGATGGTAACGCACCTTCGAATCGAGCCACGATTCTGACCGAATTCAAAGCCGAAAAAGCAATGAATACCAACGATCAATAGCCGTATTCACCAGATTTGGAGCCGTGTCATGTTTTCTTGTTCCCCAAACTGAAATTAAGGCTCCGTGGAACCCGTGTTCAGTCGATCGAGGAGAGAAAACCAAATTCGCTGAAGGAGATGAAGACCATCCCAAAAAGTGAAAGTACGAAAAGTGTTTCGAGGACTGGAAAAATCGTTGGCATAAATGTATTACATCTGGTGGGGACTCTGAAGGTAACCAAATAAATATTGATGAATAATTAAATATTTTGCGTTTTATTTACAATTTTCTTTTTTGTCGCAATGTATGTATGTATGTGGACTATTCAAGACTTGATTTCACACATTTTTGAGACAGGGCCATATTGTTATTAGGAGAAGATTCTTTATAGCTTTCATGAATATATCTCAAAGATTCACCAATATTGCCGATATAAAGTCCGACAAAGGCACTGAGGTTCATATTTGTAATCTCTGGGGGCTTAAAAATGTACGGCCCCATTTCAAAAGTTTTTATGTAAGAGGTAGCATATCTTAACGGCATGTGTGTCAACCATCAGGGATTGTTATGCTAAGTTTAGATGTGTTGAAATGAGCACCAAAGACAGTGAACTTAGTGCACGACCAAAAGAAGTTGTTACCGACGATAAGGTCAAAAAGTCCACAAAATAATTTTGGATGACCGTAAGTGAAGTTTCTTGATATAGCAGGTATTCTAAGGATATTAATTGAATTAGCATTCACGAATATTTGGTATGAGAAAGCTCTGTGTAAAGTAGGTGCCGCGCGAGCTCACTTTTGACCAAAAATAACGACGAGTTGATGCTTTGGAGCAGTGTTTATAGATGTTTCGGCATAATAAACCCGAGGTTTTGGGCAGATATGTGAAAGTGGATGAAACATGGCTCCAGCATTTCACTCTGAAGTCCTATCGACAGTCAGCCGAGTGGACTAAACACGATGAACCCGCTCCAAAGCGTGGAAAAACGCAACACTCAGCTGGCAAGGTTACGGCGTCTGTATTTTGGAATGCGCGCGTATTCAAATTGAGCAATGCCGCGAGAAATATTTTCCTACGAAGCGCTTTTCAGTTCTGTTGACTTCAGTGCAGAATATGCATACTTATAATAATAATGATTATAAAAATAATAATAAATATTGAATTTAATATGTTAACAACTTATAAGAACACTAATCAAAGGCCGTCATCAAAAGTAATGCTTCTACGCCCTTCTGTGTGTGCACGCGAAAGAAAACAAAACTGGTAAAAGCTGCAGGCGAATGAACCCAAAGGAAAGTGAAAGTTGCGAGCGCTCAGCGCCGCGCGTACCAGAAGTGACTGCCCGGCAGCACGACGGCGCGGTTCCACTGGCTGAGCGCCGATGAAGGCGGCGGCAACGTGTGTGGCGGTGATAAAAGTTTATTGCGCTTTTAAGAATTTACAACAACAATAAACGGATCTATGTTGTATGCAACGCGTTGCAGAAGGAAGCGGAAAATCAACAACAAAACAAATATCCACTTAATTAGACATTTGCAGACAAAGTTGCGCGGATACACACACGAAGACAGAACGCTGAAATCCAAGTGTTGGTGTGGTGATATTGGTGTTGGTGCAATGCCACCTCCTCTGCCGGGTTCAGCAACCAGAAAAATCATTGCACCAACAGCTGTGGCAGGCGATTTTTTCACCTCATATTGTTGTTTTTGTTGCTGCTGTTGCTGCTTAGTCACATTTATCTAACTACTTCCATATAAACGGCGCATTCTATGGCTGGGAACTGCTTTTGTGCTGCTCCATTTAATGTCGTGATGGCATTGGCTTCACCACAGCGCTGTCTGCCTATCTCTGAGCGCATTGCAGCGATCGCGCACTCACGCACACATACATGTAGTACATATGCGCGCTAGCTTTGTGTGACTGCAACTTCCCGTATTCGTGTCGTTGGGCTGCGCACGCGATCCCCTGCAGTGGCCGCGGCTGCCGACGGCGGCTTCTGCTGCGAACGCGCTTGTGGCAAACCGAGTTTGCGTGTATGTGTGTGGGTATGTGGCGTTGCATGCTTTGGCAGTACATGCTTAGGCGCAATATTCCTAATTTATATGTTCATGGGCACACATGAGTACTCGTGGCCGATTCGTAGAAATCGTAAAATTTCATCTGTGATACCTTCTGCGGCGCAGCAAGCTGTCTGCTGCTCCAAGCCAGCGCGCGCTGTTCTTCCGCCTTGTCGTGTGAGATGGTCGCTGCGCCGCACTGCGATCGGTTCTGTAATCACATGCTTTGTGCGACGCAATTACTATTTAAGTACATGCAATTACCAGACGAATTAGTTGCAAATAAAAGCAAAGGGAGGTGCTGCTGCTGCTGCTGCTGCTACTAAATGGCACGGCACAGCATGGCATGGCTTGGCACTCGGGCGACAGCGCCTGCAGCTTTGTGACGGTGTAGGTGAAAAGCGATCACACAGCGCTCATTGGTGTACTATGGGGCGTGTCGGAAGCGCATTGGAATTTTCATTAACATTATGCAACACTAAGTGTCTAATCATTTTTTAATGCTTCCGTCAACACAAAGTTATATGAGATTATAATATCTGTTGTTGTTGTGTTTGAATAATACGAGTAATAAGAGTTTCCTTTTAATTGCGTCAGGTCTTAAGCCCTTTTAGCTCTTTTGTTATTATTACTTAATCTCGCTCACATTCCGAACGATTCTAAGAATCTATATATATAAAAGAAAGTTGTTGTTAGTTACACCATTTATAACTGAAGAACGGCTAAACCGATTTGGCTGAAAATTGGTGGGGAAGTAGCTTAGAAATCATAAGCATTTGTTCAAAATTCATGTTTGTAGGAATCATTCCTCAAAAATAATACAATTGCTAAGTATTTGGAATAGTAGAAAATAACTGCAAATAAATACGCAATGGAATAGATTATAACTGGCTCGGTAACCAGTCGTTGACGTGTCTCACAAAATACTGATGTCATAACCTTTCCATCCGGCGTTATCGTCTTTCCAAGCTTGAGAGCCGGTTCATCATGTGGAGTCCACTAGAATGACTGTCGATTGGACTCCAGTGGGAATTGATGGAGCTATGTTTCTATTGTCACACACTGACGCAAGAATTCTGTTTTATTACGATTAAAGAGCACTCCAACACGTCTCAGAATCAGTTATTCGTTGTTTCTGTTGGATTATGAACTTGCGAGGAACTCACTTTGCACAGAGCTTTCGCCTCTTTAGAGCATCATTGTCCTCGGTGCTCATTCCGCCTGTTTTCAGCTTAGCAAATATCTTTTCAATGATGGATTTCCCTGAGCCCATATTCAACATTATTTTCCCCAGAAAGCAATGCTTTATTAACACAAGAAATACAATATGACCCATTTTTTTGTAAACTAACACAAGTTGTTTCACAAAAATGCTATATCTCAACTATGCTATAATCCAACTAATAGAAATCATATAGATGGTAGTAGTTGTATTATCTATGTATCAGCCACGATTTGCTGGGGCTTGGTGAGTCCCTGTGAGTTAGGAGAGGGCACAATAGACCCAAGGTCGCAGTGCATACCTCAATTAAATTCTATTCTATTCTATGTATCAGCCACAGTGAAGCGTGTACGGGTCCTCTAGTTAGAATAATAAAAATAATAAAAAGGAGTAAAGTGGGGTCACTGAGACCGATGACAGTTGAAACTTTCAAACTAGAAACAGTAAGAATAGCTGAGTCTTTTCTAGAGTTCAAAGAAAGTGATTTTTCAGATAATAAGAATAATCTTCCTTTTGTCTCACAAACATCACTGGATTGCTATTATATAGGATATTTTCCTGTGCCACATGTTGAGACGAACGTAATTTGAAACTTTTTTGGAAATTTTTTAGTTCCTCAGGATAAGTAACACCCTTATTGTCTTCGTAGTTCGATGTAAAATATATTGAATCCATAGATCCAGAACATTTGTATATCCTGAAAAGGGTACATCAAGTTTGTTACGAACTTTGTAGCATGCAGAAGGAAATGTTCGAGATCCTATATACCATAATCTATCGTCCCCTAAAATGCAAAATAATAAAAAATCACTTTTCATAACTTTACAGGCGAAGGAAAAATGATAAAATACTAGTATAGAAACAAAATTTGAGTATTGGTTATAAAATGGTTATATATTGGTTATCACACACTCATATTGAAACAAAATTAGAGTTTTCGTTATAAAATGGTTATATTGTATTTTGGTTATTATATCTTTTTTAATAATTTTTGATGATACGTTGTTTTGCTTTTTAGGTGCCGATATTTATGTATTTTAAGCTGGGTCAGAAAAAATTAAAAACTCAAAATAATCAAACCTTCAACCATTAATTTCTTTAAAACGGTTAGGTTTACGAAAAAATCGTAAGAGACCATTTTGTGGAGCATTAAATTTCCTAAACAATCTAAGGAACCAGATATTTTTTCAAGCAGTTGAAAGCAAAATTCGAATTTCTCTATTTGATAATAAGAAAAAATACAAAACTTTAAGGCAAAGGACTTTTCTGATAGAATTAAAAGCTCATACTTGAAGAGATTTTCGAATAACGGTTGTTTGTAAGTCTAAAACTAAAGAAAGTATTTTGCAGATATACCCAGTGATCAAAAAAACATCTTTGTCCCATTAATGTATAAAATTGAGTTCATCTCTCAGTTTTTCGAAGATGGGAAATCGATTTGGAACTTCGCACACGTTCTTTCCTCACAAGAAGCTGCTCGTTTGTCGAAACCGGCGATATCCGACCACTGTCAATTACACTATATGCAGCTGTCGTATAAACTGATCGATCAAAATAGAGTCCGTTTCATAAACATGAGTTGAGAGAGCTTCTCCCTTATTTAACGAAGCCGGCTATAATAGCGTTATACACAAGTTTTTTAGAGATAGAAAATTTACAGTGGCAAGTCAATATATACAAATTGGAAAAACATGTAAATGACGTATAATGAAATTACTTTATAAATAGCCCTTCCTTACTTGTTGAGATATCGATTTGGAAATCTTTTCACAAGAAGCTGCTCTATACTTTCGACCAAAAAAGAGCTGTTGTGGCAAAATAGTCTGTTTTAACATGAGTTGAGGAAATAAGAAATACGGATGATAGTGAGACACAAGTTTTTTGGGGATAGAAAATTTACAGTGGCAAGTCAAGTGTTCAAATTGGACGGTTATATAAATATGGCAAATCTTTTGCTATACTTTCAAAAAAAGATTGTGGCAATACGATTTACATATCCAGGAGGAAATATGCAGAAAAAATTGTTAGTGAGTGAGTTTGAGAGGTATAAATTTATAAACTGATGAGCAGATTGAACTCAGCTGTTGCAATTTAGATGAATGTAACTCCAAAACTGTTTGACGTCAACAGAAGGAGAAAAATAAAAATTTTGAATCTAAAAATAATAAAAATCGGATTTCGATATAAACTATGCTTAACCCTGAAATATTCAACAACGTCCATCCCCTTCCATTTCCCGACCACACATTGCCCGTCGATTATTTTTCACTTAATTTTTGTTATTTCATTTTCCGTTTCCAATAGGTTTCATCCTACCATGAATTTTTTTCCTTTTTTATCATTTTCAAAGGCTTGTGTGCCAATTTGTTATACTATGTATAAGCAAAAAAAAAAATAAGACTTTGTTCATAATTTTAAAATTCTTAATCTATTCTATATAATTCCCCTATCCCCAATACACTTGTGTCAACGTTTTCCGCAATCCTCGAAACAGTTGTTAAAGTCAATTTCCGGAATAGTCTTCAATGCGCAAAAGGATACACGTTTAATGTCTTCATTTTACTCAAAACGGTTCTCTCGGAGCGGTCGTTTGAGTTTGCTGAAGTCGCAGAACTCACACGGAGCTAAAGCAGACGAATGCGGTGGTTGCGGCACGATATTGGTTGCAAATTTGAAATTTGAAATTTCAAAAACACACGAAAAATCAGTATAATAATGTATGTGGGGGAAATTAGCGTGGTGCAAAAATCAAGAGTTGTCGGCCCATAATTCCGGCTTCTTTTTACGAATGGCTTCATGCCAACCACTCAAATATTATGCCTTGTTGAAAGTTTGGTGGCTTGGAAGGAATTCGGAGTGCACCACACCTTGGTAATTGAAGTAAACTGTCAGCCTAACCTTGATTTTTATCTACTTTGACGTTTTTTCTTCGACGTCGGCTCACCTTTGTCACGATATTCGGCCGATTGATCATCTGTTTTCGGGCGGCAAGCACAGATTCGAGATTCATCGCCAGTAATATTAATAATCATGACATCCTCTTAATCGGAAAGTATTGTTTCACAAACGTTAACGCGATACAGTTTTCGTAAAAATTTAGTGATTTTGGAACCAATCGTACTTTCACTTTTCTTAGGCCCAAATGATCTTTCAAAATGGTTTTCACCGATCCTTCCGATATTCGAACGAGGTCAGAAAGATCTCTGCCTGTGAATTGTCGATTCTTAAACACCATTTCTTTCATTTTATTGACGTGTTTATCATCAGTTGATGTGGATGGTCGTCCTGGGCGTGGTTCGTCATCAACGCGTTCTCGACCCATTTTATGTGTTTGTCAGTATAAGAGTTATATTAGGTTGTCAAGTATTACATATCCCTTCCGCCTTTTTGTCTTTTGAATATCGCTGCTATGTATAAAGCGCTAGAGAGCTCGTATTTCGCAATACTATACATCTTTGAAAGGTCTTGACATAACCTACAAAACGACGCTATGCATGATTAGTTTGGAAACTGCGTTCAACAGTTAATTTTTCGTATTTTCCTTCGTTAAAGGCAAATCTGCTAGAGAAACGTTCCATGAGATTAATGGTGTTTTGGGGGATGGTACTCTCTCACTCGAACTGCGGATGAATGGTTTCGTCGATTCAGAGCGGGTGAAAAGGACACCATGGATAAGCCAGCCGGCGGAAGACCAGTGACGACAAATACCGATTAAATCATGAAAACAACGCGAGCTCGACCCATTTTTGAAGCGGATGGTGATTGGCAACGAAAACTGGATCACATACGATAATATCAAGGTCGTGGTCAAAGGCCGGTGAATCGTCTCAAACAATGGCTAAACCGGGATTGACGGCCAGGAAGGTTTTGCAGTGTGTTTGGTGGGATTGGAAGGGAATCATCCACTATGAGCTGCTCCCATATGGCCAGACGCTTCATTCTACCATTTACTGCGAACAACTGGACCGATCGAACAGAAGCGTCCAGAATCGGCCAGACCACACACTTCGTTGATGACTCATCAGAAGCTACGGGAGCTCGGATGTGAGGTTTTATCGCATCCACCATATAGCCCGGATATAGCGCCAAGTGATTACCACCTATTTTTGTCCATGGCGAACGCCCTTGTTGGTGTAAAGTTGAACTGAAAAGAGGCTTGTGAACAGTGGCAAATTCGCAAATAAGGAGGGGGGCTTCTACGAGGCGGTACTATGAAGTTGCCGTCTAGATGGAAACAGATTAACGAACGAAACGGCGCATATTTGAACTAAATCCGATCACTGTAACACTTTTTATAATGCGTTGAATAAAGAGCAAAAAAGCGGAGGGGAGATATACAACCTTATATATAGTACAGGTATATATAAAATTGCTGGATTTCGATCCTTACTTGTTTAAATTTATCTTTTTCGAAAAAAAATTTATGTTTTTAACGATTTTTCATGATGTCTTCGAATTTCAAATTTTCAAAATGAGATCTTAAATAAGAGAAGGAGGCAAAATTAAGTCAAAAACTGCTTAATTAAAAAAAGATCATATATAACTCTATATTACTACATAAATTCGAGAGCTGGGGAAACCGCATAAGTATATATCTGCAAACATACCTGAGTACATAGCGTATATATACACTACACTTACATCCTTATATATTTATATAAACGAGTATGAAACAATGCAATAAAGCATGTTGCACGTGTAGTTTGTAAAGTTCTTTGAACTTTCGTTGTAATGTTACATGTCGTACACATAGGAGAACACACACATATATATATACTTGTATTGCATTGTATCAAGCTAAAAATGTCAGCGTATAAGTGATGACAAACACAATGACACATACATCCGCGGAGCGTTGAAAAATGTACAACCAACATAAAAATAGATCAACCAGCCTACGGAAGAGAAATCTCTAAATTGCCCATTAAGCTGAGCACTCTTAAATCAATAGCGAGTGAGCGCCAAAGAGTCTGCTCAGCAAACAGTACGAGCATGGACTCGGCTTTCAGCCAAGATGCTCAAAAGCGCCCACTTTTCCACCAAAACAGTGAGTGTAAAAATGTTGACAATCGAGCAGATCACTGGACAGTCTCTCAGCGCATGTGTGATGGGTGTGTGTGTGTGTGCTTTCTGGCTGATAAGTTGGAGAGTGGAACTGATCTGCAACTTTATTTGGTTATGGCAAAGCAGCTGATCGTGAAAGATTTTGCTACTCGCGGCAGTGCTGAGAGTAAACAAAAACTATTTTTAGCTCTTGTTGTTGTTTTTCGATCTGCAGCGAGCATAACTTTGCTCTCGTATGTTGCAGCGCTGCATAAAGCTGTGCACATTGAGAAAATATACGTCTTCCGGGCGGCTTTACAACTTACAACAAAGTTATGGTTGCTGTGCTGCCGCTCCATCAGCTGTTGTTGCAACACTTGCCGCTGCCGCTGCAGCTGCTGCTGCTGCTGTTGCTCCTCTCCAGCATGTTGGTGCGATCATTGCTGAGCGTGATGCGCTTGCCGGTTGCATGGAGTTGTGCGCGCTCGCCGGGCATATTGGCCCGGACCGGCCCCCTTTTTCGCCGCGACCGTTGCAATTGTTGCCCACCATCAGTGCCACCACATATTTACGACAAAGCATAGTCATGCGAATAGGAAAAAAATCAAAACATCGTAGAAATTTCTGTGGAGTTCATTCAACCTCGCCCCAGTGAACTTAGTTGAGGTTATTTTTACAACACCGCGCGTCGTGTCCCCCGCCATGGGCCATCAGTGTGCCGAGTGGATTTCCAACTTTGCTGGCTGCGAAGTTGTTGCAGCAGCCAGTCGACTATGGCCTGCAGCATGCCAGTCATCAATCCACCAGGCAGGCCAGGCCGCCAGCCAGCCAGTCAGCCGGTTCACATGGCAGCCAGTCATGCAGCAGCTTTTGCTGTGGCAGATTGGCAACGCGGCTCGGTCGGCTGGATGATTGCTTGGTTGTGCGGCGCGGCCTATGCGCTTGTATGCGTTCGTTGGTTGGCTGGCTGGTTGAATGTGGTGGGCAGCATGTTGTATGTTTGCATATATTGTATTATGTACTTATGTATGTGCGCGTGTTGCATGCAACGTATTGTACCTGGCGCATATTCGTACATTTTTCTTTGCTTTTCTTGCATTTTCCGGTTGTTGTTATTATTGTTGTGCCATGTTTGTGTGCGAATGGATTGTTGGCCTGTTTTGTTTTTCTATTTGTTTTGTTATTGTTTTTGTATTTTGATTGCTTGTTTTTTGTGTTTCTGTTTCGTTGTTGTGCTTGGCGACTTTCTCGACCGGTTGCATGGCTCTTTGTTGACAACAACAGAAAAACAACAATAACAACAACAACAACAACAAAAACACTGTCGGTAACAATGATTTTTCTTTGCTTTGCTCTTCGCTTTCGCATTTGTTGTGCGCCACA
This sequence comes from Bactrocera neohumeralis, assembly GCF_024586455.1. Classification (NCBI taxonomy): domain Eukaryota; kingdom Metazoa; phylum Arthropoda; class Insecta; order Diptera; family Tephritidae; genus Bactrocera; species Bactrocera neohumeralis. The sequence continues at coordinate 51,391,247 of NC_065919.1, forward strand.
ATTTTAAACTTTGTGCAGCGCGTCGAACTGCTGCCGCACTCTTCTCGCCCAGCAGTCAGCTGTCTTGTGTGCATACATATGTAAATCTGAATATACGTATGTATGCGATGATTATGTTCTTGTAATTTCTCATTTGTTGCATTTGCATATGCCTTCGTGGTGGTGGCAGCACTGGCGGTGGTGCATCTCAAAATTACGACGGGGTGGTAATTGTAGCTGCCGATTAACATATCTTCACATTCATACGCACCTACATTTACATATATTTCTGATTACATTTGATTTTTTTTGCGCTTATTTTTCTTCCTCGTTAGTGAAATCGGTCAGAAGCTCACAAATATATCATATTTCAGTGTTTTTGTTATTTTGTGTTATCCGATTTTATATGAACATATGGTTGTTTTTGGATTTATATCAATATGCAGGAATAGCGACTCTGTAAAATTAGACCGATAGGGACAACAAACGACGCCATATTTTTTCCCGCTCTTTAGACATTTCTGTTCGGTAAGGTTTGCCATTTGATCATGGAAGTATATACGATCCAACAACGAGTCGAAATTATTAAAATTTTCTCCCGAAACTCGGACTTAGTGGCCTCAACTTTAAGAGCACTACGTCTAGTTTATGGTCGATATTAACGTCCAGTCAGATCAACAATTGAGCGTCTTGGGGAAAAATTTGAATCCACAGGCACATTACAAAATGTTCCCGTGCCAGTGAGACAAAGAAGAGCTCATAGTGTAGAGAATATTGCTGCTGCTAGCGTATCAATTGAGGAAGATCCAAATCAGTCTCTCACACGTCGTTCTCAAGCGTTGGGCATCTCCGTGACGTAGTCGTAGTGAATTTTTCGAAAAGATCTTGGTCTATATTCCTACAAGAATTGACGCAAGAACTGAAGCTGCTTGACCATCAGAGTCGTCGTAAGTTCGAGAATTGGGCTGAACAATAACTTGAAAATGATCAGGATTTTCACCGAAAAATCATCTTCAGCGATGAGACTCATTTCTGGTTGAATGGCTTCGTCAATAAGCAAAATATGCGTTATTGGTCAGGCAGCAATCCACTCGTTCTCCATGAGTCACCATTGCATCCCGAAAAAATTACGGTTTGGTGCGGTTTATGGGCCGGCGGCGTCTTTGGGCCGTACTTCTTCCGTGATGATCAATACCGGCACGTTACTGTGAATGGGAATTCTTCGTTAGCGAACTAGATGCTATGGACTTGAACAATATGTGGTTCCAACAGGACGGCACCATAAGCCACACAGCGAATGTAACAACTGATTTATTGAAAACCAAATTTGGTGAATGTATTATCTAACGAAATGCCATGTTAGACTATTTCCTGTGGGGCTACGTCAAGTCTATGGTCTATGATGGTTGCCTATGAACTTCGTACGAATATCTAACGTGAAATTGCAGCAGTATCGGCCGATTTATGCTTGAAAACCGTCGAAAATTGGGTTCAGCGTCTGGACTTCTGCAAGCGTGCTCGTTGCGGCCATGCAAAAGAAAGCGAGTTCCATACATAACACAGGAATAAAGAGTTTCATTGATATCGCAAACCGCTCTTATTGAAAAACCCGTTACTAAAATGTTTCCTTGACCTTACACAGCCCATAAATCGTCTTTGTAATAAATAAATACTTGCACCCTTTTCCTCTGTCACTCAGCCGCCGTGGTGTCCTGCTGATGAATATTGGTACAGAATACATAACAGTGTTTGTAGGCCTTAAAAGCTTAATTTTATGTGAATTTAAAAACAAGGAACTTTAGAGATTCATATTTTCATTTGCGGAATATATTAAATTAATTTGTAAAATTTCTAAAAAAAGGGAATTAAACAATTTTATTTAAGTGTCTGCATTTGTATAGAGAGATATAGGCGCAGTGCCATGATAGTCGCAAAAAAAGTTTGTTTTGTAATTACAAGTATACAGAAATAGTTTCTCAGAAATGTTTCCGACTTTATGAAGGACGAACTTAAACATCCATTCCACAGACATCCACTATCAAATGTTTTTCTGATTGTAGTCCCACATCATTCATATACTATACATTTACAGCTCGTACAGTCTGTTAGTAAACAGGACCTTTTCTTCTTGGGTTTTCTGTATTTACAGGGTCAAGAAATAAGTTTAAGTCATTACTGAAGATTCATATGAACATGTGCGGGGAAGTGCTGGGTCAATCTTTAGAAATTGCAATAGACAAAAGGGAAAAACGTTAACACTTAGGCTCTGTACGGTAGCTATAAAACACACAAGTGTTTCTGTTAAAGCAAGCAACATTATAACTGAACCTGAACGTAACCGTCCAACGGTGGGTGATTATAGTGGAAAACCTCTTACATTTAGTCGAAATAAGATTAATTTAAAAGGAGAAAATTTCTTTTATGAAGATTTTTTTCTAATTTTGATCAGTCAGTCAGTCAGTTGATATTGGCGGTTTCAAACAGAAATTACAAATTTTTAGCTTCTTGGTAAGAAAACGAGGTGTGCAAAATTTCAGATTGAGATGTCCAAAGCTGAGGGAACTAGTCCATATGGTATATAGAGAGGCATATCAATCGACTCAGCTGCTCGCGCCTATCATTTCTAAAACGGGTGATCTAAACAGAGGTACTTTTTTCAATAGCTTTTTTTAGAGATCATGCGTGAGTCGTGTCAAGCTGTCAAGTTATTTTTGTTCAGCATAGTTTGGCATTTAATCGTGGAAATACTTATGCTTGAACAACGTTGACAAATCGTTCATTTTTATAGCGAAAGTTCGCGTTCTGTAAGGAATTGGTTTCGCACGCCTCGCTCAACTTATTGCCAATATAATCGGCCTACTTTGGCGTACTATTCGTAACACCCTCACCAATCTTGAGACCCAGTATTCATTATTGGATAATATTCGACCGAAGAGAACACGTCCCTAATGCAGTATTTTTTTCACTAGCAGCCGTAGTTGAGGGTGTCGATTCGCCGCTCACAACAACTCGGATTGACGTATGGAATGACTTTGCGCATTTTATGTCGAGATCTTAAATTAAAAGCATCAAAATATAATATGTGCAAGATCTGAAGCCGAATGTCAAAATGGTCGAACGAGGATCGAAAATTGGACGCAAAGGATGGGCCATCTTCACAGAAGAGTTCCCGTTTAAAATGACGAACAGAATTATGGGTGACTGGTTTAGAAAATCAGTGATCAATGAATCATTTGGCTGTCATCCTCATGACGTGAAACCGGAATTGGGCTCTTTAAAAAGACAACGATCAAAGACATAGGCGTCGTTTGTGTTGAAGCTGAAAAGTAGACAACGGAAAAGCGTAATTGGTGTGATTGGCCCTCACAGTCAGTCACAGTCGCCAGAAGGGAAGCTGATCGATAGCATGTGACTTTAGCCGATTTCTTATTGAATCTATTATTTTAGAGAGATATAAAAAGTCAGGTTAAAAAAAAAAATTATCGACAACCCGACCTGGCTGTCTGTCAGTTAATTTCATTTACAACCCGAATATATTTATTGATCCGCTTACAAAGTGGGTGCAAATGTACTCCATCATTCCATCAAACGCAATCAATTTTCACTTGTCAACAAGCGGCACAAATGTATGCTCATATGTACTTATAATACACAAGCGATTGTTGTTGTTGCAAATGCAAATGGGAAATGGAAAACATGCATTCCCTTTGCCCATATGAGCATTAGCCGCACACAGCTTAGCGAAAAGTTCAACGGCCAGCGCTTGGCCATGGACTTTTACTCCACTTTTGACAACGTGACCGCCCATCCAAAAGTGCACGTAGCCCACACACACACACACTCACCCAGCTGCATACAGATGCAATTTCCGCGCCCGAAAGTACTCGCATCAACGAAAATAGCGCCGCATGAGTCGGCCAGCAATCAGTCGCTGGGCGCATGCAACTGTTGCAAAAGGCGTTGTTTAGGGACAGCGCCGGTGACCATGTTGCCACGCATGTGACACCCGCAAGCGGTACGCGTAAGAAGCTCATTTGAATGCGAAAACAAAAGTAAATTCGTAAACGAATTTGTAATGCAAATCGGCGGCTAGATGCACCCGGACTGGACTGGAGTGGCGTAAACAACCGCCGCAGCTTTCAAGAACACGCGGCCAAGTCGCGCTTGTGAAATGAAATATATGTGGCATACAACACTGTTAGGAATTCTATGTAAGTGTAGATGTGTGTGTGTGTGTCCGCGCCACTTATATGCAAATGCACTTTTCACCGCACAATTTATATCATAATGCAAATATTTCGGCGGCAATTTATTATTTACATTCATAAAATTTGTGCGCGGCTTTACCGCTTCGCGCCACACACGCAATCGTTACGTTTGCGCATTTTTCTCAATGAAAATTTTCCCCTCCAAATGCAATTGGAGCGATTGGCTTTGCGCGCTGGTTACATGTTGGCATCCTGTTGTGCCACACAATACAGACATACATACATATATAAATAAGTGAAATGAAATAGAAGTCAATAAATAAGCAATGGCAAATCGAAAATCACTTGCTTGTCATAACCGAAATAAATATGGATGCAGCAAGATCGGCGCAAATGAATCGTAACAGCAGCGCTGGCCGCGGCCTCCGCCGTTGTTGCGGCATGCTGCATTGGCGGCGCGAAGGCAGCTCGGTCAAACGGTCAATGGCCTCATATAAGCGTTACGCACTAGCCGATCGCGCCACCACTTGCAGGCACTCACACACACACACATACATCCAACTATGCAAATATGCGTGTGTCTGTGCTTGGCTGCCTGCATTTCATCTGCGAACGTTGCAATCTCATGTGCGCATTTGCATCTGCGGCTCCATAGTTGCTACGCACACACACACAACACATCGCTCGTCACTTTGTATGCGTGGCTGTGTGTGTACTATGCACTGATCTACATCTGTAGGTGTTTCTTTTTGTAGAAAATCTGCATTTTGTTGCCTGCGCGCAGCGATTATGTGATGATACTGTTGTAAACATCTACATACATGGGTATGTAAGTATGTATGCACATTATATGAGCTATAGCAGCAATATATCATTCGATTAATGGAGAACGTGCGCTAAAGCAGCTACTAGGCTTCTGTTTGTTATGAGTTTTTGCTTTATACAAGTTAATAGTCATTTTATATTGGTTGATTTCGATTAATATAGCCTAAACTACCAAGTCGGCTGAAGAGCTCATAAGTTCGTTTAAATAAATCTATTCGATTAACCATCATTCTCGAAAAGGCACTATATACATTTAGTTTGCTTTATTGGAAGTGTACGCTAGATGTTCCTACAATTTTAATTTTTAGTCCAAATTACTTCCAGAAACTTGAGCTGCGGCTGTGAAATAATCTCGCACTCCCCTATGGTGAGCTCTATGCGTTATTCCACCTTCCTGGTGCTTATGAGTGGAACTTCTGTTTGGTGCTCAACCAGTTCCAGACTCACAGAAGAGAACTATTCAAGCACTCCTTGTATTTGCACTGCTAGCATCATGTGATCGTCCGCATATAATATTAGTTTCATATCTTTTGGTTGCTGTCTTCTGACAACCCAGTCATACATGAGGTTCGATAATAGTGGGCTTTAAACTGAGCCTTGGGGCACTCCACTCGAGGCAGAGTAGCTCTTGGTGCCTTCGCCCGTTTCAAAAATCAGCCTTCTTTGTTTAAAATAACTCGTTATAATGTTTATGAGTTATTCAGGGGCGAGTATTTCAGCCAGGGCTTTGATTACACAGTTCCACAAAAAAAAATCGATGAAAGGTTCCTTTGACCAAACATGGTGTACTGTATGTATTTTGGGCCGCTGAAACCGAATCTGAAGTCCGTTTTGCTCCATCAAGTCAGGATTTTTTCCTAACCTCAAAATACATATCGGATTTTACTTGACAGCCAAAAATTTAAAAATATTAACGGATTTAGCTTAATTTTGGGATAGAGGGGTTTTGAGGGGTCCTTGCTTACGAAATTAAAGACAAATTTTCAAAATACAAAATGGCGGATCCAATATGGCCGTCAAAATGTTCAAAAAATTCTTCAATTTTTAAGAAATTCTTTAATTTTTATAAAATTTTGTATCAAGGGATTTTCGAGGTCATTGATTCCGAAATTAAAGATAAATTTTCAAAATACAAAATGGCGGTCAGAAAAAAAAATTCTTGAACTTTCATAAAACTTTGTACAGAGGGGTTCTTAGGGTCGCTGATCACTTATTTAAAGTCAGATTTTCAAAATACAAAATAGAAAATCCAATATGGCTGTCGGATGTATAAAAATTACTTTAATGTTCACAAAACTTAGTATATATCTAGAAGTTTTTAGGGCCGCTGCCCACAAATTATATCGTGTGCCTGCATCCAGGGCACCTCCACGTGGTGACGGCGGGCAACGGAGTTGTTCCGTGATCCGGCAGAGTCCCTGGATCACGCTCCTGCAATGGGTTTAGTTGTACGTGTACGTGACCCTAATCCCATTTTAGAGAAGTAACACAAACATTTTTGGGGAATACAAAAGATCCTAATTACGCAAATATTGTCAAGAAAATGTTAAAGAATTATGAAAAATTGGAATGCCTAATGAATCTAAAACTGCACTTTCTTCATTCACACGTCGAATATTTTCCTGAAAATTTGGGTGACTTTAGTGAGGAGCAGGGCGGGAGATTCCACCAGGATTTACAAGAGACGGAAAAGAGATATCAGGGGGTATGGAATGACCACATGTTAGCAGACTACTGTTGGCCACTAAAAAGAGAGACTTCAAATCCACATAAATGAAAAGCACTACGAAGATCATTTGATACTAAAAAAACTCATTACTATTAAATAAATTAATACAAACGAATCAGCCTTTTTGTATTTTGAAAATTTACCTTTAATTTCGAAATCAATGACCTCGAAAATCCCTTGATACAAAATTTTATAAAAATTGAAGAATTTCTTAAAAATTGAAGAATTTTTTGAAAATTTTTACGGCCATATTGGATCCGCCATTTTGTATTTTGAAAATTTGTCTTTAATTTCGTAATCAGGGACCCCTCAAAACCCCTCTATCCCAAAATTAAGCTAAATCCGTTAATATTTTTAAATTTTTTCCTGTCAAGTAAAATCCGACATGTATTTTGAGGTTAGAAAAAAATCCTGACGTGATGGAGCAAAACGGACTTTAGATTCGGTTTCAGCGGTCCAAAATACATGTAATACACCATGTTTGGTCAAAGGAACCTTTCATCGATTTTTTTTTGTGGACCTGTGTCATGTGTGCCCATCTTTGAACGAATTCTTGACATCCAGTACGCAGTTTTTTTTGTGCAGCCTTTCCCTCTTTTGCAGTATCGACAGACTCCTCGTAGTGCGTCAAAAGTGGATCTCTTTTTTATAAATCCGTATTGTCTCTCTGATAATCCGCCGTATTCCTGGATTGCTAACCCCAAGCGTTTTCGTACACTTCACCGATTGTGTCGAGCATACACAGAGGTCGGTACGATGAAGGTTCTTCGGGTGGTTTTTAGTAATACGATAGGTATTTTGCTTTAAAAAGGCTTTAATCTCATCGATACCCTCTCCATTACCGCTAAATTTATTTCTAGCAGCATTCTTCAACAGTCAGTTAACAAGAAACAATCACTGGAGAGTGTGGCAGCAACTCGAAATATTTTGTTTTACAACTTTCAATGCTTTAGGACACGGTGCTATGCTACAGTTATGTATTTATGTAGCCCTCTCTTTATACTAAACATTCACATATCCAAATGTTCATAAAAAATATGTCAAACATGTCAAAAGGACATGCTGTGATCGGTTGAAACGATTAATGAGCGCCTACCGACAACAACTCAGTTCCTGGAATTTGCGACTAGACAGGAGGCAACAATTTTCCATTATGGCAACGCGCGGTCACATGTTGCAAGATCGGTTTAAAATTATTTGGAAAACAGCGGTGGTTTTGCTTCGTCCTCCTTACAGCTCAGACCTTGCCCTAATTATTACCATTGGGTCTAATTGATGAAGACTCACTATGTATGTACACTGGTATAAGGTTCACATGAGAACAAGCAAAATGGCTTCATTCATTCTGTGTCAACGGACAACTATAGCATACAGCAGTCATACAAACTGAAAAAATGGAATCAAGTTTTTGTATTAAAATTTTTTTTATTTAAGGCAACGATACAACCTTTGAAGAAATTGTTCAGACCGGATCACTAAAGCAGATAGATGTCCGAAAAATTCCTTCAGGTGTTGGATAAACTTTGTATTAAAAAATGTTGTGAAAGAATTAGATATCTATTATTTTATGAAATCGTTATATATGTATTTGGTCAAAACTCAACTAAAGGTACTAGGGTCCACATATTTAATAACGAGGAGCTTAACAGTTTGGTCCAATTTGGATATCTTCTGACCACAAAATGATATACTTCAGCGACACTATTAATGCCAAGTTTTATTATTGTTTCTTGATTTGTATACCAGAATGTTAAAGAATCAAATGGAGTTGAAAATTGTGTTATATGGGAAGTATGAGAACCCGATTTCACCAATTTTCGCACGGTTACAAAGGAGGATGGAATCATGTGTTGAAGTTCACACATGTGAAAAAATTTCTCTGATCGTCATTCACTTGGGATTGGCCAGAAACGATTCTTTTACATATGGCTCCAGCCGCTTACGACTTCCGGTATTAGACCAAGTATCCATTGAGAGGCGAGCAAAAGTGAGAAGGCGACCCATTCCAATTCAGGGTGCGCTGGGTTTGGGACCCGACACGTAAAAAACGCCCCCAATGAAAACTATTGAACAGCCTCACATGAGAGACCCTCCTTTTGATGACAATGCAATGCAATGCATTAAGGATTACGATTTAAGTGCATGCACCTGGAATATCCGGTCCTTAATTGGGAAGGCGCTGCCCAGCTAATTCAGGTCTTCATGAAAAGAAAGACTGACATCTCTGCCGTCCAAGAAGTGCGATGGACGGGACAAGAACTGAGACGAGTAGATTCATGAGGCCATATGAAGGAGCGGAGGGAACACCATGAAGAATTCCGAATAGCAATTACCTGTCAAAAACCAAAGCGGCACGGACCGATGGATTGCCGGCCGAGTTATTCAAACACGGCGGCGAAGAACTTATAAGGAGCATGCATCAGCTTCTTTGTAGAATATGGTAGGACGAAAGCACGCCCGAGCATTGGAATTTAAGTGTGCTTTGCCCAATCCACAAAAATGGAGCCCCAACTACCGTGGAACTGACCAGATATTCACCATGCGCCAAATCTTGGAAAAGATGCGTGAAATGAGAATCGACACGAGGAGATGCGTCGATTTCAAAGCTGCTTTTGACAGCACGAAAAGGAACTGCTTTTATGCCGCGATATCTGAATTTGGTATCCCCGCAAAACTAATACGGCTCTGTAAACTGACGTTGAGCAATACAATTTACACTTGAAAAAATAATTCGAGCTACAGAACTAAACACTGAAGGCACCATGAGTGTACAGCTGCTGGCGTACGCCGTTGATATTGAAATCATTGGCCTTAAAAACCGAGCCGTTAGTTCTGCTTTCTCCAGAATGGATAAGGAAGCGAAGAAAATGGGTCTGGTGGTGAACGATGGCAAGACGAAATATCTCCTGTCATGAAACAAACAGTCAGCATCAACAGCAACAATAATGACAGCCTCGAAATTCAACGCAGAATAACTCTTGCCAACAAGTACTACTTCGGGCTAAGTAGGCAATTGAGAAGTAAAGTCCTCTATTGGCGAACAAAAACAAAACTCTATAAGTCACTCATTATTCCCCTCCTGCTATATGGTGCAGAGCCATGGACAATGAATACATCTGATGAGTCGACGTTACGAGTTTTCGAGAGAAAGGTTCTGAGGAAGATTTATGATCCAGCTCTGAAAGTATTCGACGTAATACTCGCCGAGGGAAGCAGAGGTAGAGGAAGACCTCCACTCCATTGAAAAGAGCAGGTGGAGAAGGATCTGGCTTCGCTTAGAATCACCAACTGGCGCCACATTGCAAAAAGAAGGCACGCGACGTTGTTAACTTGGCTATAACCGCGTAAGCGATTTCTACGCCAGTAAAGAAGAAAAAGAAGAAGACAAAGGAATTATAGAAGAATATTATAAGCTCAATTTGGTTGGAATCAGTTGAACGTGTAACGAGATATGTTATTTCATTTAAAAATGGGTGGCGTTGTGCCCATTGTTCAATCTTGAGATCGGCTCCCATAAAGCTGTCTGAAATTATCTCGGAGGTAAAAATTAATGTCTCTGTCGAATTTAGTTATTGATTACTGCCGATTTTATAATAGTACTTTTTAACATTACCGTTATATGGGGATTTAGCTGGATTACATTTAGTGCTTAGTTACGGGGTTCCTTTAATGGCGTTTTGTGACGAATTCGTCCTCTTCTTTTTGTCAAGGAACCCGTCTGGCAAGTTAAGTTTCATTACGATATCTCAATTTTTACTCAAGTTATCGCTTGTACGAGCAGACATATGGACGGACAGACAGTCGCTCGGATTTCAACTCGTCTCACCATGCTGACCAATTAGGTTTTCGGTGATACAAACAACCTTTAGGTGAATAAAACTATTAAACTCTGTAACAACATGTGCACGAGTGTAAAAAACAAGTTCTCCTTTTTATTTGTGGTTGATATTTTAGCAACCGAAGTTAACGTTTTTTTTATAACTTTGTTGTCCCCTAGAAATATATATTAATATTTACACGTCATAATTTCTTCCGAATTGCGAGAGTATAGAAAGCTGGGCTGCAGTCGAACTGGCTCCTCACTTCCATACACATATGTCATATGTATGCTCAATTTAAAATAATGATTTATTTAGTAGATTATAAGAACTTATTTCGTTTCGTGTAAATTCGACGAATTCCAGTGATTTTGGAAGAGCGCAGAGAGAAAACACTTTAAAGTAGCACACGCAATAAAAAAACAACAAAAAAGGCAAAATGAAAGGCAGGGGATGCATCATGGACAAAAACAAAAATGCGCGTTAGTGTGTGTGTACGAGCATACCTGTCTGCCGAAGAAGTTGCAGCAGCAAATTTAATTAACCCATTATTGCTAACCCACAATTAAGAACAAAAATGCGGCAGACACAACCGAAACATAAACAAAGCCACCAATAAGCAAATAAATGTGCACTAATACACACAAACATAGGGTAAATATGTAAAGGTGTGAGTTGGTGTGTGCCTGGCCGCACAGCGACATGACGAAAAGACAAGTGGCCCACAAGAATAGAACGAGCCAAGAAATGGGTATGGCGCACCCAGCAGTGTTAAACAACAATAACAAGAACAAAAATCAAAAACAAAAACAGCAATAACAACAAAAAATGCAAGAAGTAGCAGCAAAATGGGCACAATCAGCAAGAAGAAGCAGCAGCAGTGGCAGAAATGAAAGAACATGCACAAGAAGAAGGCAGAGACTGGACAACGGCGGACCCACACACCAAGGTGGCAATTTCACAACTTTATTGCCTTGATGGCCGGTGCCAAGGCATCTGCATGCCGCAGCAGCGCAGCGCCGAAGCTTTGTGAGAGGGTAGGAGCGGGTGGGCATGCGTGTATGCGTTAAGACAAAGGTGGTCATGTTACGCGTAACTTTCATTAATCGTGCCACGCACGCATTTGCAACACACGCAGGTGGCCGGCGGGCGACAGGCGGTTGGTCAGGTGCGCGAGGCAGGGCGTGCGGGCATGGCGACCCAAATTGCTGTGTGGCATTTGTAGGCGCTTTAATTGTTCATTCTTGTTGTTGTTATTGTTAAGTATTCAATGGCAAGTGCGTGTGTGTGTGTGTGCAATTTAATTTTAAATTTTGTAAATGCTATTTTGCTGCGTTTTTGTCCTTTGCTTTCGCTCAAATATGCTTATATGTGGCTTTGTTTGTGTTTGTGTGTGTCTGTGTGTGTGTGCCCTTTGGAAGCACAACACGCATGCGGGCTTTTGCATTAACTCACTGCTGCAGCACCAGCGCTTCCAACTAAAAACAATTAAAATGCACTTAAAGCGTTGCAGCGCCAACAGAAGGGCTTCGTAAGATGCAACAACAAAAACAACACAACAAACTGGCATGCATTTTGTATGTGCATAAAGAAATGGGTGCGTGTGTGTGTGCATTAATAGTGCGTTGTTCACGAATATTCAAAATTTTAAGCTCGAAAAATGATAACAAAAAACAACAACAATTGCATGAAGAATGCCGTAGAAAGCCAATGAGGCTTATTATTCTTATTCTGCTTAAGGTGAGATCAGTGTAAAGTAAAAATTTTTATTACAAGCCCGCAAGCTTTTATGCACTTCAATTTATTTTTGTTGTCGTTGTTGTTTTTTTTTTTTGTTTTTTATTTTTTTTTTATACCTTGAACAGTGTATATTACATTTGCTCCGAAATTTGTAACACCAAGTAGGAAACGTCGGAGACCCTATAAAACAGCGTGAGAGCTGAGTTGATTCAGTCATGTCCGTCTGTCTGCAAATACGCGTGCTAGTCCCTCTGTTTTTGAGATATCGACCTGAAATGTTGTATAAATATGTTCTTTTTTATATTAGAAGCTGCTCATTTGTTTCCACCGGACTACTATAGGATAAAGCTACCTTATAAACTGATCGAACAAAATTAAGTGCTTGTATGGAAAACTTTTTTATTTGGCAAGATATCTTCGCGGCATGTAATATATATTATTATCCAAGGCCACGCTACAATCTCCAAAGAGTTGGTACACATCGGTTTACTGTAGCATGTAGCTGTCATACAAACTGAACGATTAAATCCCGTCCTTGTACGGAGAACTTTTTTATTTCACAAGATATTTTAACGAAAGTTCCCAAATATTATTTTGTACGATAATGCTGCAATCTCCCAAAAAATTCTGAAGATCGAACCACCGTAGCAGATAGTTTCCCTACAAACTGGTCGTAGAAACTCAAGTCCTTGTATGGAAAAGGTTTATATTTGACAAGGTGTCTTCACAAAATCAGGCATGGGTTATTGTCCAGGGCAACGTTACAATCTCCGTATATATTGCTTAGATCGGAGCATTATAGCATATCGCTATCATCAAAGTGACGGGTCACAATCAAGTTCTTATAAGAAAAATATTTTTTTAAATCAGCAAATATCTCCATGAATTTTCGCAAATATTATTTTCTATGCCAAAAATGGTTAGGATCGGACCACTACAGCAAACAGTTGCCATACAAACCGATGACCGATGAAAAATAAAGAAACAAGTTACTATAAGTACAAACGTAGTTAACGCTTTTTCTGTTTTTTTTTTTTTTTTTGGTGTTTTTGTCTTGGGTGGCTACAACAGCAATTTGTGGCTTCTCAAAATTCAGAACGTTGCCTCGCCGCCGCGCCTGACAATCAATTTCAGACAGCTCACGCGCCAATTCAACCATCAAATGTGCAACTACATGTGAGTATATGTGTGCGTGTGCCGCTTTGTATGCCTTAACGATTAGCGCATTATCGCGCGGCAGCATCGAAAAAGTGGGTTAACCGTTATTGAGTGAAGCGTAATACCTTAAAATATGCGTCAGTCGCAGCGGCAGCGGCCGCGTGCGCCGTTAAAGAATTTTCAATTATACATTTTGTCAATTTGGAGAAATGCTTTTGGCGTTTTCGAGCTCGAAAGACAAAGCCACGCGCATGTACTCACATACATATTTATGCTTGTATGTATGTAATTGCGTGTAGGAAGTGTTAAAAGTAGAAGCCGCAGTGAAGTGTGGTAAGAAGCATGAGGTGCTGAAGCTTCTCAGTTACGAGATAACCGTTGAAAGGCGGCTAAAAGTCATAAATGAACCAAACCGTACTTGCCGAGCACCGCTGCTGATACATATGTATGTACATAACTTTATAGTTACATAGCGGTGTATGTATGTGCTTTCTTTTGGCATTCTTTTATCGACCACTGCGTGCACAAAGAAAGCTAGGAAGAAATGCTTGAAAAAAAGAACCGGTAAAGTCAATAAAAAAGGGCCAGTTTCAACATTGTTTCTACATATACATATGTATGTATGTAGACTCATATGTACATACACACAAAACAGTATGTATTTATATGGCCGGTATACATATGTATGTGCATGTTGTCAGTGTGCGCTTTTAACCCAAGTCCACACACATATAAATGCATATGTAGGTACATCATAGTACCGCTAACGGCTATAACGGTCTCAAAGCCACAGCCTCAACTACAGCTTAGCGGCTGCGCAAACGTAAAACGTGTCTAAGCCCGCAGTTGACGTCGCAGTCGCGCACGGGCAGCAAAGACGTCTTAGATGGACCGTAATAAATGATCAACTTGACTTGAAAGTAGGGCAAAGTCATTAAATTTTACATTTCCGTGTGTGAGTGTGTGTGTGTGTGTGTGTGCGGAGGTAGTTGTGTATTCAGAAGAATTCACACATATGGTTACCAATACATGCACGCATGCACGCGAGTAGGAAGCGTATATAAAAGTGCGATTTTTCTTACAAACTTCTTATTAGCTGCGGGCCTGAGAAGAAATGCACTTTTTCTTGTTTGCGGTTTCTGTCACTTCGTGCGCTATACAACCTGGTGTATGATATGTATGTATGTATATATGATTGTAAGGTCGCAAGTTCAGAATACGCCTACAATTTGTGGGTAGAAAGAATAGCGAATGGTAAAAATTTTTGTTGATAATATTTATTATTTTGGGGGGTTACAACTGGACTTACACGCACTGTATACTACATAGAAAACCAACTACAACCAACCTAGCAACCAATTAGTAAAGGTCTAGACTTGTGATTTCTTCATTATTGAATATTTTAGGCAGGTTATCAAATGTTCCAAAGCCATAAGCACGGAAACTTTTTAGTTCGTGTTTGTTTATGTATTCTTCAAACAAAATTTAAAATAAATTATGTATGTCCAGAGCCTCAGATGATATTTAAGGCTGTTAATTATACCACGAACAGGGTATATTAAGTTTGTCACGAAGTTTGTAACACCCAGAAGGAAGCGTCGGAGACCCTATAAAGTATTTAGTCGATTTAGCCATGTCCGTCTGTCTGTATATATACGAACTAGTCACTCAATTTTTAAGATATCGTTTTGAAATTTTGCAAACGTCAATTTGCTCTTCAAGAAGCTGCTCATTTGTCGGAACTGCCAATATCGGACCACTATAACATATAGCTGCCATACAAACTGAACGATCGGAATCAAGTTCTTGTACGGAAAACTTTCACATTTGACAAGATATATTCACGAAATTTGGATTTCTTGTGCCGAAACGTTCAGAATTTTGGGAAAGGCCTTCGGTTATAATTGTTTGTCGCAAGCAGGTGTTTTGGATTGGAAAAAAATATTCAAAGAGGGTCGAGAACGCGTCAACATCAACTGATGATCATCACGTCAATAAAATAAAATAAATGGTGTTTGAGAATCGACGTTTCACAGTCAGAGATCTAACCGGCTTCGTTGGAATATCGGAAAGATCAACGAAAACCATTTTGAAAGATCATTTGGTCCTAAGAAAAGCGAAAGCATGATTACTTCCAAAATCACTAAATTTTTTCGAAAACAGCGTCTCGTTAACGTCTCTGAAGCAGTGTTTTTCGAATAACAGAATGACATGAAACGTATTGTTACTGGCGATGAGTTTAGGATCTATGCTTACGACACGGATACGTATGATCAATCGGTCGCATCAAAGCAGGTCAAAAATCAAGATTATGTTAACAGTTTTCTTCGATTATCGAGGTGTGTGCACTGCGAGTTCCTTCCGACCTTTCAAACTATCAACGAGGAGTACTAATTGAGTGTTGTGCGTCGTTGGCGTGAAGCTATTCGTAAAAAGAGACCTGAATTGTGGGCCGACAACTCTAGATTTTTGCACCACGATATTGCACCGTCGCCAACTTCATTGATTCTTCGTGAGTTTTTCGCCAATTTTTTAACCGCAAGTCGTGACGCAACTACCGTATTCGTGTGACTTCTGACTATCAGAAAATTCAAACGACCGCTCCGGGGAGATAGTTTTGAGTCAATTGAAGACATTAAAAGGGAAACGCTACGCGCATTGAAGACTATTCCGGAATTGACATAATAAGTGTTTCGAAAACTGGAAAATAAGTTGACATAAGTGTATCGGGAACAAGAGGGGACTACTTTGAGGCGATGATATAGATTTTGTAGAATAAATTAAGAATTTTGAAACTATGAACAAAGTCTTACTATTTTTTGCTCATAGTTGAAGTATCAAAAAGTGAAGAAATAATGTGGGCAAAGTACGAAATCAAATATTTATATGGAAATTTCAAAATTTCAAAATTTCCGAACCGTTATTACCTTTATTTTGGGAATTTTTTATGATCCTCCAGCATTTAACTTTATGAGCATTCTGCAATTTTGAGCAATTTACGGTACTTAACAATTACAAGGCTTGAGTAGCAAGCCTTTGCATTTGGTAACACTTTTGGGTAACTCTTTTGTGGCTTGTACGCATACATACTTATATATCTATATAAATGTAGATATGTATGTATATTTCCGTGTAAAACTGCTTCAAATGTTAAGGAATCAGAAGCTTTAATTTTAAGACAAAATCGAATTTGTGGGCAACGAAGGAATTGTGTGTAAAGAGTGTAACAAAATAACAACAACAATAATAACAATTCATGCAGTCACGTTGGTAGATCAGCAATCAATGCATGTACATACATACATATATACATAAGTATGTATGTGTGTGCGTTCAACCAACACTGGAGGCAATAATACCCGCCGATGCAAGGGATCAGCGCAATGCCTGCGACTTAGTAAATGGCAGCCAATTCAAGTTGTTATTTACTGTAAGCGATTGTGGTTGTTGTTTTGTATTTGTTGTTATTTTGTTTCTTCTCTTGCATTTCTACAGTCGCCGCTATGCAACGCTGCTGTGTCGCCAATGAAGATCGCATCGCAGCGCTGTTGTAAGGAGCTGGTGCCAAAGCCAAAGCCACAAGTCGCGAGCTGCTGCCAAAAGCCAGTGCTGTTTGTCGTTGTTGTTGCTGCATTGTTCTTGCTGTCGTGGCTATCACATTGTGTCTGCTTTCATCGTTTTTTCGTTACACTGTCGTTGATTCAATTTGTTGCTGCCGTAGCTGTAGCTGTTGTTGTTGTGTGTGCGCGCACACATTAAGTCTTCCTGGTATTGACCTGAATTTAGGTCACTCGAACGTTTCCCGTTGCAACTGTTCATTTCGGGGCTTTTTTCTTATTGTTTGGCTTATTCACCGCACACACAGGCTCAGCGGTTGGCATTTTGGACGCTGATCTTTTGCCTCTCGTCTTTCTTCTCTTTTTATTGCGTTTCGCGTGCAAGGCAAGGTGAGTGAGAGCAGAAAGGCGGCCAGTGATGAGCAGCACCTTAGTTGCTGTATGTGTGTGTGTGAGTGTTTGATGATGGTAATTCTTGTAAGAAGCTTTGGTAAGCAATTTCGGCTCCTTTCAGCGAAGTGCCGCGCCGTTCAGCGTTGATTTATCATTAGGCGCAGCGCTGCCGAAATTTGTTGGTGTAAGCAGGCACATGCATATGCATACACACATACACAAATGCTATAAACATATGTATGTAAGTTTAATATCCTTGCGTTAGCCGCTCGCCATACTTGGATATTCACACACACACATACATGCATATGTGTGTGTTTATTGCTTTCAGGCGCTTAATTTATTGCCTGCATACGCCGCGTTCGTCGTTTAATGAATCTTTTCCAATTTGTTGTTGTTGTTTATTTTTATTTTTTGTTTTTGTACAAATTTCTGCCTCATCGGCTCTTTAGTTCTCATGCACTTTGTTTGGCATTTTTTCGGGGCTGACTGTGTGTGACTTTCGCAAATAACGGTACATTGTCGTAAACTGCAATCTTTTCGTTCGCGAATTCTTGGTAATGCTCACAAAGTGTTTTCGGTCGCCTTGCAGCTTGTGGCTGAGGTAATGCAGAATTTAAAACTTTCAGAAAGAGTGCAATGTTTTGATCTTGAAACAAGAAAACAGACATTTTTCAATGAAAATTCTAAACGCACACAGAAAATTCGTATAAAACTCTGTTGCACTTGGCCACTGGCAAGGCTAAGTCAATGCTGTATATGCGTAAATAAATAAATAAATTTGCAGTGCAAAGCAAATAACATTTTTATACCCAGCGCCAAATCGAAGAAATAAAAACAAAATATTTTACGGATTTCGAATTCGAAATTTCACTGTAATTAATTTGCCGTTGATCAGTGTAAGGATGCCTAAGCACCTACTTAGTTTGGAAAAACGCAAGACCTAATGTAATATAAACTACGCTGAGCCAGTGGTACTGTTTTTCAAATTTAGGAATTATTTTTCAGCAGATTGTTCCATATTATTAAAGAAAGCTTCAGTTTTGTGTTCCACCATTAAATGAGTCCTTGCTTAGATAGCATTTTGGCAGTGCATAACTTATAACCATTCTAATGGTGATATCTAAAATCTGTGATCCAAAAAATTTATATCTATTTCGGGATCCCGATTGCCCCGAAATATTTCGGGATCCCGAATTGTTATTTATTGCAAACAAGCAAAATTTTTGTCTATCCCCATTAGGTGGACAGGGCAAAGGCTCTGTTTTAAAAGAACTCTTTTCTAGAACAGGCTCCAAGGCACAAGTAACTCCAACCACCGATTATAGCCTAGCCCCGTTCGACCAAATTTAAAGGGAACACCTTCTGACACACCGAAAACTGATGAGGAGTAACCTTACGCAGTCTTACGTTCCAAAAAAGTTAAGAAATGAACTAGTTATGTATATTCATACCGAAAGTAGGGAAGAGGAACTTCTCTTTGGTAAACTTCTTCAGGGCGATTAGTCTTACTTTCTTCCTGTTGAAGAGCATGGAGAAGCTAGTTGATAACCACAGACGAATCCACTGCATCCGAACCAGCACGCGTACCGAACAGGTAGGTCTACGGACAATGCTCTGTATAGTCTATTGTCATAACATTGACATAGAGAGAGCTTTTGACAAAAACGTGAATAGGACACGCCATCCTTGAAAAGTACCTTCGCAGGACCACAATGCAATGTTATATGAACGACTCGAATACCGAAGATGGCATTGGGGCTGGCATAGCGGGACCGCGTACAAAACTGTCAGTACGAGCCACTGACAAAGGGGAAAGTGCCAGTAGAAAAACGCACTGGCAACAAGTGCTTGGGTTTCCATACGCAAAGCTGTTTCTAGAATGGCTTGTACGGAAACAGTTCAGGAAACTAATCGCTCTTCTAGGAACAAATTAAGGCAGCTTGTGGGATTTTATACAGGTGACTGCAAACTGCGGTGTCATCTGCACAGGTTAGAATACTGTCCCACGAATCTGTATCGTTTCTCTGACGTAAAACTTTACTAAGACGATTTAAATTCAAAAAAATGTTGTAATAACAGGAAAGGGCACAATAGATCACAGGCTGCTCATTCCGCAAATTTTAATCTATCTATCCATACCCATTAGCTATATGTTTTAGGTTCTTTTGAGAGAGAGAGAGTTTTGAGAAAGAGTTTTTTAATATCGAGTAAGGTAATTTGCATTTAAGACTGTGTCAAAAGTGCCAAAAATTTTAAGGGAAAAAATTATAAAATTGTTCTAAAGGTCAGCCATGAACATTTTGCGGATCTCGTCAAAAAACTTTTGGAGCCCAAATTTTAAATATTAAAATTTGTTTATTAATTTTTGTTACTAATTAAAAGAATAAACATTTGAACACTTTTATCAGGCGCAATCCCGAAAGCTTTAAAGCAAAAGCAAGTACGTTCATAAGGATCAAACCCGACAATTTCCGGGACCAAAAAATAATCAAAATCCAAAATTTTGAATTTACCCAAAACTTAATTCTATCTAAATCTAGCAAAATTTATTGGTAAGTATCTAAATTAATAGCAAAACCCATACCCTTAACCCAACAAATATTGGGTTTAATAATTACAAAAGCAATCATAAGAACAAAAATTATAATAGCACGCGTGTACACAAATATATATGTACTTATGTATGTACGTACATACATATGTATGTCTGAGCATACTTGTATGTACGATCAATGGCACCGCTGTGCATGAACCATCAGCGTCGCCGTGGGCTCTGTCAATTCAGCAGTTCTTGGCAAAGACATTTTCGCAAGTCAATGTTTGTTTTCCACACGCGCTAATACAGACAGACATACAAGTACACACATACATAGTTTATATATTCAGTACTTAGCGAATTGCATGTAAATTTTGTTATTCCACATTTTAGTTTTCTTTTTTTTTCCTTCTTTCTTTTTACTTTGCAATATGTACTGTTTGCAAAGGTGCAAAATATGTGCTTGCGATTTTCGTTTATTTCTTTTATTTTCTCGCTACGCTTTCTGTTTGTTTACTTAATTTAAATCATTTGTAAGAAACTGTATATGAGCGCTAGAAACAAATGCTTGTGACCAGTGAGCTGGTTGACCCATTTCGCTGCTTTCACGTTTGGAATTTTGTTAATTTTGAAGTGCTAAGCATATTTCTAAGTATACCAAGTAAGCAAAAGCTAAGTTCGCTTATAACCGAATATTTCATATTTTTGCCGCTTGCAAGTATTAAAGTCAGGGAAGTGCCTTCAGGTACATAAGGTCTGTTAGTTACCATATATGAGATCTAGAGCGAGTTTTCAAATCATTTTATTCATTCGAAGCACAAATATGCACCGTTATAAGAAAAACATGGTTCAATTACGCCCACCGCCAAGAAACGCGTACGAAATTTCATCAAGTTACAGCTTGTACGCATGGACCGACAAACATCATCACGCGGATTTCAACTCCTATCGTCATCTTGATCATATATACATATGTACATAAGTACATATATATCCTTATATCTGTCTCGATTAGTTTTAGGTAATACATACAACCGTTAGGTGAACAAAACTTTTATACTCTGTAGCAACATATGGCGAGCGTATAAAATTAGATGTTGAGTAGCAATGAAAAAATAAAAGTTTTGAGAACCTGTCGAACGATTTGTACCGCTATGTATGACAAACATCGTTACAAATAATAATAAACGTAGCTCTTTTGTGGCACGAGTAGTAGAGAGTAGCTGCATTTAATGTGCAAAACACGTTAAATAGTAACGATTTTAGTGCTACAAACAGATGCCCGTGACTTTAGCGGTTAACACTAACCTGATTTCGAAAACGTATCCTCGAGAAGTTGCAATATTTTTGACTATTTTTAGAGTTAGAAGTTAATTTGGATTTTAAATTAATTTTAAAATATTTGGTCAAGTACCAGCATATATTTCGCTGTTTTGGATATTCTGAAATTATAGAAATAATTACTCTCGATTGGGTCCAACTTTAGGAAAATTGCCATTTTTTTGTTTTTTTTTTCGCAGCCAACTTCACGCTTAACCGTTTCGCTATTATATATTTAAGCTTTAATACATACATACATATATAGTAAGCCTTGCTTGGAAAAAAATTTTAAAAATTTTTTGGAATAGTTTTTGTTTGGTGCCGTATCGAAGATGGAAGATCGAAAACAGCATTTTCAGCATATCTTACTGTTTTACTAACAAAAGTTTAAAAATGCAATTCAAGCAAGGCAAAAATTATGTGATATGTATAGATGTGTTGACCGACACAAATGCCAAAATTGGTTTAAAAAATTTCGTTGCTCTTCGTTCTATCTTGAGGTAGCACCACATCCTGGAAGGCCTCTTGAAAACGATATGGATAAAATAAAGTCGTCGGTCAATGCAAATCGTCGAATGGCAACTCAAGAGATTGGTTGAAAGATTAAATTTGTCTATCGCGATAGTTCAGAAGCACATGAAACGTCTAAAATTAGCGAAATTGGTTTCGGCGCATTAACGCCTGTATTGTGAACTGTATTTTGATCAGCTGAGCAAATTAGTTATGCAATCAAATAGAAAAGATCAGAAATGATCAAAAGAAAAGTTTGATGACACGCCAAAAGCTTTGGCAGCTTGAATGAGATGTCCTGCTTCACCCACCATATTCTAGAGATTTGGCATTTTCAGACTATTACTTGCTTCGGTCTCGGGGAAAATTCTTTTGGGTAGCAGAACCTTCATCTCAAATAAGACGTCAAAAACCCCTTGGACCCTGTAAAATATATATATACATATATATATATTTGTTGACCGGATATCTTAACTAGTTTTGATATTTTGTAGTGTCCAGATTACGAATTTATTCACGACAGGATTGAATGTTAGCAATAAAATTAATGTTTGCGGTCATGAGTAGCATTTTTCACACTTTTTCGCTCATAGAAGCCTGCCTTTTGGATTTCAAAATTCATTGACATACTATGAATGATGTCGCCAAATTCGACAACGGTACCGCTCTCTGGTGGAAGTGAATGGAAGAATAATACATCTACGCCAAAGTTAGATCAGATGTAATACACTTATACCAACGATTTTTCCAGTCCTCCAAACACTTTTCGTAAATACTTTTAGGATGCCCTCAGCTTCTCGGAGCCAAATTTTGTGGATACGTTGCTCGACCGACTTAAATTCGGTCACAATCGTGACTCAATGCGATGGTGAATTATCATCGTGTAAAATCTGAATAGGAGGATGAAGTCATGTGTAGAAGTTCACGCAAGTGAGGAAAGTTCTCTGATCGCCATTCACTTGGGAGTGGCCAGAAACGATTCTTTTACACATGGCTGAAGCAGCTCACAACTTCCGGTCTTTGACCAAGTATCCTCTGGGTAGCCTAAGAACATCCGAGCCAAAGTGAGAAGGCGAAACATCCCCTACATAGGGTTGTGCGCTGGGTTTGGGACCCGCCACGTAAAAAGCGCCCCCAATGAAAGATTACCAACTGCCTCGGATGAGAGACTCCCCTTTTGATGACGACCATGGCAAACGAAATAAAGACTACGATACCCGCCGGGGGAAGCAGAGGAAGAAGAAGACCTCCACTCCGTTGGAAGGACCAAGTGGAGAAGGACCTGGCTTCGCTTGGAATATCCAATTGGCGCCACGTAGCGAAAAGAAGAAACGACTGGCGCGCTGTTGTTAACTCGGCTATAATCGCGTAAGCGGTGTCTACGCCAATTAAGAAGAAGAAGAAGAAAATCTGAATAGTTGTTCCACAATTCCGGACGTTGAACATCACCTTGGTTTTTGAACGGTTTGGGAATGGTTTCTCTGGTTTCGGCTCGTTTTTTTTTGTTCTGCATTCCGATGATTGTTGATTTGTTAGCTTGTCAAACTCATAAACCTATGTCTCACCCGCAGTTATAATGCTGGGCATGAATGTGGGATCGGTATTTGCACGATCAAGCATGTCCAAAGAGACCTGTTTACGGTTCTCCTTTCGAAAAAAATTCAGCTTTATCGGAAAGAGTCAAGTAAGAACGCGTTTCATACTCAAAATTTCCACCAAACCATTTGAACGAACTCGCGAGAGATGTCGAGCTTTTTAATATTTAATATTTTTTTCTAAAGTTTACTTATATTGATAAATTTATGTTTATTATTTCAATTCAATTAACTAAGGAAGAATGTTTTCAATACAAACTATTTTTCAATTTGTAGTTTAAAAGACAACCACCCGTAAGCAAATTTTGAATATTATTTGGAAGACAACGAAACTGAACACCTTAATGACCGTAAATCACCAAATAACAGCAGATAACCATTACAAATATGCTTAAGCAAAAGCGAAATAAAATGCAACAAAACGAAACCACATTAGTTACACTTGAAAATCATTTTTGGCAAAGTGAGTATGGAAAATCCGCACAACACGTGCTAATATCCTTTTTGGTCCTTTGTCAACGAACAAGTAAATGACTTGGCAAATATTTTTATTGTAAATACATTAAGCAACTAATGGCCGAGCACATGCCAAAACGACACAAACACATAGTGGCACTGAGCATAACTAAGCCGGTAAATAAATAAAGATGTCAAGCCGAAAGGAGCAACTGGGCAAAAATGGTTGGCTTATGCAGCAATTTGTTTTAGAAGCGGATATTGGCAACAAACACTACTTGACATGTCTCTTTTTTTTTTGCTGATGCTTTACACAGAATTACTACATGGCAAACGCGGAGCGGTTAACCGGTGCAGGGCACAAGTGCAGGATAAGCTACTGCAGTAGCCATTGAGGCCGAAGACTACCTGTAAAACAAAAAGTATTTGCTTTTGGTTGAAGAACAGAAATAAAATAATAATGCAAATGTCACTTGGCAACAAAAGGTTAACCTTTTTACAAGCTAATCCGCATATTAATGAAGCCGAGCGGCAGCAACAAAGCGACGAGCAGCAAAAAGGATGCAGGATGCGTGCGGGTCTCTCAGACAGACGTTTAGACAATAGGAAGAAACTGCTTTACATGACACTGTGGGACATGTAGACAGCGAAAAAAAAATTATTGAAAAATTTTCCAACTATTAACTGCGATTGGCAACGCGCTTTTAACACTTTGCAGTCTGGCTCTGGCCAAATGTAGTGGAAGTAGCTGTGAAGGGTAGTGATTTTGCATTAATTGCCAATTTTTTGACAGTTTTTACGCCGAAACTCACGCATTAGCTGCATTTCGTACCAAAAATGACACAAAAAGGGTGTAAAAGGATGCAAAAAAGATACAAAAAGGAAACAAAAAGTAAAGTTTTGCAGGCGGAGAAAACCAAAAATAAGCAAATGTCTCTACAGTTGCAACATTGTAGCATAAATTACACATTTATGTTGCAAAACTTTATATCAATTTTGCAGCTGTGCGGAAGCGGCACAATTTTTCGCGATTTCTTTTGCCAAGGATATGCGAGTAAAGGACATAAATTAAGGCAATAATAGAAAAAACTAAATTGTAATTCTTGTGCGCGAAAATTGAACAATAGTGACATATGTAACGAGATAAGTTCACGCCAGCCTTTCGTATAAATCCTTACATTTTATTGAGTAGTCAAAAATTGACACCTAAGGACATAAGGAGTTCCGGCAGCGCACAAGCTGCGCGTGATTCCATAATCCTTCCCTTTTTATTTTTTGGCATTTTTTGTATTTTTTAATTTGATCCATTCCCCTTTCGCTTGCTGTTGGCACGAGTGCTAAGGGCGTTGATGCGCACGCGCACCCACCAAATCAAAGGATCAAGATCCAACGCGCGCATGAAAGGGGCAATAGTAGTAAATACACCTTGTCGGCGATCGTGTAGATCGTGTTAAGTGGCAAAACAGCTGACGGATGGCGCGTTGCCAGGCGTGCGCTTGCGCTGGAGATGGGCTGAGGTGCATTGTATGCCTTTTGTATAAATTTTCATTTCATTTGATTATTATCATAATTTTTTTTTTTAATTTTAATAGCGCCGTTAATTTATCGATGACTTTGCATTTATGGCCCGCACCCTACAATGATTTGTGTACGCATACCTTTATTTGCATAACATTTTCCGTGGCAGCCACTTCACCGTCTGTTGCACGCACAGGCTGGCGCTAGCGGGCCAAGCGCTGCGCCGCGCCGCGCCGGAAGCTGAAAGCGAAAACCAACCGCAGCGGCATGATGCAGCGCCAATCTGCATTTTCCCCAAACCGTATGCCGATTTTCGTTTTCATGCGCGCCCCTCGCCGCTACGCGGTTGCGCAACCGTCATTTCCGCATTATAATTTGATATCCTTAATTTCATTCCACTGCGCCACTCCTCTACACGTATTTTGTACGGTTTTCCACTTCCTTCATGTGCTGTTGCTGTTTTTCTTGTTATTGGCACGCGCTTGGCGCTAAGTAAATATATACAAATATTTGTATATATATGTGTGTGTGTGTTTCGTACGTATTTAACAAATTCTTGCAATTACTGTCGGTTATTGTTGTTTTTCTGTTTTTGTTTTAGTACAAGTGTCTTTGTTTGGCTTGTTTTGGAGCCAATTGTGTAGCCAGCCACCGCTTGAGCAATTCGCCGCGGCTTCTGTTTTATTGAAACAACTGCTCTGGCCGCGTTACTTTGCGCGGCTGCGGCTGTTTTAGCACCGGCGTTTAGGCGTTTGCGCGTCTAGGCACTGCTGTTATATCACCTTTTCGAATTTCGCTTTTTTATTTCGATTTTTTTTCAATTTGCTTTGTAATTCGAGCGCGTTTGTGTTCTGTTTTCGGTTTTTACGCGCACGAAGATTCACTTTTGATTTCTTGACATACGCGCATACATACATACAAACGTATGCGTTGGTAGATGTATTTATTTTGTATTTGTTTACACCAGTCGACGTAATATTTTGATAATAAAGGTGAACGGTTTCGTATAAGATAATATCAGTTACCGTTTTACAGAAGCGATATAATATTAAGAGGCGCATTATGCCTCACTGGATGAAAATCAATGAAATTGCCCTCGACACGTCGAACTTGGAATTGCAGCGAATCGAAAAGGCAGCTGGTATAAAGCGCAGCTGACAGAAAATGCTAAAGTCGGGAATCTTTAATGAACTCAAGTAATGTGTAATGAGGGGAGATACTACACTAAGCATCATAAGTCTACGCTCCTTTAATCACACAGATTTTATAAAAGAAGCGCCAAATCACTGAAATTTTCCATAACGGTATTCTTCTTCTTTATTTGCCAATTCGCATTCGAATATTGGTGATCATATAACATTTGATAATATGTCCAATATTAATAAGCTTAACAATAATAATGGTTGTCAAAAAAGTCTTGCGGTATTTTCGCTAGTTGGCGCTGAAAGCGCGTAGTTTTAGTTTTATTCGTCGCATCGGGTCATGTTATACCTTTTTGGAAAGCTCATTTCACGCGCTAACACGTTTGATTGATTGTCGACTGATTCGTGAGTTATAGCGTCGCAAAAATGGAGCAAAATAAAGAGAAAATACGGCATATTTTACAGTACTACTACGATAAAGGTAAAAATGCAACTCAAGCCGCCAATAAAATTTGTGCAGTTTATGGACCCGATACAGTTTCCATTTCCACCGCACAACGATGGTTTCAACGTTTTCGTTCTGGTGTAGAGGTGGTCGAAGATGCGCCACGCTCCGGAAGGCCTGTCGTCGAAAATTGCGATAAAATCGCTGAATTGGTCGAAAGAGACCGGCATAGTAGCAGCCGTAGCATCGGTCAAGAGCTGGGCTTGAGTCATCAAAAATTCATTTCAATTTCAATAAAAAAAAAATCAATAAAAATACCGCAAGACTTTTTTGACAACCCATTAATAATGTAATGTGTACATATTAAATATATCTATTGTATATAAAAAAAATCACAGGTTTTTAATTATCGCAGCATATTTATCTCTGTTTCTCGCCACATCTAGTATAAGGTTGCCTACGTTCTGGACTCCTGTTCGAATGTTTCGAAGCCGCGAAAGTTGTTTACGGCCAATACCCCGATTTCCTTCAATTTTTCCTTGGATAATTATTTGTAAGAGCTCATACTTAGAGTGCCTCATAATATGTCCTAGGTTGGCTGCTTTTCTTTGTTTTATAGTCTTTAACAACTCTCTATTGTGGTTCACTCTGCTCAGAACTTCACTGTTTGTAACTCTATCTGTCCATGGGATTTTTAGCATTCTTCTAATAAGCCATAGCTCGAAGGGTTTTAGCTTGTTCATATCTTTGATTTTTAGAGTCTACGTTTCCATCGCATAGAGAAGCACCGACCAAACATAGCATTTTAAAAAACGTATTTTGGTTGTGATGTTGCGGTCATTGGCAACATAATATGTTTTTGTATTTGAGAAAACGGTATTAGTCGTAGCAATCTAAGCTATTGACGTCGCAAACTCTTCTGCACAGTAAGACGCTAGAGATAACGGCAGCTCAGTAATGCGTGCGTCAAAAGTGATCGCTCATTATATTTCGGATTAAGCTAAAGTGACCACATATGTACATTGAATATACATAAGCACAAGAACGTTTGTCTATTGCATAAATCTTATATATTATAGATTTTCACTGTTTTTTTTTTATTTATATTAATCATGGTTTCAAAAAGAAATTAAATAGACGTTGGAAAGCCAAAATTACCGGAAAATAGCGAGAATTGTTGGAAGAGCACTTGCTTGAATGAAGCTCTCTGTTGAAGCCAACAAGTTGCATGGTGCTAAGCTCAAAATTGATAATGATTGCAAAAGCAGTCAGGCTTTGTTTCGACATTGCTTTGAACCAAACCACCAATAATTGAGATTTATGTAATTTTAGATAAGAACTTAAAAAGATATTGGTTAATCAAACTTAAGGCAACAGTATTATTCCATGACATTTGAAAAGTACTAAATCATAAATTGAAGAGAATAGAATAATTTTGTCCTTACTCACACATAAATATTTCTTTAGTGAAATACTAGAAAAGTATTCGCATACCAACTTGTATTAATAATGGATTTCGAGAACGAAATGATTTGCAGGGCTACTTACCAATAATAGAACGAAAAATGTAAGTCCTTCACCAAATTCTCAACCTACTTGTCACAAGGGATTGTACCAATCTGAAAGAATAACACGTTATGTAGACCATTTTGCATTATTTCAAGATACTTATGTCTTATACTACTATGAGCAAAAAATTGTAAGACTTTGTTCACAATTTTTAAATTCTTCAATCTAATTCTACAAAATCTATGTCGTCTATTTCCTGGTCATAAGCATAGATCCAAGGCTCATCACCAGTAATAATACGTTTCATTACATTGTGGTAGTCGATAAGTTTTATCGTTCGATAAGGCAGGTCATTGCTACTAGCCCATTTTTTTTTTTTTGTTTTGTTGGTACACTCTTCATATAAACGTATAGTATGTAAAGTTTCATTTCAATCTGTCAATTCATTCTTTGTTTACAAGCCATTTAGTGTCGCTGTGTCACAGTATTTTTTTAGAATGGAAAAAATTGAATATCGTTCAGTGATAATTTCAATTCTAATTTTTGACAAGGTGTAGCACCAGAAGAAACTCACGAACGAATGTTAAAACTGTATAATGATTGTTCACCTACAATTAAAACAGCAGAAAGATGGGTTGCTGAATTTAAACGTGGTGGTACAAGCCTTGAAAAAGATCCACGTGAAGGACGTCCAAGCGCATCAACACCATAAATCATAGCCAAAATACAGGATATTGAAAATTTTCGATTGACTGAGAGAGTTTTAGGAGAGGCTCTACACATTTCATTAGGTAGAGTGAGTCATATTTTAAGTGAAATTTTGGGTTTAAGAAAGTTGTGTGCACAATGGGTGCCGCATTCGCGACTTTCTCAGCAATATTTAGAGCGTTTTAAAAAGGATAATGGCATCGATTTTTTGGTATCGATTCATCTCTATGGATTAGACTTGGGTCTATCACCATGATCCTGAATCAAAACAAGAGGCTAAAGAGTGGTGTGAACATAGTTGTTCGATTTCGAAACGAGTTCGTGTCCGGAAATCGGCCAAGAAGGTTATTGCATCAGTTTTTTGGGATGCGAGAGAAATTTTGTTTGTGGATTACTTTCAAACTGGTAAAAGAATTAATTCTGAATATTATTGCAACTTTTGGACCAGTTGAAAGAAAAAAATCATGATAAAAATCCTTTTTTATCAGGACAATGCACCGTGCCACAAGAGCATTTTGACAATGGCTAAAATCCATGAGTTAAAGTTCGAATTGTTAGAGCATCCTCCGTATTCACCAAATTTAGGCCTCTGCGACTTCAATTTGTTTTCAGAACTCAAAAAATGTATGCGTGGTAAGTGTTTTTCATGAAATGAAGAGATCACAATGGCCGTATTTTGCAGACCTTCCGAAGTCTCACTTCAGGGATGGGATCCACAGATTGGAGGATCGTTGGAGCAAGTGTATTAATGTTCAGGGAGATTATACTGAATAATAAAGTGTATTTTGAATCATAAAATTGTGTTTTTCTTATCAAACGACAAAACTTATAGAACAATCTGGTAATTGTGCTTTTACTTTTCTTAGGCTCAAATGATCTTTCAAAATGGTTATCACTGATTCTTCCGATGTTCCAACGATGCCGGTTAGATCTCTGACTGTTAATCGTCGCCTCTCAAGCGCCAATTCTTTTATTTGATTGACGTGTTGATCATCCGTTGTTGTTGCTGGCCATCCTGGGCGTGGTTCGTCGTCAACGCGTTCTCGAACATCTTTGAATAATTTTTTCCAATTAAAAACACTTGCTCGCGACAAACAATTATCACCGACAGCCTTTATCAAACATTTTAACGTTGCGGCACCAGAAATTTGATTCCGCACACAAAATTTAAAGGAACTTTATTGTTTATACAGAGTCTGTTAAAATTTGGGACAAGCCAAAAGACTTCCAAAAGGACCCCTACTCCTCTTGGACCCAGCAACCGAACTCCATCTGGTATCGCAAACGACCAACACTGGTCTATGCGTGGCTTATTGGTCTACCAGATCTCTGTTGAATAATTTCACTCATCGTAAAAATCGCCGAATGCACTCTATGTACTTTAGAAAGACAAGCAAATGTCACCGTGACTGTCGTTCAACCTAAGAAAAAAAATTCGACGAATGGGTTTTCGCGCGAAATTTAAATTAAAAAGTCTTACTATATTTTGTTCACAATTTTCTACTTATTACTTAAAATATAAGCAAAAGGTTAATATTAAATATAAACGTTATTTACAAGTATAGTGATGTCACATCATCATTATTTTAAAAGAAGTGAATCAGATAAAAATAAATCAAAGAGAGTCAGGCCCGATTCATTTACGGAGATATTTTCACGAAATTTGACATGCATTAATGTACAAGACCAGACTACAAATGTTGAAAAAGCCTTGCTGGACGATCAAAATCAAGTTCTTGTAAGGATAATCTTATTATTCAACAATATACATATATATGTACACAAAATTTGACATGGATTACTGCCCTAAGTAAAGTCTTACTAAAGTATGTACACATATGGTCAAAATAATAAGTACGTTCCTTTAGGCTGTAGTCATGATTGAATTTTGGATGTTTGGTGAAGTACACGAATGCAACCATGGGTGGATTTTATTAAATTCGATATGGTAGTACTTTTTATAGTAAAAGAAAATGAATCAAAGTGGGCGTGGCAATTGATTGTTGACGTTGAAGTACATTGCTAATTATTTTCAGATTTTCATCAAATCGAGTGATTTATTTTAATGGTTTGCTCTTTAGGTTGTATAGCTCCATGTTTAAGACTCATTAAAAACTAAAAAATTTTATATATGGGTAGAAAAAAGCATTGCAGGGCGGAGGAAAAGAACATCGCCTTAATCCTCATAAAAGAGGGCCAAAGTCTTAGAAATATCGCTAAAACATTAGGCCGTTCATTGTATTTCGTGCAGAATGCCCTAAGGATGAAAAATAATGTTGAAACTCGCGGTTGACCAAACAAGACATAGGACAACCGTATCGTCACTCTAGTAAAAAGGACCCATTGGTATCTTCAAGGATAATATTAGCCGATATTGGTAACATAATATCTTCCTGAATGGCCCGACGAATACTATACCGAGCTAATTTACCTGACCGGATAGTCAGAGGAATGCCATAATTGCAAAAAAAAAAATTTGAGATAAGATTACATTTCGCGAAAAATCATGGAAATTGGTCCGTCCCAAGTGGTCACAAAAAGTGGGCGAAATATCTTGTGGAACGACGAAACAAAAATCAATTTGTTCGGAACTGATACCTGACGAAATGTTCGTCGTCCGAAAGGCAAATAATTGCATTCACAGTCTACAAAAAAGACCGTTAAACACGGTGGCGGCAACATAATGGTCTGGGGCTGCCTTTCGTGGTATGGTGTAGGACCAATACATCTTATATCAGGCACCAAGAATAGGTTTCAATATAAAGATGGCTTTGAAAACACGATGTTATTTGAGGAAAGTATGCCACTATTATAAATTTCAGCAGGATAATGATCCTAATCATACTTGACGTTGGTAAAAGGTTGTTCCCAGGACAACATGAGTTCTTTATATGACTATGTTTTTTTGAATCTAATTGAAAACCCGGGGGGGGACAAAGCAACAGATTGTGCAATCGTTCCAAAATAAGGATCAAATCAGAGAATTTTATTGAAAAAACCTGGTATGAGATTACAATTGAGCCGCAAACTTATTTCCAGTATGCCAAAACGAATTTTACATGATATACTAGATACTGATGAAAGAAGTAAATAAAAGTCAAATAGAAGACAGAAAACTCAAACAAATACATTTTTTCATACACAGATACCTGATGTACTTATTATTTTGTCCAGCCATTTTTTTAGTCTTTTTATTATTTGATAGACATATATGAAATGAAATATGATATTATTTCACTTTAAACATGAATACAAGAAAATTTATTAGTCATTGAATGTTACACGGGCGTATGTACTTATTATTTTGACCATGTGTGTATATAGCTGTCAGACAAACTGAACGATCGTTATCAAATGCTTGTATGGAAAGCTTTTATATTTGATGAGATATCCTCATGATCATGGTGCAAGCCCCGAAGAAATGTTTCATCTTTTCTATTTGGGAAGAGCATGACAGCTTCGGCTCAACCGAAGTTAAGGTTTCTTTTTGATTTTTTTTTTGTTTTTAACAATGTGGTTTTAAGAATGAAACGAATTTTTGGACACACTATTTTTTCCAAATGGACATTGCCTTGAAGACATATAGTCCTAAAGTAACGAACGACGCAAGGAATTTTGCTGGAGACAACCAACTACTCTAAAGATTTTGAATGATATATTAAAATAATGAAAGTTTAATAAAATGCATATTATAAAGGTATAACATGATGGGTGGAGCCATGTGTAGGCATTACGAACTGTATGGTCTCCTTCAAATGCGAGCAGCAGAACTAATAATTCTTAAGAAAAGGATAACCAAATTAACTCAACACACACATACAAACACGTATGTGAACAGCCAAATACAAGGCAAACGGAAAAAGAACAAATCAAAATGAGAGCTCTTTGTACGCGATTAACCAATAAGAAATGCCTTGACTTAGAACCAACAATGAAATTTCGGTGGCTACCTGAATGGCTTCAATCCTCAAAAGCCAAAAAAAAAACACGCAAAACACAGGTATGTTATAACAAGCGTCAGCACAGCGACAATGGCATAAACAGCTGTTTCTGAATGAAACTGAGACCGTGGCTGAGATCAAGACCGCGAACGAGGTCTGGTCTGGCGCACAAACAAATGCACACGCGACCAAAGAAATAGATTTCTTCACAAATACAGCGACAAAATTATGAGCGAACAAAGACGACATGCAGCACAATAACAACAGCAATAAATGCAATAAAAAAAGCATAATTCAATTGCGCGCAGAGCAGAGCCAAGTGCTGCTGAAACGGCCCACGCGCACATAGCAGAACGCTTGCAATAGCAGCGCCGAGTGTAACACACACACACACACACACACCTATGTGGACGACTTCTACATAGAAAAGATTGATGCAGCAGAATCACGATCCGATACAGACACATTCCGATACAACGCTCTCATTCTAGCCAACTAACGTGGCCAGCGCCAGCCTAAGAGAGTGAAATCTAGTTAGTCGGCAAGAGAGTGAAAGAGATGGTGTGAAAATATGCAGCGAAGCTGGCGAACACCTAAGCCAGACTCGTTCGCTTGCAGTGATAAGAGTGCCGGCATCTCGCTCACCTGGAGCCGGCCGGTCGTACGTGCGTGTGAAGATGATCATGCAGCGCCAAGCGCGCGTTGCAGCAGCCGTCAACGTAACCCGACTCTTTTGTACACTCTGCACCGCATACATGCGCAGTACGGTGCCCATGGATGTGCAGATCGTACAACTTCGCACGTACACAGCTACATGAAATTTACCTTTTGGCTTTTGCTTTTGGTTGGCGCTCTCTCATTCACTCGCAATTCTCCGCATATGAGCGCAGTGCGCGCCAGCCAACCCAGTTGGTATTGGTGAGCGCTGATTGTGCGACAGCTGCGACGTCAGCGCTGACGGCAGAAAATTGCACGAAACCTTTTTGGGAGCGCGGAGAATTTAAGCTTACGACTTGACGAAAATCACAACATAAGTTCGACACCGCTCGACGAGTCAAGATCACTTGAGTGTTATAAGTTATTTGGTAACGCATTTGTACTGTGTGATAAAGCGAAAGACGTGCGAAGAGTTGATACTTTATTTTTGAAATTATAAAAGAGATTTTCTTAAACATACAATTGAAAATAGAGCTGAAGAATTTTCAAAAAAAAAAAAATTTAAAAATCAAACAGAACTAAGAACAAACGTGAAAAGTGTCATAGTTGAAGCATCCTTGCAAAACTTCAACGAAAGAATCTTACAAAGACATTTGCTTTGAGATTCTGTAATCAAAAAAAGAAAAAGACTTTTTAAAATATTTATAAACAAAAGACTACAATCCAAAGAATTTAATGGATTTTAAGTGTCAGTGACTTCTTTAAACAAATCACAAATACACACGCTCATACCAGCCAACACATACGACGGCAGCGCGACGTTCGCAAACACAAAAACTTACAAAACGCTGTTAAACATAGATAGCTAGCCCGACGAACGTGT
Source organism: Bactrocera neohumeralis (assembly GCF_024586455.1). Lineage (NCBI taxonomy): Eukaryota > Metazoa > Arthropoda > Insecta > Diptera > Tephritidae > Bactrocera > Bactrocera neohumeralis. The sequence continues at coordinate 51,425,877 of NC_065919.1, forward strand.
GGCGCAGAAGTACTACGGCGGCATAGAACCGAACTAGCAGGTCCATAACGAGCCCCACAGCGACATAAGCGAGCAGCGCCATTCATACACACACTCGCGTTATTTGTTGCTATTTCTGCTGAACAAAAAAACATTTTTGGTGCCTTTTGTGATAATAAAACAAAAACTAAAAACACGAGGCCCGGCGACAAAGCGACAAACGCTAACAAAAAAATAACCAAACTCCCAAAATAAACAGAGAAACTGAAAAAGAACTTAATTAAAGCAAGAAGCACAGCGCGAAAGAAAAAACCAATACGGTCATCATATAAATATTTCAAATATAAATATTTCATTAAAATTATTTTGCACAATGGCTCAATACTTGGATCCCACTGGCCAATACTGAGCAGCAAGCAGCCAAAAGCAAGCTATAAGCAGCAGCAGACAAGCTTAAGCGCTTAGCGGCAAGACAAAAGGAGCAGCGTTAGAACGACGTCAGCAGACAAGTTCGCAGACACGATCGACAATCAGCTGTTTTGACTAACACGCGCGGACAAAGGCAGCAGATAAGCGGCGATAAGGTAGCTAAGTAAGCAAGCTAGCAGCGAATTGTTCGTAGATAACTTTTTAGTTGTTGTAAATTTACATAATTATTTAAAATAGTTTATCACAATGGCAGGTTATCTAGATCCCACTGGTCAATATTGAGGCAAATTAGTTTGCACACAGTTGTAAGAACAAGAAAAAACTATAAATATTGTGAAACCAGTCGAAACTAGTTCAAAAGAATTGAAAAAAGTTTTGAAAAATTTGAAAAAAATTTTAAATAATTTTTGAAAATTTTGAAATATTTGAAAAAATTTTAAAATTTTTGAAAAAAGATTTGATAAATTATTATAAATAATATTTGAAAAAATTTAAAAAAAATTTTAAAATTTTCTAAAAAAGTTTTGAAAAATTAAAGTAAAGTTGAAAAAATAAAATTTCAACATATTTTCAAAAAATTAAAATTTAAACACTAAAAAAATAATTTTTGAAAATTTTCGAAAAAAAAAGTTCTGAAATATTTTTTTAAATTTCTAACACTGTAAAAGTTGCTAAAAACTTTAAATAACGTCCCTTTAAATAATTCTCACTAAAATTTTGACAAACATGGATATTACTTTGGACCCCACCGGCACCTACTAATTTCGCCGTTAAGTCGAATTTTTGCGGAAACATTTCCACAACCTGCAAAGCACTTTTTGTTGCATTTAAACTTTTGCCAAACTTCAAGTGAAAATTCAATTAGCCAAAATGCTCATACTCGATCCAACTGGCACCTATTTGCGACCGCCCACCAGCGCTGGTAGCCCGGCTTCGCCCACCAAATCCTCTGCCTCGAACACATCCGCCTCCGCCACACGACGCTACGGCCAACAACAGGCGAGCGCCTATCTCGATCCCACGGGCCAGTACTGAGCGGCCGTCGTCGTCGTGTAGGGACGAGGCGCCGAGTGGGCGACCTAAGCCTTGTGTAGCACCGCATTGAGCTACGCAAGTTAGCGGAGTTTTCACCACTGTTGCCTTAACTTACATGCAAAAGCTGTAAACAACAACAATAATAACAAAATTGCTAGCAGCAAGCATATATTTTGTCTGATTGCCTTTTTGTCAGCGATGTGAAAGCGTGTGGCAGCCAAGCGCGCGCTCGAAAACACACACATATATATATATAACGGCACAAACGTATCCGCCAGCACACATACACACTCACACACGCGTTTGCAGCCACGTACGCCAACTGCGATGCACTGCAACTTGACTGAGGCCACAGCAGCCAGCTTCAATGCCACCTCCGCCACCGCCAACGCCGCCAGCAACAGCGCCAACGCCAATCCCGCGTCTGCGGTTAAAAAGCGCGTCGCCGAGGTCGCATTGGGCGGTGTGGTCGCGGCGGCGGATGGCGCTCTGTGGCTGCGTGTGCCCGGCCGCGAGGAGACTTCCAGCTGCCGGCGCAGAAGAAAGTTGGCCGCCGCATGAGAGGTCGCCAAATTCTACATATATAAAATTTTTTCTATGAATTGGAAGAACTGAAAAATGATTTAGTACATATGTATATGTATATACCATATATATATGTGTATGACTTAGCCCGTATTTTATTAGTTTTGTAATTATTTATTTTAATATTTGTTGCTCACGCTCGCCCAATTCTTTTTTCGGCTTACTATTGCAAGCAATTTCTCGCTGAATTGAAGTGACGCATACATACATACATATATAATATATATCAAAGTATGTATGTTGTGTTGAAATTGCAGATATTACCGAATTTATTTCAAAAGCTAACGCGAAAACTACGAAATTAATGACAAAAAGCCGCAAAAGCGCACACGAACACACACCCACGTGCAGTTGTGTATATAAGCATATAAAGTTTTGCTATAAAAGCATGTTGATGTATTTAAGCAGTATATAACAGAAATATATATTTATATAAACATACATACATATGTACATGTATATAGGCAAAGTAAATACTGGAAATAGTTTAATAGCCAATTTTACACGTTGACTTACAATATTAAAGACAATAAATAAATAAACTTGAAACTTGTACTCGTATATACATAAATACATAAATATTCCTACTGTCGGTAACCAAGTTTTCCTATTTAGCAAGCCTACAAATAGTTACATACATACTATATACATACTACACTGCGTAAATATTTAAAAATTATATGTAATTTTCACAATTTAATAAAGAATATGGTTTTTTCAGTTGAATAATGATATTGAACAATTAAAAAAAATTTCAGTTGAAATAATATTACACTATAAAAAAGTTCAACTGAAAAAAAGTTTAGGTAAACATATTTTTTCCATAAAAACTTTGAAAAAAAAAATTTCAACCACAAAAATAATTTCAACACCATAAAAAAATTTCAAGAAAAAATTTTTACTACAAAAATGATTTCAACTATAGAAAATTTCAACTGAAAAAAAACTTAAAAAAAAACATATTTCTCATCATAAAAATATTTCAACAAAAGAAGTTTAACTACAAAAATAATTTCAACTACAAAAAATTTCAACTGAAAAAATTTTCAACTAAAAAAATAACTTCAACGACCAAATATTTCAACAAAAAATATTATAGCAACAAAAATTATTTAATAAAAGAATTTCAACTGCAAAAGTAATTTCAAATAAAAAAATTTCAACTGAAAAATATTACAACTACAAAAATAAGTTCAGCTGCAATAAAAAATCAATAACAAAAATAATTTCAATTCCAAAAAATATTTCAACAAAAACTTTTTAACTACAAATGTAATTTCAACTGCAAAAAATTTCAATTAAAAAATAACTTCAACGACAAAATATTTCAACAAAAAATATTATAGCAACAAAAATTATTTAATAAAAGAATTTCAACTGCAAAAGTAATTTCAAATAAAAAAATTTCAACTGAAAAATATTACAACTACAAAAATAAGTTCAGCTACAATAAAAAATCAATAAAAAAAATAACTTCAATTACAAAAAATATTTCAACAGAAACTTTTTAACTACACAAAAAATGTCAACTATAGAAAAAAGCATAGAGAAAGATTCTCACAAAAACGGCGTTTTGAAAATGTTTTCGAAAGTATTAAAAATTTAGTGTCATATTAGTTGAAAGCCAATACTTTTCTTTTTTTTAATTAAAAACTTATAATTTTTTCATATTAAAAAATGTGTTTTTAATTTTATAATTTGTCTTTACATTTTAAGCGAACTTTATACCATTTTTTACTAAGTTTAAGTGCTGGCTCTATTTATTATTTAAAAAATTTCACACATCACGCGAAAATATTATGTGAAATACACAGTTATGTAGCATTTAAGCGAAAAACCAACGCATTGAACCATATCAAAAGAGAAATTATATTGATTTTATTGAAATGTTGTATATAAATTGTTAATTTCAAACATTATTCATACTCACTATAACAAATATTTCCAAAATCATTGCCTTGCGCTTTAAGTAATCACACACATACACATATACACATACATGCATATAAATATATATATAAATTGTTGCAAATTGTAATTTTTTGCAAATTTATTTGATCTTAGCTTAAGTACCTAATATTGAGAAGAAACGCATATTTAATTATTTATACCTAAAACCAATATGAGAAAATCAAAAAAATATATTTCTAAAAATAATGTTATTAAACAAAAAATATTGTTGTTTTCTTTGTTAATATAAATTTGACTTTAAAATTCAATCGTAGATGGGATGTTGGAAGATAATTTAAGTAAACACGTAAGTATTTTTTACTGTTATAGAGTTATACTTTGAAGTATGTAAGTATTAAAGCCACAGAACTTTGGTCGAAGATGGTCAATAAATTGCTTGAGCTTGCCTGTATAAGGAATCATGTTTTTAGAGGAAACCTCGAATTAGTCGAACAGCGCTTTTTAAAACTCAATATACTCTGATTTTAATAAGAGAAATTTCAAATAAAGGACTACAAACAGACAAAATATGAGGTGAGAACACGAAAAACGAAATTTTCATAATAACAACGAAGCAAAGCTCCTTAAATTCTTTTTGTGAGATCTAATCTAATCCTTACTGGCCATTAATCGAACGAAAGTCAAACCCAATTTTCCAAACAAATTTTTGTGATTTCAAATACTTGATCCCGCTTAAATACCAAAACTAAAAAGTCACAGAATCTTGTAGGTAACTAGTGGAACAAATCTATCGGGACCTCAGTAAAGTAAAACTGGCGTAGACACCGCTTATGCGATAATAACCGAGTTAACAACAGAGAGCCAGTCGTTTCTATCTTCGTTATTTGGCGCGAATTCGAGGTACCAAGTGCAGCCAGGTCCTTCTCAACCTGATCTCTCCAACAAAATGAAGATCTTCCTCTTCCTCTGCTTTCACTTCCGGGCACTGAATCGAAAACCCTCAAAGCTGCAGTATTACCTTCCATGCGGACAACATGACCTAGCCAGCCCAGAGGGTATCTCTTGATTCGTTGAACTACTATACATATGTATGTCAATGTCGCCGTATAACTCGTACGGCTCATCGTTCCATCGAGTGCGCTATTCGCCGTTGTCCATGCGTTAAGGACCATAAATCTTTCGCAAAACCTTTCCTTTGAACACTCCTAAGGCTGACTCATCTGATGATATCATTGTCCATGCCTTATATAGCAAGATGGGAATAATGCAGCACTTATAGACTTTGGTATTTGTTCGTTAAGAGAGGACTTTACTTTTCAATTGGCGATATTTCGTGTTGTCCTTGTTCACAACCAGATCTTTATGCTTCGCTTCCTTATCCAGTCTGAAGAAAGCAGAACTAACTGCGTATGACAGCAGCTGTACACTTTTATAAAAGAGTGTATCTTCTCTATTTAGCTCTGCAGCTCCAGCAAACTCAACTTATACTAACGATAGCCCGGTTTGTTTTGCGGGGATACCAAGTTCAGACATAGCGGCATAGATGCAGTGATGTGTGTCGATCTTTTTTCAACGAGTCTTTTTCAAGATTTGACGCTTGGTGAAAAACTGATCGATAGTAAATTTTTAAGGTCTAAAGCCACACTGATAATGCCCAATAATTTGTTTTTTTTTTTTTTTTGTGGTGGGCTTTACTCAGTTCACAATCCACTCAGTATAAGACCTTATATGCGACACTAAGGAAGCTTATTCAAACGTATTGTCACAGACTGTGAGGATTACTGCGGATCGGGACCTACTTAACTTCTAAGTTAGTACTATAATCAGATATTCTGAGGACGCAGTTGGCATATTTTATAACAAGAGGTTTGTGAATGGTTAACTTCAGAATATAGTGGAGGATGAGACTTGCGATTTGCACCCCAATTATAACACAATTTCGGATAGATTTCAACTGTTAACTGCAACTGCTAATAGCTAAACTTTAATTGATAGCTGAAGCATACTTCAAATAACAAAACTGAACTCGAAGCGGTCGACTTTTTTGCACAAGAAACCATTTTCACTCGAATATCAATAATCTTTAAAAACATTCCTATGAAGATGGAGTTTTGCAGCTCAACAAATAAACAAGCAATGTTGTAAAGAGTTCCGCTGAGATAAACCATAGTGTTTCTTGTAGAATACGCAAAGTGCCCATTATGGGTCCATTTGCAAAAGTCATGAATATCTTCCGACGTTTATTTTCCTGCAACATATGTTCTTTAGTGTAGCTTCCCTATAAATTTGGGATTTGAATTTCGTTGTTTTGTCTAAATAGTTGTTGGTCTGATTTAAAAGACTTTATATACCATACTTGCCATAGAAAGATTGCTATCGTCGGACAAGAGTCATCTATCAGCCTGTCCTTAAGCATTTTCTAGCCCTAAATTACAATTATGACAGTAATGACCACAATTCTTCCACAATTAAACTATTAAAATGTGATATTAAACATGGTAGCACTATATTTATGTAAACATACTCCCTAATCTAAGAAGACAGCAGCATAATTATTGCCAGCCTATATTTATATAAATTTGTCTAATCACGGAAAAAATTATAATTATTATTTAAATGTATTGCGGAACCACCTCTCTGTGACAATAGAAAGGTGGCGGCGCACCAATTTGTAGCACTCGGGAGTGACAACAAAATTTGTGATGCAGCCGACCGGTTGGTCGTAACAAGCCAACATACCAACCTAAATACAAATTTCTGGCGAGTATGAGGTGAATCGACAGCAAAAACGCTCTGCATGTATATATGTATATGTGCTAATACTTATGTCTATATTCTAAATGCCCAGCAGTGAAAATTGTTAGAGAAATATGAGCTGAGATGCCTCATGGTTAACGATAACGACTGAATATCGATAATAAGACTCAAAACGAACTAACGATAAAGTTGTACAGAGAGGGTACCGAAACAGAGCAGAGTGCTTTGGAGATCAAATAACAAATCGCTAAATTGTTTTATGATATTTTTATACTCTCGCAACAAAGTTGCTAAGGAGAGTATTATAGTTTTGTTCGCATAACGGTTGTTTGTAAGTCCTAAAACTAAAAGAGTCAGATATGGGGTTATGTATATACCAAAGTGATCAGGGTGACGAGTAGAGTTGAAATCCGGATGTCTGTCTGTCCGTCCGTCCGTCCATCCGTCTGTGCAAGCTGTAACTTGAGTACAAATATCAGATATCATGATGAAACTTGGTACACGTATTTCTTGGCTCCATAAGAAGGTTAAGTTCGAAGATGGGCAAAATCGGCCCACTGTCACGCCCACAAAATGGCGAAAACCGAAAACCTATAAAGTGTCATAATTAAGCCATAAATAAAGATATTAAAGTGAAATTTGGCACAAAGGATCGCATTAGGGAAGGGCATATTTGGACGTAATTTTTTTGGAAAAGTGGGCGTGACCCCGCTCCCTACTAAGTTTTTTGTACATCTCTCGGAAACTACTATAGCTATGTCCACCAAACTCTATAGAGTCGTTTCCTTCAGGCATTTCCATATACAGTCTAAAAATGGAAGAAATCGGATAATAACCACGCCCACCTCCCATACAAAGGTTATGTTGAAAATCACTAAAAGTGCGTTAATGGACTAACAAAAAACGTCAGAAACACTAACTTTTACGGAAGAAATGGCAGAAGGAAGCTGCAGCCAGGCTTTTTTTAAAAATTGAAAATGGGCGTGGCGTCGCCCACTTATGGACCAAAAACCATATCTCAGGAACTACTAAACCGATTTCAATGAAATTCGGTATATAATATTTTCTTAACACCCTGATGACATGTACGAAGTATGGGTGAAATCGGTTCACAACCACGCCTTCTACCAATATAACGCTATTTTGAATTTAATCTGATGCCTTCTCTGTATAATACTCGTATATGCATTAGGAACCAATGATGATAGCGGAATAAAACTTTACAAAAATACGGTATTTGAAAAATATGTAAATGACGTATAATGAAATCTCGATTATCATTTTATCATGCGAGAGTATAAAATGTTCGGTGACACCCGAACTTAGCCCTTCTTTACTTGTTTTTTTATGCTGTTACTTTACATCCTTAAAATTTTTATACTCTCAACAGTGCATATTAAGTCTGTCACGATTCTTGTCGTCGGGGTATATATAATGTATATGCATACATATATATAAATGATCAGCTGAGTCGGCTGGCTGTCTGTCTCTCTATAGGATAACTAGACCATCTGAACGATCAGCATTAGGTGTTTGCCTTGAAAACTTTTTCATTTGATGAGCTATCTTTACCAAAATTTGGAATGAATTGATTTTCTGCATTTGTGAAGGGTATTGTAGCCGCAGTGTACCGAAGTTAATGGTTTCTCTTGTTTTTGGAAATCATCATGTAATTAGCGGCATATGTTTTAAAGCTTCAAATTTTGATTTATCGATATAGACGGCAGTCGTTATACACAAAATATCGGTATTCTATTCTTATATATATCAAAAATCGATATATTGTACTAAAGTGTTATCGATACATTGCAATTTTCTCATCTCTAATAAATTTTGCATAACAAATTTTAAATATATTTTTATATTTCTTATGCTGTTTCGAGCCAAATTAATATTTTTTTACCATAAAGAGTTTCTTTTATTACTTCACATTACAACAAAAATTTCAAAATGGTCTGCTTTTTATAAAAGTAAGCTAAAATAAAAATTTTAAAGAATTGAAACTGAGCTTTTGGCAATCTAGCACGACATGGAAGTCAAAAAACTTCAAATTTTAACATATAAAGTATGGACTAGTTATGTGCCTAAACCGACTAGTTATTACACAAATTTCATATCAATGCTGTCAATGTGCTTGAGTACCCTTCAATTACTTCTTTTGCAATTTTTTAGTTAATACTTGCAATGCTCTTACTGACGTAAACATTGTCTAGCTACTTACATACCTACATACATACATACAAACAAACTTACGTCCGTGTTGCCCACACAATTCAAGCTGAGGAGCTACTACGGCTGAGAGGTAGGCAGTTGGTGGCAAAATAATGCGCATGCGTGCGGTAAGAGCAACAAGCAACATATTACAAGCATGTCAGCGGTAGCAACAAGAGCAATAGCAACAGCAACAGCAACAACATCAGCAGCAGCAACAGTTGCCATTGCATCAAAAGCGTATACAACAATTTTCAAATACAACAAATAATACAAAGTTACAACAAATGTTAACAACATACATAGTTGCACACATACAACTACAACAACAAACATATGTACATATATACACTTATATATGTACATAGATGTTGTACATGCGCTTCTATTAATATGGGCGCACAGCTCGGGCCAGGCAGATGATACCCTCACAGCCTACGAGTGTGCCAAACGCTCGCATATGTTTGTATGAGTGTGTGTGTGTGCGTGTGTCTGTCTGCTTGCAGCAACATATGAGTTGAGATGAATTGTGAAAAATGAAATGAAAGACAACAAATGAGAAACAAAAGCCCGAGAAATGGCAACTAAGCCAGCCAAAGCGTTTAAAATTGTTGCATTGCAACAACAGCAACAACATTGCGAACAACATACAGTCAAGCAAGGGCAACAACATGCGGAAGAAGCAGCATTCAAGCAGTACGAGGTGGAAATTGTCGCATTAAATTACGTGCAGCATTTTCCATGCCTATGACTTCACCTTGCCACAGGCACACACACACACATATACATATGTACACTCAACCATATGGAGGCAGACTGCAACAGTGTTTGTCAAGGAAGAAAACAATAATATGAAATTAAAAATATATACTATACGAGTATGTATGTATGTATGTGTGTGCTCACTGAATGAAGGGCGACATGCACACACACACACACAAATACAAACAAACGCGAATATGCGAGTCTGCATTTAAGCTGGAAGCTTCGCAAGCATGCGCTGACTTTTGGCCGTTTGCTTGGTGGGGCGGCGGTGGGCTGGTGTGGTGGCTGCGCGCATCATAGGGCATTCCACCGAGAGGTGTGTCGTGGCAGCTAAGTTGGGCCTACCCACCACCTGCCTGTCTGGGCGGCCCATCAGCCACCTCGAAGGCCTTGCGCAGCCATTTGCCTGGTCAAATAGCCTGCGGTGAGGTTCATCAATGAAAATGCAGCAGCGCTGGTAAGCGCTGGTAAATGCTGGCAGAATGGTGCATGTTTGTAACTGTGCGTGTACAAATAGTTGTGTATTGTTTAAGTTTGTCGGCCAGTATGATGTGTAATGGTCATAGCCGCATTGGAATTTTTATAGTAAAGCCAACAACAACTAAAAGAAAAATATTGCGAAAATTCTAAAAATTATAAATATGTGCACAGGGAAATACAACAAGTACAACAAAGTGTTATTGAAAGGGTAATAATTTTTTTGTAGTCATTTAAAATATGCTCAAATCGCAAATAAATTTGCCTCTGGACTACATTTTGATTTAAACCAAGCAAATTCAGTGGATTGAGCTATGTTTAGAATTCTTATCGAATCGTGAATATGAAAACCCCACAAACTGTGCCAACTACAGTGGGATAAGCCGGATAAGCCTCCTTAACATTGCATATAAGGTTCTACCGAGCGTATTGTGTGAAGGACTAAAGCCCACCGTCAACACTTATTGGACCTTATCAGTGTGGCTTCAGGCCTGGAATATCAACAAGCGACCAAATATTCACCATGCGCCAAAACTTGGAAAAAAGCGAATAACACATTTGATGGAACGATAGGTTATGCTGTCCGAAGGGATGTAAACGATATAGCTCTGAAAGTATTCAACGCAGTATCTGCCAAGGGAAGCAGAGGAAGAGAAAAACTTCCACTCCATTGTAAAGACCAAGTGGAGAAGCATCTGGATACACTTGGAATCTCCAATTGCCGCCAAACAGCGAAAACTCGGGTACAACCGGGTAAACCGCATCTACGCCAATAAAGAAGAAGAGGAAATTCAGAAGTCAACTCTTGATGGTTGATTAATATATTCCCTCTTCGTTCGGTTCCAGTTCAGTCTGTTCTGATATCACAGAAAATCACAAAGATAGTAAATATACATTCTTAGGTAGGCACACAGCCCGTTCCTAACTCACGCTATTCAAATTCAACATATGAAGTATCGATATTGCGATACTGACGGCATACATACAATATCTAAATTACTCTAAGATATGTCAAAATTTCGTTCTTTTAGGTCTACAACTTTGCTTCCGCCGTTTTTTTTTTTGTAAATTTAAGGCTTTATTGTATAAAAACGGTTACAAAAATGTTATTCAAAATATTGGCCGTCGCTAGCTACTACTTTTGACCATCTTTCTGGCAGCATGCGTATTCCGTGACGAAAGAACTCCTCATCTTTCGAGTCGATCCAAGTATCAATCCAATTTTTGACTTCTTCATAAGAACTGAAGCGCTCGTTAGCTAGACCGTGTGCCATCGATCGGAATAAGTAGTAGTCAGATGTAGCAACGTCAGGAGAATACGGCGGGTGGGGTAAGATCTCCCATTTCAGCGTCTCCAAATATTTTTTGACCACCTTTGCGACGTGAGGCCGAACATTGTCATGCTGGAGAATGACTTTCCTCGCACTGTGGCCGTTTTTCTTTTAGTGCTCGGCTCAAACACATCAATTGCGTTCGGTATCGACATCCTGTGATGGTTTCACTTGGCTTTAGCAGCTCATAATATATCACCCCCAGCTGGTCCCACCAAATGCAGAGCATGACCTTGGCGCCGTGAATGTTCGGTTTTGCCGTCGACGTGGAGGCATGTCCAGGCTTTCCCCATGACTATCTTCGCTTAGGATTATGGTAGTGGACCCATTTTTCGTCGCCAGTTACAATGCGATATAAAAATCCCTTTCGGTTGTGCCTTTGAAGCAGCTGTTCACACGCAAAGAAGCGCCGTTCGACATCTCTTGATTTCAAGTTGTAGTTCCTTGTTTCTGAATCATTCCCATGGCTTTGAGGCGTTTTGATACGGCTTGCTTTGTCACTCGCAACGATTCGGCCAATTCCTCTTGGGTTTGAAACGCACCTTGTTGGAGTAATGCTTCCAATTCAGCATCTGCTAAAATCTTCTCCCTCCCACCACCATGCCGGTCTTCGACTTCATAATCATCATTCTTAAAACGTTGAAACCATTTGCGACATGTTCTTTCACTTAGGACAGCCTCACTGTACGTATGTGAAAGCATTCGATGAGCCGCAGCCGCACTTTTCTTGGAATTAAAAAAGAAAAGCAAAATTTCCCGCAAATGTCGAGAATTCGGCTCAAAAAGTGACATTTTCAGTTGAGAATAAGTTTGGGATGCAAACAGATCTCTACAAATATTTTGTTGGGTTAGTGTTGACGCAAATGTCCAAGATCGATATAAAACAATTTAATCGATTTAATCGACCTGTGCTTGACCCTAGAGACATCTATTTAAAAACGGCGGAAGCAAAGTTGTAGACCGATATATTATCAATACGTAACTTTTTCCTTTTCTCTTATTAATTAAAGATTATTAGCTCTAAATATCTGCATCACATATTAAAATAGAATTTAAAATTCTCGTAAATTGCAAGGCCGGCAATAAAACCTCATCAGGGGTACGGCGGGTGGCAATTGAAGTCTACTTCATAGTCTCGAAGCATTGCTGCTTCACAGTTTACTAATTCTAATACTACTCAGTTTGTTGAGGATTATTGATATTTTATCTCTAGGGATTCGTTTTGGGTCCTTTCGACGCCTTTGCCGAAGAGGCTGTGTTATAATACTAATAATAAAAATGATAATAGTAATATTATTATAATAATCTTATTTTCAATATTTTCAACTGAACTCCCTCCAAAAAATAGAACAGGGAACGATTATTGACATATTGTCATCCAACTTATTCCAGCAAGCTAATGCGACATTAAAATTAACTGAAATAGATTTTAAAATGCCTGAAGCTGAAAGTATTCCGGAATCCATCTGTGGAGTTTTTTAGAGCGTAAAATTGATAAAAATAAATTAAACTATTTGACCATTAGGGTTAAGAAAAATTACTGGCGAAAGTGTTTTTGAGACCGGTTAACACCTGTTGGAAATTTAAAATGTTAATTGGTAAGGAAAAGAATCATCACAAACCGCACAGCCTAAAAAATATATCGTTAATAATAGAAAATATTGTTTAAAGTGGCAAACTCTTCTTAATTGGCGTAGACACCGCTTACGCGATTATAGCCGAGTTAACAACAGCGCGCCAGTTATCAAACGAGGCTGCATGGCCGGGTGAATATCGTACCGTTAATAATAGAAAATATTGTTTAAAGTGGCGAGTGTGGAGTGAGTGGCAAACTACTTAGTTTAAAAATTCTTATTCAATAAAATTTGTAGCACAAATGTTTTGTATACAGAACTAGAGAGGATCGTAAAGTTTATTTATTGATGTTATACAAACTTAGAAGCTTTTGACATATTAGCGCTTTTTGTGTTGTTTACAGTAACTTAAAATATTCGTCTTGGCCAGAAAATGGAATTAAATCGGAAGCGTTTCGCGCCAATATTTTTGCGACTTTCGACGTGCATTAACTCGGCGACAGTGCATCGATGGACTTAAATTTTTGGCTATGAAGCTCAATCGATGACTAGTGATTATTGTGATGTGATTTCAATCGAGGTCGTAGATTACTTTAAGACAAATTTCCTGAAGGTCGTCCAAAATCAGTTGCTGTTCCAGAAACTATTAATACTGTGCGCAAGTTGATATTGCAAGATCGTCATGTGACCTATTGTGAAATTGAGAAGATTATAGGCATTACTGGGACCAGCATATTTTCAATATTGCAAGAAGATTTGACGTTGAATTGTCTCGATAGGTGCCCGAAGTAACAAGCCAAGAGACTGTAAGGTGTTTGCAGTTGAGCTAAGCAAATGATTGGCTGACTGAAGACTGAAACAATTGCATTGAGCACTCAAAACTTTAAATTGATGTGTATTCCATCGTATGGTTCTGTCTTAGCACCGGGTGACTTCTTTCTATTCCGATGCGAAAAATATAAATTTCAACGGTTTTAGACACCTGAAGGGGCGATTGATGAGTTTAGCATGGATGTTTTGAAAATACCTCAATCAGATTGGCAAATTGCTTCGACTATTGGCATGCAAAATATGTAGATCTTAATGAAGAATATTAAAAAAATTAAACGAATTTCGTTGATAAATATTTGTTTTTGTTCTCCAAAGCCGACATATGTATAAAAGGCAGACGTCTTATTAATCCCGAAATAATCATTTCAATTTATCTCACTAGTTTTCGAGAACTAAAGAACTATTAATGACGACAAAATCGAAAGAGTTAAAGAAACAGCGCTTGAAACACGTCGTGTTGACATCTGACAGATAGTAGAGGGTCACAACATCTCTTATGGATCGACTCACTACATTTTGGTTAAAATTTTGGGTATGAATCTGGACGCGTACCGAAACAGCAGAATCTTTTGCAAAAACTACGTCGGGTGAAGGTCGCAAAAGAGACGCTTGACAACTTAGTTGATACTTCTTTCATTGTGACGGGACAAGAATTTTGAATAACACGGCAATTTAGCGAAGGACGCTTCAAACTTAAACCGAAATCGAAAATACCAAAATACCAAAATACGCAGTAGGCACTGAAAGCCATCCCAGCCGAGGCTTGTATCGCATGTATGGAAAATTGGATTAACCCTTGGCATGCTTGTACTATTTGCAGCTTTTTTTGACAGTTCGTGTGTGTATGTGTGCGAAAGCGTATACATATGCCAATGGCTTAGAGCTGTACCATTTAAGTACTAGGCTTCTCACCACATATTTAATCTAGTGACAAACAATCTTAATTCGTGGTTAATAAAATATGAATGATATAAGTACTGAGCGACAGCACAAAATTACTTAAAGTACTAATGACAAATATCATCACGCAACTCATACAAAGATATATGCACTCACACATAGGCGAGGAGTAATCTGCGCACTAAGTGGAACGCATGAGAATCGACAAATGCATCAAGTGTAATGACAAATTCATATGCACCTGAGAGGAACACGAACGTTAAACACACACACATACCACGTAGGAGTACATGTGTGTGTGTTTTAAGTGCACAAATCAAAATCGAAAACAAAAAGAACAAAATAAAAGTATGCAATGCATGCGGAAGTAAAAGTTCAATGCTCGTTTGTGCTCCACAAGTGATTAGGTCAATAATAACACAAGATTACAACAAAAATATCAACTTACCCACACACACCACACACACATGCACGTCTATACACAAGCACGCGAAGCATAAATGCGCATAAATAGCGTTTCGCCAGCAACAGCATGCAATACAACAAAAACAAAACAATTGCAGCAAAAACCAAATTCATCCAGGCCAGGCCAAGAGGCCGCGCGACCGAGCAACCGATCGAACACGCAGCCAGCCGCGGCGTCGATATGCCAGCGGAATGCCAGCGCTTAACGCTAGAACAGTGCGCGCAAAATTAAAAACAAAAACTCAACTAACAACAAAAACAAAAGCAAGCAGAGTGACAAACAGCAACGACAAAAATAAATAAATGAAATAAAATCTTTTAGCAGCCAAAACGCAGCGCGGCGCTGCGCGGTGTGATGAGAAAAATGGCTTGCAACCAACAACCAGCAGCTAAGAGCCAACGGCCGCCAATCGCGTTGCAGCATGTTGCTTGCCAACAGGCTGTCTGCCAGTCTAGCATCAAACCAGCTAGCTAGCTAGTTAGCCTTCTAGCCAAGTGGGTAGAGTTAGTCAGTGGCAAGGCAGCGCCGCATGGGCCGCGCGGCAAGCAGTCATGGCCAATATGACTATGGCGATTGGTGCAAAATGTGTGTGCGAGAATGCGGCACAATTTTGCCTCAAGTGCAATGTCATGGTGGCGCGCAACAACAACTGCAAAAGCAATGTGCTAATAGTTTATTGTCGGAAAGACACTCAGCAGTTGCGGCGCTCTGCACATCACATCTCGCAGCTGTAAATGCAGTCGCAGAGTTGCATGTTTAGAACGCGCTTTTGCCGCTCTTAGCACTATAGCATTTATGCGCTCATCTCAGCTTTGCGCGAGCTTTTTTTCCGCGCAAAGAGTAGCGCTACTTCAACGCCGAAGCTTTTCGCGCGCAACTCTTAAGCGCTTAGAACTGTGCGTCGTTAAAGTTGGCCGACAGCTGTAAGCACGCTTCCACTCTCGAGTTCTCAGCATCAGCTTGCGCGCAGTGCAGGAAGTTTGCGCGACAACTTCTAAAAATAGCTGCGGCGCGGCGCGCTCACAATTATTATTATTACATGCACTCGCGGAATGACAAGTGCGCGTACATAGCTATTCGATTGTAGTGCTGACACGCACGCCTACATAGGCAAACGTGCTCTTTACATGCACACACACACACATGTGATTTGTTGTTATTGTTTTCGTTGCGCATATTTATTAACACAGTGTGAAGTTCAGGGCGATCTTCTAATCAGCTACGACTCGCTACAGCCGCGCACCGCTCGAGCGCACTTTCAAATGCAATTGCACTATTATTTGCGTTATTCATGTGCGTTTTTTTGTTATTGTTTCGCATCAAGGTTGTAGCGCCAAAGCTTTGTAAGCGTTTTCGCACATAAATCGTTGCATTAGGCTGACGCTTGGCGCGTACGCCGCCACACAAAATAAAAGTTATGGAGAGAAGATTGCGTTTTTGTACAGCGCGTTAGATTATCGCACTTTTTTGTTTTGTTGTTGCTTGCCATACATTTGTTATTGCAGTTGGTTTAATAGCCGGAAGCAGCGCGCTCAGTGCGATCCACTGAAACCGCCCGCCTTGTTCCGCTAATTGACGTATGCGGAATAATCGCTCAGGTAATAGTCCGGAACTGTAGTCGGGGAGGCAAGGCAATCCGCAATTCGCGTTCGCTAATGCGAAATGTCACACATTAACCGCCAGCGCAAACGCGTGTAGTAAACGCTTGCACGAAGGCGCGCGGTGCAATGCGCAAGGCAATAATTGAATTGCAAAGTCATCTGATTTCTCAAGCATTGGGTGGCGGCGAGCGGGCGCGCGCAGCATGTACAGTAATGTGTGCAATAATAAGTGCAAGTGAATGCATTTGGTTGCTTGTAAGCGAAAAACATGCGTTGCATATCAATTTGTGAAATTATGAGTATGAACGCCTGTCAGCAGTTACTTGTCAGCCTGTTGCTGAGCGCAATGCTTGCACATCTGTTTAGGTGTATGTATATATAAATCGCTTTAATGTTTTTTATATAAATGCAATTAATAAAGTAAGTGCGGTACAAAAGTAAAAGCTTTTTTTCTATATTTTCTCGTTAGTCATGAAAGTGTCTCTCACATATTAGCGATTGCTTATGTTACGAGGCTAATTGAGGTGTTTAATTCGAGTGATGGAAAGTTAATAGAATTAGATTTGTAGAGGAATTCATTATAAATTTGCCGTTTTACAGGTTCAATTTTTATAACTTCTTCCATTGCCATCTGCTACAAAGCTCTGGGCTGAGTATAAAATAGATAAAGAAAGAGAAATGACAGTTTTACTTCTATCAGCCTTAAAATTAGCGTACTAAGTAATTGTACTCGTACTAAACCTATTCAGTTTAAATAATGAGAACTATGGTAATTAATGGAGACATGCCCTAATGTGACCCTGCCAATGAATAATCAAATAATGCTTGATTATTTTATTTACGGTATATTGGTATATAATGGTTGTCAAAAAAGTCTTGCGGTATTTTCGCTAGTTGGCGCTGAAAGCGCGTAGTTCTAGTTTTATTCGTTGCATCGGGTCATGCTATACCTTTTTGGAAAGCTCATTTCACGCGCCAACACGTGTTTGATTGATTGTCGTTTCCTTTAAGTCGTTCGTGAGTTATAGCGTCGCACACATGGAGCAAAATAAAGAGAAAATACGGCATATTTTACAGTACTACTACGATAAAGGCAAAAATGCATCTCAAGCCGCCAATAAAATTTGTGCAGTTTATGGACCCGATACAGTTTCCATTTCCACCGCACAACGATGGTTTCAACGTTTTCGTTCTGGTGTAGAGGTGGTCGAAGATGCGCCACGCTCCGGAAGGCCTGTCGTCGAAAATTGCGATAAAATCGCTGAATTGGTCGAAAGAGACCGGCATAGTAGCAGCCGTAGCATCGATCAAGAGCTGGGCATGAGTCATCAAAAATTCATTTCAATTTCAATAAAAAAAAAAATCAATAAAAATACCGCAAGGCTTTTTTGACAA
Source organism: Bactrocera neohumeralis (assembly GCF_024586455.1). NCBI lineage: Eukaryota > Metazoa > Arthropoda > Insecta > Diptera > Tephritidae > Bactrocera > Bactrocera neohumeralis. The sequence goes on from NC_065919.1 coordinate 51,444,124, forward strand.
CCCATTATGAACGGCTAGAGCTGGTGGCATTATTTTCTCAAAATTTCCAAAATACTCCTCAGAGTTTTACTTTATTTTCAGCATAAAATAAACCGTAGGCACTGACGTCCACATCTTCCATGACGGGCGACTTGAAAACATATTTTCCTATTTCGACTATTTTCTACATTAGGTGGCTTGCTTCAAAAGCAGTTGTGCTCAAGGTTTTACTCCCATCACTTCATTGGTATTTGATTTATAACGGGGGTTTCACTAGAGACGCTACTAAGGTAGACCCATAGGGACAGCAAACGACGCCATATTTTTTAAGCTCTTTTGATATTTCTCTTCACTAAGGTTTGCCATTTCATCATGGTAAGTTATACGATCCAACAACCAGTCGAAATAGAGTGAAAATTTGAATGCGCATGTAATGTGCCTGTGTTTCCGTGCGTAGTATCGAGAATATTGCTGCCGCTAGCGTATCAATTGAGGATTTGGGTCTATCAGTCTCTCACACGTCGTTCTCAAGCATTGGACATCACTGTGACGTCGTTATGGCGAATTTTGCGAAGAGATCTTGACTTATATCCTTACAAGATCAAATTGACGCAAGAACTGAAGCCGCTTGACCACTAGAATCGTCGTAAGTTCATGAATTGGGCTGAGCAATAACTTGAAAATGATCAGGATTTTCACCGAAAATCATCTTCAGCGATGAGACTCATTTCTGGTTGAATGGCTTCGTCAATAAGCAAAAAATGCGTTATTGGTCAGACAGCAATCCACTCATTCTTCATGAGTCACCATTGCATCCCAAAAAAATTACGGTTTGGGGCCGACGGCGTCATTGGGTCGTACTTCTTCCGTGCTGATCAAGACCGACACGTTACTGTAAATGGGAAGCTCTATCGCTCTATTATAACCGAATATTTTGAACCGAATTGGATGATGTGGACTTGGACAATATGTGGTTCCAACAGGACGGCGTCACAAGCCACACAGCGAATATCACAATCGATTTATTGGAAACCAAGTTTGGTGAACGTGTTATCTCACGAAATGGCCCAGTCAATTGGCCGCCTCGGTCGTGCGATTTGACGCTGTTAGACTATTTCCTGTGGGGCTACGTCAAGTTTATGGTCTATGCCAACAAGCCAGCGACGAGTGATGAACTGCGTACGAATATTAAACGTGAAATTGCAGCAGTATCAGCCGATTTATGCTTGAAAACCGTCGAAAATTGGGTTCAAAGATGTTTGACAGGATAGTTTACTGCCGGCGAAGCATAAGTTTGTAAATATGAATATAAAAACGACTGGAAACCGAAAAACCAAATACTTTGAGTGCGCAGAAGGGCATCCCAGTCAAGGTTTATAAAAAGTGTATGGAAAACTGTATTAAACGGTGGTCGGCTTGTGTTGGCTTAAGAGTCTATTTGGAAGGCAATAAAAGTATTTTCGTACTATCAAAATACTTGGAAAGGTTGTTTGATTGGTTCAATCCGAGTCAAATTTGATTTTACTTTATGTCAGTTGGTTGTTCGCTTTACCGATTAAGCCAAGGATCGACAAATTAAAAAATGTCTAATCGTGATTTTAAAGTAGAATTCCGATTAACAAATTGAATGAATTAAATGTTGGGGTTTGGATTGCGTAAATGAAATTCACTCTAACTAAACAACCCTGTTTCAATATCTCAAATGCAAATTTTGCCAACTCAAGGATTTGTCGCAAAAAGATGGATAACAATGACTCATTTATTTATTGGAGTAGTCTTGCAATGATTTATCAACGATTACTTTATACATCCTCACGAAGTTCAGTACGGAGAATACTTCTAAACTTATTTAACTTTGTATTTTAACTTGACAGATGGTTAATTTTCGGCAAGTAGAGGAAGCTACTAGATATTGGTCAATTAATGGCGCATTTCGGAGCATCAACTCGTCAAAATATTATTTAGTATATTTAAGCACTCAGTGTTGTAGCTCTCACAACATTTGATGCTAAGTAACCGGAAGGACACAGATTTGTATTAGTGTGAGCACTTTCAACTAGGCACATTTCTTCAAAATTATTGGCAGGATGTGGCCGGCACTATAGCAACGAAAATTCGGATATATTGGCAACATACATATATCTATTAAAAACAAAAACAAAAATAAAACATACATACATACATATGTATATGTGTGTGCATGAATTATTGAACAAGATTATTAATGAAAAGTCTAAAAAATTCCAATATTTTCGATAACTAGATATTCTGTACACTGCTGTGTCGAAAATAGCCAAAAATGTAAATTTCAACTTTCACCAAAAGCGAAGTAAACACGCCTGCATATGCACATATGTCACACACAAACATACATATATACAACAGTTGTGTGTGCTTCTTGAAAATCAAAATTGTTTATATAAAAAAGTTGCTTGCAGGCATATAAATTGCGTCGAAAAGTATATTTTAACCCACTTTTGTTGACGCTGGAAAGTTCCAAAGTCATTCACCGGCGCGGCGGCTAGTTGTTGCATCAGCTTGACTGTTCTCAGCCGACAATAAGTTTAGTTGTTGTTGTAAGCGGCGAATTGCTAGCAGCTTTTATTGACGATTCCAGATTTTTCTTGCGACGAGAAAGTGAAAACTTTGCTTTAATTGTAACCCACTTTCGATTGTTTACTTCTGGCCAAACGCGCCCGTGCCCGAAGACAATGCAGTTCTTTGAACTTCTTTCACAGACGCTTTCTAGAAGTGGCAGTCGGTTCAGCTTTGTTTGTTTATATGTTTAAGCAAACATATATGCATGTATGTATGTATGTATAATATGTATGTATGTGTGTATTATAATGAAATGCATTAATAAGATATTATTAAAATGAATGGATATTAGGAATGTAATAAATTGCCTTCTTCCTCTTTGTGTGGATCTATCTGCGCTCTAGCTTGTTTACATTTCAATCTGCAACGGATTTTATTAAAAGTTGTTTGAGTTTACGACTTTAAAATACCCTGTAGGAAATACCATCTGTTGGAAACGCCATCTAAGTTATGGCTAGTGGGATACTAACTGATGAAAGGCCTAAACTACCCTCTTTCAGTTTCTCAAGTTAAAACTTTTGGATCACGTTTCAAATAAATTCGATTTATACCCAATAAAAGAAAGCAAAAATTTACGGTAAAATTGAGAGCAGGAGCAAATTATCAGAGCAAGTAATTGAAGATAAAATCAACCAGCTGTTATGGTTATTGAGAGCAGCACATTTTTGCTAATAAATGTTTTGGTTAAACGAATTTATAGGTCTAACCAATTCGATCCCTTTTCCAGTTTTTTGATTAATTTAGACATTCTTAGTTTCGAAGTTTTTTTTTAATATTAAAATATTCGAAAACCTGAATTGCTTGATGTAAATATATGGCTGGACCTTACTACTCCCTTATTCCTCGTGGCTTGGGGATTGAATGTTACAGATCCATACTGACAAAATATTGTCGATACTTTGTATAAGAGCTTCAAAGTGTCTTTCTTTTATTTAATCTCGGTTAATATTTAACTTGGGAGGAATAACCCGTTAATTTTTGGTTAGTTTTTATTCAGACGTTTGGCAAAAAAATATTCAATAAGGGGTTGTTAAATTTTATACATCCAATTGAGCAATACCAAAAGTTCCGTCAAGATCGGGAAGGACCTTTTTGAGCCATTCAATACCAAACAAGGTTTCAGACAAGGCGACTCCCTTTCGTGCGACTTCTTCAATCTACTGCTGGAGAAAATAATTCGAGCTTCAGAGATGCATAGAGAAGTTACAATCTTCTATAAGAGCGTACAGGCGCGCCATAAGTTCTGCTTTCTCCAGACTGGATAAGGCAGCGAATCAAATGGGTTTGGTGGTGAACGAGGGCAAGGCGAAATATCTCCTGTCATCAAACAAACAGTCGTCGCACTCGCGACTACGCTCCCAAGTCACTGTTGACAGTCATAACTTCGAAGTTGTAGATAATTTCATCTATCTTGGAACCATTATTAACACCAACAACAACGTCAGCCTCGAAATCCAACTCGGAATAACTCTTGCCTTCAGGTGCTACTTCGGACCGAATAGGCAATTGAGAAGGAAAGTCCTCACTCGACGAACAAAAACGAAACTCTACAAGTCGCTCATCATCCCCGACCTGCTAAATGGTGCAGAGGCATTGACGATGATAAAACCTGATGAGTTGACCTTATGACTTTTCGAGGTTCTGCGAAAGATTTATGGTCTTTTGCGCACTGGCCACGGCGAATATCGCACTCGATGGAACGATGAGCTGTACGAGTTATACGACGACAATGACATAGTTGAGCGAATTAAGAGACAGCGGCTACGCTATTTAGGTCGTGCCCGAATGGATGAAATCACTCCAGCTCTGAAAGTATTCGACGCAGTAAGCGGCGGGGGAAGCAGAGGAAGACCTCCATTCCGTTGGAAAGACCAGGTGGAGAAGGACATGGCTATACTTGGAATCTCCAATTGGCACTAAACAGCGAAAAGGAAGAACGACTGTATTGCTGCTGTAAACTCGGCTATGACCTGTAAGCGATGTCTACGCCAATAAGGGAGAAGAATTTCTTACTTCAGACTATGGCTCGTTGAATAAGCCAGCTTATTCTTACTGGGTACGCAAACTGTTTGCTACTCATACTACTTGTTTGTGTAGATGAAAATGTTGCTCCGTCGTAGCCAAAAAGTTTCACCCAACACAACTGCCACTCCGCGCCCGCCGCCAATACACCACATAACGGTATTGCAGGCATGGAGGAACTTAAGGCACACAAGCGACGAGATTTTAAGCGATCACGCGTGAGCATGTGGAACTTTCGGAGCAAGTTTGGCTTAACGCCTAAAACCGCTGAGAAAAAACACTATGCGTATGTATGTATGTATGATTGCATGGAATTTCTCAAATAAAAAACCAAAGCTGAAAAAGCGTTTACGCACCAAATTCGATTTCTACGAGCAATGCGAGCGTCCAAAAGTCAATAACCTCTCCTGACGACTGGTTAAATTGCGTTCGCCGGCAAGATTTCGGCAAAAAATACAACAAACACTTAAATAGCTACGGAAATCGCTTATGCTCACTCCACATACACACAAACATACTACGAACATAAACGTAATAAAAACCAGCGCCGACAAAAAAGTCAGCAACAATAATGCTGAACACAACGTCATCGCTAGCAGCGACAGCAATAACGGTAGTCGTAGTAGCGCGATCACTACAACAATAAAATTGCAGGCGGCGAGTAGAGTAAGCGTAAGGCTGACGGTGGCTCCAACAATGGACACACACATACATATATACATATTCGCTGTTTGCGAAGGTGAATGTGTGTAGCCGCCGCTGAAAGCCGCTGAAAGAGGAATGAGAAAAAAGCAAATCAGCTGGTAAATGTACCGTTGGAAATTTCTTTCTCCTTCTCTTTGATGTGCTGTCTGTCGTTGTTGTCTTCACCACTTGTCTACTTGGCTTTTGCTGCGCGGCGCGGTGCGGTGCGGTGCTGCGGCTTGAATAGTTGGTCGATTGGTTTGCCGCTTGGTTGGTTGGTTAAAATGTGGGTCAAGTTATAATGAGCGCGGCCAAAATTATGTTAATGCGGGTTATACATTCACACATACATTTTTCGGTACATACATACATATGTACGTGTAGCAGTAGATTTGGTTTGTCGCTCTCACTGTCGGCTTAAAGCTGGCTTTAGCGTCACTAGTGCAGACATCAAGAAGCTTATTGACTGCTCTGAGCTGAAGAAAGCAGAAGTATTTGGTTTGCCTTGCACACACACAAGCATTTACATGTGTATGCGGATTTTAGTAACGGTAGTTATTTAGCTAATGTATTACTCGAACCCAAATTTTAATTAGACTGAACTCAAATAGAGTTTTGCTGATTAGGATTAAAATTAGTCATCCTGAGGCTTAAACCAAATTTGCACTGTTTTGCTTTCTATTTTTTGACATTTCCTCGAAGCAGAGCCTTAAAAGGGTTTGATAAAGGATTTAAAGAATCTTCGTGTAACAAATATAGATCAGTCAGATTTTCGTGTTTGTATTTTGTACTTTTTTGTTGCCTTCAAAACTTAAAATTATGAAAAATTTAAAATTTCACAAATTGATTTGTTTTGCTTATATATAGAATGGATATATATATTTGAGGATAAGCTGCAAAAATTTGAGTTGCTGCGGTCATCCTTTTGAAGAAATGAGTGTATTTGTAAAATTTATTTAAATTACGGCACCTAAGCCCTTAAAGGGATACTTTTGCAAAGCTATTTTCATAGTTTGTGAAGAAAATTTCTCCAAAACAGCTGGACCGATTGACTTGAAAATAACACACAACATTCTTGGATAGATTTATTAGATGTGAATAGAAGGTATGAAGTTTCTTAACTCTGAAGTCTACATTTTTAACAAAAAGAATATTTTTGGGGAAGTCATTTTGTCAAAAATTAAAATTTTTACTGATCTTTTGATCATTACAAGTATTCGTCTATTGTAGAATTAATTTTTGTCTGAATTTGGATCAGAGATAATTTTAAGCACAAACAGCTTTCTCACCACTACATTGCAGGCCCTACTAGAGATCTGCTTGCTACGGGATCAAGGAAATGTAATATTTTTAATTAATTATAAATTTATTTATTTATTATAAAGTACATTAAATAAAGCAAAAAAAAAAAAACAAACAAGTAAGGAAGGGCTAAGTTCGGGTGTCACCGAACATTTTATACTCTCGCATGATAAAGTGATAATCGAGATTTCATTATCAGTCATTTACATATTTTTCAAATACAGTATTTGTGTAAAGTTTTATTCCGCTATCATCATTGGTTCCTAATGTATATATGTATTATACAGAGAAGGTATCAGATGGAATTCAAAATAGCGTTATATTGGAAGAAGGCGCGGTTGTGAACCGCTTTCACCCATATTTCGTACATGTCATCAGGGTGTTAAGAAAATATTACATACCGAATTTCATTGAAATCGGTCTAGTAGCTCCTGAGATATGGTTTTTGGTCCATAAGTGGGCGACGCCACGCCCATTTTCAATTAAAAAAAAAAAGCCTGGGTGCAGCTTCCTTCTGCCATTTCTTCCGTAAAATTTAGTGTTTCTGACGTTTTTTGTTAGTTGGTTAACGTACTTTTAGTGATTTTCAACATAACCTTTGTATGGGAGGTGGGCTTGGTTATTATCCGATTTCTTCCATTTTTGAACTGTATGTGGAAATGCCTCAAGGAAACGACTCTATAGAGTTTGGTTGACATAGCTATAGTAGTTTCCGAGATATGTACAACAAACTTAGTAGGGGGCGGGGCAGCGCCTACTTTTCCAAAAAAATTACGTCAAAATATGCCACTCCCTAATGCGATCCTTTGTGCCAAATTTCACTTTAATATCTTTATTTATGGCTTAGTTATGACACTTTATAGGTTTTCGGTTTTCGCCATTTTGTGGGCGTGGCAGTAGGCCGATTTTGCCCATCTTCGAACTCAACCTTCTTATGGAGCCAAGAAATACGTGTACCAAGTTTCATCATGATATCTGAATTTGTACTCAAGTTACAGCTTGCACAGACGGATGGACGGACGGACGGACAGACATCCGGATTTCAACTCTACTCGTCACCCTGATCACTTTGGTGTATACATATAACCCTATATCTGACTCTTTTAGTTTTAGGACTTACAAACAACCGTTATGTGAACAAAACTATTATACTCTCCTTAGCAACTTTGTTGCGAGAGTATAAAAATCATTCTTGTGGTTAGCAGAGAGCAGATTTATAAAAATCATTTTTCAAATTAGATTGACAAATACTTCTCAGACAGACATTGAGAGAACTATGCAGGTATCTTTGTTATTGTTCCAAAAAAATCGGTCGCAAATTTTGCGCTTAGCAACCACCAACTTTTTACTGTAGTATCCATATGGTTGTTGTGAAATAATATTTATGAATATCATGCATTTGTGACGCATTTAAAGGTTATTATTAGCAAAAGCTTTCCTTACAAAACACATAGGGAAATATTTTTAGTTTCCCCCCTCCCTTATAAGTATTTATATTGACCAAAATGCCTATATTTACCCCACTAAATCTGAGTAATGAGCAAAAGCTTTTAACAGCTTACATTAAGTTCGCACGGATTCTCCTTTAAGGCGCGAATAAGGCAATATAAATGCAGACAGGTTTTATTTTCGTGTATGCCTTTATGCCGTCTTTATTGTGGTGCGATTATTGTGAGATGCAGGAAGTGAGTGTGGACTTAAGCGCACCAAATGACGTCACCACATTGGAGCGGACTGGACTTAAGGAATCCAACGAGAACTCATACACTAAACTTTGCGAAACCAAAACTTTGGCGGTTAACAACAACAATTACAACATGTTAATGGGCTGTTCGGTTGACTTTTCGTTTGACTGTACGGATCGTTGGCTGATCGCTGGTCACTCTGCTGTCAGCTAACCTGTCTGGCTGATTAATCAAAACCACTTCTTGAACGACTTTCACTTAGAAAGTTCTGCTTGTCGTTTTGTTTGTGTATTTCTGTATGTATGTATATGTGTATGTGAGCATGTTGAGAAGCATTTTGTTTTGACTGCCGATTTACAAGCAAAACTCGTGTAGTTATTCACGATTGCTTTACATATTCACACGAACTTTTACCTACATACCGACACAACACACGTCTGTGGCTTTGAAGGAGGTCGCTCGCATGTGTTTTTGTCGTTGTTGGCTGTGATTTCGACAAGTGGTTATTTGTTTTGCGCTACCGTCCTAACGCGTCCGCTGATCTTGCCCCTTTCATTCATTCATCCGAACCGAGAGCTCTGTGTGTTCGTGCGCCCCTTCAGCAGGCCATGGGATCATCAGCATCCGCGCTCTCGCCGCGACACTTCACTGCACAGCATCGGTAAACAAAATCGAGGCGACCGCCTTTCTACGCTCGAAACTGGGTCAGTAGTGCCGTCGCTCAGCGATGTGTAATTGTTGTTCGCAAAACTGAAGTGGCGTCACGACGCGCGTGTGATGTGAGCTGTATGCCTCCCGCTAAAACGATTGTAGCAAATTAAATGTAATGATTTGGTATAACAACAACGGATCCACTTGGTCATCAAGTAGTTATGTGCCAATTTTTTATTGAAATAGTTTTTTGTTTTTAATAATTTGCAAAACGCAATAATATTTTGCTGTTTTCCTTAAATGTTTGAAATTACTTGGCGTCGGCGTTTGCAATTCGCTCGTTACCTAAGTAATACCAAGGCCACTGAAAACTTATCACTTTTAGATACTGCCGTTGAAGATGTTCAAATTGTCACAAGATAATGAGGCAACTATGAACATTAAGGTGATCCCTAACACAAACAAATGAACGAAGTATTCCAGATAAAATATCTTAGTAATATCAAGATCAAAGACATCACATAATCAATATTTTGCTCTCAAATCGTTCAAGTGCGTTGCAAATTCTTCGCATATATTTCCAAAATTTTTTTGGTACCAAAAGCGTACAAGAATATAATATAACATGGACTCTGTCCCACTCCATACACTATTCAACTGTTATATATGATAAAAATCAATATTTTAGAAGAGTTTAAAGGTTAAAAATTAAAAAAAATATGTTTTAAACATTTACATACCACCCTAATAAGCGTACATATCTAAAAATTACAAATAAAGTCAAACAACTTGTTTTCTGTTATCTTTATGAAGCTGGAAATTATTGAAATGGTATCATGAACAAATAAATATACATACATTTTTATCAAATTAGTGCTGAAATGTAGCCTGTCAGCCTCTTTGACTTTGAAAGAGGCTCATGACTGGTATTTAAACAGCGACAATGAACTAAAAGTGCTCTTGGACGCTTATTCCATATTTCCACGAAACGAAGCTGCGGAAAAAATACCACTTGGAGAGTTTCGGGAGTGCTGTACAGCCTTGTCACGTTCAAAGGCTTCAGACCAATTAGTCTTTACTCGTTTCAATATTTATGGACTTGTTTTCGTTTTAAATAATAGATTTAAACAATAGGTAGAAGTAATAGGCGTATTCCTTCATACGAAATAACGGTTCTTTTATTGTTGCATTTGAGACACAACAGCATAAATTATCAGCCCCTATCAAGACACAAAGAATTGAAAAATTTCCTAATTTATTGCAATTTTATATGAAACAAGCTACTACATTTACATCACTTTTGCGCCAGCTCATAACAAATTTAAATAAAACGGGCAGTATTCTCCCAAACTTTATTCCAGGTGAAAATACCCTCTAGACGGAGGAATACTCCGAAAACCTTGAAAGCGCTCACTCAATCCGGAACCAAACTTAGCTGGCAGCTTCAAAGCGGTGCGGTAGTACTAGACATAGAGAAGGCCTGCGGAGTTCCGCTGACAGATCGATTAAGAGGGAGCTCAAAACACAGTTTGAAAAAATAGCCCAGAACAAAAGGAAATGTGTAACCAAATACAACATAGCGAAGCACACATGGTCAAAATTTAACAAGACAAGTGCTAAGACTTATTGAATAGGTCCAGGAAATGTATATACAAACTTACAGTTATCATAAATAGGCATGATGTTGAGTTTCGGAGCAATGCATCAGGAAAATCAATCACCAAGGATTGGTATGCTCAATTCAGACGTGTTGAAATGAGCACCGAAGACGTCGAACGTAGTGGACGCCCAGATGAGTTTGTTACCGACGAAAACATCAAAAAAGGCTACAAAACAATGTCGAATGTCCGTAAAGTGAAGTTGTTCGAGACAGCAAGCACTCTAAAGATATTAACTGAATGTGACCATCATATCATTAACGAATATTTGGGTAATGAAAAAGCTTTGTGCGAAACCCATTTGCCAAGTGGAAAGCTCACTTTTGACCAAAATGTAAAAACCGGGACATACAAGAATTGTGACAAAAATTGAAATTCTAATTAAATTCGGGTAAATTATATTAAAAAAAAATGTATTTTGATAAGTTGATAGGGCTGTCCTTAAGGGGTCAGTAGAGTAATCTTTTTTAATTTAATTTTTTGCTTTTTCTGTTCCCTTATACCCTTAGAATTAATGTAGAAACCCACTTTACCATTGGAATGTTTCGAAAAAGGCCCAAAAATAATAATACCGCTCGACGTTCGGAGCTCTCGGAGTGCACACCTCAAACTTTAAACGCGTTTTTCGCAAAACACACTTTTTTAAACTGGCGAACACGATTCCGGTCGAACAACTCAACCGATTTGCTTAATTTTTTTTAAATGTTCACAAAACGCCTGGCTATCGTACCTACTAGATTCATAATTTTTTATAATTTATTGACGATGTTATGACAAAATTTATGAAAACAAAATGGGGAAAAAGTAAAAAAAAAATTAATTACTTTTTTATTTATCAAAATTTTTTCATGATTCTAGTAGGGACAATAACCATTCACGCACTTTTTAATAATAAATTGGGTTTTTTGTGTTTCAGATGATCCAAACGCGAGAAATCGTGTCCGCCAGAGAAAAAATGCATCTCATTCACCCAGCCATTTCTCCGACAGTTGTCATCAAAAAATTCCGAAAAAATTTGTTTATACACTCCACGTATACCTCATGATATGTGAAAAAAAGTTCTATTGTAGAATAAAAATTTCTATAAAAAAATGTCAAAAAAACAGGCCAGGTTACCCTACTGACCCCTTAATTACTATGCCAAACATGAGCGCGATCTGTCAACCAGTTTGTATTCAGCAGCTGATTTAGTCGGTACACCTCAGTAGAGCATTGCAATTTTTACAATGGATAAAAATGTTGAACAAAGATTTTGTCTTTATAAAAACAAATTTCGTGTGCGGAAGCGTTGCGAATGTTGGAAAAGGCTTAACGTGATTCATTTTATCAAACCTAAAACTAACAAGCCTACGAGTGGTACATAACCTTCAAAGACGGTCGGGAGACGACTTGTTCTGGACGACCTTCGACCTCTTCAACTGATGAAAATATGAAAAAATCGTAGGATATGGTGCTTGAAAATCGACAGGTAAGTATTAGAGAGATGGCAAGAGAGCTCGACAATTTTCGCGAATTCGCTTGAATGATTTTGGTCGATAGTTTGGATATGAAACTCGACTCGTCCCTGTAAAGATTAATTTTTTTCAAAAAGTGTACCGTAGACAGGTCTCTTTGGATACGTTTGGTCGTGCGAATTCCGATCTTAGATTCATAAAGGGCATTATAATTGGCGATGAGACACGGGTTTATGAGTTTGAAATTCAAACAAGTGAACAAGAATGGAACCCGTTTTCAGTCGATCGAAGCGAAAAAACAATATTCGCTGCGGTAGCCGAAGGCTATCTCAAAAGGTGCTTATGAAATGTGTTTCGAACACTGAAAAACTGGAGAAGCCTATAGAGTTTAAGGCATTGATAATAACAATTTTGCATTAACATATATACAAAATAGCACACAACAATGCAACTCAATAATAAAACAATGGCCAAATATAAGGGAATAATCAATTAGGTTCAAAAAGAACGACTAATTGGTATTTTTAGTGTAGAAATGGTAACTATATTGCACTCGAAAATATCTGTCTATAGCTTTCTTACACAGGAATGTGTCACTAATAGAGCCATTATAAACTTCCGGTATTGTTTTTGTATAAGGAATTGCTAAACGGACACATGCAAACGCATAAGCGTCTACTCGCCCGTCTACGCGGCCCTTCAACGAATCGGAAATGGTGTTACGAGCCAATTTCGATGCATAAAAAATGTTTAAATATTTGGAAAAAAAGAAAAACAAAAAAAATAATACTAATAATTGCAAGTGTCGGCCGCTGCGTATGAGTGACGCCAAAGTCAAAAATAACAAAAAACCAAATACCAGATATATTTGCAAAAATAATTATTTTTATTTTGCCATACCACACAAACAACAACGCGCAGCTATGCTGAAGTACCTGGCCTGCGCGCGCTATTTGCTGTGTGAAAGTGTGTTTATTTTTGTGATTAATATCCAGCAATTTGCAATTTCATTTGACACCCATTAACCGAATACATAAACAAACAAGCTGCCGGCTGCGGCGCATAACTACACACACAGGCCAACCGAGTGAACAATAATAACAATAACAAAAGCGATAACAACAACATAAGCAATACTAACAAGAAAAAAATCATTAACAACAACAAAAGCAATAACAAAAACAAAAGTAATACTAACAACAACAAAAACAAAATTCATTAACAATAGCAATTACAACAAAAACAACAACAAGTGCACACATTACACGCATATTTAGAGCTTAGTCGGCGGGGAAAGGAGGATGGAGAAAAAGCAAAAGTTTGTAATTGAAAACCGTTATACGCCGCAAATAGCGCTGGCGTCGCGCTCGCCTAAGGTCAATGACATGGACTACTTTTGCTGTTGACTGTTAAGTGCTTCGTTGACGTTGTTGTTGTTGTTGTTGTTGTTGCTGTTGCTGTTGCTACTTTTAGCGGCTATAAAAACATGTATGAATTCACTTTCTATTCCATTGAAAAAATCGTTCGCGGCGAACAAAAACAAAAAAAACACAAACAAAAACAACAAATGCGAGCGTAAAAACAACAATGACGTTGCAACAACAGCAAATATGTACTTGTATGTGAAATCCAATAAAAACGACAGCAGGCGATGGCAAGCGGTTGTGGCGGCACTGCGCCAGCGGTGAAAACAACGAAAGTGGTAAGCAACGGCGCCAGCGACGGCGAAAACGGCGAGAAAAAAGAGCGAATTCAGCGGCAGCAGTACAGCAACACAGCAGTGGCAACAGCAGCAGTTGGCGTGTGCCGTCGTGTGTGTTTGCGCGTTGGCCATTCACAATGACGGCAAGAGCTGCTGCTGCAGCAACTATGACAACAACAGCTACAACAAAAGCGCTCTAAAACTTCCACTGTGGCTTATGAATATTGTTATTATTGTTGTTGTCTTTTTTTCCAAGACACATCATTGGTGACGGAAACTGCATTTGCTGTTTGTTGTTGTTGTTGCTTGTTGTTTTGGCTGAAATAGTTATAGACATGCTAGTGCTTGGGAGTCTAGGCACTCACTTGTTTGTTTTTCGTGTTAAATCAACGAGTTTCACCCAAAGCAACAACTGTGGCCTGTTCAGCAAACCAACAAACAATACAAACATACGCACATACACATATGCATATGTACATATATATATACATAAATGCAAATGAAAGCAACAACGCCAACAAAACAGACAGCGCACTTATCTATTCCACCAGCAGCAGGCAGCGGTGGCTTGTTGGTGCTTCACCGCGGCACCGTTTGCGCATGCGCAGCACAGCGCTCAGCTTGGCAGCTTGGCATACACCCTTCGGCTGTGGAATTGTCATAAACAAACATGAAGTGGAAAAAATTTGAATTTTGTCCCAATAAAAATAATAAGAGTTTCTCTAATTTATATGCGCTAGCTGAGCGCTATGGCAACCGCACTGAGCAGCGAGCGTTATCAATTTAATTTGATCTGCGCTGCAAGTGTAACTGAAACGTTTTGTTGGCCATTTAATAACAGCATCCCACATTTTCGGTATTTACCTTAACACAATTTTTATGTTCGACTTTGATCCGCGCTTTAGGCACAGAGAGCTATAATAATATTTTTAATTTCAACTATTTGCTTGCTTTTGTTGTTGTGCTCATTTATGCGTATGAGTAATGCATACTTGTATCTCTAAATTTTAGTTATGTTGTTGTAGTTCACATTTTGTCAAATTTTTGTCTCTTATTTTTACTCATTTGCTTATCACACCGCGCATGCGCTGACATTTGAGACTTAGTCATTTTGAGTGTTTGCCTAAAATATGCAATTTTGCAACAAATTCCTAGTTTTTGCTGGTGATTTTTGTTTGCATCTATTTATGCGCGCGGCGCGCGTTGGATGACTAATTTTAGAAAGTTTGTAACAATGGCATTTTGCAAATTTTGCGGTGATGCTGGGCGTATGAGTGATTTGTTTACTCAAAATAACACGACAGATTTCGCTTCTACTGTTAAAAACAACAAAGAAAAACAAAAAACAAGTAACACCAAAAAACAAAACAAACAAGTAAGGAAGGGCTAAGTTCGGGTGTCACCGAAAATTTTATACTCTCGCATGATAAAGTGATAATCGAGATTTCATTATACGTCATTTACATATTTTTCAAATACCGTATTTATGAAAAGTTTTATTCCGCTATCATCATTGGTTCCTAATGTATATAATCGTATTATACAGAGAAGGCATCAGATGGAATTCAAAATAGCGTTATATTGAAAGAAGGCGTGGTTGTGAACCGATTTCACCCATATTTCGTAAATGTCATCAGGGTGTTAAGAAAATATTATATACCGAATTTCATTGAAATCGGTCTAGTAGTTCCTGAGATATGGTTTTTGGTCCATAACTGGGTGACGCTACGCCCATTTTCAATTTTTAAAAAAAGCCTGGGTGCAGCTTCCTTCTGCCATTTCTTCCGTAAAATTTAGTGTTTCTGACGTTTTTTGTTAGTCGGTTAACGCACTTTTAGTGATTTTCAACATAACCTTTGTATGGGAGGTGGGCGTGGTTATTATCCGATTTCTTCCATTTTTGAACTGTATATGGAAATGCCTGAAGGAAATGACTCTATAGAGTTTGGTTGACATAGCTATAGTAGTTTCCGAGATATGTACAAAAAACTTAGTAGGGGGCGGGGCCACGCCCACTTTTCCAAAAAAATTACGTCCAAATATGCCCCTCCCTAATGCGATTCTTTGTGCCAAATTTCACTTTAATATCTTTATTTATGGCTTAGTTATGACACTTTATAGGTTTTCGGTTTTCACCATTTTGTGGGCGTGGCAGTGGGCCGATTTTTCCCATCTTCGAACTTACCTTCTTATGGAGCCAAGAAATACGTGTACCAAGTTTCATCATGATATCTCAATTTTTACTCAAATTACAGCTTGCACGGACGGACGGACGGACAGACATCCGGATTTCAACTCTACTCGTCACCCTGATCACTTTGGTATATATAACCCTATATCTGACCCTTTTAGTTTTAGGACTTACAAACAACCGTTATGTGAACAAAACTATAATACTCTCCTTAGCAACTTTGTTGCGAGAGTATAAAAATAACGTTGACTTCGTATGCACCGAAGCTATAGTTCCTTTGCCAGATTAATTTCGTACAAAGACTTGATTCGGATCGTGCCCCTCTTTCTGTTATAATATATGTACTATGTATAGGTCACAGGAGAGGAGGCTTCGGATTAACCACCTCAAAAATCCTATAAATTTCCGGTGACGATTTGGATAAATAGCGCCTCGAACTAAGTAGCCACAACCCAGTAGGGGTTGTTACGAGGGTATTTTTAACACAAACTCTGAAAGGGGGGCAGCAGAGCAAAGAAGTTAATTAAATCGAAATTTCAATTAAAACAAATATACTCGTAAAACATACATTGTCTAAACACCCTTCATCGCCGTCGCAACAGAAACAGACTCCAGATATCCCAGGAGACACGACCACTGTCGCCAGCAACTACAACAGAAGTGGAATTAACACCTTCAGCTGTAGAAACGGAAGCATTAAGGCCTCACCAGAAAACAGCACTCCCGCGACAGCTGAATATATTCTCACTGACTAGAACTGGCGCAAACAGGAATTTGTAGAGAAATTCGCCGAAGAGGAGCCTCCCGAAAAATAAAAAGACACTTGGAAAAAACCAAGAAAAGCATTCGCAAAACAAAAAGAAAAATAAAAAAAAATATATAAATGTCTTTTCGATTTTCCTAATTGGTGAAGAATACTACAAATATATATATATATAAAATATATAAAAATAAAAATAAAATATATGTATATATAATATATGAATATGAAGTCATTTGGCTCAGAATAAATTTTTATGGTACTCATTTTGCCAAAGATACAAAAAAGTTTCCATCATTTTTTACACAAACTCTGAAAAACTATACAATGAAGCAAATTGGACTTTATAACACGATTATACTAAACATTGAAAGCAGCGAATCAACCAAACAACTGGTATAAAAGCAAGCTACTGGCATAATCCGGTAGGGAAAAATACCAAACAACTTCTTCTTTATCGACGCGCCAGTCGTTTTCATCCATCCGGACAACATGATCTAGACAGTGGAGCCGCTGACTCTTGATTCGCTGAACTATGAACCGTTTATCTCGTACAGCTCATCGTTCTATCGACTGCGGTACCCACCGTTACCAATGCGCAAAGAACCATAAATCTTGGGCAAAACCTTTCTCTCGGACACTCCTAAGGCCGACTCATCAGATGATGTCATTGTCCATGCTTCTGCACCATATAGCAGGACGAGAGTGATGAGAGACTGGTAGAGTTTGGTCGTTGTTCAACGAAAGAGGACTTTACTTCTCAATTGCTTACTCAGTCCGAAGTAGCACCTGCTGGCAAGAGATATTCTGTGTCGTATTTCGAGGCGGACGTTGTTATTGGTGTTGATGCTGGTTCCAAGATAGACGAAATTATCTACAACTTCGAAGTTATGACTGTCAACAGTGATGTGGGTGCCCATTCGCGAGTGCGACGACTGTTTGTTTGATGACAAGAAATGTTTCGTCCTGTCCTCATTCACAGCCAAACCTAAACGCTTCGCTTCCTTATTCAGTCTGGAGAAAGCAGAACTAACGGCGCGGTTGTTGATATCAATATCTTCGGCGTACGCCAAAAGCTATATACGAGTACTCTTATAGAAGATTATACCTTTTCTATTTAGCTATGTACCTCGAATATTCTCCAGCAATAAGTTGAAGAAGCCACACGATGGGGAGTCCCGTTGTCTGTAATAACGCTTGGTATTGAATGGCTCGTAGGTTTCCTACCCGATCCTGACGGAGCTTTTGGTATTGCTCCACGTTAGTTTACACAGCCGTAATAACTTTGCGTGGATACCGAATTCCGACATAGCGGCATAGATGTAGTTCCTTTTCATGCTGTCGTGGTGAAAATATTGTCGGTAGTAGATTGTAGATTTTCCAGGTCTGTGGTTGCTGTGATTAAATTAGGAAGATAGATATTTAGACTTACTACTACTATTAAAATACAGTGTTCTTTTGGGTTTTGTAAATAAGCAATGACTCCTACATATTTAACAAGTAAATACAACGGTGTCTCGCAAGTATGCACTAGTACTACTTGAGTCTTGATCTTGTAGAGTATATAGGTTGCTCTGTAGTCAAATCAACTTTCGAAAATACTAAAATTGTTCGAAGCATGTTATGCTGATCTTACGGTTGTTTTCCCTAACAATTGCCTTTACATTTATAGTTGCTGCTCACCTAATACTTAAGGCGACACCTCGCTTTCGTAGAACTCTTATGACCTAAAACTTACGACCAACCATAAAGAGGAATATGAAATATGCTTCCTGGACTTTCTATTCTCAATTGTTATTTATAGGTTTCTACTATATTTTCGAATGTCTGTATGTATGCTACTAATTGCGCATGGTGCATGCAAATATCGGGGTTTTTCCCAAGCCAAATCGATTGTTGGAAAACAAGAATGGTCGTCGAAGCGAATATAAATAAATTAAGTAGCCTCAGCTGTCCAGCATAAATCAAAATCGCAATAATTCTAAGCGCTCGTAAGTCAGAAGAGCGGCCTGCACCAGCATGCATATGCAAATAATAAAATATAAATATATTTATAGGTATGTATGTATGTAAGCGCAGTGGTTATCACACTTGCCAACGAAGTGGCAACGCCAACAACACTAAAAACAAATTCAAAGAACAAATACAAAACGCACAGTGACGGCTTAATGGGCCAACGCAAGTAAATGGGCTAACATTTGTAGGCCAAATTACGCCACAAAAGCACGTACGCGCACGCAGGAGGCATGCCACAAGCAGTACTTGCAACACAGGCAGCAAATGGCAACATTGCAAAGCACACACACACACACTCATACATGCAAATGCTTACTGTTCTGGGTTTGTTTGCGCGCCACATTGCTCGCTGATATTTTTAGCCAAACTGCAGGCCAAGTTTACGAATCAAAAGCCCAAGCGACGATTGTGGCCGCATTAGATGGAATTTGTGCGCTCGCAGCCACACACACACAACCGAATGGCTACTTTCGCATTCTGCTGGCAAGCGGCGCAGACCAGCGCATTATTATGCATTATTACATGTATGTGCATGTGTGTGAGTGTGTGCTCGTATTGCGATTGCGCAAAAGCCAGCCTGCATAATAATGCAGTCATAAAACGAACCAACTACTCGTATTAGCCAAATAAGGCGTGGAAAAAGTGCAGCAAAGCTAATGACAACAACCACCAGCGCAACAACAACAATGCGCCTACGAATATCATTGCCAATAGTGCAATGAAGAGGCTAGGAAAGTAAAAGGGCCGTGCGCGCGTCGAGTAAAGTGCAAGTGAACAGCGCACGAAGAAAAGTGAAAAGTGCGAAGGAAAATATATGCACATACATGCATACTTAAGTGCTGAAGTAAGCGTTAGTGCGCAGGCGCGCATGTGTATGTGCATAATAATGAAAATCGGAGTGACCGTGTGACGCGCATGCGCAAATACAAGTGCCTATCAACAAAAAAAAAATACAAAACAAGAAGTGGTATGTCTGTCTGCATGCCTGTCACTTGGTCAGTCAGTCCAGCCACATTTCATATATTTTATAGTTACAAAACCAAGTACATTTTTGTTTTTGCTACTCTCATTATTACCTTGTGCGCTAACACAATTTGCAACATTTGTGGCACGTCGCCACCATCAGCCTCTATGGCCACTATGCCACACTGCATATCGTTAGTTGGTCGCTTGACGCGCAGAACATCAACGCGTCGACGGTCACACTTTCACGCCGAATGCCGTTTGGCCGCAAAAATTCTATGACACTTTTTACTTTTAGTTTGTATTTCTTTTCGTTTCTGTTTTGTACAAATGTCAGGGCTTTAAGCGTCTTTGCCAAGTGTTGTTGCAATTACATGCATGGAGGCGCATACAACATGCGACTTATGTGAATGCCAAAGCAGTTTATTTGCCAGTATTTCGCACTCTACTAATTATATACTGATTATTTTTACTTTGACTATAGAATTATACCAGTAAGTACCTGAAAGTAATATATATTAACATCTCAGAATTAATCGGTGACCTTTTAGCCACTTTTTTAAATAGCTAAATTTTTACGACAACCTCGCCCACCCTCCATATAAAACGATTCTGAAAGCAATTGTGCTGTCAATCTTTCTAAGAACAAAACTATGGTATGTACATATCTCGAAAAATTCCCGATTCACTTGGATTGTCTTAAAATCTCTTAAAATCCATTTTATCGGCTCTAGCCTAGACCCGCACCATTTTAACAATCGACGTTGAACGAACCACAGCACCATTTGCTGATAGAAAGGCGCAACTTTGATGCTGAGACGAACCTCAGCTGCGAGAGTGGTAATATAATAAATAAACTAAACAAGTGGGAGTAGCAGTGAACATAAAACTGAGGCCATCAGAAATAGCTTGAATCGAAGTACTTCATAAAAATTTTTGTTCGAAAGCACTTTATCCTTGTTTCGAAAATCTAAGCACTGCATAGATCAGACAATTGAGATATCATGAAATTTCTTATTTCTGAACATACATTTTTGTAAAGAAGATATCCATGAAATATTAGGATTATTGACTAATGGTGACTTATTTCTAAGAGCAAAATAATTGGTTTTTCTATAGGGAATCCACAGGTATAGTATAAAACGACGCCCGTGCTCTTTTGACAATTTCTCTTGCCGGTAGTTTGTCATTTGCTGCCGCTATCGCATCAATTGAGTAAGACTCAAATCAGTCTCTCACACATTGTTCTCAAACGCTGGGCATCTCTGTGACGTCGCTGTGGCGAATTTTGCGAAAAGATCTTGGCCTATATGCTTACAAAATGAAATTGACGCAAAAACGGAAGCCGCTTGACCACCAGAATCGTCGTAAGTTCGTGAATTGGGCTGAGCAATAACTTGAAAATAATCCGGATTTTCACCGAAAAATCATCTTTAGCGATTAGACTCATTTCCGGCTAAATGGCTTTGTCAATAAGCAAAATGTGCGTTATTTGTCAGGTCACACATGCTCCATGAGTCACCATAGCATTCCGGAAAAATTAAGGTTTGGTACAGTTTATGGACCGGCGGCGTCATTGGGCGATGATCAAGACTGGCGCGTTAGTGTGAATGGGAATCGCTACCGCTCAATGATAACCGAATATTTTTGGACGCGAATTGGATGATATGGACTTGGGCAATATGTGGTTCCAACAGCCCGGCGCCACAAGACACACTGCGAATATCACAATCGATTTACTGAAAATTAAGTTTGGCGAACGTGTTATCTAACGAAATGACCCAGTCAATTGGCCACCTTGGTCGTGCGACTTGACGCCGTTAGACTATTTCCTGTGGGGCTACGTCAAGTTCATGGTCTATGCCAACAAGCCAGAGATGATTGAAGAACTTCGTACAAAAACGGACGTGAAATTGCAGCAGTATCGGTCGATTTGTGTTTGAAAACCGTCGAAATTTGGATTCAACGTCTGGACTTCCGCAAACGTCTCTGTGGTGGCCATGCAAAAGAAATCGAGTTCCATACATAATGGCATGGAATGTACTTTCACAGGAATAAAGAATTTCATTGATATCCCAAACCGTTTTTGTTTTATTTAAAAAAACTTTTGTAGCGCTCTTATTGAAAAACTCGTTATAATCTACATATATGGTAACATACATATAGACATTGCTGGGGATATAAGGGCTATATTTCTTTTTTACTTATGCCGCCTTCGACTAGTGCCACCTCTCTTTGTTGTATGTATTTGGACACTGCATGTGAGAGTAAGCACAAGGTTATTTAGTTTTATGCCAAGGAATGTGTGAATACCTAACTAAAGTGGTATAGCTGCTTTGCCAATTTCCTAAAACCAGTTGTTTGTTCGATTCGCCACTCTCTTAGTTGAGATGACAGTTTTTTAATAGAAAGTATAATTTGCAACTCTTATTAAATATAAAATATTTGTACTATCCTATCTTCTAAGTTAGTTCGAACTGGACAGTGTGCTAAATTTTGCTAAAATCAGTAGTTTAAGAGTCCATCGCGGACAAACAACGTGACACATAATTTTTATATATAAAGATAGTTTGATCTGGTGTTGACTTCTAGAGAGCTAACGATTGAGAGAGAGAGAGATAGAAAGACCGGGATCCTAATTTCAAACTCAATTTTGCAGATATTTTCCTGACCAATTTCATTTATAAGTCGAATTATTACCGAAGTAAACAACTGTTATCTTGTCAGTGTAGTCAAACAATAATTCCCTTCAAATATATTGTTGTTTTCACAGCTGTACGTTTTCTCATTGGGTATCTACCATACATGTAATTGATTTAAGCATTTAAGCGCTCGGCTACATGAACAAGTGTAAGGAAATGCAATCAATTTAAATGCATATAGCATTATGCGACTTAACACCTAAGGGCATACATACAAACACATTACTATATAATTTCATATACATAAATATACAAATGAGCATGCTAAAGCGTTTGTGGGAAAGTCTGCGCCAACAACAATGAATATGAATGAAAATTGGCCGGCATTAAGAATACAAAATAATGTGCATAAATGGGAATCTATTATTATAACGATTATAATATTCACACTTTGACACATTTCAGCGCTATAAATAAAGAAAATTTAATAAGTTTGTGTAAGGTAATTGAAAATTATTTTAGCCTTACATTGTTTTTCAGTTTCAAGCTATTTTAACTAGAGGTTTAATTAACCTTTCAACATTTATGCTCTTAATTTTATTACATAATAATTCTTATTGACAAGTTATTAATTGGAGCACTTTGCATTTGATTGGACTACTATTTGAATAGATACATAAATAAGGTGCTGATTGATACATTAAAACATTTCATTATATAGTACATCAGCTGTTTGGCTGTAACAAAATAATTAGCCCTCCTATTTTAACAAAGCATATTTAAGGGGTTATATACAGTTAGAATTCTCAATAAATCCTTTTTTATTTTATTTTTTTCTTAATGTACATATATTTAAGAATACACACAGAAAATTTCATATCGTTCCGGTAAATATTTTCGCAAATTTGAAGAGGCAATTTAGAGTACTTAGAAGTACCAAGACAACTTTCAACGTGTTTTCAATCAAAATCGATTTTTTCCATTTTGAGAAACCGCCATTTTGTCAAAAAAATTTATTTTGCTTATTCTTTCGATTTGTTTTACTAGACTTAATATTACTTTAACGAAATCCCTTTGGTTTTTTAGTTTCAGAGGTTCCAGTTCAGAGTTATAGTGGTGACCACCAAACGCCTTTTTTGAGAGGAGCTTCCGGATATCAGCTGTAGTTCCTTTCCAAACGAATGTTTTTACTAATACTAAGTCTTAAAATACAGCTAAGAGACACCAACATATGTGTACAAATTTTTTATGAATAAATTTAAAAGTTTTCTCAGAAAAAAATTCGCTTTTTTCGGCCTTCTAACTGTATATTACCAATTAAGAAACATTTCGTGAGTAGAGAAGGGACCCAGGTAGCTGGCAAACTTCCATATAAATGAAAAATATTATTTAAAGCAAGGCAACTAACATCTGAACTTGCTCTGTTCCCATGAACTAAGAAATTAGAATAACCTTACGTTCTAGAATCTGTAGCAGCTTAAAATCCGAGTTATCGATATTTGTGCACGAAGAATATCATATCTTCTTCTTAATTGGCGTTGACACCGCTTACGCGATTATAGCCGAGTTAACAACAGCGCGCCAGTCGTTTCTTCTTTTCGCTACGTGGCGCCAATTGGATATCCCAAGCGAAGCCAAGTCCTTCTCCACTTGGTCCTTCCAACGGAGTGGAGGTCTTCCTCTTGTTCTGCTTCCCCCGGCGGTACTGCGTCGAATACTTTCAGAGCTGGAGTGTTTTCGTCCATTCGGACAACATGACCTAGCCAGCGTAGCCGCTGTCTTTTAATTCGCTGAACTATGTCAATGTCGTCGTATATCTCGTACAGCTCATCGTTCCATCGAATGCGATATTCGCCGTGGCCAACGCGCAAAGGACCATAACCTCCTACTTGGAGGATGGAGTCATGTGTAGAAGTTCACGCAAGTGAGGAAAGTTCTCTGATCGCCATTCACTTGGGAGTGGCCAGAAACGATTCTTTTACACATGGCTCAAGCAGCTCACAACTTCCGGTCTTTGACCAAGTATCCTCTGGGTAGCCTAAGAACATCCGTTCGAAGGCGAGCTAAAGTGAGAAGGCGAAACATCCCCCACATAGGGTTGTGCGCTGGGTTTGGGACCCGCCACGTAAAAAACACCCCCAAAAGGAACAACAAGCCTCGGATGAGAGACCCCCCCTTTTGATGACGACCATGGCAAACGAAATAAGAATATCATATGCATTCAATAATATTAAGCATCTCTTTTTAAGTATCCACATTTTTTTTTTTTGGTATTTTATACAAAATATATATATAAAACCTTAGCAACCAAATACTCCATACTTAATTCTTGCTGACCAACTAATTTCTTAAAGATACCTCTAAAACTAATCGTATATTTTATGTTTTGTAGAAAGTTATTAGCAAGGAAAACTGTACTCAGATGTCGACAATTTTTGGGAGAGAGTTGTCACACATACGCACTTCCCATTAAGCCCATTCTCGAGCTGTAACGTAACTTAAAGAGAATTTTATCCACTAGCTACGTTCGTAAGAACGTAAAGATAATTTTATCCACCAGTTTAGTTGATCAGTACAGAAATTAATCAATAATAATTTTTGAACCAGTTCAAATGCAGGTCTGCTGTTTTACACTTAAATTTTATATTTGTGAGGTTTCTGATCGTTTAGGTTGTATGACAGCTGTATGCTATAGTGAACCGATCTGAACAATTTCTTCGGAGATTGCATCACTGTTTTATACAAACATCCAAGCAAAATTTCGTGAAGATATCTCGTCAAATGAAAACGTTTTCCAAATAAGCACTTGATTCGGTTCCGACAAATATGCGACTTCTTGTAGACAAAAGATCGTGTGAAGACTTTTAGATCGATATTTCAAAAATTGAAGGACATGGTTACATCGACCCAGATCGTCACGTCTATCTTTTATGGGGAGGATGTACAAAGTTTTATCAAGATACAACTATGATTGAAAACCAAACTGTCAAGAAAGAATATTATTTGGGCATTATGCGTCATTTGCGTTAAGTTATTCATCTGAATGACCGGACGGATTACTCTTAGTTCTTTCAACCCGATAATGCATCAGTTTGTTGGTATTTCGTTTTAACACGATTGAGGAGATAAAAACCGAATAGAAGAAGATGTTGAAGGCTATATCGGAAAAATACTTTTGCGACAGCCGAAAATGGATAAGCATCGTCATCCTGATTTCTTGATGTACACAAATATATATCGAATACGAACAAAACTTTTATACTCCGTACAATATTAGGTTGTTAAATATCCGCTTAGGCTTTTTTGCTCTTTATTCAGTGCTTTATAAAAAGTATTACAGTGATCGGATTTAGTTCAAATACGCGCCGTTTCGTTCGATAATCTGTTTCCATCTAGACGCCAACTTCATAATACCCCCCTCGTAGAAGCTCCCTCCTTATTTGCGAAGAACTTGGACAGCCACTTTTCACAAGCCTCTTTTGAGTTCAACTTTACACCAACAAGGGCGTTTGCCATGGACAGGAACAGGTGGTAATCACTTGGCGCTATGTCCGGGCTATATGGTTGATGCGATAAAACCTGCCATCCGAGCTTCTGTAGCTTCTGACCAGTCATCAACGAAGTGTGTGCTCTGGTGGAAAACTACACTCTTCCTGTTGGCCGATTCTGGACGCTTCTGGTCGATCGCCTGCTTCAAGCAGTCCAGTTGTTCACAGTAGATGGTAGTATTAAGCGTTTGGCCATAGGGGAGCAGCTCATAGTGGATGATTCCCTTCCAATCCCACCAAACACACAGCAAAACCTTCCTGGCCGTCAACCCCGGCTTGGCCACTGTTTGAGACGATTCACCGGCCTTCGACCACGACCGTTTTCGCTTGATATTATCGTATGTGATCCATTTTCGTCGCCAGTCATCATCCGCTTCAAAAATGGGTCGAGTTCGTTCCGTTTCAGCAGCATATCGCAGGCGTTGATTCGGTCCAGAAGGTTTTTTTTGCGTCAAATCACCCAAACATCAAGCCTTTTTTTATATCCAGCCTTCTGCAGATGGTTTAATATGATTTAGTGACTAACTCCCATCTTCTGACCGATGCCACATGCCGGTCTAACTCGATGTTTTCCATGATTTGATCGGTATTCGTCGTCACAGGTCTTCCGCCGGCTGGCTTATCCATGGTGTCGTTTTCACCTGCTATGAATCGTCGAAAGCATTCCTCCGCAGTTCGAAGTGAGAGAGTACCATCCCCCAAAACACCATTAATCTCACGGAACGTTTCTCTAGCGGATTTGCCTTTAACGAAGGGAAACTTTGAAATAGCGCGAATTTCGGCGTTAGTGAACTCCATGTTTACACGTCGATAACTGTTGAACGCAATATCCAAACTAATGATGTATAGCGTCGTTTTCTAGGTTATGTCAAGACCTTTCAAAGATGTATAGTACTGAGCTCTGCAGCGCTTTATACATAGCCGCGAAATTCAAAAGACAAAAAGGTGGAATATTTGACAACCTAATTTATTGGGAGAGTATAAAATTCTATTTAAATATAAAATCCTAGGTGGATGACGATACAACAGTTTTCCTAATTTCTATGAACTATTACATAAATTTTTTTTTATTCATTTTTGCGCAGCAAGATAAGTTCAAGGTATTGCGATCTGCCTATAAAACTATTCCAAAAATATATGTTAGTGATATGTCTTTAGACTATTTGCTTTAAGATAAGTAAGAGTATGTTTTCTGAACGGATCACTGAATATACTTATCTATGAATCTTATGTGAACTTTGTTTGTCTGTTCGACAGAATATCTTTATACTACGTTTACATCTACGCTACACTTTTTGGCATTTGCTAGCCACTACAACAAAATGTAAATGAACTTAAACGCCTAAATTCGGCTAAATCGTTTTTAATAATAACAAAACTGAGAAATTTATATTATTTAAAGTTCAAACACATGTGAATTAATCTGCAGCTGAAAACCCTGCATATTAGCACCAACTAACGAATTTTAAACCAATAAAAATGTCGGATTTTCGGAATATATTATGATTATGCCGCACAACAGCAAACAATTTATATAATTTCTGACAGCAAAGGCGACGACGTCGGGGGGTTTAAAGGGGGCTTATCAAATCTCCGCACGCATTATCGTCGTTCGTATGTTAATTAAATAGCAGCAAACACAACAAAGCAACATAAATATTTGTGTGTACTCACACACGCACATATATACTTATGTATATGTTAACTGCTCGAAAAGCTCGAGTGGCAAAAGCACGAGTATGCGATCATAAGCGATGAGCCAGCAGGCAAGCCGTAAGCCAACGAAACTAGCCAACTAAGTAACTAGGCAAGCAGCCAAGCGGGCAAGCAGGCAGTCACGCAGCTCATTTAACATCGGCGATGCGATAGTAAACGTTTGTGACATCACAAATCCACCGCAGGAAAGAGGTTCAATGTACCCCAACTGCGGTGTTTTAGCGTTTTCACCCAACAATAATGCTCGCACGAATTATGCGACAAAAAGACGATTCAAAAG
This sequence comes from Bactrocera neohumeralis, assembly GCF_024586455.1. Taxonomy (NCBI): domain Eukaryota; kingdom Metazoa; phylum Arthropoda; class Insecta; order Diptera; family Tephritidae; genus Bactrocera; species Bactrocera neohumeralis. Next base: position 51,471,975 of record NC_065919.1, read on the forward strand.
CACCAACCAATTCAAAAAACAATAAATATATGAAAAAACAACAACAAGTGTGTAAGCATACAATTTATGGTATTTTATTGCCAAAAATAGGCAAGCGGGAATCACGTTTAAATATTTACAAGCAATTCATACCACGCACATACGCATATACTTATACCTATGTAGGTATATACATATGTACGCACAGCTAGTTGTGCATGTGATTCTGGACTGCGGTAGAAAGAGTGTGTGAGAAGTTTTTGAAGCTTAGGGAAAAGCTATGCAGGTAACCAGAAAAAGGGTTTGTTCGTCTGTAATCGTGTGTGTATGTATGTATGTACATAGTCATGTGCAGGTTCTGATAGGTAAACACTATTGCGAATAAGCCAAATTTGTGTAAAATTATAGAGCTTTTTTAGGAAAAATTATACTCATGTCTTCGGAGACACATTAGCATTAATATTCAAACAAAATGATTTTCATTAGGCACTTTAAGCCTCTAACACTCATCCGTATAGGTCATGTTTACAATTATTTTAAAAAACTTTTCCAAAGTTTTGTTTGGAGAACGATAAGCCGACAAAATAATCAACATAAAACACTTCTTCAAACATTTTTAAGCTCTCCAAACAAAATCAAACTTCGCATATATTCTGAAACTCAGAAAACTTCAAAATTTTAGATTTTTCTAACTCTCCAAAAAACTCAAAACTCTCCATTTTTTTAAGCTTTTCGAATATGCTCAAAATCTACAAACAGTTCCATTCTCGAACTCCCACAACTTCAAAAATTTGCACTTTTCTAACTCTCCAAAAATTCCAAACTCTCCATTTTTTTCAAACTCTCCAAATATTCTCAAAATCTACAAATTGTTCCAAATTCCTTACAAATTACGTTTGATATTTATAAAGAATTTTTAAATGTTTGGATCATTTAAAGAGGATGAAAGTGTTGTGTCATCAAGACTATACCCCGTGCCTCAAATTAATAGTAGCAAAAACGTTTCAAATTGGTGCTACATACTTTGCACAAACCGTTTCTGACCTTGAACAAATTTTTCTGCTTCTTAGACCGCTGGAAAAAATTTAGTTAAAATAAAGAGGCAATCGCAAGAGATGAATAAGACAAATCTAAAAACATAAAATCGAGAAGTTTAAAAATCGAAATTAAAAAACTCACATAATACAAATCTTTAAAAATTTTCGAGAATTTAAAGTATATTTCTCATTAGTAGTATAATAGTCGCACGTTCGCCCTAATTTTATATTATTATTAAAGAGAAAACATTTTTAAACAATCAAACACAATAACTCCGCCCACGCTGGGTATTACTAACAATTTTTTTTTATTATATTATGTTTATGCCTCACACTCATGTACTTATATAATTTTCTCACCGATCGAGATCGTGTCAATCACTTTGTTTGTAATTTGACAGACACCTGCCAACGCATATTTCTGCGGTTTGTCAAAAAGAAACATCTCTATTTGTACTCATGCCTAGTAACCAATCATGGGAATTTCGCAGCAACTCATACTCACTTGGAGAGACTCTCGGTAAAACAATTGAAGAACTCGGCGGTGTGCAGCTTAAGTTTCTTTCTTCTTAACTCAAATTCACAATTTTGTATTCGCTTCTCTAATTAATAAAAAATTATACAAAAAAGCTGGATCCTGCAGTGTTTTCGTTATTATTTGTTTTGCTTTGTCATGGATTCTCAGTTGTTTAGCTTGTTTGTGTGTGTTTTTCGTTGTCATTATCATTAAATAAATATAATAAAATTTATATTATTTTTTACAGAATTTCAATTAATAAAAGTGCTTCTGAGAAAGTTAGAACCATATGGTTAGTACACCAAAACTGGCTTCAAATTAGAAATTCTGTTTTAAGGTGTACCTTGGTATTGCGATCTCCTGTGCAAAATAATAGTTGTATATCTTAATTTAGTGCTTAGTAATTGTACTTTTATACGTTTTCCGTTTTGTGAAAGTGGCAGTGGTTCGATTACGCCAATCTACGAAACGTCTTTATTTTTTAAAGGAACGCGCTTACCAAATTTCATCAAGATATCTCAATTTTTATTAAAGTTACAGCTTACACGGAGGGAAGCACGGACGACGGACGGCCGGACAGACAGACAGTTACCCGGATTTCAACTCGCCTCGTCATCCCGATGATCTTTATATAATATGTATATAAAACCCGATATCTATATCGATTTGTTTTAGGTGATAGATACTTGTAGAATCAATAAGTGAGCAGAACTATTATACTCCGTAGCAACATGTTGCAAGAGTATAAATAATGCTAAATAGCTTTAGAAAGCTCAGAGCTTAGACATAAATATGAACCAGTCTTAGAGCAACCCTCTAATGTGACCATTGAAGATTAAACTTTTTTGCTGGAGAGTTTTATTTTTCTCGATATATATTAAATTTTTGAGGATATATACCAACTTCACCTCGATAATATTCGCTTTTCCCAGAGCTAGTTCTTACTATTTTGCTTAGTGGTTCATCAATGCTTTGGACCTGTAAGGCTAAATACACCAATAGGAACTGTTTCTGCAGTACGAGAGACTATAGTTACGGTTAAACCGACTGTCACGCTGAAGACGAATAGTAAAATCGACCACGTAGCTTAAGTCAGTTGTAACGATACTTAAATTTTAAAATAAAAAAATTAAAGGCTTGTAATTTACTTACCAGATTATGGTGTCTGGGAGGACAATAACCAGCTTGACTTATAACGTTGCCAGCTTAACTGAAATAGAAATTATTATTATTAATAATATGTTAAAAAAATAGCTTTATGGTTTGATTTAGGATATAAAAGATAATATGCTTAGTCTTTAAGTTAAATCTTTATATATTTATGCTCTGCAACATGCTGCTAAAGACCTGTAGTATAATATCTCAGGGCGTTTAGTGCTTGGTATGTGAAACAAAAATAATGTGCTACGGGCGAAATCAGATGAGAACCACGCCTACTGCCCATATAACGAACTTTTAAATTTTAGCTATTTTTTTCTTTTTACAGAATATAAATCAAACACCATTGAAGTGATGGAAACAAAACCTTGAGCTAAACTGCTTTTGAGGTATGTCATCTAAAGTACAAAATAGCAAAAAAAAAAAATTAGTTTTCCAGTCGCCAGACACGGAAAATGTGGACTTCAGTGGCTATAGCCTATTTAATACTGAAAATATGAAAATTCTGAGGGAGTTTTTTTCTGATAATAATGTGATCTTGAATCCACACGTAAAAACTTTCGAACATCCGGTTTACTTTATAGTATGCCGGTGAACATATGAGATGCGATCAGTCAATATCCTAAAATGTAGTTGAGAACTAAGTTTTGTAATACTTGAAAGTATTTATTTGTTTTAATTTACATTCGTGGGTTTTTATGTCACCAGTTCTAGCCAATCAATATATACCAATATACCATATTCATTGCCAGGGTCACATTAGGGCATATCTCCATTAATTACCATAAGTCTCATTATTTAAACTGAATAAATATAACGCAATTACTTAGTACGCTAATTTATAGGCTAATATAAGTAAAACTGTTGGAATGTTTATTAAATTTGCAAGTGCAAGCATTTACACTACTTAAAGCTAACGCTTACAGCAAAGACACTTAGTCCAATTTAATCTAAAATTCCATGCAAATGAAGTGATCTCATTTTAGCACTTCGAATACCTATATTTTTGCTATACGTCAGTATGTTTAAGCAAAAGTCTTGTAGAACTAAGACATTCGTTTATCTGGCGATACAGGTAGCCATGCCACGTGACTTCAACTCTTCGCCGATTTTCTGCCATGCAAGAAAAAACGCATACACAAATACTTGTATATAAGATTGCGTATATTTGTATGTTGTACATACTATACATCAAGCGCACAGAGGAAACTCCGAAAAACTTAGAAGACAACTGGAACGTCATCAACAGAAATCCAATGCGATCAACAAATGATGAAAGCTTAAGCGAGCGGCAAGCAAAGTTCAGTGTACTGTGATCGGCGCAAGCGCTGCTGAATCTATTTAAAATTAAAAAGGTGTCGACGATGATGATTAACATTTTGCCACAGCGCACTATTCTACTATATTCAGCAATCAATTTGAATAACAAAATGCAACAACAGCGCATATGTGATGTATGCCAGCAAACATTATAAAAATATTTATCTTATCCTTCATACCTATGCAGAGCCTTAGTTAAATTGAACTGTTTACTTATGTTCCGGCATAGTTATAAAATTGCCCTTAAGCGTTAAGAAATTTGGGAGAGAGTTAAAATTCTCAAGTTGATATTCCACAAAAAGACAAATCTAGAAATATTTCCTAACCTCACAAAAATCGGGTACTAAAGGATAATCCAAATAGAGGTGCTTTTTCAATAGTCTGTCATGCTGCTTTTGTTTGGTATTGTTTGGCATTTCATCAAGGAAAGACTTACGCCTGAAAAACGTTTACAAATCGTTCAACTTTATTACGAAAATACATGTTCTGTAACTATTCGAGATCCAGCACTCATTATTGTATAGCATTAGATCGAAAAGATCACGTCCAGCACCCAGTGAAGAAATTGCAGCAGCCGTGGCTGAGAGGGTATACGAGGACCGTGGAGAGTCATTTCGGCTCCTTTCGCATCAACACCGACTAACGGATGGAACAACTTGGCGCCTGTTTCGTCGAGATCTTAAACTGAAAGCGTAAAAAATACAGCTTGTGCAAGAACTGAAGCCGCTTGACCTTCCCAAGCGACATCGTTTCGCTCTGTGGGCTCCTAAAAAGTTCCAAGAAGATCCGACGTTTTCGAATCAAATTTTGTTCAGGGCTGAAACCAATTTCTGACTCAATCGATATGTAAACAAGAAAATAGTCGCATTTGGGACGAAAAGTAACCTTTAAGAGATTCAAGAGCTGCCATTTCATCCAGAAGAAACAACGGTTTGATGTTATTTGTGTGCCGATGGATCGGTCCACATTTTTTCAAAAATCGCACCATCATAACCGACTATTTGATGCCTGAAATTGAAACTCGTGATCGCGGCGACATTTGACGCCACTTCCCACACATCGCATCAATCAATGGATTTATTGAGAGAACACTTCGGCGAGCAGATAATTTCACGTTTTGGGCCGATCAATTCACCACCAGAATATGAAAGTCTAATGTATATGTGGAAAATCCCGCTTCGAATCAGGCCTTTGAGCAAAACATCACGGGGAAATGCGGGAACGAGTTACCGAAAATTGGACTCAATGGATAGACCATCTGAGACATAGACGCGGCCAACATTTTAAAGAGATACTATTTAAAAAATAAATGCCAAAGAAGATTCTTTCGAATGATAATAAACATTCCCCATTAAATTTGAAGTTTTCGTGTTGTTTCTTTAAAAAAGTAGGGGTCCTCGAAATCGATTACTCTTTATTTGTATGTTCTTCTGGTATACACCGTTATGGTGCTACCATTCTTCAACATTTGATTTCATGCAAGTAAATATTATTACTTTCATTAAAACTGGAGAATAAGTTCTAGTTCTTTCGACTGAAGTTCTAATTTGGTCGCAACAAAAATGTTTATTGGGATGTTTGGGAACAATATATGTTTATGGGTATATGTATATATAAAATTATAATACAAAAAAAAACTTTGGATTAAAATAAATGCAATGCAAATGTGTGAACCTGCGAATTACCCCCAATAACACCGTTGCAACGCCGACAATATATTTACATGAGAGTTTGTGCCTCAAGAGAGTATAATAAACTTTAGCAGCATTTCTTTGGACATTTATCAAAATAAAAATCGTATGCATAATCTTTGATTTCCGAAATAGGTGTGTGTATGTGTTAGAACAACTTCCAAGTACTTGACTAATAAAAAGCCAAAACAAATCTTCATAGATGAAAACTCCTCAACACGCTGAGATTCATATCTAACGCCGCTGTTGCGGGCACGTGATGGTTGTTAGCGCTGCAGTTCTTTTTTCGGCGATGCGCTCATGTTCCGAAAGACGTTTTTTCTCGCTTGCTATCGCATTTTGTATTTAATCTTTTATCATTTTCATTTTTGTTTGTGTTTTTGTCTTCGTTACCCCACAATATGACGCCTCGACCATTTGAAAGAAATAGATACGAACATATGTATGTATGTTTGTTTGTGCGCGCGCTCTGTAAGCGAGTATAGCACCGCCATAGTGTGCTTTATCCAAAAACCCAAAGCCAAAGACGGACAAACAGACATGCTGCCAGCCAAGTGGTAGACACGACGCTGACTGCCAAAATGCTTATAACACCAGCAAACTATGCGCACCTCGGCATTCGTGGGGCCGCCGGAAAAAAGAAGCTACACCGAAGAGTTCATTGAACTGCAATAACTATTTGTGAGCTTTTACATTTTCGGTTTTATTTATAATATTTTTATTTTATTTTTTCTATTTTTTCTTTTTTTTTTTTTTGGTTTGCCATGGCTTTGGCTTGTCTTCGGGCTCTTCGCACTCGCATACACACTGTATGTATGTATGTGCGAGTATGCACATAGAAGTGGTTTGTTGCCATAGTGTACTTGTACCTTAAAGTATAACAGAAAGCGTCGACCAACTAACATCTGTTCGTTCTGAGGGCGTGTGGCCAGAACCGAAAAAATGTTTGCTAGCCTCTTGAAGTAATTGGGACTCACTTTTCTTGGAATTTTTATTGTTATTTGTTTTTGTAAGTTGATGTGTGAGTCTAGAATTGGTAACTAGCGGAAAGCTTAAGTAGTCATTAAAAGCCTATAAGCCTGCACAACGGACGGGCATTACTGCGATAATTTGTAATGGCAGAATATATGGGATAATCAAAAATAGTAATAAATATATGGACAGATAATTAGACATATTCAGGCATATGAAATGAAGGGCATACTCGCGTATTAAGACATTAATTTCATAAAAAATTTTTTGAGCCGCTTGAGTTTCGGTTGGAAATTAGTCATTTATATGTAGGTATGTATATAGAAATTAATATTTTAGAAGTTGATAACAAATCCTCGAATTTGTATTGCATGACCAGAGAAAAAAAAGAGTTTAAAACTATCAAATAAGGGGGAAAACGTCCTCTACTAAAAACTTAGCTGATTTTATTAAAATAATTGGTAGATTGACTTGATCCGCTCTTCATCAAAGACAATATTGTATTCTAAGAATTTAATAAAATAAAAAAATATTTTTCACACATGTAAGTACATATACATGGAGTTTGGTGGGGCTCTCCTACTCGAATTATTAAAACAAATAAAAGTATGACGTCTTCATAAACCAAAAAGATTAATTTCATTCGCATTATTTATATCTTATTTAATAAATATATATAAATATGTATATATGACAGAAAGTTTAATTAATGACGTCTTTGTTTAATTAAGAATTCGATGACAAATTGGTCAATGTATTAAGAGTGGTGAGTAAAGAGGTGTGAGTGGTGGAATATACGCGAAGACAAACCAGAAAGAACAAATAAAAGAAAAATATTTTAGGCTTAAAATATATTTGTGTAAAGTAAGCAATATGACCTAATCAGCGCAGCCAATCTCGTACAGCTCAATGTTCTATACACTGCGCTACTCGCCGCATGCCAATGCGCAAAGGACCATAAATCCTGTGTAGAAGTTCACGCAAGTGAGGAAAGTTCTCTGATTGCCATTCACTTGGGAGTGGCCAGAAACGATTCCTTTACATATGGCTCAAGCAGCGCACGACTTCCGGTCCTAGACCAAGTATCCTCTGGCTAGCCAAAGAACAACCGTTTGAAGGCGTGCTAAAGTGAGAAGGCGAAACATCCCCTTCACAGGGTTGTGCGCTGGGATTGGAACCCGCCACGTAAAAAACGCCCCAATGAAAAATTACAAACAGCCTCAGAGGAGAAACCCCCCTTTTGATGACGACCATGGCAAACGAAATAAGGATTACGATTTGAGGACATGCACCTGGAATGTCCGGTGCCTTAATTGGAAAGGTGCCGCTGCCCACCCCTCGTGAAAATATAGGCTGCCATCACGCCGCCTAGCCACAATCCGCATCAAAGCGAGGTTCTTCAACATATCGCTGATTTACGCCCACGCCACGGCGGAAGAGAAGGACGATGTGACCAAAGGTGCTTGGCAACTTTAACGCCAGGGTGGGAGAAAGAAGGTATCTTTGGCGCAACAGTCGGACTCCACGAGGAAACATCCCCAAATGGCTTGAGGCTGATCGACTTCGCCGGGCCCCGAAATATGGTTATCGGTAGCACTAGAATTCAGCTTATAAAATATATCAAGCTACCTTGCTGTCTCCGGATCGAAAAACCACCAACCAAATCGATCATATTGTGATAGACGGAAGACAAGTCTCCAGTATTCTAGATGTGCGTATGCTCCGAAGTCCTAACATCGACTCGAACCACTATCTTATTGCAGCAAAAAACGCATGTCAACAAACACAAGGAAGGTTCGATGTCGAGAAGCTGCAATCACAACAGATACCTCAACGATTTTCTACTCGACTTGCACTCCTGTTCTCTGAGAGCATTTCAAGGTTGTCGGAATGATCGACCACAACACATGCGGGATGGGAGACGCATTTGCAGACAGAAAAGAGAGAGGCCGAAATGTGTGAATATGATGAGCTTGACAAGCTGGCCGACAGAATTAATGTTTAAAAATTCTACAAAAACATGCGGCGACTAACAGAAGGTTTCAAGACCGGACCATACACTTGTAGAACACAAGGAGGTGATCTCGCAACCGATGCCAAGAGCATACTAAAATTATGGAGGGAACACTTCTCCAGCCTGCTGAATGACAGTGAAAGCATAACGCCAGATGAAGGCGAACCCGATACCTCAATCGATGACAGTGGAGTAGACGTTCCATTGTCCGACTATGAAGAAGTTTGGATAGCAATTACCCGTCTGAAGAACAAAAAAGCGGTGGGGGTCGATGGATTGCCGGCCGAGCTATTTAAACACGGCGGTGAAGAACTGATAAGGAGCATGCACAGGCTTCTTTTTAGAATATGGTCGGACGAAAGCATGCCCAACCGTCAACAAACTGATTGGACCTTATCAGTGTGGCTTTAGACCTGGAAAATCAACAACAGACCAGATATTCACCATCTTGGAAAAGACCCGTGAAAAGAGAATCGACATTCACTACCTCTTCGTCGTTTTCTAAGCTGCCTTTATGCCGCGATCTCTGAATTTGGCATCCACACAAAACTAATACGGCTGTGTAGGCTGACGTTGAGCAACACCAAAATCTCCGTCAGGATCCGGAAAGACCTCTCCGAGCCGTTCAGTATCAAACGAGGGCTTCTTCGTGTGATTTTTTCAATATACTTCTGGAGAAAATTATTCCAGCTGCAGAGCTAAATGATGATGTACAGCTGCTGACGTATGCCGATGATATTGGTATCATCGGCCTCAACACCCGCGCCATTAGTTTTGCTTTTTCCAGAATGGATAAGGCAGCGAAGCAAATGGGTCTGGTGATGAACGAGGGCAAGACGAAATATCTCCTGTCATCAAACAAACAGCCGTCGCACTCGCGACTTGGCTCTCACTTCGTGTAGATAATTTCGTCTATGTTGGAACCAGCATCAACACCAATAACAATGTCGAAATCCAGCGCAGAATATCTCTTGCCAACAGGTGCTACTTCGAACTGAGAAGGCATTTGAGAGCAAAGTCCTCTCTCGACGAACAAAAACCAAACTCTATAAGTCACTCATAATTCCCGTCCTGCTATATGGTGCAGAGGCTTGGACGATGACAAAATCTGATGAGTCGGCGTTGCGAGTTTTCGAGAGAAAAGTTCTGCGAAAGATTTATGGTCCTTTGCGTGTTAGCCACGGCGAATATCGCATTCGATGGAACGAATCCATCGAATTAAGAGACAGCGGCTAGGTCATGTTGTCCGAATGGATGGATGAAAACACTTCAGCTCAGTGAATATTCGACGCAGTACCCGCCGGGGGAAGCAGAGGAAGAGGAAGACCTCCACTCCGTTGGAAGGACCAAGTGGACCTTCTCCACTTCTCCTGGCTTCGCTTGGAACTTCCAATTGGCGTAACGTAGCGAAGAGAATAATTGACTGGCGCGCTGTTGTTAACTCGGCTAGAGCCGCGGATATTTAAGCTTTTAGTCAGTTATGGTTGAAATACTTGTACATATGTAATAATGTAATTAATTGCCTAAAAAAATTATAAAACATAACATTTCAAATACCCAATGGTATTTACAAATTTTAAAAATCTCACCATCACAAATATTTTGTTAGTTAATTTTCGTCAAATTCCAATACTTGTTTGTTGAAATAAAAAGTTCATGATAGGCAGCTGCTATCGCATGCCATACATATTTATGGTCTATTGAGATTCTCCATACTTTTGTTCTGGAAATCGGCACAATTTTAGCAAATAATTGCATTAACAAAAATCGTAATAAAGATCGCTATTTATGACTGCAGTTATTGAATTGCATCATACAATTTTTTAAAAACAAAAAAAAATTAGCTGGCATACCCTTCACCCATAACGAAGTTGATAAACAAGTACTTGATTTTAGTCGTTCAGTTTGTTTGTCAGCTAAGATGATATCCGATCAGATATAAAAAACTCTACAGATATTGCAGCGTTGACTTAGAAAGTAATCTTTTTTTAAGATACATTGTCAAATAAAAAAGTTTTCTATGCAAGGTTTTGATACCAATTGTTCAGTTTGTATAACAGCTATACGGTTTGGTGGTCCGATAGCGGCGATTCTGACAAATGAGAAGCTTTTCGAGAAGAAAAAGACGTGTGCAATATTTCATACCGATATCTCAAAAACAGTGGAATTAGTTCGAGTATATACAGACAGTCAAGCGCAGATACAGACAGACATGGCTTAATCGACTTAGCTTATCATGCTGATCATTTAGATATATGTATATTTTGTAGGGTCTTCAACTTCTCTTTCGGGCTCACAGAAACTTCGAGTCATACATATGGTAATATGTCCTGAGCGGGGTATAATAAAGGCAAGTGGTATTTCAACTGGATCTGACGAGCGATAACGTTTGTCTTTCATACCAGTATCACAAGAATTGCAGATACGCCCGAGATGATTTGTTTATGGGTATTATACTTCTAAATAAGTGATGAAATTTGATAAAGAATATCAGTCAGTCAGTAGTCAGTCCTGTTGATTTACAGACAGAATTAGAATGTTTTTTTTTCCATGTAAAATCCTATTAATAAAAAACAGTAGAAATCTATGAAGTGGGCTAATTCTATACACTGGCAAAAATTCGGTACCAATTTTTTTATGGGAACTAATTTGACCTAAACATTCAAATTCCGACAAAGAGACAAGAAATATACTCGTATGATTACTGCATAAAAATAAATAAAGAAAAATTAGACTGAAAACTTTTCTAAGTGCAATTAAGAGTATTTGCATATGTCGCATGTCTCTGCATATATAAATATGGTAAATATTTATAGGGTCTCTCATCCGAGGCTGCTGTTGGTTTTTCATTGGGGTGAGCTTTTTACGTGGCGGGTCCCAAACCCAGCGCCCAACCCTATGTAAGGGATGTTTCGTCTTCTCACTTTAGCTCGCCTTCGAACGGATGTTTTTAGGCTACCCAGAGGATACTTGGTCAAAGCCCGTAAGTAGTGAGCTGCTTGAGCCATGTGTAAAAGAATCGCTTCTGGCCACTCCCAAGTGAATGGCGATCAGAGAACTTTCCTCACTTGCGTGAACTTCTACACATGACTCCATCCTCCCTATTAAGAAATATATATAGGCAATTATTTATTTATTATAGGTTACATCCAAAATTTATCAAGCTTATTAATTTGTTTACTGGTTGCATATTTATTAATAATAGATTTTCTTTCTTGCATTTCTAACGAATTTTTGCGCATTTTGTAATATTGTTTGTTTTTTACAATTCGAAGGCATATGTGCATATGCACACAAATAGGAGACAGCTTGCGATCTCTCGATTCAATTCACCTGTTTTTCGCTGCATGTTTTTTTGTTGTTGTTTAATTCGCAATTGTAGGAAATAAATGTGTTTGATACTCCACGACCGGCTGCGAAATAGCTTGCCTGTGTATGTGTGTATTAGCAGACATGTGTAATTAATTTGTAGACTTAGAGTGTTAGGCTGCAAACAAAGTGCGCAAAGAAGCTATTTTGCAGCTCATGACGCGCTAAAATAATGATAATATATGTATAGCAACAACAAAAGACTGCCCATTTTTGACAATTTTATCGTTAATCCCTAAAAAAAAAAGCGACTTCAAGTGTAATGGAACAGGAAAGAATAGACCACAGTACAAATAACTCAGGGCAACAACTACAGCAAAGCGGAACACATGTTCGAAAGCTGACCCATTCCCACTCACATTATTTTTATACCCTAAACGGGGTATATTAAGTTTGTCACGATGTTTGTAACACCCAGAAAGAAAAGTTGGAGACCCTATAAAGGATATATATATATGATCTGTCTGTCTGCCCGTCCGTCTGTATATATACGAACTAGTCCCTCAGTTTTTAAGATATCGTTTTTGAAATTTCGCAACCGTCATTTTCTCTTCAAGAAGCATTTGTCGGAACGTCCGATATCGGACCACTATATATAGCTGCCATATAAACTGAACGATCGGAATCAAGTTCTTGTATGGACAACTTTCACATTTGACAAGATATATTCGCGAAATTTGGTCAGATTATTTTCTAAGGCAACAATTTCTCGAAGAATTGGTCAGATATCGGTTTACATAACATATAGCTACCATATAAACTGAACGATCGGAATCAAGTTCTTGTATGGAAAACTTTCACATTTGACAATGTATCTTCACCAAATTTGGTACAGATTATTTTCTAAGGCAACAATGTAATCTCCGAAGAAATTGGTCAGATCGGTTTACTATAGCATATAGCTACCATACAAACTGAACGATCGGAATCAAGTTCTTGTATGGAAAACTTTCACATTTGACAATGTATCTTCACCAAATTTGGTACAGATTATTTTCTAAGGCAACAATGTAATCTCCGAAGAAATTGGTCAGATCGGTTAACTATAACATATAGCTACCATACAAACTGAACACATAGTTACTAAAAGAAATGAACCTGTGAAGGGTATATTAGCTTCGGTGCAGCCGAAGTTAACGTTTTTTCTTGTTTCTTGGTAATTTCTTAACTAGGTTAGGTTAAGTAACGATGTCGCTCCTAACAGCTTAGAAAGCCGGTCTGTTGTGGTACCTAAAACTCGTATATGAAAGATCATAAGGCCCTTACAAAGCGCTTTGAGCCTATTAAAAATTTGTTGGTACGGCTGAAGTCAGTATTGGCCGTATGTCTTCTGGTTCGCAGAAGCAAAGGCTGCCGAGAAGTTTCAATCTCAGGCTTGCAAGGAGTGGACAATGAAAGAGAAAGTGAATGGATGTTTCCACCTCAACCGTCTTCCATATATCCCTCGTCGTTATGTGAACCAAGCAAATGCCCTCATGAGTATCCTCTGTGACCTCGTAATCAAAGTTTTCAGGAATGAAATTGAAGAAGGAGAGAATTTATGCGTGTCCATGTTAGGACCCCTTCATACTCTTACACCCAGCCTTATAGCGCACTTCTCAACAATACTCGAACCGGCAATGTCGTTGGGTGCTATGTGAAAAAACGGTATTAAGTGGTATTGTTAGTGGAGACCTCAGTGCACCGAAGATACCGGTGCAAGCCGCTTTGTGGGCACGTTGAAGCCTTTCATCCATCAGACGAATATATTCGTATCACAGAACATTATTGACTTGACTACAGATTCGAACAGCCAAAGCACCACATTTGCTGAGTGCCGCCAACTTTGTCCTACAGCGTTTATGCGACAATGTAAGATTTTCTTACCCTCTCCTCAATATTTAGCCTCCATGAAAGCTTTCTGTCAGGAATAAGCCCCAGGTATTGCACGTTATCAACAGGTTGAAGACATAAGCTTCTGAAGGAAGACTAAATACCAATACTTTTTGTTTCGATAAAAAGCTGATGAAGACACCGTTTACGCAGTTATATCCCAATTTACAAGAGCGCGCCAATCATTATTCCTTCCCGCTGTTCGACGTCAATTGGAGATTCCAAGTTTAGCCAGGTCGTTCTCCACCTGGTCTTTCCAACGGAGTGGAGGTCTTCCTCTTCCTCTGCTTTCCCCGGCGGGTACTGCGTCGAATACTCTCAGAGCTGAAGTGTTTTCATCCATTCGGACGATATGACCTAGCCAGCGTAGCCGCAGTCTCTTAATTCGATGGACTATATCAATGCCATCGTATAACTCGTACAGCTCGTCGTTCCATCGAATGCGATATTAGCCGTTGCGAATGCGCAAAGGACCATAAATCTTCCGCAGAACCGTTGTCTCGAAAACTCGTAACATTGACCCATAAGATGTCATCGTCCATACCTCTGCTCCATATAGCAGGACGGGAATATTGAGTGACTTATAGAGTTTTGTCTTTGTCCGTCAAGGGAGGACTTTACTTCTCAATTGCTTACTCAGTCCGAAGTAGCACCTGTTGGCAAGAGCTATTCTACAAAGCTATCGACGCTGTTGTTGAGACCAATGATATTAATATCACCGGCGTATCACGGCGAAGGTGTGCACTCTTATAAAATATTGCGTCTTCTCTATTAGCTCTGCAGCTCGAATTATTATCTCCAGCAGTAGATTGAAGAAGTCGCACGATAGGGACTTGCGCCTTTTCTTTAACCTCGTTTGGTATCAAAGGGCTCGGAGAGGTCCTTCCCTACACATATAGTATACATATATTCAATGTTTTTATTTTCTAGACGTTTATTCTGCTAATAGAACAATGCTACCAAAAACTAAGTGCCTAAGAATGTGGATCCGAACCTCAAGAGCTTATATCAATGCAAAAAGTTATGGGACAGTTCTTGTGGATGTCGAAAGTGTTGTCATTGTTTCAATTTCAGACTAAGTAGTTAGTACTAACCTGTTAAAAGAAAGCTCTCATCTCAACAATCCTATAAAACAGTTGAGTGTTAAAAGACTTTTTTTATTTTAAGTTTTTATTTCGAACTGGATGTCACCACTGAGCTATATTCGTACATCCATTAAGCACGACACTTTCGCCATCGATTTTAGACTTATCTATTTAATTTCACAATCCCGTAACATACTCTGTTTGCACCTTAAACCATTGAATTCAGCTTTTTGCTTCCTTGAAATGCGTCGTCGACGCCGTCATCTCATGTCGTTATAGTTGTAGTTGTTGGCGGCGTTGTTGGACCCGTTGCCATTTTGCGCTTGCTTGCATTCAATTATAATTACATTCCTACTATTGTAATTACCTGTTTGCGTACACACACTGTTTGTGTTGTTGTTACTATTATTAGTATTGTTGACTTTGTTGCACTCATTGCATCGCATTGTATTGCGTAATACAAAAACACAACTATGAGGAGCTTTACCTATGTACCCGGTATAGTTGAGAGGGGTGTTGGGGCGGCGAGAAATGGCTTTTGATCAATCGTGCGGCTGTTCAAGCACAGGCGCTTTTTTTGTTTGTTGTCTTGAAGTATAAATAGTCTCGTCGAAAACTCACTGTGACTTAATTTTAGAATGTGATTTTGTACTTGAATTAGTTGTTGTTGTGGCAGGTTTAGTGTAATTGATTTAATTGCAAATGGAAAAAGGGAAGTCCTTATTGAGAGTAATGGCTTATGTCAGTAATCTAATTTATGGTTATCTACTAAATATGTATGTATATGTATATGTATTTGTGAATTATTTTGTAAGTACGGGACATTGATTATGGATGCTGAATCAGTGATCAGTGTTTATTGACTTTGTTAGATATGTTTTCTGAAGTAAGGTAGAATTTTTGGAATTTTTCGTTCCTTAAATACATTATTCTAACTTAGGAAACTTTTAAAGAAGCTGGCCTGTGAGCTTGTAAATAGAATATAGCTTTCACTTTTCTCCTTCTTATGGTTTCAAATTCACTGTCTAGCAACCTATACGATCATATATAATGCTTATATGCATGTTTCCATGATAATTTTCACGTACTCTAAAGAAATAATACAAGCTTCCACCAGGGTTACTTCCTTGAAAAACTGTCATTCACTAGACGAAAGATCAGCAATATTTGTAAAGCTTTATTTAAGTTCAGGGTGCAATAACTTGAAAGCTCTAATTTTTCGAAATCTCATATAATTGCAAAATTGACACGAAACAAGAAAAAACGTTAACTTCGGCGGCACCGAAACTAATATACCCTTCACAGGTGCATTTCTTTTAGTAATTATGTGTTCAGGTTGTATGGAAGCTATATGCTATAGTAATCCGATCTGAACAATTTTTTCGGAGATTACATTGTTGCCTTAGAAAATAATCTGTACCAAATTTGGTGAAGATACATTGTCAAATGTGAAAGTTTTCCATACAAGAACTTGATTCCGATCGTTCAGTTTGTATGGTAGCTATATGCTATAGTTAACCGATCTGAACAATTTCTTCGGAGATTACATTGTTGCCTTAGAAAATAATCTATACCAAATTTGGTGAAGATACATTGTCAAATGTGAAAGTTTTCCATATAAGAACTTGATTCCGATCGTTCAGTTTATATGGCAGCTATATGTTATAGTGGTCCGATATCGGCCGTTCCGACAAATGAGCAGCTTCTTGAAGAGAAAATGACGATATCTTAAAAACTGAGGGACTAGTTCAAATATATACAGACAGACGGACGGACAGACGGACAGACAGACAGACGGACATGGCTAAATCGACTCAGCTCAACATACTGATCATTTATATATATACTTTATAAGGTCTCCGACGCTTCTTTCTGGGTGTTACAAACATCGTGAAAAACTTAATATACCCTGTTCAGGGTATAAAAACACCATTTCATTTGAAAATGGTGACAGGCAATAGTAGACAACTTTCAATGTCAGAAGTTTTAACGAGTTATTACTCTATGGTTTCTACTTTCACTGAGAATACAGAGCCATATCTTGCAAAATATTACTGATAACTCTCAACCTGTTGGCTAACAAAAGGGACCCTTGACTCACAGAAACATTACCAAGACTCGCTTTGACTTATTTGCAACAAAAACCGCATTAAGAATACATATGTAGATACATTGGAAGAACAATTTTCAAATTTTCACAGCATGCATTGAATTGTGGAAAAGTTAACGCGATCTTTGCTCATTCCATAAGAATGGTATATGTAAAGGGTGTTCCATTTAGAAATTTTTCAAAATTTTATAGGAAAGCTTTATTATCATTCGAAAGAACATATTATTTCTTTCAAATGTTGGCTGCGGCTACGTCCCATATGGTCCATCCGTTGAGTCCAATTTTCTGGCAAATGATACGCGAGATATTTTGTTCCAAGGCCTGAACTGAAGCGAGATTGTCCGCCTATACTGATGGTGTGATACCACAAGATACGTGAAATTATCTGCTCATCGAAGTATTCGCCGTCTTTTGAAACCAAATGTCATCAAGGTCACGAACTTCAATTTCAGGCATCAAATAGTCCATTATCATGGCGCGTTAACGGCCGCCATTGACGGTTACATTTTCACCAGCATCAGTTTTGAAGAAATATGTACCAATGACTTCACCAACCCATAAACCCCAGCCAACTCTTGTTTTCTCTAGATAAAATGACAGCACTCGAATTTCTTAAGGTTGCACTTCGTCCCAAATGCGGCAATTTTTTTTGTTTACATACCCAATAAGCCAGAAATGGGTCTCACGCCTGAACAAAATTTGGCTCGAAAACGTCGGATCTTCTTACTCGTACCATAGAGCGAAGCGATGTCGCTTGGGAAGGTCGAGCGACTTCAGTTCTTGCACAAGCTTTATTTTGTTAAAGATCTCGAAGTAAAATGCGACTATACGTCAGTCTGAGTTATTGCCGCATCGACTTCCCACGGTCCCCACGTGTACACTCTCAGCAACGGCTGCTATATTTTCTACACTGCGTGCTGGACGTGTTTTATTCAGTCAAATACTATCTAATAATGAATGCTGGGTCTCAAGATGGGTGATGGGGATGCTAATAGTATGCTCAGTAGGAAGATTATGTTGACCATAATGTGAGTAAAGCGCAGAAAACACGTTCTTTAGCGAATTTTCGTAATAAAGTTGAACGATTTGTAAACGTTGTTCGGACGTATATAAGTCTTTCCATGATGAAATACTAAGTAAATGCCCGGACAAGAATAACATCAAACTTGGCACGACTATAACGCTATATGACGATGGAAGGATACAACTTCGTACTAAGAAACTTTGCACACAGTTTTAGGATTTCTGACTCAGTGTTTTTTTAACTCGCTTTCCAAAAAGACGCCATCTTTTACATTTGATCTTTCATTCTCAATGAAAGCGAAAACTCAAGTTTGGTGGCTAAAAATGTGAATAGTGTTTATGTGACAGGCAATCACTTGCAATTTTGGTTTCATCTATTCCGTTCTGGTAATTTTAATGTTAAAGGTGCACCACACTCTGGACAGCCAATCTTTAATCAAATAATGGACATCGTCAACTTCGAATCCAGGAGTTGCAAAAAAAAAAAAAAGAGTTTGGTACCATATAAATAAGGCTAGGAGCAAGCCAAAGCTCGATGTTTAAGTAGAACACGTGTTAACGGCAAACACCTCTTGGTTTCTGATGAAAAGTTAGTACTGGTCGAATTGCGGTGAACCGGCGCATATGGTGGCGAAGTCAGCATTGACGGTGAGGTAAGTTTTGTCTCGAGTTTGGTGGGTTTGTTAAGAAATCGTCTATTTAGAAGTAATCTAGCAAACTCAAACTTCTGATTCGAAATTGTACTGTTAACAATTCGACCAACTTAAGGAAGTAATCGCTAAGAAACGAACACTTTGGTCTACAGGGGAGAAATTATATTCCATCAGGATAACAAAACCCCCGACAAAAGCTTGATTGTGGGGTTCTTATATACACGTACCTTATAGCACGGACTTAGTGGTTACTACCTATTATCGTCTATAGAGAATGATTTTGCTTTTGAATAATACGCCGCAAGAGAAGCTTTTTAAAAGCGCAACAAAACGCTGCATTCTACGGATTTTTTTTACCCGACCTATATTCTGCAAAATACCACACTCTAAGTCCATGAGACCACTAAATCACCACATTTAGCTTAATTAAATAATATAAAAATGTGTTGCAAATAAATTACATCGACCCATGGCAATTTATTTATGATTAATGACCGTTAATGCGAACCGTTTTAGAGCGCATTAGTTATACTTCGGGTTCCACTCTCTACGCTTGGCTATTTTAACTTAGTATTAAATGCACACAATATGTCTCAATTACATTTATGGCTAGTTAATGTTGCATTAAGACAATGAGACACACACATACATACATATGTACACATGAATTCTTTAATATGCAAGTGCATGTGTGCGTAGAACGGACCGTCGTCTGGCTGGGCTTGTGGGCCGCACAATGGACCGGAAATCGTTATACAACGAGCGCTCAACTTGCTTATCGCCGAAGCTGCCGCAATCGTAAACTTGGAGCATACGCGACTTGCAACACACACAGTTGCATGCAATGTTTGCATAAATGCAGCTTGCTTACAATGTGTGTGTGTGTGTGTGTGTGACATGTGTGTGTGTGTGTGAGTTTTGCATAGATTTTCGATTTATATGCATAATGCCCAAATGCGTTTAATGGAAAACAATTCGTCTGCGTGCTTTTATTATCTCACCTCAGCTAACATGTGTTAAGCAATAAAAATCGCAGCCAATTACACATCCACCACTATCCTACGCAATTTGTGTGTGCATTTACATTTCCATATACATAAATGCATATTGAGTATTGCTATTTTTTATTAGAAAATTTGCGTTCCATTTATGTATATTATTTTTTCTTTCGAACTATTTATTGACATTGACGAAGGCTGCACAGTGTTCTAACTGGTTTGCGTGCGCTGAGAAATTGTTTCACCTACAATATAAAGGTTGATTTTCGAAAAGTCTCTTTTCAATCATTTTTTTCTTTCAAATAAAAACCTAAATATTTTATTCAAACTTTTTATTATTCAAACGTAAATATTTTGAAGAAGACAATTTTTAAAGGATAATATTCAATTCGACCATAATATACAGTCGCTGGGAAAATATTTTGACAAGACAGCATCATATGTACAAGGTGTTTTCCAAAGTAAACAGGACTTAAAAAAAAACGGAACAAGTGGTTTTTTCGGCAAGATCAAAAATTTATTCAAAATAGTCTGCTTCTGCTTCAATACAGCTTTTTGCACGGTGCAAAAGCATGTCGAACGAGTATTTTAGCTCGTTGGCCAGTATGGACGCCAGTATGCCGGTGCAAGCCTTTTGAATGGCTTCTACGTCTGCATATCCTTTCCTTTCATGGGCAAATGCATTTTTCCAAAAAGAAGAAGTCGCACGGTGCCCCATCAGGTGAATACGGGGAGTGGTTAATGGTTAAAATGTGATTTTCGGTCAAATAATCGTTGCATTCTGAGCAATTTTTGGTCGTCAGTCAATTTGTGCGGAACAAACCGTGCAATACACACCTTTCGTAAGCCCTAATGTTCAATCAAAATGCGATAAATCGATTTTTGGAGATGTCCAAATCCATTTCCATGAATTTCAATTCACGCACAGTTTCGATGGACTTCCAGTGAACACGGATTTTGACTTGCCCACATGTTGATCGTCATTTATGTCCTCACGACCACTTTGAAAACGTTGAAACCACTCGTGCACTCTGCTACAGGATAGGCAATTATCGCCATAAACTTGTTTCATCAATTGAAACGTTTCGGTAAAAGTTTTACCAATTTTAAAACAAAATTTAATGTTGGCTCTTTGTTCGAAGCTCATTTTCGCACCAATAACACAAACATACTGACACTTTAAACGCCAATAACTTCACTTCCAATAAATGAAATGTCATGAAATCCTCACTGGTCGGTTCGATAAGAATAGCAGATTCTAACGCACCAGTCAACATACAGATGGTGCCACCAGCGCTAGATTCAAAAAGTCCTGTTTACTTTGGAACGCATCTTGTATATCGTAAAAATAAATAAATTCTGTTTTATTTCTTTATTGGCGTAGACACGGCTTACGCGGTTATAGCTGAGTTTACAAAAACGAGCCAGTCGCTCTAACTTTTCACTGTTTGGCGCTAATTGGAGATTCTAAGTGTAGCTAGGTTCTTCTCCACCTGGTCTTTACAACGGACTGGAGGTCTTCTCCTTCCTCTGCTTCCCCCTGCGGGTACTGCGGCGAATACTCTCAGAGCTGGAATGTTTTTCATCCATTCGGACGTCGTGACCTAGCCAGCGTAGTCGCTGTCTCTTAATTCGCTGAACTGTGCCAATGTCGACGTATATCTCGTACAGCTTATCGTTACATCGACAGAACCTTTCTCTCGAACACTCCTGAGGCCGACTCATCAGATGTTGTCATCGCAAGAAATCTTCACATCCGCTTTTGAAAACACAGTTCCCGTCGAACAAGAAAGTTTTCTATACAAGCACTTCACTTCGATCGTTCGGTTTGTATAGCAGCTATATGTTATAGTGGTCCGATATCGGTGGTTCTGACAAATGATCTTGGTAACAAAGGATGTGTGAAAAAGTTAAGATCGGAGGGAATAGTTCACGTATATACAGACATGCTGATCATTTATGGTATACACATATATATTTTATATTATCTTCGACTTCTCTTTCAAGATATTACAAACTTAATATAGCCTGTTCATCGCACAGAAATCGTTTTTTGAAAGCGGTAAAACTCATACAATTTCTTAAGTTGGACCTGTATTGACAACAATTAAATTATGCGAAGAAACGAACTCGTGTAGAAGCGGCCAGCTTTGGTCAATAGGAGAAATATTGCGTTATATCAGGTCATGTCATACGCATCGATTGTGACTCGCAAAATTGTGTATATTTTACCTAAATCGGATCATTCTGACTTATGTTCTTACTAAACCTATATTTATTTATAGCATTTGATGCTTGAATAGACTTTGAGACATATGACAACCCTGAAGTTATGTTTTGTTGGTCTTCAATTCGGAAGACTAACAAAAAATTGTTAATCGAGATTAAATTACGTGAGCTAAGTGACCGGAATCAATAATAAAGAAGGTTTCACAGTAAAAATATGATTCACAAGAAGGCTTTTATAAGGTTATATATTAAAATTTATATTCACAAATTTCCACTTAATCGACATACAAAAGATCGAGTTATTTAGAAAGGTCCGAAAAATTAGATATTTCATCACCTTTACCTCTACAAGAGAGAAAGCGTTTTAGGAAGTGATCTGTATGTTTGCCGCACCAAAGACCACTGAACTACAACTTTGCCAATCCAATAGATGTCTCTAGGGTCAAGGACTGGTCTATTAAATCGATTAAATCCTTCTATATCGATCTTGGACATTTGTGTCAACACTAACCCAACAAAATATTTGTAGAGATCTGTTTGCATCCCAAACTTATTCTCAACTGAAAATGTCACGATTTGAGCCGAATTCTCGACATTTGCGGGAAATTTTGCTTTTCCTTTTTAATTCCAAGAAAAGTGCGGCTGAGGTTCATCGAATGCTTTCGGATACGTACGGTGAGGCTGTCCTAAGTGAAAGAACATGTCGCGAATGGTTTCAACGTTTTAAGAATGACGATTATGAAGTCGAAGACCGGAATGGTGGTGGGAGGGAGAAGATTTTAGCAGATGCTGAATTGGAAGCATTACTCGACCAAGATGCGTTTCAAACCCAAGAGGAATTGGCCGAATCGTTGCAAGTGACACAGCAAGCCGTATCAAAACGAATCAAAGCCATGGGGTTGATTCAGAAGCAAGGAAACTGGGTTCCTTACGATTTGAAATCAAGAGATGTCGAACGGCGCTGCTTTGCATGTGAAAATCTGCTTCAAAAGCACAACCGAAAGGGATTTTTACATCGCATTGTAACTGGCGACGAAAAATGGGTCCACTACGATAATCCTAAGTGAAGAAAGTCATGGGAAAAGCTTGGACATGCCTCCATGTCGACGGCAAAACCGAACATTCACGGCGCCAAGGTCACGCTCTGCATTTGGTGGGACCAGCCCAATATATCACCCCCAATATTAAAAGCTGCTAAAGCCAAGTGAAACCATCACAGGAGATCGATACCGAACGCAATTGATGCGTTTGAGTCGAGCACTAAAAGAAAAACGGCTACAGTACGAGGAAAGACACGATAAAGTCATTCTCCAGCATGACAATGCTCGGCCTCACGTCGCAAAGGTGGTCAGAAAATACCCGCCGTATTCTCCAGACGTTACTCCATCTGACTACCACTTGTTCCGATCGATGGCACACGGTCTAGCTAACGAGCACTTCAGTTCTTTTGAAGAAGTCAAAAATTGGATTGATACTTGGATCGACTCGCAAGATGAGGAGTTCTTTCGTCGCGGAATACGCATCGTTTTTATACTGCCAGAAAGATGGTCAAAAATAGTGGAAGTACTTTTATAAGCGATTTATTTTTCCACGTTTCAATACCACATTTGGTCAATATTTTAAGATTGAGTTTTCGACCAATCTGTCGATTTGTATACCCAGTAAAGAAACTTCATATTGGGCGAGGTAGCAAAATTCGGATATTCGGAGTTAGACTAAACCGTTGGTAAAACCAATCGACTTCCCGAATACTTCAACGTATAGAGTTGTGGTATTGATCTACGATAAAAGCATGTTTGATGATTTTTTGTCGCTGAAATTCGAGGTCTTTGAAGAAGACTTAGTAGATTCTGCTTGATTTATGTAAATTGAACGCGAACAGTTTCAACGATTCCATATTATGATTAAATTGGAAAGTTTTAAGCAAACTCGTATGCACGGTTTGAATAGGGAACAGTCCGTGTCAAATTTGATCATATGGTATAAAATTTTTTTCAACTTTAATTTTCTTCTTACGACTTTCTGTAGTTTTTAAATATATATATACGTATGTATATGTATGTGCATTGTAAACTCAATTAAGTGTCAATAGCAATATTTCATACTGCTGACATTTTTATGGCATTGGAGGTACAACGCATTGCCTTATTTGTGCAAGCGTTTTATTATTTGTATGTATGTAGAGATATGCGCAATTATATAGGCTCATGTGTAGTGTGAGATTAATCATTGTTTTCCTGTATATAATAATAATTATTTTACGTTCATTATTCCCAATTAATATTTATTTCAAAGCCTTAGAATAATTTCAGTGGAATTTTCTCCAAACACATTGCAGTCACGTGCTTGAAGTGCGTCCGCTACACAATGTATTGCAAATGGATTGCATTAATTCCAAATAAATTCAAATCGCATGTATGCATGTACATATGTATGTGAGTATTCGATTTCTAATTAAATGCGATAAAAATGTAAATTACAATTAAGCTCTTGTAAGTAGAAAAAATAATTACATACATATAATACATACATACATAGGTACATAGGTACATACTTACAAGCAAGTGTCTGTAATCTGTTTAGAATGCCAACATTTTAATTAAAACGCTTCAGCAAATGCGAGTGTACGCGGAATCAATAAGATTGCGTTAGAATAAAACTGTTGACCACCAGCATATGTGTGTATGTGTCCAAGTTCTAATATATATTTTTCTAATATTTTAATTTTTTTTTTTTTGTTAAAATTGTGAAATAGCGCATCTTCAAGCGTCTCTTATAAATAGCTTTTCAATGCTTTGTTCTTGTTTTTGTTTTTGCATTTACAGCTGTCGCATATGGTGTACCGGTAATTGCAGGTAATTAATGCACAGAATCGAAAGTGAAATATCGCATCACAATTTGAATAAAATATAAATTTATTCGCCGCTCGAGCCGCCCGGATTGACAAGCGTTTTAGTTGCGGTTGAATGGGCAGGTGTGTATGTGTACGATTGCATACAGGTGTGTGCGTGTGTGTGTGTGTTTATGCCGCATGCATACTAGACGGTCAGTCGGTGAGCGAGTTGTCCACCCACCGCTCCCACAGCATCCCCCGCGGAATTAAACAGCCGACGAGACAGCAATGAATTTACAGGTATTCCAGTGCGAATTCGATACATGTGGTTCCACACTCACACATACACACACACGCATACATACAGCCATATTCGTTCATATGTTCTACACATTTTTACATAAATACCGCGTGTACTTGAGCTAATCTGGGGTTTGTTGTGACTGCTGACATTTCGTTTCGCTTGCGGCGAGCGCTGAGAGAGGTTGAATTTGATTTGTTCCCTCCAACGTTTTCTGCTTGCTCATGCTCCACGTCAGCTGTTCACGTCTACTTGTTATTTGTTTATGCGCGCTTGGCTGTCAGCCGACATTAAAGCTTTGCTTAGAGATTAGATTTGCTTCTTCTTTCGTATATAAATAATCTTTATATATCAAACAATTAGCAACGCTGATAATATTCCATTACGTTACGTTACGCGATGCCTGTATGTAGGTGTGGGTGTGGAACTCACAGAGAGTTGCCTATGTCGATGAATGTTTTTACAACTTTCAGCCCAATTTTTACTTAAAGAACGGGTCTGCATGAAATCACAACCACAAGAATGAACAATCTCTAGAATGAAATCGGTTAAATCTGAACTAAAGTCACCATTTAGGTAGAACTTGGAAGTATTGATTTCTATATTGGTTAAAATGCAGGCTTTTACGTTCTTATGATTTTCCATTTTCCATTCCATGTGTGTGAACATGGTCAAAATGGAATACCATATGTAATACACAATATTAGAAAGGGTCGATTTACAGGTAGCTACAAGAAAAAAAAATCACGTATGTGGGGGAACATTCTACGAATCAATCTGAACAAATTTGCCAAAGAGACTATAGGTCTAAAACCGGTTTCGAGCTCACCGATTTTTATGGCGAAGTTGTTATGGATCTTAAAAAAATTTTCAACAGGCTTATATACCAGGTTGTTCAAGCTCAGTTTTGTCGTTTGATAAGAAACACACAATTTTATGATTCAAAATACACTTTATTATTCAGTGTAATCTCCCTGAACATTAATACACTTGCTCCAACGATCTGCTAATCTGTGGATCCCATCCCTGAAGTGAGAATCCGGAAGGTCGGCAAAATACGGTTCAACAGCCCTTGTGACCTCTTCATTTGATGAAAAACATTTGCCACGCATACATTTTTTGAATTCTGGAAACAAATGGAAGTCGCTGGGGGCCAAATCTGGTGAATACGGTGGATGCTCCAACAATTCGAACTTTAATTCATGGGTTTTAGCCATTGTCAAAATGCTCGTGTGACACGCTGCATTGTCCTGATTAAAAGGATTTTTTTCTTCTGCAAATCGGGTCTTTCTTGCACGAATTTTTTCCTTCAACTGGTCGAAAAGGCTGCAATAATATTCTGAATTAATTGTTTTACCAATTTGCAAATAATTCACAAACAAAATTCCTCTCACATTCCAAAAAAACTGATGCCATAACCTTCTTGGCCGATTTCCGGACACGAACTCGTTTCGAAGCCGAACAACTATGTTCACACCACTCTTTAGCCTCTTGTTTTGATTCAGGATCATGGTGATAGACCCAAGTATAATCCATAGAGATGAATTGATGCCAAATCTATTTTATCCTTTTTAAAACTCCAAACGTTGCTGATAAAGTCGTATTCGAATGTGTTTTTGTTCCATAGTTAGCGAATGCGGCAGCCATTGTGCACACAGCTTTCTAAAACGCAAAATTTCACTTAAAATATGGCTCACACTGCCTAGTGAGATGTGTAGAGCCTCTACTAAATTTCTCTCAGTCAATCGAAGATCTTTCAAAACCATATCCTCTATTTTGGCTATGATTTCTGGTGTTGATGCGAGTTTTGGACGTTCTTCACGTGTCTTCAAGGCTTGTACGACCACGTTTAAATTCAGCAACCCATCTTTCTACTGCTCTAATTGTAGATGAACAATCATTATACAGTTTTAGCATTCGAGTTTCTTCTGGTGCTACACCTTCCAATAATAAGAATTTTATCACTGCACGATATTCAATTTTTTCCATTGTAAAAAAATACTGTGACACGGTGACACTAAACGGCTTGCAACCAAAGAATGAATTGACGGATTGAAATGAAACTTCACATACGTTCATATGTAGAGGTACCAACAAAACAGAAAAAAGTTTGGGATAGTAGCAGCGCTCTCTCTTATCGAACGGCAAAACTTATTGAACATCCTGGTATACATACATACATATGTAATATACTTAATAGAATATAATATATATGTATGTAGTTAAGTTTTTGGTAGCTCGAGGTGTGTTCAATTTTCAATGGCAATTTTCGTTTTCAGAAAGTAATATTTATAGTTGTTGCCTTCCTTCGATATTAAGCACTTATGCCAACGCTTCTTCCAATCGAGTTTTCGGATAGCCTTTAGCTTCCAGTGACGCGGTTTTGATGTCATTTAAGGTTTCCGTTATTTTTGGAAATAGGCAAAAGTTACACAAAGCCATGTCTGACGAATATGAAGGTTAGGACATGGTTAATCTTAGCGACTGCTACAGACAAAGTAAGCAATGAATAGGAGTACAGCTGAAAATTGTATCGTACTTCAGGGACATGTATGGTGAACCAACCTTGGATAACTAGGATTAATAATTATTCAAGATATTAATATAATATTTTTTACACTTGGACTCTCCAAACCAGCGAAATTTTAATTTTAAGATTCCCGTTATTCTTTGAACACATATATCGATATATGTGAGTAAACAATATCGAAATTTCCATTCCATCGGTCGAAATACTTAAAAAACTCATTTCTTTCATTTTAAAACAAATGTACATACATTTTCAATAACGCCTGATATTCGCCAAAGCATAGAGATGAAAAAATGAAGCAGTATATCGATATTTGTCTACACAGAGCGAAAAAGACCACATAAAATTGATAAGATTGTCTGCACGAACAAGTTTTAGGCTGAGAGGTGGACCGGAAGTACGAAATGAAAAAAATATATAAAGAATTCCCTTTGTTTTTCCTCAGAAATTCTCTTTAAAACCATTCAGAATTATTTCTTCTTATTACAAAAAGATTTATGTTCAAAAAAATTATTAATATGAAACTCTTATCACTTTTCTTAATATTTCTGTCAAAATTTGAGAAAAAAAGGGAATAAGAGAATTATCTTTACTTTTGTAAAATATCTCCTTACAAATATTAATAAGAAATATCTTATTAATCACATTTTTAGAACGCAATTATGCAAATTGCGGCACAAATGAAATAAATCATTAAGAAATCATATTATTTTTCAAAGACATCTCTTTGCTAAAACATTTTTTTGTAACTTTTATATAGATGTACGTAAGGGTCACTTGCGTTTTTTGCTTTAGGCGAGGGACTTGAACAGTCTTGATGGTAATGACGAATGTGTCGTTTTCTTATTTTCTCTCTCTTGCATACTATGCAATCAGAATTGAATTCAATATTTCAATAGTAGCCATATTCGAGCAGAAAATTAGAAGCTTCTTATTTTTTCAATTCATATACATAGTTCTAGTTTCAATTTAATAAGCATCGAATGTGGGTGAAAGTGAAAATTATTTGTATTTAATATTTTATTGATTTTTAGTGGCTTTAGACAATAAATATAGACTAGGCAAATGTGGATATGGTTCTATATGGAAAATATGACTAAATAATTCCACAGGCAAATTATTTTCACGCTGAACAAACATAAACAAAGCTGGTTTCACATGAAAACCTATTTTAGAAGTTTTGGAGCACATTTCATTAAATTCCTCTGGTATGTACCTTAGCCAATTTTTAAAATCATATACTTAATTAGCTTGGAAATTATTAAGATGAATATTGCGAAAGAAAGTGTTGGCTACATCACAACTGCAGTTCATGGGAACAAGTAATAATGTATTGAAAACAGACATCGCAGACGAGAATTTCGGAAATTAGGGAAATCGCTTCCTTAAAAGGCATTGTTTGGAATAGCCACGATTTAATGACTACAGTGGATGTGATCTCCCAAGTATTTATTATTACTTTTTTATATTGAGTGTTTCGTTCACTTCATTTTAGTTAAACTTTTAGCTGAAAGAAAAATGTCAACCTAGAATTGTCGCCGTTGGAACGGACATTACACGTATTTCCGAACTTTATATTTTTTGCGATGACATTAAATGGAAGTGCTGCTCCTACATGAAGTGCGTTTATATTATTATAAAAATAATACTGAATACTCACAAAGGCGCAAGCAAGTATGAGCATTTTTAGAGCATTTTTTTATTTTTTTAACTAAAATCGGAGGATTTTTCATCCGTGGCAAACATTTTATGCAAACTAGTATAATAAGTTTTACTTACATACTTACACCTGTCTACTTTTTACGAAAAATGCCCCTACTACTTTGCTTCATTTATCGAAACTACAGAAACTTATAGAACACCGAATGACCTGATAAAACATTTTAAATCAGATCATGGCGTCCCAACAATTTATGAATTTATTTGTAAGGAAGAAAGATGTAATCAAATCTTGAATAATATATATAGATTTCAGCATCATCTAAGAAAGCATACTAGAAATAACTTTAATTGATCAATTACTTTTACCCAATTAACCTTCAATTGTTAATTAAACAGCATAACGATACGTACCAAAGTTTACTTAAAGATTACTCAAAACCAAAATATCATAATCAGGTGCATTATCCATCTATAATAAAAAAGTTAGGACCTTTAAAATATTTGGTCATTTAGTTTTGGGGCTGTTCACCAATTTCACAAGCAATATGCAAGAAACATTACCTCCAGAACGAATACTTCATTGACTTTAGCTATAAAATCCTCACTGAGATTCGCCAATTATATATGTAATAAAACAAGTAAGGAAGGGCTAAATTCGGGTGTCACCGAACATTTTATACTCTCGCATGATAAAGTGATAATCGAGATTTCATTATACGTCATTTACATATTTTTCAAATACCGTATTTTTGTAAAGTTTTATTCCGCTATCATCATTGGTTCCTAATGTTTATATTATACAGAGAAGACATCAGATGGAATTCAAAATAGCGTTATATTGGAAGAAGGCGTGGTTGTGAACCTATTTCACCCATATTTCGTACATGTCATCAGGGTGTTAAGAAAATATTACCCGAATTTCATTGAAATCGGTGGAATAGTTCCCGAGATATGGTTTTTGGTCCATAAGTGGGCGACGCCACGCCCATTTTCAATTTTTA
The DNA here is from genome assembly GCF_024586455.1 of Bactrocera neohumeralis. NCBI lineage: Eukaryota > Metazoa > Arthropoda > Insecta > Diptera > Tephritidae > Bactrocera > Bactrocera neohumeralis. The sequence goes on from NC_065919.1 coordinate 51,502,329, forward strand.
AAAAAAGCCTGGGTGCAGCTTCCTTCTGCCACTTCTTCCGTAAAATTTAGTGTTTCTGACGTTTTTTGTTAGTCGGTTAACGCACTTTTAGTGATTTTCAACATAACCTTTGTATGGGAGGTGGGCGTGGTTATTCGATTTCTTCCATTTTTGAACTGTATATGGAAATGCCTGAAGGAAATGACTCTATAGAGTTTGGTTGACATAGCTATAGTAGTTTCTGAGATATGTACAAAAAACTTAGTATGGGGCGGGGCCACGCCCACTTTTCCAAAAAAATTGCGTCCAAATATGCCCCTCCTTAATGCGATCCTTTGTGCCAAATTTCACTTTAATATCTTTATTTATGGCTTAGTTATGACACTTTATAGGTTTTCAGTTTCCGCCATTTTGCGGGCGTGGCAGTGGCCGATGTTGCCCATCTTCGAACTTAACCTTCTTATGGAGCCAAGAAATACGTGTACCAAGTTTCATCATGATATTTCAATCAGACGGACGGACAGACAGACATCCGGATTTCAACTCTACTCGTCACCCTGATCACTTTGGTATATATAACCCTATATCTGACTCTTTTAGTTTTAGGACTTACAAACAACCGTTATGTGAACAAAACTATAATACTCTCTTTAGCAACTTTGTTGCGAGAGTATAAAAAAAATTTTCCAACAAGAATACACAATTAAAAGTACTAAAAATATTAAACCCGAAAATAGAGTATACTTAACTTCTTTAGTGCCAGATTTGAATTCATATAAAACAACAATTGAAATCTTTTTTCAAGGCATTACATTTCATATTGGTCATATAGTCACAGTCTGTCAAAGTTTTCTCTTTGGAAATATTAATAAGATTTTCTTTACAAATATATGATGAAATTCTTATTAGCAAAAATCAGCACATTTTTGTTCTATTTTACTAGGTACTTTTCGCTCTGTGTATACTAAATATGTCAAAATACGTACGTTATCGACATATTCTTGAATATTGGTACATGCAGAGTAAATAATATCGATAATTCGATACATATCGGATTTGAATAGTTCTAAATTGTTTAGTTTTTTTTTTCATCGGCAGTGTGACAGTTAAATAATAAAACTTTTTAAAATAAACCGGAGAGAAATGGCGGCATTTTGCCCAAAATACCCAAAAGAAAACCAAAAAAGGATTCACATCGCAAATTGTTGTCACCACTACAAAATACTCACTAAAGTTTTCAAGACACTAAAGAAACCGTTCGCCGATTATTGTCTAGTTGCGCTCACTAGCTATAAAGGCAGACCTTCCCATTCACGTTTAAATGAACCCATAGCGACCCAAAAATTTATCAAATTCTATACTGTATATAAATATTTATATTTCGGGAGGAAATATTTATAACAATAATATACTCTATCAAAATATTTCGACTTAATCCATATTTTACGGAGTCAGTTAAATATCTTTAACGACGTCCAAGTTTTCTGTAGTTAAAAAAAGGAAATTAGGAAATAAAAATAAAAAGTATTTCATACAAGAACTTGATTTTAATCGGTCAGTCTGTATGCCATTTATATTCTATAGCGGTCCAACAAATCAGCAGCTTTTTGGGGAGAAAACAGAACACAGACAAACGCACATTTACTATATATACTTGATAGACCGATGTTTCCCACAAGTTGTTGAAGGCTTCGTGGCAAGCTTATTATTTTTAATTTTTTATAACTTTAACTAGGCAAAATGTGTTATATAACATCATTAAATTGGTATAAAGTAAAGGAATAACCCGATTTCAGCTATAAAAAGTGGCATGCTTTAAATGCAATTAAAGTATGAGAAATCTATTTTATTTCTCATGCCAGCAACATTCATACAAAAGGTTTTGCAAAACTCCCATTAAAAGCACATGAAACCTGTAATTCTGTCATATGAAATCTCATAAAACATGAGATATCTATATTTATAGTTTAGAATACAAATAACGATCATAAAAGTGTTTTGACTCAACTTTTGCTCATACCTTTTAAATCAATGATTTTTAGTGCCTTTTAAATGTCGTGATGATAATTATTGGATACTTGAATTTTTGGTTAAGATACCCAATCGGCGATCCTTGCCATTGTTAGAAAAATACTAGGAGAAAAGTTTAATTTAAAATGTACGTAAATTTTTGATTGCAAAGAAGATTGGCTAAATTTTATTAGAAAAGCGCAATAAGAAAAGAAAACGTCGAAATCAAAATTAACTATATATGAAGATATATAAAAAAGCGTGTGGCGTAAGGAGGGAAAGTTCGTAATAATTTAACAATATATCGGTATAACTGAAATGTTAACCCAATGAAAATTATCGGTTCAACAGTTACCTTTTTACTGTTTAAAAACTTGAGTAAGTCCATGAGAACCTTTTTTTTACTTTTACCTAGTTATAACCTGTGCTTACGTCTTGGTTTAACAGGTTATTCAGTTACTGTTTTCTCCTTGCATCTCTTCTCAATGTTGTAATGTTGAAGCGGATTATGATGATGATGTCATAACGGCAACAAAACAATCAATTTATTTAAGAAAACTTTTGGTAAGCTCATTGTTCCGCGTCAAGGGTCAAATTTTCGTAAATTTGCTTGTTTACGCGGTTAAGCCCGAGACAATTGACGCCTTGGCAGATAAAATTGCTGCAAAAAGTGGTCGAAATTTGAGAATATCGACTGAAAGTTATTTGAGCTAGCCGTAGTCATTTGCCCGAAATTCTTTTTTAAACATAGGGCCAAACCCTTATCTTTATAATAAAGCTTCTTGTCCACAACATTATTTGGCCGCAAGCCAGGTATCGTCAGGTGGCTGTATACCATGATCGCAAGGCCCGCTATCACTTATGGAGTGTTTGCTTGGCAAAGGGAAAATAATGTCGTCTCAAAAAATGAAGACACATCATTGGCCCTTCTTCCAAGAGACAGCGTTACGAATAGGGTAATCTTCACAAAGAAATGTAAAGTTGCTCTCAGTAGTAAGGCGGAGTGGAGTGATTCCACGCTCGCTCTACTACTGAGGGTAAGTACTATCCAGTAGTACACTGAAGGTTTGAAAACAACGGAAGGCGTATCCATACCAATGGGATGTTTTCCGAGCATCTTTCAAGCAGAAGTCTTTTCTATAAGTCTATGTGTAGAAATCGATCTCTAACGCAACTATCGCAACCAGTGTATCGCTATACTCAGCGATAGTCAAGCGGCTCAGCTTATGAAGTCTAATCTCTATTAGTGAAGAAGTGTATAGGAAGGCTAAACCGCATATCAGTTTGCAATCGTGTACACCTGATCTGGGCCCAGGGCATAAATTAAGGGGCCGCTGAATGGCAGCGCACGACCAGGAGAAGGAGCCGCTCTGCGGCGGCTTCCATTAGGATGATGGGGTTAGAACCAGCAATTGCGGTGGGGTCCCACACCATAACGGCAGTTGCTCCGTTCGGAGCTAAAACAGGCGGGAAGTACGTCACTGGCATGCAGGTAAAATAGGGACGAAAGCCAATGCCCAACGTTACTATTTGGAGTGTTACAACCTCCAAGGTAATCTGCGACTATAATTAACCTTCCCAACATAAATTCCGTATTGTCTTATTGTCAAACTGATTATACTGGGCACTGCAGGCTCAAAAACACTTGTTCAACATGGGCATAACCTCTTGCGCAAACTCCCGGTTTTGGAAACTCCCAAACGCGTGATTCTAGATTGTTCAGCAATTTGCTTTCACCGTTTTTTTTTTTTTTGGAAATTTAAGGCTTTATAGTATAAAAACGGTTACAAAAATGTTATTCAAAATATTGGCCGTCGCTAGCTACTACTTTTGACCATCTTTCTGGCAGCATGCGTATTCCGTGACGAAAGAACTCCTCATCTTTCGAGTCGATCCATGTATCAATCCAATTTTTGACTTCTTCCTTTCAGCGTGTCCAAATATTTTTTGACCACCTTTGCGACGTGAGGCCGAGCATTGTCATGCTGGAGAATGACTTTATCGTGTCTTTCCTCGTACTGTGGCCGTTTTTCTTTTAGTGCTCGACTCAAACGCATCAAGTGCGTTCGGTATCGATATCCTGTGATGGTTTCTCTTGGACTTTACCAAGCTCATAATATATAACCCCAGCTGGTCCGATGTCAAAATGGAGAGCATGACCTTGGCGCCATGAATGTTCGGTTTTGCCGTCGACGTAGAGGCATGTCCAGGCTTTCCCCATGACTTTCTTCGCTTAGGATTACCGTAGTGGACCCATTTTCCATCGCCAGTTACAATGCGATGTAAAAATCCCTTTCGGTTGTACCTTTGAAGCAGCTTTTCACATGTAAAGAAGCGCCGTTCGACATATCTTGGTTTCAAGTCGTAAGGAACCCAGTTTTATTGTTTCTGAATCCTCCCCATGGCTTTGAGGCATTTTGATACGGCTCGCTGTGTCACTTACAACGATTCGACCAATTCCTCTTGGGTTTGAAACGCATCTTGGTGGAGTAATGCTTCCAATTCAGCATCTTCGAAAATCTTCTCCCTTCCACCACCAAGCCGGTCTTCGACTTCATAATCACCATTCTTAAAACGTTGAAACCATTCCCGACATGTTCTTTCACTTAGGACAGCCTCACCGTACGTATTCGAAAGCATTTATCTTGGAATTAAAAAAGCAAAATTTCCCGCAAATGTCGAGAATTCGGCTCAAAAAGTGACATTTTCAGTTGTGAATAAATTTTGGATGCAAACAGATCTCTACAAATATTTTGTTGGGTTAATGTTGACACAAATGTCCAAGATCGATATAAAACGATTTAGATCGACCAGTGCAATTGACCCTAGCCAAGACATCTATTGGTATAAAATGGCTGAAGATAAAGTTGTAGACCTAACTAGCTAACAGGCTAGTGATAAGGTCCGATTGTTGGACATGTCAACTGGCATTCCGCCAGCTCCTGGAATTGTTCAGTGTGCTGGACCTTTGTGACCATATATGACATAGGAGAGGCCACAATAGACCATCGGAGTGCAAAACCTCAATTATCTTCTATCTTTAGCACTAATTTATATGCTTTTTATTTCTTCCTGAAAATAACATGTCTAAAAAACCCATCTTAATACGGAAATCGAATGGACGAAAACACTAGTCCGTTGGAAAGACCAGGTGGAGAAGGACCTGGCTTCGCTTGGAATCTCCAATTGGCGCCACATTGCAAAAAGAAGAAATGACTGGCGCTGGCACACGGCTATAACAACATCAACGGTTTCTACGTCAGTAAAGAATAAGAATATGGAAATAGGAGAAATTTCGAAGGCTTTTTTTATATTTTGTTTAATTTTTCATCACTCATAAGATCGTTGAGCAGTTTCGAGGTTTTGTTATGTCATGTCAGGCAGCGTCCAAAGCGCCTCTCTCATCTCTGTAAGAAGAATTTTCTTTTATAGTTTCACGCCTAACTCTAATTACGTCAGCCTAAAGTGATACTTTTGATACACTTGAATCTGACCGATGATATTTTTAAATTATACAATTCTAGTAACGAACTTCTTTACATTAAGAATACACTTTATTGCAAATGAGTTGCTAAAAAAAATGCAAATCGTCTCTTACAAATGCATGGAATTTTTGTCGCTATTATTTTTAGAATATAGACGCTACAAATGTAACCACATAAGAACCTAAGTAAGTACTGAATAAGTACTATGACATGTTCACTCTATAACGTTTAGCTAATTTTTATTCAGTCATCTTCATATATTACTCTATGTATACATTATTTTTTGTTCGAATTGTATTTATTTATGTGATTAGCTTAATTTGACAAAAATTCCAAACAAGTATTTTTTGATGGGCTCCATAGGTATTATTTCTATGTGTATGTACATATGATTATGAAGCGGCAACAAGAACAGGCATAAAAAATTGAACATGAAAGGCACAAAAATAAAAATACAAAAAAATAAAAATACAAAAAAATAAAAATGATGAAAACGAATTAAAATCATTAAAAACGAGTTTAGAATTGTTGTAGAAGTGCAGCGTCAGCGTCGGTACTAATTCAAAATTTTTGTATAATAAAAACAAAATTTATTTCAAACATATGGACGTGTTTTAGCACAAACTTTTTTTCTAAAAGGTGTATAGAAATAATATTTTTGAACTAGAATGCTTGGAAACAATTTAAGCAAATTGGTGGCAGTGCACATAATTTTTGATATCGTTTTTTTTTTTGTTTGAGGGCAGCTGCACCTTAAAAACTAGATTTTTTTGGAAGCGACTGCATTTATGTGTGCAAATACAAAAATTGTTTATGTGTTTCAATTTTATGGTATTTTAATTTTATAATTTAATATTTATCCACCAGCAAACAACCTGTTTGTTGAGGCTAGTTTTGGGCAACTAAATTTAGGCCGGTTTCACACTAGGCGACTTTATGACCAAAACTTGTCATTATAATAAAAACCTTTTTTTCAGTGTCCGATTTGTTGCTATGGTATTTTAATATTTTTTTATCATTACTTATTGTTTTTAGTTTTATTTCATATACAATACATACATATGTATATGCCCCAATGAAAGCCACGCATTACTCGCTTTCCCAATCAAATCGGGACTTTGGTACCGTGAGACACGCCCGCAACATGTCAACCTTTCCGGCTTTACTAAACGCATTTCATCCACATGTATAGCAACATAAATAATAGAAAAAAATATAAACAAAAACCAAAAATTTTCGCCACAAACAAGCTTAAAACCAAGCAAAAAAACACTTCTGACTGAAAAGCATCAAACCATCTTAACTTGACCAATAAATCAAGCATCCAGCGACCGTCTGTGTATCGAACTCACTTACAAAGTTCTTTTATTTCGGTTTTGTGCGCGTCAAGCTTTTTTATGTTTCTTCTTAACTATTCTTTGCTTTGTTTTAGTGGGTTCTTGTGATCAGTGGTCATCAAATCATGATTTTTATGGTTGGTTTAATGTACAATTGATTTGATATAAAATCAATTGCCACGCCCTCTTCACTCAGTGTCTAAACTAGTTTATACAAGCGTTGAATTTTTTCTCTATTTTTGATTTTCTTATTGCATTTTTTATGTTTTGCGTAGTAAAAAATTGATTTCATTACAATTATTAGTTTTAACACGCTCGCAAGTGTGGCATGTCGCGTTTGAATTACCGGCGAGTAGTTAGTTTGTTCATTTCAGATTGGAGATATACCATATATGTATGTACATATATATATATAAAGCTAATAAAAAATGTCAAATGCTCAGATGAATGTGTGATGGTATAAAAAGTGGTTTTACAAGAGTTCTTATGAATTTTAAAAATATGAACTGACGCATTTACATATGTATGTATCTATGGACATAGTGTTTTATATCTCAGCCGTCATTTTCCGCGTTTTCTTTAGAATATTTATAGTCTTCGCTTTTGTTGCTTTGTTCTTTTTGTTTTTATGCTGTAAGACTGTATAATATGGAATAATATTGATTTGAAGATCACGCAGGGGAAAATTATTCGAACAGCACTACTAATACCTAGAGACGATTAGTGTTGTCATCACAACAGGCTTAACTTGGATTATTGACTTAAAACATTTCACCAAATAAGAAAATAGTTTTGAAGATCATCCAATACACTCAAAACACTTATCCGTTTGATATCTTATTGATATCAAATACAGAAAAATTTGTACCCTAAATATATTTAGTTAGTTCGGTGGGATGTGTGAAAGTATTCGCTCCCAAATGTCTAAATCTTGACCATTCAAAAACGGGACAGTCAAGAAGGAAGTGTTGAGTTGTTTCCACCTCATTTTCTTCCATACAGCTTTTGCAAATGACCACTAATAAGATTCCCAACCTTACAGCATGGACGCCGATAGGGCAATAGCCCTGTTAAAAGCCCACACAACTAGGTAGAGGCTAGCCTTACTGAGGGAGAGTTCACAAGATTTCCTGCGACAAATCTTGGTTCAAAAGGCTTTTGCGACAGCGCATGTACCGATGATGGGCCAGTGCTGACCAAACTTCCGCGAAGCCCAGTTATCCAGCTGTTGAAGACTCCCATTCTACCGATAGCGGTTCTAGGTTGCTTTTCCTTGCAGGCCTTACAATTTGCTGCGATTCCACCATGGCCCGGCACCCATAATAGTCTTACCACAAAGACACTCGATGCTGTTGTGTAGACCAACCCGGAACAGACTGTAAGTGAGTTCAAGGCTAGTATCGCCGCTTTGCTATCTGAGTGAATGGTCATTTCTCTGAAGGAGGCTGCACTGCAGAAAAGCAGATCTACAGCTATCTTAACGGCTGCAACTTTGGCTTGGAAGACACTGCAATAATCAGGAAGTCTGATAGAGAGCGCCTGACAGTAAACCTCTCCATCAGTATTTCTACCTAAGCTTCGACCTATCCGTAAATAAGCTTACTACCCCTCTCCACCAACCGCTTCTCCCACCCATAGCTCTTTCGTCGGTATATGGGCAGAGAAGGAGCCACCAGAGTTCGGTTTGGCGACTGCATAATCTCCAGAGATCCGATAAAAAGTTTAACTTAACCGATTAACAGTATATTGAAATATTACGGTGGTTATAAAAATTTTGTAAATATTATATCTGCTTCCAAATTAAAATAAATTCGTTAGTTATAAACAAACCAAAAATCGATCCATTTCTAAAGTGACAATGAAAAGTGTGTCCTTTACGACAACGTCACGTGAAAACGGTCGTGGTTGCAAAGCGGTGAACCGATGCAAACGGTGGCCAAGTCAGAATTGACGGTCAGGAGGAGTTTATTGTGTGTTTGGAGCGAATCATCTATTTTGAGCTGCTAATGTTCCTATGAAATTGGCATTGTGAAATTATCTGGAAAATGCCAACAAGCTATCGAAAAAAGAATAATTCTAGCTATGCTAAATGAAACCAGCAATTTCTAAGTCTCATCAAAAATATGCTTGAATACAGTCATAGGCTTTTTTCTTGTATGGCTGTACCTATAGATTCATCTGTCGTGAGTAAATTCGAACATTTTCGACATCAAATTAAGAGTTAGTATTGGAGATAAGAATATCATACAGTTAGATTATGCCGATAAAACTCTAGAAGGAATGATTGCCAATTTGCGCAGTCGGTAGAAAATGTAATGTTTTTTAAGATTTTTCATTTTGGGAAAGGTCGTTGATAAGAATGAAGCTTTATAACTTGATGTAGTTCTGAAATTAATATAACAAAGTCGCAGTAAGTGAACTTAGTTCATGTTAAAAACATCTGTTGAATTCTATTTCAGGATGAAGTGATAGAAGGGCGTTTATCAAAAGTTGTTCGGAGATGAGATCAAACCAATTTTTGATTGAAATATATTAATTGAATGAGGAATTTATTGAAAAAGACAGATGCGCCTGGAATTGTTCAGAATGCTGGAACTTTGTGACTATATGTGATATAGGAGAGGGCATAATAGACCATAGGTCGCAGTGCAAAGCCTCAATTTTGTATCTATCTATATATCTAAGAAGGCAGAATAGGTATTGGTAAAAGTCTTTTAGTTTCACCAATTTCAGTTTGCTTCTGTTTACTATCTTCACGTATTTCTCTTTTCTTATTTTGATTGACAATGTATCGTTTTTGTTTTTTCATCAACTCAGATAGTGTTTCAGATCTCAAGAGAACTTCCTTATAATAATTTTTATATGATAGAAACAAATATTATTGAATAAAATTATATTCTAAACTTTAAATAGCAAACGAAGTTCAGTGAATTTTTTATATGTACTACGAGGGCTGTCTGATAAATAACCGACCTCAACGTGAAGCTAGCGGCACATCTGAAAAAAAAGTTTCTACTTCAAATTATGCATATTATAATAGCTACTCGCCAAAATTTCAGAAATTTATCTTGCGCAATTATCTGTTGACAGTCGTTTTTGTGAGTTTATTTCGGTGATTTCCCCAAAATGGAAAAAATTGAATATCGAGCTGTAATTAAATTTTTATTTTTGAAAAGCAATACGCCTTCACAAATCAAAGATGAGTTGGACTCTGTGTATGGTGACTCTGCACCATCGTTTACCACCGTAAAATCTTGGGCAGCTGAATTTAAACGTGGTCGCAGGAGCTTGGAAGATGATGAACGTCCTGGGCGTTCAAAAACTGTAACCACTAACGATAACATCGCTAAAGTTCATCAATTGGTACCAGACGACCGCCGGATTAAAGTTAGGGAAATAGCTGAGATTATGAAGATGTCAAAAGAACGTGTTTGTCACATATTAAACCAAGATTTGGGCATGAGAAAGCTGTCCGCGCGTTGGGTGCCGCGTTTGCTTACGCTAGACCACAAACGTGCGCGCATGAACATTTCCAGCGCTCTGTTTGGAAGGGTTGCAGAGTTGGTAGCATCGCTGGGAGAAGTGTGTGGAGTTACAAGGAGACTATGTATGTATGTAGAAAAATAAAAAAAAAAAATTTTGAAAAAGTCGAGTGCATCATGGTTAGGTCGGTTATTTATCAGACAGCCCTCGTATAAGGTGTGTTCCAAAGTAAACAGGACTTTTTGAATCTAGCGTCCCCTAGTGGCGCCATCAATATCTCGACTGGTGCGTTAGGATCTGCTATCTTTATCGATTGTCTAGTGAGATCCATTTCATGACATTTCATTTATTGGAAGTAATGTTATTGCGTTTTAAGTGTCAGCATGTTTGTGTTATCGGTGCGAAAATTAGCTTCGAACAAAGAGCCAACATTAAATTTTGTTTTAAAATTGTTAAAACGATGATTGCCTATCCCGTAGCAGAGTGCACGAGTGGTTTCATTTGAGGACATAAATGACGACCAACATATGGGCCACTCAAAATCCGTGATCACCGGAAATTCCATCGAAACAAAAATCAGCCGAAATCATCATTTAAATTCATGGAAATTGAATTGAACATCTCCAAAACATCAATTTATCGCATTTTGACCGAACATTTGGGCTTACGAAAGGTGTTGCCCAATTTGTTTCGCACAAATTGACTGACGACCAAAAATTGCTCAGAATCCAACATTCGATTCGACGCTTGTGACCGATTATTTGACCGAAAATCACATTGTAACCATTAACCACTCCCCGTATTCACCTGATAGGGCACCGTGCGACTTCTTCTTTTTAAAAAAATGCATTTGCCCATGAAAGGAAAGGATATGCAGACGTAGAGGCCATTCAAAAGGCTTGCATACTGGCGGCCATACCGGCCAACGAGCTAAAACACTCGTTCGATATGCTTTTGCACCGTGCAAAAAGCTGTATTGAAGCAGAAGAAGACTATTTTGAATAAATTTTTGATCTTGCCGAAAAAACTATTTGTTCTGTATTTTTTTAAGTCCTGTTTACTTTGGAACGCATCTTGTATATGTATTTATAAATATATATTTTTACTGAAGTTAATATTTAATATTAAATCAACGTTTCCATCGACAATGTAACATAAATATTGCTTTTAAGCTTTTGCCACAGAACAGTTATTTATTCACTCCTTATGTTACATGAGCTCAAGTCGCTAAGTGGATAACCTTCATGCTATTGACGATGATGCGCATGTCTAGCCAATCTGTAACCCGACATCTAGGCAAAAACAATATTAGAACACATATACATATTTATAAAAACTATATATATACATATATATATATATGTATGTATGTTTGTTGGCATAAAGGAGAGCATTCATGCATTTTTGTATTCGAATGAAGGCATGCATGTACATATGTAAAGTGGCAACTACGCAATTCGAGCGCATTTTTTTGTGACTTTGTTACCATTACACCAGTCTGCTTTATGAAATAAATTACACGATTAATCGCTTCCACCAGCAAATCAACAACAATTATTGTCACAAGTGGCGCTGCCGCAAGCTGTGCGCCAACAATTAAATGTCACTCAGCTGCAACAAGTGCACAGCATAACGTTGGCCAGTGCAAAAACAAAAACACAAAAATATGAAAAAAGTTTACTTCGCTTGCATCGAAGCCATAATACCCTTAACGTATAAAAAATGTTCAATGAACTTGATTTTGATCGTTGTCAGTTGTCATAATGCTGCATTGGAAAATAATCCATGTCAAATCTCGTGATGATAACTGATAAAATGAAAAAGCTTTCCATACAAGCAGTGCATTCCAGCCGTTCTGTTTGTGGACCAAACTGAACATTACAAGTATATACGGAAGTTGTTGTGCTGAAAAATAACCTATGCCATATTATGTGAAGATATCTCGTAAAATAAAAAAAAATGTTTCTTTACATGAACTTGATTTTGATCGGTCAATTGGTCAATAACACCTATACGAATATGCTATATACAGATGGATAGACAGACGGACATGGCTAAATCGACTAATCTCGGTATCAGCTGATCATATATGCTGATCCAATGCGAAGTTCCCCTGTTTTAAAGTAACAATAAAGAAACTTCACATTTATTGGCGAACGTTTATTATCATTCGAAAGAACATTCTTTAGCATTTATTTTTTGAAGATTATGTCTTTCAAAAGTTAGCCGCGGCTACATCTCAGATGGTGCATCCGTTGAGTTAAATTTTCTATGACAAGCTCGAACATTTCGACTTGTAACTGGCCAATGACACGCGTGATGTGTTGCTCCAAGGCCTGAATCGAAGTATAATTACCCACATAGACTTTAGACTTTACATATTCCCATAGGAAAAAGTATAACAGTATGATATTACATGATCTTGGTGGCCAATCGACCGGCCTAAACTAGCGAAGTGCTCTCTTAATAAATCCATTGATTGATGCGATATATGGGAAGTGTCGCTGTCTTGTTGAAAACAAATGTCGCCGAGATCACGAGCTTCAGTTTCAGGCATCCTATAGTCGGTCATAATGACGTGATAACGGTCGCCATTGACGAGTACGTTCTCAGCGGCAACATTTTCGAAGAAATATGGACCGATGATTTTAGAGGCCCACAAACCACCACACAAAACCTTTGTTTTCACTGGATGAAATGCCAGCTCTTGAATCCCTTCAATTTGCTCCTCATTCCAAATGCGGCAATTTTGGTTGTTTACATATCCATTAAGCCAGAAATGAGCCTCATCGCTGAACAAATTTTGGCTCGAAAACGTCGGATCTTCTTGGAACTTTTCAAGAGCCCAATAAAAGCGATGCCGCTTGGGAAGGTCGAGTGCCTTCAGTTCATGCACAAGCTGTATTTTGTACGCTTTCAATTTAAGATCTCCATACGTCAGTCCGAGTTACTGCAAACGGCGTCGAATCGACTCTCCACGGTCTTCGTGTAAACTTTCAGCTATGGCTGCTATATTTGCTTTACTGCATGGTAGACGTGATCTTTTTGGTCGAATATTATCCAATAATAGATGCTGGGTCTCAAGACGGGTGATGGTGTTGCGAATAGTATGCTCAGTAGATCGAACGTGCATAAAGTTGAACGATTTGTAAACGTTGTTCAAGCGTAAGTCTTTTCACGATGAAATGCCAAACAATCTGAACAAAAATAACATGACAGCCTGACACGACTCATGTGTGATCTGTCAAGAAACGGCTATTGAAAGACGTACCTATTTCGTGGTAAACTTAACATAGGGTATAACAACAACTCAGCTATGTATAAAGATATGTAAATTTCCGCAAGCGTTTGCAACAATGTAGTAAATGGTTAGTAGACACCTTCCATCATTAGCTACTTTGATATAAAATGTGTGATATTTGTTATTGGTATTAAGGGTGGAGTGTTATTTATGCTTATCCGATATTGAAGCATTCAGCAAAAAGGCAGTGGGTTCACCGGTTAAGAGAGATTTAATTAAGTTAGCCGACTGACAAATAGTTGAAGGCATTGTGCGTTAATATCAGCAGAGTAAAAATTAACAGAGTTGCATTTAGTGATAAAAAAGCATCATTTCGGTACAGTCTATATTCACACGAACATATCATAGAATTCCTCGTAAGCAGAAGGACTCGTAAGCAATTTAAAAACATTTTATTTTTATAAAATGTTTTAAGCTTGCTTTGGAAGGTAAGAAAGACCAGGCGAAATCACGCTCAAGTCATATATAACGGTATTTTGCAAATTGGTGAAAAAGAAAAGCTTTGTTAAAATATAAACATTTGTAAAACAGTTCGAGTGCTCAAAGACTTGTTTAAGTTTTTCAAAAAACTGATTTTTGTTCAGTATTGCGGATATGAAAATGCCGTGGTGGAGAGAGTATTTAACATATCAGAAAGATAAGAATTGAGAACGACCCTCCGTGGCTACTTTTGGTTCAACAACTCAAAATATGTAGAGTAGAAATGGAAGGGATACAGAACAAGTTTGAGAAAATATATTTTCAAATATTAAAAGGCCCTAGATCTGAGACTTGTGATCCATGTCATAATCATAATCAAAATATTGCTGCCGTTCAGGCAAGTGTTGCTGAAAACCGCAATTTGTAGATTCCAAGACGTTCTCAGAAATTGAGACCGTCTCAAACTACAATCTGGCGGATTTTGAGAAAGGATTTGGACTTGCATCCGTATAAAAATGTTATCACTCAAGAACTGAAGCCATTGGACCATCGTAAACAACCAGAATTTGCTGATTTTGCCATGGACCAACTTTAAAAAGATCATCTTCCCCGATGAGGCTCACCACATCTAGTGGTACGGTAAATAAACAAAATTGTCGAAAAACTGGTATGAAAAAAATTCACAAATTCTTCATGAACAACCGGAAGTTGATCTTGACAACATCTAGTGCCAACAAGACGAGTCAAAAGCCACACATCACGTGCAACAACCGAATTATTGCGAAAAAAGTTTGGAGATTCGATTATTTCAAGAAAATGGCCTCAATTCGACTACTTGTTGTGGGACTATTTGAAGTCATTGGTCTTTAGCAATAAACCAGATTCGTTTCAAAGGTTTAGAGGAAAACGTACTCTAAAACTGGGTTAATCGAATTCGTTCCTGTAAAGGAAGTCGGAGAGGCTATTGGAATGATGTGATATTCGAAACTTAATAAACGATATTACAACACACTAAATATAAAAAAATTTTAATTCCCTTAACCATTATTGTGTTTTTAAAGAAATCATAACACTCTTATTAGAAATCCCTATATATCGATCAGACGCTTTGACTGTATTTATTGAGACGAATAATTTCAATTCAGTTAGTGTTTACTCTTGTAGAACTCCCAGAGATGATCTAGTGACAGATGCCCAGAGCAAACTGAACACTCCTCCAACCTGCTGAATGGCAGTGAAAGCATAACACCATGATATGGTGAACCCGATTCCATAAATCCCAAAATATCTCCTGTCGCCGCACTCGTGACTTTACTCCCACGTCACTGTTGACTGACTTTACTTCGAAGTCGTAGATAATTTCGTCTATCTTGGAACCAGTACTAACACCGACAACAACGTCAGCCTCGAAATCTAACCCAGAATATCTCTCAAGTGCTAATTCGGACTAAGTTGACAAATGAGAAATAAAGTTCTCTCTCGACGAACAATGACCAAACTACACAAGTCTCTCATCATTCCCGTCCTGCTATATGGTGCAGAGGCATGGACAATGAGTCGCCCTAAGGAGTGTCCGAGAGAAAGATTCTGCGGAAATGTATGGTCCTTTGCGCATTGGCAACGCCGAATGCCGCAGTCATGATTTATACGAAATATACGACATTGACATAGTTCACCGAACTAAGAAACAGCGGCTACGCCGTCAGAATGGATGTAAACACTCCAATTCCGAGAGTATTCGATGCAATACCCGCCTTGAGAAGCAGAGGAAAAGAAAGACCTCAACTCCGTTGGAGGGAGAAGGTGGAGAAGGACCAGGCAACACTTGGAATCTCCAATTTGGCGCCAAACAGAAAAAAGAAGAGAGCGACTGATATAAACTTGACTATAACCGGGTAAGCAGTGTCTACGCCAATAAAGAAGAAGAATAGTTAGTTCTCATGGATCACTAAAAGTATAAGATCCGAAATGTGTAAAATTTCTTTAAGATCCGTACAAGTTTCCGATAAATCTTGTCAGCAAATCTTGTCTTGATACTCGGATCAATTAAGAATTTCGGAAAATATTCTAATGATGTTATAGAATTAAATAAAAGAATCAAAGTTTGTTTTTCTTGTTTTCTTGAAGCCATGAAACCCATGTATCCAGTAAGGTTCCACAAATGTAAGAAGGCCGTCAACACCTCGATGGTACATACGTTGTTATATCTACTGGACCAACATTATAGACGGAATTACAGCTAAAACATCAAGAGGGTGAGATATCAAGTCCGCGACCTGTCCGGCACCCGGTAGCCAAGCATTAGATTACCTTAAATCATAAAACTAAGTAATCTTATGCAGATATTTATGTAAAATTATACCATAATTAATGCCTAATCATACAATTCACTACACTTCGGCGTCCCGCTGTGTGTTGCACGCGGCCGCGTCACAACACTGTACCAACTTTAAAACATTTCATTTATTTATCACTTATCTATGCAATTTAAGTGCAATTCACAAGTGTTTCTCAAGTGTTGCTGCTGCTGCTGGTGGAGTGTTGTTGGCCAGCGGCAAAGTAGCCACCGCCACTTCTGCCACTCACACTGTCAACATTTGATTTGTTTGCTTGCACACACACACATACATACATGCATAGGAATAAATCAGCATAATTTGCATGTAAAATAATATCAAGCAGAAAGCAAACTAAATGATTTGTCGATCGGACAGCTGCCGTGCGTTTCACCAAAGAGCACTCAGCCGCTTACCTGCAACAACAACACATATCACCGCTCATATATGGCGATTTGATTTCATTATGCAATTCGTTACAGCGGACCATAAAAGCCAATATGGACAGACAAACTTATTTGTGATTTGTTTAATTGCCTTTGTTGTTGTTGCTGTTTTTTGTAAACATTTAACTGTCATCATTTGTTTGTTTTCCGCGACAGTTTTCTCTTTTATTTTGGAGCGCAAAGCCGCCCACACAAAATCGTCTGACAAATTGTCTTCTAGTTGACTTTTTATTGTTGTTGTTATTGTGTTTTTTTCGTGTTGCTTGGTCGCGCAAACTACTTTGTGTGTTGCTATGATGCTCACTTGAACTTAATGATTTGAACGCCGAATCGCAGACATCTATCTGAGGCGGAAACTAAGTAATGAATTAATATTTAAAATGTCGCACAAATTTTTCTCGTGTGTGTGTGTGTGTGTGTGTAGGTAATGTAAGTGCTTGTCCGGCGCGCGGCAGACATAAAGCTCAAGCAATTTGCTGAATGAATGAATGAATTAGTGAATGAAATAGTTTGTGTGGATGTCGGAGCGTTGCAAATCTGCTGCGCCGGATGCATTCTCGCTCCTTAAGTACTCGGTCACATACGGACAAACCTCTATCCCGACCGGAAATAACTGTAACGTTCAGCGCTTCAAACATTTTGTGTTGTTTGTCAATTGAGTATATAAATTAAACCGTTATTCAGATATGGTATAGTTAATGTCTTATGACACTAGGAGAGATAGTAAAGTTTTCTTCAGGTTAGGGAAAGAAATTATATTGAGGAAGGAAGTAAAACGTAAAATTACGACACAATAAAGATAAAACCAGAAAAAACGTGTGGATATCGTCTCAGATCGATATCCCAAAAACTGAAGGACTAATTGGTATATATGATCCTCACGCTGATCATTTATTTACATATATACTTTAAAGGGCCTCCGACGTTTTCTTCTGAATGTTACAAACTTCGTGGCAAACTTAAAATACTCTGTTAAGACATACCACTGGTTAGCAAACCTTTGAACTTTCGTCTCCTAGTTTTATCACATCTCAGTTATTTGTGCTGACGTAATAGCTGAGAGGTTTGGGTCTTGGCTAAAGAAAGATTTCAATGAATATAAATTTTTTCCCATTGCAGCGATTCAATGTAAAGCCATAAATTTGGTGCCGACGGTCAAGATGCTCAGCAATACTTGGAAGCTGGCGTTGGATCTTTTAATAAGATTAAAATGTTAATGAGGTATTCTAAGAGACCGCTTAACTATGAACTTATTCAGGAATATCATGGATACAATACCATTAAAGATGACAAAAAACGCCAATAGACCTGATACAGTTACGAATTTTCTAAGTAAATAAAACTCTTTGATGCTGATGCAAAAACCAAACAAAACTCTAAGTGAACGCAAAGCAGGAAACAAGTTCACTAACGGTCGCAAGGTCCTTCGGGCTCAGAATAAATCGAAAGAGCTCTGCGCTCTGTGCAAGAACCACTTTTCAATGGCTGTAGGAGTTCTAACTAGACACTGCCATCGGGATTACCGGGTGAGAACTGCCTCAGCTGTTTGGAAAAAGATAAATAAAACAAGTAAGGAAGGGCTAAGTTCGGGTGTCACCGAATATTTTATACTCTCGCATGATAAAGTGATAATCGAGATTTCATTATCCGTCATTTACATATTTTTTTATTTTGCTGTAAAATTAATTAGATTAGATCAATTTGTGTACTTTGAGTATTGAATTATATTTTCATTTCCTAATGTATATATTATACAGAGAAGGCATCAGATGGAACTCAAAATAGCGTTATATTGGAAGAAGGCGTGGTTGTGAACCGATTTCACCCATATTTCGTACATGTCATCAGGATGTTAAGAAAATATTACATACCGAATTTCATTGAAATCCGTCGAGTAGTTCCTGAGATATGGTTTTTGGTCCATAAGTGGGCGACGCCACGCCCATTTTCAATTTTAAAAAAAAGCCTGGGTGTAGCTTCCTTCTGCCATTTCTTCCGTAAAATTTAGTGTTTCTGACGTTTTTTGTTAGTCGGTTAACGCAATTTTAGTGATTTTCAACATAACCTTTTTATGGGAGGTGGGCGTGGTTATTATCCGATTTCTTCCATTTTTGAACTGTATATGGAAATGCCTGAAGTAAACGATCCTATAGAGTTTGATTGACATAGCTATAGTAGTTTCCGAGATATGTACAAAAAACTTAGTAGGGGGCGGGGCCACGCCCACTTTTTCAAAAAAATTACGTCCAAATATGCCCCCCCTAATGCGATCCTTTGTGCAAAATTTCACTTTAATATCTTTATTTATGGCTTACTTATGACACTTTATAGGTTTTCGGTTTTCGCCATTTTGTGGGCGTGGCAGTTCGCCGATTTTGCCCATCTTCGAACTTAACCTTCTTATGGAGCCAAGAAATACGTGTACCAAGTTTCATGATGATATCTCAATTTTTACTCAAGTTACAGCTTGCACGGACAGACAGACATCCGGATTTCAACTCTACTCGTCACCCTGATCACTTTGGTATTATATCTGACTCTTTTAGTTTTAGGACTTACAAACAACCGTTATGTGAACAGAACTATAATAACGTAAGTGTGCCCAATTACGGCCTAATACCTAATCCCGTGCTATTTCGTTTACAAGTTGTTAAAATAAACAAAATAAGTCAATGCCACCCACCATTCAAAGGACAGTTATTTTAAATTGTCAAAAATATATTCAACTTTACATTTGAAAAATGTCAAACCATAAATCATTTTATTTCATATTAAATTCACATATGTTAGTTGGCTGGAAGCAGTTGCCTAGCCGGTGGTGATAATTAACAAGTTTTGTTGTGAAAAGTGCTAAGAGTTGTGAAAAAATTGTTTAAGACTGATATTATAATTGGGTAAGTGCATATATATATATATATACTAAAATATTTGTACATTATAGCATTTTTTACCGAAATATATGTTTTAATATGAATTTTATATAATAAACTCATAAAAATGTTAAATGCAAAGTTAGAACGGAATTTGGACATTGAAATTTCACCTGTACCGATCTACGTGCTATGAAACGGAATTAGGAACATATATCATATTTCGTTTTACTTTGTTTTGGGGTTGAAAATTGAGTTTTAATATATATTTAAATTCTTAGCTTAAAGTAAACTCAATAAATTGTTTAAAGATCAATTTCCGTCCTATCGTTTTTTGAGGAAAAAGCTTATTTTTTGCGTATGAAATTTCATAAATGAGCTTAAAATAAGTAAACACAATTCAGAGGCTTACTTTTTCTAAAGCTATGTTATTGGATTAACAAGACTTTATTTGCGATGATTCTTCATTGGTGGAATTTAAATTAGTTACAAAACAGTTTACATCAAATATTTCGGGAACTCCCTGCTTAATATTTATAAAAACATGTAGCACGAAAATAGGCTTCAGTTTTTAATTTTGTGCCTAATTCCGTTCAATAGGCCGCAGTTGGAAACGATGTGTTTCTAATTACGTTTCAATTCATTTTAACAGAAATTTGAGTGCCGCCATCATGCCAAAATATACACAGGAATCATTAAATTTAGCTCTTGAAGCAATAAAAAAGCAATCGGATGACATGTTACAAGGCTTCAAAGGTATATCGTGCTCCGAAGCAAACCCTACTGGACAAAATTAAATACAAGTATTCAAAAGGCTGCAAAGGATCTCCAGCTGTGCTAACGACAGAAGAAGAAAGTTTTATTGTCAAATGGGTTTGTATCTGGCGGAAATAGGCTTTCCAGTAACAAAATATCAACTTGTAAACTGCGTTACTAACTTGGTTAAGGAACTAAATAAAAAATAATTCCGAATAATTTTTACAAAGTTTTGAGAAAAGGTTGTCGGCTGAAAAGCTTAAACTGTTTATTGAGTGCAGCGAAACTTGGAAGGGTGATGTTAAAGACGAAATCTTATTTTACTTTTGGAGAAGTGTTAAGAATGAGCAAACAAGCAGCTGCATTGCAAGTATTTCTATTTCCGATCTTAATATTACGAGTATTTTAGCTAACAACGACAGTTTATTGGATATCGAAAACATGAGTATTGATTTCATAGATTTCAATGAAGAATTAGTAAACAAACATAATTTGAGCAGCTCAACTCCATCTTGAGCCGTGAAGTCCAAGTAGCGTGAAGTAGTACATATATTGGACAGTATACCTTACCCAGTAGCTCAAGCCATTAACTTCGAAGATATCCCAACAGCTGTCAACCATCCACCAAGACCTCAGTTACCCCCTAGGGAGGCGAATGACAATGTAGGCGTGGTTAATATTAATTCGAGAACTCCACCAAAAAGCACAGTTAATGCAATAGAAATAAAAAAATCTGAATTTCCAACGCCTTTCAAAAATGCTCTTTTCTGGCCAGAGCCCCAACCAGTGAACCCGAACAAAAAATTTGTCAAGAAAAAATTAACCCCAACTGTCGTCACTGCTTCTGAATACATTGAGTATCAGCGACGCTTGCAGCATGAAGAAAAAAGATTAAGAAAGAAAAGATAATTTTAAAAAGAAAGAAAAGCAAGGTTCAAAGGTGAAAGCAAAACGGAACATTAATAATAGTTTTAATCCAGGAGACTATGTTGTAGTAAGGTATGAAGGCGAGAAATTTCCTGAGCAGGTGTTAAAAGTTACTAATGGGAATCCAGAAAAATTTCAAATCAAAACCATGACAATGAGTGGATCTAACTGGCATTGGCCAGGAAAAGAAGATATTTTAGAATACGACGCCGATGAAGTAGTTAAAAAAATTAATTTACCTCAGCCTATAAATATTTTCAATACCTGATATGTAATAAACTAAAATTTAATATTGAACTGACTTTATGTACATTAATGTAATTGAAATTATTTTATTTCACGTACAAGTAATTGAATGTATACAGTTTTACTAACTAAATACTTATTATTTTATGTTTATATATCGCATCAAATGCATAGCTGACAAATAATGTCATTAAAATATTTGAAGTTATTTTATTTTATCTAACTAAGTAATTTTCTATGAGATTTATGTGAATAAAAATGTTTCGTTGTGTTCCACGTATAAACTGTGTAAGTTTTACTAACAAATTGCTAGGAATAGTTGAAATAAGAACCTTTTCTAATGTAGCACGGAATAAGGATCACTTTAGCACGGAATTAGGATTTTGACAAAATTTTAGAACGGAATTGGGGCCAATTGAGTGTTTCAGAAAAGCATTAATAACAAAAAAACGGTACAAAAATTCTATCATTTGAAAAGTTAATATGAAAAATAAAAGCTTTATTTACGATTTGTTTATAGTTCTTCATTCCGTCTAACTTTTGATTCACTGTAATATGCGTATATTCATCAATCTACCTTAATATGCCGTAATTAGGAGCATTTACCTTACTCTCCTTAGCAACTTTGTTGCGAGAGTATAAAAATACACACAACACTTCTTCTTCGATTGTCCCGCATTTGCTTGATCAAGACAAAAACAACTCCGATCCCATACTTTGAAATATCCAGATGATACTTTGAGATATCTAGATGAAATAGCGAAAATATAAAAAAACACCTAAACAGATTTGTGATAGATTCAGGCCGGATTCAAGACGATACCCAACAGTCCACCTCCCCTACATTCAGAGGTATCAGCCATCCATCCTAACCTAACCTAACCGAATTCGTAGGTGAAACTGGGAGTGCATGACAGGCACTTTCGACAATATAAACTGAAAACAAATAAGAAAGGGCTAAGTTCGAACATTTGAAACTCAATTGAAGATGAAAATTGGTGTAGATCAATATCCAGCCGAGTGTTGTACACATTATAGATCAGAATGGATTTATAAAGCTTACATGACCAACAAGAAATTTTTAAATTGGACAACAATTGAGGGATCTTCCACTAAATTTCGGATAGATTGCACATGAAAGCCAGAAATATAAAAACAAAAAATATTTTTCGCTTAAAATATAATAAAAATTTAAAAAATTAGTGGATTAACAAATATATATTGGTAGTCGAAAAAGTCATTTCGTATTTCTAATCAAACTTCAATTTATTTTTTTTTAACAAATACTTATGTACCATTTTAGATGGTAGGTAGACATTATTCCACCGGTGTAAAACTTTCATCAGTGTAAATTGAAATTTCAAAATTTCCAGATCGGATGCGAGCGAACCATTGTTGTGCTACATGAACTGATACACCGGAGCAAAAAATCATGTTTTGAGAAGCTCTGTGAGGTAGCAAACATTGACTCTTGGGGAACTGTTTACAAAATCTGTATGTCGAGATTTTAAAATAAGCAGCAGTAACTTAAAGATGGCTCTTTTATGGGAAAAGTCGTCGGAACACTATTCCCGAAACACGATCGGAGTTCCTATGTCAAGCGACGAAACGAACATGCAGTGTCATCCCCGTTAATCACGTAAGAAGAGCTATTCTACTTGGAATTAGCAATCCAGAAATACGGCGGATTATCAGAGAGACAATACGGCTCTATAAAAAAGAGATCCACTATTGATGTACTGCTTGAAGTCGTCGATACAGCGAAATTTGCAGTAATTGGCAAAAGATTACACAAAAAAGTACTGCGCGCTGATTACCCTGGATGTCAAGAATGCGTTCAACACGGCAAAATGAGCACACATAATCAAAGCCCTGGATGAAATACGCGCCCCTGAATATCTCATAAATATTATAATGAGTTATTTCAAAAATAGAAGGCAGATTTTTGATACGGACGAAGGCACCAATAGCTACTCTCTCTCGAGTGGAGTGACCCCAAGGCTTAGAGTTAGGCCCACTGTTATGGAACCGCATGAATGATGATGTGCTAAGAAGACAGCAACCATGCGGATGATCTCATGGTGGTAGCAGTGGCCAAACAATTAGCCGACCTAAGAAATAAATGCAATGAGAGCTTAAATGGTCTACGCCAATGGTTCTCTTCTGTGAGTCTGGAACTGACGGAGAAGAACGCATAGAGCTCATCATAGGAGAGTGCGAGATTACTTCACAGCCGCAGCTGAAGTATCTGGGAGTAATTTTGGGTTCCAAGTTAAAATTTAAGGAACACCTGGAGTATTCTTCCGGTCAAGCAAACAAAATTTATAATGCTTTATCGAGAATGATGATCAAAAGAGGCTGTGTGCGTTCCAGCCGGCGATTCTTAATAGCGAAAGCAATGAGTTCGGTAATACTGTATGCGGAGCCAGTATGGATACAGGCAATGAACATAAAAGCGTATGCTAAACACATAATTGCAGTGCATAGGCTTTCTGCAATTCGAGTAGTAAGTGCTTTCCGGACTATATCAACCGACGCTGCTGAAGTGTTAGCCAATATACCGCCCATTGACATCCAGCGAGATGAACTCGAGCGTTTATATCAGCTATCAGCGCCTAAAACAGTATCGGCAAAGTCTGAGGAGAGGAACAAGAGCATTAAAATAAGGCAGAAGCGGTGGAATTCCTCAACTAAAGGGCGCTGAATTCATCGACTTATATCGGACATCCATTTAGAAATGTGTTAGTGAAGCTTATGCTTACATAATGACAAAACGTAAGACTTTTTCAACAGATTAGGCGTCTGTCAGTCCGCGCAATAGAGGATACATAAATGTCGTGTCCCTCCCACGAAGTAATATTTAACTCGCGGTTCCGTGGAGAGTCTTGAGTACATAGTAGGGAGTAGGTTAGGATTAGCGGATTAATGTTACGCACTCCGGCTTTCGATGCTTCCCCTACTATAAAGAAAACAGATAATGCATGGCATTCTTCCCTTTTTTATACAAAAATTTTAAAATATAGCGAATTTCTTCATTATTTGCACTCATTTTTGAACAAGTGTAACTTTTTTCAACTTCCCCGAATTCAATTTTTTTGGTGAAATGAAGCTTATAATCTCACCTTTCCAACATAACAATGTGATTGGTAGCACTGGAGATATACGACTCCAACGACATCTATTGACAAAATACGAAAAGACTTTTTCGACTACCCAATATGCTTCTGTGTTCGTTTGTGGATCAGTGTAATTATAATAAGAAATTGAGTTTTTGTTGTTATGCAATATTTACATGCCGAAGTAAGGGCTGACGCAGCCTGTAAGCTCAACCATAACCGCAATTAAACGCTTATTTGAAGTAATAATTATTAGGGTTTCCCCGAAACCCGAAGCTTCTTGACAATTTGGCATTAACACATTTTTGGCCGGTTATTATGATAATTCGGCCATGCTCACGGCACCATCTAATGCATAAAAATAATTAACACAATAAAATGTTAAAAATATAGCAGGTTAAATTCCATTCAAATGTAACCACACAGGGTTGCATGTGATATAGAACATTATGTGTGTATGTGTGTGTGTATGTGCGCATGTGACAATAATAAATCCAGAATATTTCTATTTGCAATCTCATGCACATATATTAATCACAGTGCCAAATTGACAAAATTAAAAACAACAAGAATAACACAAATAAACGAAACAATTAAAAGCAAAGATTTTAACAAAAATAAGAACAAGAACAAGAGCAACAAAAAAGCGGCAATGTGCGAAAAGATTATGTCTTTACTTTTTAACAAGTTGTGCGGCGAATAAACTGTGGGATTGCAAGGTCAACTGCACAACTGCAGATGAGACACTGAAATAATGAAACACTAAGAATACATTAAATGGAATTCAAGTTCACAAACAAAAGCCAGAACCACCAAAAACACGCACACACACACACATGTGAACATATGTATACCCAATGCAGGCAATCTAAATCAATTGACTAAGATTTTAGAACAATCTTGTTTTCGCGGACAGCAATAGGTATTTCTTGGGGCACTTTTTTGGATTCTGGCATTTTGACAGACTTCATTTGTGGCGCTCGTGTGAGACTTGTGTTAATTATTCAATTTAAGCGAAATTTCGGATTTGCTCGTTTTGCATTTATTAGGTGAATTTGAAAAAAAAGTAACAACAGAGTTAGTAACAACAAAAACAGCAGTGACAATAACAACAAAAACAGCAACAAATATGACAACAACAAAAACTGATAACAAAAAAGATAAACACAATAACAGCGACAACAACAAAACCATCAACAACAATAACAGCAAAAATATAAAACAACAACAACAAATACCAAAAATATAAAACAACAACAACAAAACACAGTTACAGCAGGGGCAAAAACAACAACAACAAGAACAATAAAAATATCAAAACATTAATTACAACAACAACATTAGCCATTTACAACAGTCAAATAATTTAAAATCCGCAACAAGGACACAACAATTGTAGCAACAAGTACAACAACAATAAAGCAACAAATACAACAACAACAAATGACAAAAATAATATCAACAAGAACGAGAACAGAATAACAGCTGCAATAAAAACAAAAGCAACAACAACAACAACAAAAATAATAACTACAACAACAAAATCACGCCCATGATTATCCATTCGCAAAAGTCAAATAATTAAAAATCCGTAACAACAACAATGTGCTAAAGCACGAAAAAACCGCTGTAGGCCGTAAAACACTTACAACATTACATAATCGACATATTGTATAATAAATTCTGTACTTAAAATCGTAAATATATATGTATGCATATCTTAAGTATTTATTATTTTTGGCTGCGTTTCAATTGAAAGTGAATTCAAATCACTTTTACCTCGCCAGTATTTGCTCGACGATAATTCGCGCATTGTTTTTATTATTGTTGCGTAAACGGTTTGCGTACAATGTCCGAAAAAGTCGCACACGAAACGCGCACACACACACAAACACATACATATGTAAGTTTGTAAAAACGCAATGCGGATAATTTTAAACTGAAATGTGTGCGATTTCGGGCTACAAAAGCAAATATACACACGACAACAACAATAAGAAATCTGAAAAAAATTTAAAAAGACCGAAAAGGGGGTAAACACATTGTGCTGACGCCTGCAGTTTGATGTAAATGGCGCACCGGCGTGGCAGGCCGGCCAGGCCCCTTGTCGTCGACCTTTGTAAGCGTGAAAATCTTGTGAGGTTCGCGGTGTTTGAAGTGTTTGAAGCTTTCGGGTGATTTACGCAAATAAACAATACATAAAACTTGCACCTGCAGCGTGGGTTTTCGGCGGCCAAAGCTTGAACTTTGGGTGTCGCTGCGGTATTATCTAACAGCCTGGCAATGGCATCCATGTTTAAGTTAGACTTCAACTGGCATATTTACATATGAGCGTGTGTTGTAGGTTTGTATTTTCGCTTTGAGTGTTGTATTTTAATAAAAAAATAATAAAATAAATAAAACTTGCATTTAGAAACTGAATATATTTGTGCAAACCGATACTGTAGTGAACAATGTGTGACCACGGATACTGTGGAATTGTATACCTTTACCCCTAATGGGTCTCTTAATAACTTGACTGAATTTCTGTACCTTTTTGTTGTTTGTTTTTTCATTTTCTTCAAGAAACGAATATACTAGTTGTTTGGAGATATCTTCGAAGGGTTTGTGATCTTCTGTAAAAGCTAAATCTATATATGGTAAGTAATAAATATTCACACAAAGATCGTGCAGTGACAACCGAAACAATTCTGAACGTCATGAACAATCAATCAATAAATGGAAGTCCTACTCAACGACAGGACATGATAGAAGAGCATGGATCTACTAAGAAAAGATAAGATAATTAGATGAATATTACACTGCGACCTTAGTAAAATGAGATAAAATAAATAGATGAGGATTACCCTGCGACCTTAGGTCTATTGTGCACTTTCCTAAGTCACAACGATCCACTTAGCCCCAGCATATTGATAAGTCCCAATATACTGAAAGAAGCTAACGAGGTGATGTGATCCCTAATTAGAAACATGGAGCCCGGTGATTTTATCCAGCGTCTGTAGACTACTAAATGTGCAATCAATTGATAGCTGTTCTGGAGTTTTTAGCTCTCTGTCGCAGAACCGGCAATTTACACAAGAAGCTAGGCTCATGTTATGTAAGAGCTTGCCATGGCCAGTGTGAAATGCGACAAGTAGCCTGAGTTTGTCCCTAGTGAGGTTGATTACATATTTAAACCTGCTGAGGTTATAACCACCCATTAGAAACTTGGCATAATACATGCCTTGGAGATGTTGCCTACACCCCTCTCTTCATACTCCTTCTTCCTTGCGGAGCAGCTGCTTTTTGGTATGAGCACCCACAGTGATTAAGGGTTCAAATCCAACCATGTTAGTGGAAGCTGCAGAGCGGGCGAGCTCATCAGGCAATTCATTCCTAGATAAGATGCACTTGGTTACGTTCCGATAGACTTTTCAGCCGTTCTCTACACTTTTGCAGCAGTAGCGATTTGATCAGTTGGTCCTTAATTACGCAGCTCCCATATGGTCGCCTGGATGCAGTGGCACGCAGATGAGGAAACTTCAGACCTGTCAAAACACTGCACTCCGGACCACGACGGGATGTCTTTTGATGTCTCCCATTGAACACCTCCACAGTGAGACGCTTATGCTCCCAGTTAAGGAGCATAATGAACTCCTCTCTAAGTAGTTCCTGCTGGGATGCTTTCGCAGAAATCACCCCTGCAGCCATATGCTTGGAGCGGAACCGCCCCCTAGGAGCATCAAAAGGTCATTCCTCGACTACGTCGACGACGTCGTACAGTACGCCGACGGGACTTCGGACGCAACTAACTTTCGACAGGTACTGACTGCCATTCACAGCGGAGCCATCAACACCTTCACCGACTTCCTTCCCGTGATTGGCGTTCTTGGAGTCAAATTACCACCCATAGCAGACGAGGAGCTCCAGCTACCGCGAGAAACGCGTGTGACCCTTGCGCAACTTCGTTCTGGATACTGTAGAGATCTCTGCTTGAAATATGTTCGGAAAACTTCTCATGGATATGGAGACTTTGGTTCGTGGTCCTGCGACTCCTACATCAATTCCCTCCAACATTTTCGAGCCGTCGGTAAACTTGATTGTGCTAACCTTAAGCAGTAGCTCGAGAAAAGCCTTTTACCTAATTGATCCTGTATATAAACATAAGCTGGTTAAACTTCTAGTAATGAGTAGGGGAAAAAATTGGACCTCGCTCTATTAATGTAAAATATTTGATGGAGTATGCATCACTACTATCACTTCAATGGATCACTGGAGCCAGCGCTGTAGTAAACAAGATAATGCAATATTGCCCTTTTTTCTACAAGTTTTGGATAGCTACTTCATTTCTGAGTTTCAGGTTCTGTTTAGTTTTTCCCTCAGTCGAATTCTGCAAAATTATAGAATTATGGAGCTTTGAAAACATAATAACCTACGGTTAAGCTGATAGTGGGAGAGTAAGGAGTGATTCTCAGACTTGCTGCTGCAAATTAGAGTGAACTTATTATACGAAACAGAGTAACAAATACAATGATATAGTGGCCTGCTGTTGGTTACCAAACAATAAGCTAAGAGTTCCGGTTTCCAAAAGCGCATCTCCGTGGCTAAACCAGCGTATTGTCAGCAGCTTCTGCAGCACCATGAGACGTAAATTATAAACGAAAGATATTTCTTTGCCAACAACAGATTTAAACTTTTGTGCGCCAACGTTAGCATCGATCACACGGCACTTAGTGCTTCGGCACGCCGTTCTTCGCGAGCATGTCGTTGGCCTGTCTTCTCCATGATTCATGGGACTTGTACGCAAGTGCCTTTCAACCGGAGCGAGTGCTGCCGTCGCATTATTCTGCAACGCTTGTTGCAATTAATATATGCACACACACACACACATATATATATAAACATACATACAAACATAGCAATTCATGTGTGCGTGTGTATGTATAAGTGCAAGTTATGCAGACCGGCATTTATCTAACTAATTTATAAATGGCACACAAACAACAACAACACGCAAATCGCAAATATTATGGAGTGAAAAAAGAATTAAATTAACTCGCACACACCTAATCCTCTAGCCAGTCGGCTAGCTTTAGTTAGCCAGCCAGCCAGCTAACTAGTCAGCGTTCATGCTACTTTTTAGCCAACCAACTCGAACGCGTTGAACCCCCTCGCGGTCGGCCCAGTCGCAGTGCGAGCTGCACATTGCGCTTACCATTGGTAACATTCTTATGTATGTGGACTTAATTTCAATTTTATAACACGTTCTCATGGTCAACATGATACTTTTATTATTGACAGTTGGCCACCGTGCCCCCTACCCAAACCCTCCTCCGCAAACTGCCAACAACCACGCTGGCAGCGCCACCACAACAACACCGTTGCATTTCTGTCATTTTGCGTTTACATAACTGTGATTCTGCGCACATACGTATATAACGGTAGCCAAACGGACGGACAAGCAGACATGCATGCACGCCGCAGTCGCACCCCCGCACTCCGCCGCGCTCCGGCAACGGTGGCATGCATTTGGCATTTTATTTCTGTTTTCCATGTCGTATTTTGCATGAAATTATTATGTTTTTCAAATGAGGAAGAAACAATTCGTATGTCAAGCGTTCGGATGGATTTTTGCTGCTTTTTGTTGTTGTTGTAATTACTGTCGGTCGTCTAAAGTGTGTCTCGCATTTGTTTTAAATTAGAAAATGCTCTAATTTGCCATACTACCTAGCATGTAATGAGCATGTTTTTATATGAGATTTTATGTATGATATATATCTGATCCACTTTTCTTGATACTATATACAATACATAAATCATTCCGTCAATGCTCACCTATTTGCAGCCTTGGTTATGCATGAGATGAGGTCAGCTCGCCAATTTGAACTGTCCGCTTTTGACGAACATCCCAGTTGTTGCCATGACACGACGATTGCTGATTCCCTGAGCAGTCTTTGAGCGGTCATCACGATTTTCGCCAACTCGCGTGGCAATAAATTACAATTTTCATGTTCACTTACAGATGTAGAGCAATTGTGATGGACGGTCGGACATTTAGTGCAGTTGGCGGATACAATGTTTACAGTGGTGGCACTTTCTCCAAGCTATTAGGTCGCATTTGGTGAGGTAAGAATGCTATAGTTAAGCGTAACGGTAGTAGACATTGATTTGTTGACATGCGAATAACGGAAAACTTGCTGTAAATAAATAGAAACAAATCAAGAGTCCGATGATTTCATCCATCATACGATATTTTAATAAAAAAAAATAACTATTTTCTTTAAAATCTATTACAAATAATAGTGTTCGACAATTTGTGCCGAATTTATAGCATTTAATATATAAAAATATCAGTAAATAAAAAATCATTTATTCGTTTGATAAGTTTGATAAATTAAGCAACTTCATTCGGACTTAGATAAAACTTAGTATACGCCTAATTATATGCCAGCTATGCCAGTGGATGATTTCCAAAATTATCTTACTAAGAATCTAAAATAAACAGTGATTAAAAAATATTCAAATATTTTCAAATTTTAGATATAATTCGGGTGAAACGAAACTATAATATCCTTTACAGGTGCATTCCTTATATCAAACGGCGAATTAAGGTTACTATATAAATGAAAAAGATATTTTATAAAGATCTTTCTTAATATCAGTTCATTTGCAATGTTATAATGGTCCAATCCTATAAAAAATGCATAACTGTCTAATTTCATATAAATAATAAATTTTTAACAACTTCATTTTGTCTGGTCTTGTCGTTTAATTAATATCCGGAAAAAATAAGCAGCTTCATGGAGAAAGATGGTAAAATTATCAGCCACAAATCTATTTCACATATTGTCAAAATCCAATTTTTTTAATTTAATGACCAAGGCAAAGATAGGAGTTTGATAAAAATGATTGGACAAGTGATCGCCGCGGCTGGCACGAATAAATTCCTATATAGTAAATGTATAAATGCCCTATGATATGCTCGCTCAAGTTGTCCATCGTTTCCGGATTATCTGCGTAGCAAGGAACTTTAAAATACCCCACAAAAATTAGTTCAGCGAGGCCACGTCACAGGCCCAGGACACGAGATAATGCGCCCACTAAATGTTTTCTTCAATAAATTGATTGCTTCGGTAACTATATGGCGTGTAGCCATAGTCTAGTTGGAACCAAAGGTCGTCCACATTAACATCCGCCAATTCAATCACGAAAAATTATTAATCATGACTATATAGCGTCCCAACTAGTTGTAGCATCATAACCGTCTTCATTTTTTTTTATAAATATGAACCAATGATTCTCTCTACCCATAGATCATAACAAACAGTGTCTTCGTGAGGACGTAAAGGCGTTTCAGCTATGTTTTATGGATTATCATCACTCCAAATTTGTTTCTTTACATACAAATTCAACCAAAAGTGAGTTTCGTTGATGAACAAACGTGTATTTCGAACCGAACCACTGATTATTCATGCCAAGTCAAACTGAGTATAAATCAAGTAACAGCTGCCAAAAAGATCAACTCAGAAGTGGCCTTTTTGAAGACCACTCGTCTAAAGCGCATTTACACACATTGCATTAGTTATATTAATTGATTGAGGAGCAGACTTCAAAGCAATTTTCCACCGAAATGTTAGGGAAGTAGGATTATAGACCATTGTTCGCAAAACCATTACTCATCTTGAGACCCAGCATTTATTATTGGATAATATTCGACCGGATAGACTATGTCCAGCACGCCGTGAAGAAAATATAGCAGCCGTGGCTGAGAGTGTACCTGAAGATCGTGAAGAGTCGATTCGGCGCCGTTCAAAGATAAGACCCATGGGTATGTAAACAAGCAGAATTGCAGCATTTGGGACGAAGACTAACCTGAAGAGATTCAAGAGCTGCCATTTCATCCAAACAAAACAACAGTTAGGTGTGGTTTGTGAGCCTTTGGAATCATCGATCAAAAATGCTGACGGTGAGAGCAAAACCGTCAATGGTGACTGTTACCTCGTCATTATAACCGACTATTTGATGCCTGAAATTAAAGCACGCGATCTCGGCGACATTTGGTTTCAACTTCAAGTTCCCACAATCACATCAATCAGTGGATTTTTTGAAAGAACACTTCGGGGAGCAGATAATTTCGCGTTTTGGACCGGTTTTTCCTATGGGGATATATAAAGTCTAAAGTCTATGCAGACAATCCCGTTTCGATCATGCCTTGGAGCAAATTATCACACGTGTCAATCGCCAGTTACCAGAGAAATACTCAAACGAGTCATCAAAAATTGGACTCAACAGATGGACCATCTGAGACGTAGCCGCGGCCAACATTTGAAGGAGATAATCTTCGAAAAATAAATGGTTTTCTTTAAAAAAGTAGCGTAACCCGAAATGGACCACCCTTTATATATCCCAAAGGATGACTATTAAGGAAATGAGATCTCAAAGAATTGTAAGTTATTGAATTTTTATTAAAAGATTTTTTTAACCTGAATTTTTGATTTGAACATATTTGACTTCAACGGCATAAACTTGAGTTCCTAATTTTGTAAGACTTGTTTTCTTTTTACAAGCGGTTTTGAAACTTTGATACGTGAAAAAATTGTATTATAAAACAAAATCTTGTAATTTTTACCGAAATTAGCGAAAGTTAATGTATTTTATACCCATCATCCCCCGCATATGGTATAGGCAGAAATCTGTGCAAAAATCTTGTGCAAACTCATAAAGGAAGAATGAAATTAAAACTGATTGCGAGCGGCAATAACAACAATGTAATTGACCTCTTTCAATGCAACATTGCAATAAGAAGAACAAGAAACATACATAATATAAGGCAATATACAAACAAATATACAATAATAATGTGAGTATTAATAAAAAGCCGAGCGATATTAATGTGCATGTGCTTGTGTGTATGTGTATGTGTATATATAAATGAGATTACGCGCATCGCCGACTGGCACTGGCACTGACAGTGGAACTGGGCGCTAGGCGCTGGGTGATGATTGCCGCAGCGCGCCCGGCCGTCGCTGATAAACAGGCGCAAAGACGCAAAAAATGACAAACATACATAACTACATACTAGTTTACACCAACCAGCGAGCACTCGAGATAAAGGCAGCTTTATTTAATACAATTAAGGAAATATGGCGGGTGGAATTCACCAGAAATGCAGGGTTTACGGAAAAAAAATAAAAAAATAAAAATAATAAAAACAATAAAAAAAAAATAAAAAAATAAAAAATTAAGGAAAAATAAATAAAAAAATAAAATTAAGAAAAAAAATAATAATGAGAAAATATTGAACAAATAACTGGCAATATAAAAATTAAAAAAATTGCAATCACAAGCACAAACGCAGGCTCTCAGTTCCGCGATTGCGCGTTGCCGCAAAAATGCAAGAACAACAATAAAGTGTGAAATCCGCATTAACGCAGCGATAGTGAGTGCATTGAACCGCATGTGCAGATAAAAGTGCGTAATTTACTTAATACCAGCACACACACACGCGCATTTATGAGAATATGTAAGTATATGCAAATATAATATATATAAACATATAGGAAACCGGGCGCTTTGGTTGTTTTCACGCGGATGCGGCGCGTCCGTTAACTTCCGATAGTAATTCGTGTAAATCACACACACACATGCGTACAAATTTCAGTTTCAGTGCTCAAAAACCTTGATTATCATTTGATCAACTTACACACACACTCCTACAAACAAACATTCAGCAAAGTCAATGCCTGTTCCGGCTATCAGTAAGTTTGGCCTAGATTTTAGCAAACTTATGCCACAAACACACACACACACGCAAATACATACATTGCGCTACTCATCTATATGTGTGCGTTTTTATCACATTTACTTGCTGGCTTGATCATGAAATCGCGATCGCACTCGCCAACACAAAGGTCATATTCATAAACCGCAACGCGCGCAAACTAGACCCAATTTAGCTATTTGCCAGCACTTGTGTGTGTGGCAGAAACGTTGGAGGCAACGTACAAATCAGCTGCTAGAAATTATGCAAATTATTCCATTTAAGTGAAATTGAATGAAATTAATTGTGGAAATGTTGAATGAGTAAGTGCTTCGAAGGCAGCGGTGCTCTTAATGAATGAATTCGCAAGCGTTTTAGGGGGAGGATGACCCTCGGTGGGCTTGGTCGCAAGGTTAAGCGCGATTAGTCGACTTACTAAAACGGCCTGCATCAAAGGCATCCCTGTGCACGGGCTCAAATGTTGATAAAATGCTGTTTTGCAAGCGTACTTATTGAGAGACTCGCAAATATGTTTGCACAATTTCGTACTTGTATGGACCTAAATACAATAATAGTGCACTTACATTGAGAGGGTGGTCCAAAACCAAGTTGTTTTCTTAAATAAAAGTAATTACAATTTTTTTTACTTTAATAAACGTTAGTATTTTCATTATTTTTTTAATTATTAAATATCGATGTCATTTATTAAGAATTCAAAAATATATAGTTTTCTTGCGTTAGTTTAAAATAAAATGTTTGTATTTTTTATTTTTATTTTTACTCATTATTTTTATCTTATTTATTTATTATACCGTGCACAGGGTATATTAAGTTTGTCATGAAGTTTGTAACACCCAGAAGGAAGCGTCGGAGACCCTATAAAGTATATATATATATAAATGATCAGTATGTTGAGCTGAGTCGATTTAGCCATGTCGGGTCTGTCTGTCTGCCTGTATAAATACGAACTAGTCCCTCAGTTTTTAAGATATCGTTTTGAAATTTTGCAAACGTCATTTTCTGTTCAAGAAGCTGCTCATTTGTCGGAACTGCCGATATCGGACCACTATAACATATAGCTGCCATACAAACTGAACGATCGGAAAAAAGTTCTTGTATGGAAAGCTTTTGCATTTGACAACATATATTCACAAAATTTGGTATGGATTATTTTCTAAGGCAACAATGTAATCTCCGAAGAAATTGTTAAGATCGGCTTACTATAGCATATAGCTGCCATACAAACTAAATGATCGGAATCAAATGCTTGCATGGGAAACTTCCTCATTTGACGATATATCTTCACGAAATTTGGTATGAGTTATTGTTTATAGATATAATGCAATATCAGAAGAAATTGCTCAGATCGGATTACTATAGCATATAGCTGCTATACAAACCGAACGATCGGAATCAAGGGCTTGTATGGAAAACTCTCGCATTTGACGTGGTATCTTCACGAAATTTGGCATGGATTACTTTAAGGTAACAATATAATCTCCAAAATAAATTGTTCAGAACGAATTACTATAGCATATAGCTTCCATACAAACTGAACACATAGTTGCTAAGAGAAATGCACCTGTGAAGGGTATTTAGCTTCGGTGCAACCGAAGTTAACGTTTTTTCTTGTTTTTTAATAAATTTCTTCATTATTTAAAATTTTTGTACTCTAAACAGGGTGTATTGGGTTCAACAAAAAACAGCCTATAAAGTCATACAGAAAGTAGCCAGAAACTGTAAATAAAACGCAAAACATTTAATTATTCAAAAATATTTATTTTGTTGCCTTCATAGTAATTCCCACAAGATGTAATACACTTATGCCAACGATTTTTCCAGTTTCGAAACACTTTTCATAAGCATTTTTTGGGATGGCCTTTCCTCGGCGAATTTCAATTTGGGAAACTAGAAAAAAAAACACACGGAGCGGTTTCTAGCTTTAAATTCGGTAACAAACGTGGCTCGATGCGATGGTGCATTATCATCCTGTAAATCAATGAATTGTTCTTCCACAATTCCATCCGTTTTCGACGAATGTTCTCACACAAGCGCTTCAATACGGCGGCAAATGGAACTCCTTATTAACCGTCTGTCCCTCCGGAACAAATTCATGATGCAACAAACCACGAATATCGAAAAAACAATAAGCATCACCATGATTTTTGAGTGTCTTTGATGTGGTTTTGTTTTTTTTTTTTTTTTGTTTCGACCTGTTTTTTTCCTCCATTTCGATGATTGTTGACTTGTTTGCATGTCGAACTCCTAAACTCATGTTCATCGGCAGTTATAATGCTCTTCTTGAATGTCGGATCGGAATTCGCACGAACAGGCATGTCCAAATTTACTATTTACGGTACTCTTTCTGAAAAATATTCAGCTTTATCTGGACGAATCGACGAATCCACCAAAATCATTCAAACGGACTCGCGAGAGATGTCAAGCTTTCTTGCCATCTTTCTAGCACTTTCTTGACGATTTCCACGCACCATATCCTTCACGCTTTTAATATTTGCATCAGTTGAAGAGGATGAAGGTCGTCTAGAACGAGACATGTCTTCAACGATCTCTCGGCTGTCTTTGACGGCTTTGTACCACTCGCAGGCTTGTGCTATTGGAAAAACTGAATCGGCGTAAGCCTTTTCCAACATTCGCAATGATTTCGCACATAAAACCCATATTTGCGACAAATTCTTCGTTCGATATTTTCATCCATGGTAAAACTCGCCCTCACTCACTACTGAGGTGTACCGACTTA
This sequence comes from Bactrocera neohumeralis, assembly GCF_024586455.1. Lineage (NCBI taxonomy): Eukaryota > Metazoa > Arthropoda > Insecta > Diptera > Tephritidae > Bactrocera > Bactrocera neohumeralis. The sequence goes on from NC_065919.1 coordinate 51,539,538, forward strand.
AACAGCTGCTGTAAGCAAACTGGTTGACAGATCGCGCTCATATTTGGCATAGATTTTTGGGACAGTCCTACCAATTTACCCGGGGAATTTAAATTACAATTTCCGGGTACTCTTTTGACACAATATACTTGTATAAATAAACCATCAGCGTGACGAGCTGATCTATGTATACCCGAACGAGCCTCTCAGTTTTTGAGATACATATGGCTCTTAAATTTTCTTCCAAAGAAGATCATTTTTCTCAAGTGCGGCATTTCGGGATCGAACTACTATAGCATACAGCTATCATACAATCTGAGCTATCAAAATCAAATATTTGTATACGATGCAAAAAGACATTAGTCTTGTTTTTTCTATATATTTTTAGAAGAATGTTGATAACAAGAAAGTTAAGTATATTACCTTTTTACAGATTGTAAAGAAAACAATTTTATAATCGGGAAATAAAAGCGATAAAAAGGGTTGAAGTTGAAGTCAATGATTTAAGGCAGTCAGAAGAGGAATAGGGGACCAGTTTCGGGTTTGAACCTTGCAACATGTTGCTACAGCGTATAATAGTCTAACGGTTTTTTGTTTCACTTACAAAAAATCGGGCGTAATCCGAGCACTGTCACGCCCACAAATCATCATTAATCGAAAACTTATAAAATGCCGTAACAAAGCACTAAATAGAGATATAAAGCTGTTGTTTGATACGGGAGATCGAAGTAGGAAGGGGCATGTGTGGGCAAGAAATTAAAAAAATGGGCTACTGAAAGCGTCATAAAACAATAACTAAATACACCCCCCAAAGATAGTATGAGATGGATTTACAGGACCCGAGGTCGAAATTGGACGATAGAAGTGACTCACTTTTAGGTGAAATCACATATTTTGAGACTTGATCAACTGATTTCAACCACTTTCGGTATATAACATTACTCGGACATTCTTATGTTACAGTACGAAAATAGACGAAATCGGTTGAAGTCCTATTTCTTCTATAACCCAATTTGAAATTCCATTTTTCAGTAAACAAATCAAGAAGCAATTAATATAGCGGCAGGAATAGTGCCTCTGAAGTATCCCACTATATTAGTAAAAGTTTTCCAAATTGAAACATAAATATTGTAGCCTCGAGATAACGGAAAGGTGCACCTCAGACCCTACGGCTGACTTTTTACAGAAAATATCAGTCAATATGTGCGACATATAACTGAAATTCGGAGAGATTCTTTTCTTGATAATAGTATGTATTACTGTGTGTCAGAAATTGGTTCAATTGGGTCAATATTTTCGGTAGCCCCCCATATACCTAATATAAAGCTTGTCGAACTTCCGACTGACATTATACCGCATTATGTGAATTATGCTAATTAAATTGAGTGAGTGTGATTTTTCTTCTAACGGTGCACCTTTGTGCCTAAAATAAATAAAATCTGGTGAAATCTTGCCTTTAAATAAATTCAAAAAACAATATCTTTTCTTTAACTTGCATTTGTACCACCCGTTCAACAAATGTAAATAATGGCAGCGGCCTAGCCTCTGTGCACATATCGTATGAGCAACATTGAACTTGATCGTTCAAAAGGTGTTGTGCGTTTTCCATATGCTCAATTTACTGCTTCACTTGCCTATTATTACTATTACAATTGTTGTTGGTATTGTTGTTACTGTTATTGCATTATCTATTAGTTTACACACAAACAAAATGACTTTGAGCTTTCGTTTAGACAATGTCGTTTCTACGGACGTCAAATGATCGTATAACGTCAATTGATTACTCGTTTGTCAGCGACAACAACAACTACAGCACTGCAGCACTGTTCAATAGAACAGTACATTATTTGTTTATTTGCCTTATCAACTCTGCCTGCCAGTAAATCAACGTATATTCATTTATATGTGTGTATATTAGTGTTTTTTCTTCAATTAAGTCTCCATAAAGTTAGGGGCACGAAACAGGTTGTAAAAGAATTGATAATTATTCGTTGGTTTGCTTGCAGTGTTCGCCTAGCTTTTAATTGCATTGTTTGTTTGCGAAACTTGCGAAAAATGTAGGCAAATATGTCGATATTTCTATATATATATACATATATAAGTTTATATGGTATCTGTGTGTGTTCTCCAATTTCGTTAGACTTGCCAAACTTCTCTTCAATTTGTGATGCTCATGTTGGTGCTTTATGATAATTAAAACTATCATAGAATCCACCAAACATTAGGCAATCCCTCTCGCTGGACTTCTCATTTATGGTTATAACGGGTGATTCAAGTAGGTGTACTTTTTTCAATTGATTTTTATTGACAGATCACGCGTGAGTCGTGTCAAGCTGTCATTTTATTTTTGATGAGTATTGTTTAACATTTCATCATGAAAGGACTTACACTTGAACAACGTTTTCAAATCGTTCAACTTTATTACGAAAATTCACGTTCTGTAAAGAAAGAGTTTCGCGCGCTTCGCTAAACTTAAGGTCAACATAATCGACCTCCTGAGCATACTATTCGCCATACCATCACCCATCTTGAGACCGAGCATTCATTACTAGATAATATTCGACCGAATAGACCACGTCCCGCACGCAGTGATGAAAATATAGCAGCTGTAGTTGAGAGTGTACCCGAAGACGGTGGAGAGTCGATTCGGCGCCATTCGCAGAAACTCGTACAGCCGTATGGAACGACTTGGCGAGATCTTAAATTGTACAAAATACAGCTTGTGTGAAACCGAAGCCGCTCGACCTTCCCTAGCGACGTCGCTTCGCTTTATGTTGCTCCTGAAAAGTACCAAGAAGATCCGACGTTTTCGAGCCAAATTTTGTTCAGGCGTGAGACCCATTTCTGGCTCAATGGGTATGTAAACAAGCAAAATTGCCGCATTTGTGGCGATCGTTACTGTGTTTTTTTTTTTTTTAAAGTAGGCAACCTCGAAATGGACCTCTAGTATTCGTTATGAACCGTTTGACCCTGTGAAACGAATTCATGGTGATGTGGTTCACAATGTAATCAAAGGAAACAATGAGCATTTCATTGATTTTTCACCAACTTTGTTGAGATTCTCTGCTCTTCCTCTCAAGCCGACACGACCATTTTCAAGCACTGTTTCAGTAACTTTTTCGATGTTATTGTCATTAACAGATGTGGATGAATGATTCGCATGACTTCACCATCTTCGTGCCACTCAAAAACTTTTATTTGTTAACTCCCCAACAAACTTCTGCAATATTTTTAACGATTTCGTAGACGTTATTTTATTGGAAAAAAATAAAATTTCAAGTAACCTCGTTAATTTTTTTTTTTTAGATAAACCTTCATCGACTCTCATCTTTTTGCTGTGACTACCATTAGTTAGGTATTCACTGGCCTGGAATTATTGCACATATTTCTGAAAGGTCACAACTCAGAGGTGATCTAATGACTTGTGCCCAGAGCATCCTAAAATTGTGGATGGAAGACTTCTTCAGCCTGCTGAGTAACAGTGCTTTCACTAAGAGATGGCAAATCCGATTCCCCTATCCATGGCGATGGAACAGACGTTCCATTGCCCGACCATGAAGAAGTTCGAATAGCAATTACCCGTCTGAAGAACAACAAAGCGGCGGGGGCTGATGGATTGTCGGCCGAGCTATTCAACACGGTGACGAAGAACTGATAAGGAGCATGCATCAGCTTCTTTGTAAAATATGGTCGAACGAAAGCATGCCCAGCGATTTGAATTTAAAATTGGTCAGCCCAAACCACAAAAACGTGGACCCCACAATCTACGACAACTACCCTGGGATTAGTCTCCTCAACATGGCTTATACGGTTCTGTCGAGCGTGTTGTGTGAAAGATTAAAGACCATCGTCAACTGATTGGACTTTATCAGTGTGGCATTTAGGCCTGGAAAATCAACAATTGATCAGATATTGACCATGCGCCAAATCTTGAAAAGTACCCGTGAAAAGAAGATCAACCCATACCACCTCTTCGTCGATCTTAAAGCTGCTTTTGACAGCAAAGGATCAGCCTTTATGCCGCTATGTCTGAAGTTGGTATCACCAATACCAAAAGCTCCGTCTACAATCTCCTCTTAGAGAAAATAATTCGAGCTACAGAGCTTAATCGACCAGGTACAATCTTCCAAAGCTGATGGCGTACGCCGATGATATTAATATCATTGGCCTCAACATTCGCACCGTTAGCTCTACTTTCTCCAGACTGGATAAGGAAGCGAAGCAAATGGGTCTAGTAGTGTACGAGGGCAAGACGAAATATCTCCTGTCATCAAACAAACAGTCGTCGCACTCGCGACTTGGCTCTCACGTCACTGTTGATAGTCATAACTTCGAAGTCGTAGATAATTTCGTCTACCTTAGATCCAGTATTAACACCAACAGAAATGTCAGCCTCGAAGTCCAACGCAGAATAACTCTTGCCAACAGTTGCTACTTCGGACTGAGTAGGCAATTGCGAAGTAAATTCTTTCTCGACGAACCAAGACCAAACCCTATAAGTCACTCATTATTCCCGTCCTGCTATATGGTACAGAGACATAGATGATGACAACATCTGATGAGTCGACGTTATGAGTTTTCGAGAAAAAGGTTCTGCGGATGATTTTTGGTCCTTTGCGCACTGGCTATGGTAAATACCGCATTCGATGGAACGATAAGCTGTACGAGATATTCGATGACATTGACATAATTCAGCGAATTAAGAGACAGCGGCTACGCTGACTAGATCGTGTCGCCCGAATGGACGAAAACATTCCAGCTCTGAAAGTATTCGATGCCGTACAAGCGGGGGGAAGCAGAGGAAGATATTTAAACTCCGTTGGAAAGACCAGATGGGAAAGGAATCATCGGTACATATTTCTTCAAAAATGATGCCGATGAGAACGTAACCGTCGACGATTATCGCGCCATGATGACCAACTATTTGATGCCTGAAATTGAAACTCGTGATCTCGGCGACATTTAGCTTTAAAAAGACGACGCCACTTCCTACACATCGCATCAAGCAATGGATTTATTGAGAGAACACTTCGGTGAAGAAATAATTTCACGATTTGGGTCAGTCGATTGGTCAACGAGATCGTGTGATATCGTTAAGCTTTTCCTGTGGGCTTCGATTGAGACCTTGGAGCAAAATATCACGCGTGTCATTCGCCAGTTACTAATCGAAATGCTCGAACGAGTCATCGATAATTGGACTCATAGGATAGACCATCTGAGACGTAGCCGCGATCAACATTTGAAAGCGATAATCTTTAGTCACCCTTTACTATCAAATTTGGCACAAAATGATTTACAATACTGCAAAGTTGCTTGTTTTTGGTATAATTTCCCGTCTTATCTTTAGAGGTTAAGAGATTCTATGAAGTGCTAGAAAAGCATTACTGCAAACGATAGTGTTCTGAATATGACTCATAATTCTTGAAGAGAATATGTATATAAATAAGTATATTTTAAGTAATGACTACGTAATACACAGATCTTTGCATAAAATAAATCATCGGAATTCGAGCATTCCAAGCAAAAAAAGAAAAAGAAAAAACTACGAAAATTAGGCAATAAGTCTTACTGTGTATTAAAAACGATTCTAAATCGCATTCCCACATGCAACTGGCGATCAGTCAAATCACACAACACAAGAAGTAAAAAAAATAAAGCAAAAAATCCAAACTCAAACCGAAGCAATTCAGCTAAATCGACCAAATCGAACACGAATGAGCAACGCATCGAAAACGCTTTAAATAAATACAAGCATTTTGCACAACTATTGCTTGATTAATACTTATTATAAGTATTTCTGCTTCTACGTTTGCTGCTGCTGTTGCGGTTGCTGTTTGTTGTTGTGGTTATGGTACAAGCGAAACACCAGTAATTTTTGTAATAGGCATTTAATTTTAGTGCAACTTCACAAAAGGTTTGCGGCGCAGCAGAAATTAAATATAAAAAACTAAAAAAAAAATACAAATAAAAATGAAAAAAAAATATAAAAAAAATTATAAAAATGAAATAGAATTAAACACAAAAATATTGAGAATGAAATAAGTTGGAAAAAAGCGCAAATATCAAGCGATCTGCCCACAATTTATTGGTATGAAATGATATGTTTTTGATAAAAAGCGAAAAATCTGCATTTAAATGCAATTTATAAAAGGGATGCGCTGCGCATGCGCCGCTGGAATTTAGGGTAGAAAAACATGCTAACGCAACAAAAACAACAAAAACATATTTGTAGAAAGAACATTGCGAAATTTATTGGAATTATATGTTATTTGTTGAGCAGCGAGAAAAAACGCCACGCCACGCCGCACGCAGCACTGACTGACTGACAATCAGCAGAACGCGCAACGATTAGAAATGTTTTATAGGAATTCTAGCAAGGAACAGAGCGTAATACGCGCTTGAAAAAAACGCGCGCATACGCACACACACATAGTATAAGTAAAGGTTCTAACTGAGCCTGCGTTTGGGTCCGAGTGGTCAGCGCGGGTCTGCACGGCATGCCAGGGAAAAACAGAAAAACATTTCGGGTGCCTGACGTTTAGCTGCCTAATATGGGCTTTATTCTGCAATTCTTTCTATGCGATTGGTTTTATTCTTAATTAAGTATGTATGTATGTGTGTGTGTGTGCCTACAAATTAATGGTGGGATCAATTCGTCCACTGCATTAAAGCGCTTTGTGGCCGGCACCCTTGACGTGCCACTGCGTGGCTGTTCTTCTAGCGCTGTTGCTGTTGCTGCTGGTCGCTACACCATAATTTTGTGAGGGTGCCGCCAAACGTTGCACGTTCATGGCATCAAATGTTGAGCAATTTTTTTTATTTTTAATTTTTTTTTTTTGCTGGAAAGGACACATGACTGCCGGTGGTTTGGACTGACACAGTCCAATTTGACCAATGCATCGATTGGCTGACGACGCGTTCGTGTGGCGGCTGAGTGATGTCTGTCGCTGCTACCACTACAAAAAAATAAATGTTTGAAATGTGTTTTTTCTAATTCATTTGATGCGCCCTATTAATTTCAGTTTGATTGGTATTTTTGAATAGATCATTCATTCATTGGCGCGGCGACGCAGAGTCGCACCGAAAACGTTCTGAGCAGCAATAACACGCCAGACACCAGGACCACGTTGCTGGCCAGCCAGCCGCAGCAGTTCAAGGATTTCTACTGTGAAACGCTGAGGCGCGTTGCACCGGGTCAGTGAACCCGGCTGAAAGTGAGGCAAATTGCCGGAAATATATATTTATTAAAAATCGCAAGCTATAATATTACTTCGCTAATATGTGAATGTAATATTTTTGCCAATTTTTTCAAACAACGTAGTTGTGCGCAGGCGCAAAAGTGTGCGCGTTTCTATAATTTCATAGATTTTCGCCGCTTTTTTACTAATACTTCCTTCGTTTGGTTGATTTTTGTTGTTTTTGGCGTGTGCCAACATCAGCTGCTTGTTGGATTTGTAAAGTCCTTTGTTCGGCTTGGTACGCTTAGTTTAAAAATCCCTTTTAAACTGACAACATTAACCATTGATTTCCATCGATTGTTCGATCGGCAGCGCTCAACGCAATTCAACTCTTTAGTTGACACTTTTATTATTATCGAAAATTACGCGAAAGTGATTTGCCATGCGCTCGAAGGGGCAGCTGTCAATCAGATCGGAAATCAATGCTGCGCAGGCGCGCGTGCGCACTTGTGAGGGCGTGTCGTCAAGGTGTGTTGGCAAACAGAGTGCGCAGTGCGAAGAGCGTGTGTTTTGCTGAGCTGATTGTGAAAAGGGTTGATTTAGAATTGGATTGTAAGAAAATAATTATATTCAGGAACAATTGTAATTTGATAGCTGTGGACGTATGGCATGCGCTGCAAGGTTTCGTAATCCCTCGTCAGTACATTTCTGCAGATGAAACTAAGCAATAAAAGTGTGTTGAGGTCCGAAAATATATTCGTCGAGGCTCTGGTGCGTAGTTTTAGTATTAGAAAACTGCCTACTTTCAATGGAATTAAAAATAAGCTTAAAAACTCCTGTAATGAGGAATCTGAGCAACTTTCAACGCACATATTATCTGATTTGCTGCCAGAAGCCTAACCCTTTGCTAATCTAAGTTCACAGTGAGCTTCATTAGCAAAAAGAAAAGCAAGAAATACAGACTAGAATCCGTTCATCTACAAAGGAAATCGAGAGGGATGGGGATACATATGTTACGCTAACTTTAAAAAATTAAGTCGATTCTGGGCAATTCAAAGCAAACCCGGTCAAAGACCACTATTACATATAAAACAGCAGAATGATCATAAATTACGATGTTCGCAGTCCTAACCGTCTGAGAATAGAACGTACATCTGGAGGTATTCTTTGTAATACCCACAGAAGTTCTATTAACCGAGTCTTTAACTCTACTTTACGTGTATAGTTTACGATTATATTATAAAATAAAGAGCTGAAATTTTCTTGTGCTTCCCTTTTCTTTTAGGATCTTTTCTGGGCATTCCTTTATCAAGAATTCGTAGTTTTAGATACCCGCATGTACTTGCAGGGAACTAAACCTATGGAATCCCAGAGAAAATTGATTTCTTCGCTCTTCTTAGTCAACTGCTCTCTTCACACACAGCACTCTAGCCCAGAGTAGCAACGCTATCATGTGGTAAGTGCATCAACCTTCATATCACAAGTGTAAAAGTAAACTAAAGACACTATGATGCTCACATTATACAAGTGTGTCCTAAGTCTGCACTGAGTTATAACTATATTCGTGCGGTTTGCCAGGGGAAACACGAACGCAATGTTTAGGACAAGTTTAGACAAAGCCGGATATCCATGGCCCCAAGGTAATGCGTGCTAGTTCAGCTTCTAAAACCGGGTGAAACCATTCATGGGAAACCCAACCGACAATTCATAAAATTGAATTGAGCTATGCCGGAATTCGCGATTAAACACGAAGCACTGATTTTCATCATGACAATACTCTACCTCATGTCGCAAGACCGATTATAAACTATTCAGAAAACAGCGGCTGAGAAGCCTTACCTTACCGGCCTTATAGACAACACCTCTCCTCGTCTGACTAGCATTTGTTCCGGTCGATGGAGAGCATCCTCACAGGAATACGGTTCACATCAGAACAAGATATCAAAAATTGGCGCAATTCATTCTTGCCCAATCCGGCGCAGTTCTTTTGGTATGGAATACGCAAATTGCCAGAAAGATGAGAAAATATTATTTGATATATTAATAAATTATAACGGGTGTCCCAAAATTAATAATAAAATTAATTTCAAATATAATGAAAGTTTGGCAGCCGCAAATTTCGTACAAAATACAGTCTGAACAGTGTTTGGACTTCATCAACTGTGAGGATTAATCGAAATGAACGTTATTTTGGGTCACCCTGTATTATAAATAAACGTTCAAACTTTCAAAAACTAAAAACTGAAAAAAGCACGAATACCCTAAGATTGTCCATATAAATATTTTTCACTTGCTTCAACATTGCCACCATAAAGGGTGATCCATTACGATATTCACTTCAAATTTAATGGAGAATGTTTATTATCATTCGAAAGAACATTCTTTGACATTTATTTTTGAATATTATCTCTTTCAAATATTGGCAGCGGTTGCGTCTCAAATGGTCTATCCATTGAGTCCAACTTTCGATGACTCGTTCGAGATGATGTTTTTCTCTGAGCCTGGATCGAAGTGGGATTGTCCGCATAGACTTTTGACTTTACATGCAGTGTTTGTCCGGAAACCCGCGACTGTACTTCGGAGCATGCGCACACCGACTGGATTCGGTAGAGGGCGTTCCTAGCTAACGAACGAGTTGTCTCCGAGCACCTGTACTTCGGAGCATGCGCACACCGACTGGATTCGGTAGAGGGCGTTCCTAGCTAACGAACGAGTTGTCTCCGAGCAGAGGTACAGAGGTCGCGATTAAATTCTGTGTGAAACTCGGTAAATCTGCGACAGAGACGTTTGATATGATCAAGCAGGATTACCCAGGTGTTGCTTTAGCAAGAAGTGGTGTGTTTCAGTGGCACTAGGACTTTTTGAGGGCCGGGAAGAGATTCTTCCTGGACAAACCGTCAACGCCAAGTTTTACGTGGAAGTCATCATAAGACTCAAACGAAGGGTCAACCAGTTGGGCAGCGGCACCTTCCCAATTAAGGGACCGGACATTCCAGGTGCATGCCCTAATATCGTAGTCCGTATTTCGTTTGCCATGGTCGTCATCAAAAGGGGGGTTTCTCTTCCGAGGCTGTTGGTCGTTTTTCATTGGTATAGTTTTTTACGTGGCGGGTGCCAAACCCAGCGCACAACCCTATGTAGGGGATGTTTCGCCTTCTCACTTTAGCTCGCCTTCGAACGGATGTTCTTAGGCTACCCAGAGGATACTTGGTCAAAGGCCGGAAGTCGTGAGCTGCTTGAGTTATATGTAAAAGAATCGTTTCTGGCCACTCCCAAGTGAATGGCGATCAGAGAACTTTCCTCACTTGCGTGAACTTCTACACATGACTCCATCCTCAAGTAGATCATCCAAAATAAGATTCCATAGCATGGGAGCAACACTTCTCAGGCCCTCACAGATATATGCGCAGCGCCATTTGAAATAAGACCACTTGGACCTCTGCCACAGTACCAAAACCGAGCTTTCATATACATATATCCAAGTGGGTAGGTTCATTCATATTGAATGCGATTAGATGTAGGTTTGTAAGTGCACACCACTTTGTTGTATTATATTACAACTTAATTACGGTTATACAGTTAGCCATAACTAAATTAAAATGAAATGAAACAATTGAAAAAGCAAAACAACCAAGAAAATGCAAACACTTGAAAATAAACACACACACATACACCTATAGTACGCAGCAAGATAAGAGAAGAAAAACAAAGAAAACGCCAAGTACGAAACCGAAACGGAAAATTCAACAAATTATACCACAAATTGCAGTTAATTGAATATTATACGAGCACACAATCGGCTCATACACACACACACACATGCACATGGATAGTTAGGTGGGTACGAGTACACACTATATACTAACTATACTTATTAAATGCCTCTACGTACGACCAACTTGCGCATGCGCTGCGCCAGGCCGCGCCGGTTACAGCTCAAGCCAAAGTAAATACATAATCAAACCATAAAAATCCATTGCTGGAAAACATTTTTTTTGCAAAAAATCTTCCGCGTTTTCACAACGCATTCAAGTCGATTCCGTGTTTTGAAATTTTCGCGCTCAGCGAGTCTTACAAATGCGAGCGCAGACAAGCCCAGTGGGAAATGGACGCATGAGGACAATAGTGGGAAATATATTTCGAACTGTGGAGCTTCATAGCCTAAGATAAAACTTATATATGCCAAACGTCCACAATCCGTGTGACTCAAGTCTGAAACATTAAGTCAACCTCGAATTCAAAACTCAACATTTCAAGCACCAAATCCTGACTTGGAAACCGCCAAAGCTCAATGGGGTTAAGTTGACAATTAAGAAACATGCGCTGCGGGAAAATTAGCTGAGCCCCGTGGAACTGGCAGCATCTACACACAAGAAATGGCTAATGGAGTGGGTGCCGCAATTTATTGCTCGGAATACTGCAGTGTCTTTATGGTGAAAGCAAAACACTGAAACGCCTTGTCTGCTTTTATCCAAGCTTATCCAAAACACATCTTAGATATCTAGGAGGTTCGTAGTTCAAGGGACTAGATGAATCAAGTATAAAGTCTTTCTTAAAGTTCGCAAAAACCGTTGACGTAGTAGGTTTGTGTGTGTATGACGTGATAACCGACCAGTATAACCTAATCCAACTTAAATTTTGAAAATCAGATGGCATTTCGAAATCCAATTCAAGCACTAATGGCGCACTTTTTCTGAGATTTAAATCTTCGAAAATTTGTTATTAAAAAGTCGTTTCTGTTAATGTTAAGCTGATCGATAAACGAGACTCGGAAATGAAGTGATTAAGCCATACTTCATCTACTTCCGGATATCGACGGAAAAATTTCGGTATTTTGTAAATTAACGACTGCAAAACTTTTCAGGGTCAATTGTGTGGGTGTCTCTTAATTCGCTGAAATATGTCAATGTCGTCGTATATGGTATCTCGTAATATGACTTACATGCGCCAGTGAGTTTTTTAGATTGTCATATGTATCGATCTAATTTTTTATGGTCATCCAAATTAATTTTGTAGATTTTTCAGATTTAACCATCTCTTTTACGTACGCTCCGAGGTCCTAGCATAGACTCGGACCACCATCTTGTTGCAGCGAAGATATGCACGTCAACAAACACAAGGAAGACGCTACAATCACAATACACAACCCGATTTTCTACTCGACTTGCACTCCTGCGCTCTGAGAGCCCTCCTCAGCAACTCGGTATAAGGGAACTGTGAGACGGCATTTCAAGCTCCTTTCACATTCAGCTGCAAACGAAACCATTGGTTTTCAGAAAAGGCAAAAGAACAGCTGGTACGACGAGGAGTGCCGTGTCACAGTGGAGGGAAAACAGACTGTCTACCTCGCAATGTTACAATCGATCACAACACGTGAGGGACGGGATACTAATGTGCCCAAAAAATAAGTTGACATTGCATTTATTTTGAAAATTCTTTTTTACTTATTCTTCCAAAAATTTCAAGTAATGACATATGCACTTATGCCAACGGATTTTCGTATAAAAACTGGTTATAGTCACTTTCCGGGATGGCCTTCAGTTTCTGAGCTTGGTGAATCAGCCTATCGTAAAAAAACGGTGTCCCCGGAGCGGTCTTTTGATCAGGTGAATATCAGGTGAATACGGTTGCGGAACGATATGGGTTGAGTTTTTGGCGAAATGATCACGAATTACGAGGGCAGTATGGGATGGTGCATTATCGTGGTGTAAAAACCAAGAATTGTCTTTCCACAATTCCGGCCTTTTTAGGCGGATAGCGTTACGCAAACGACGCATAACGTTCAAATAATATTCCTTATTGACTGTTTGACCGGTTGGAAGGAATTCATAATGCACAACACCACGATAATCAAAGAAAACAGTCAACATGACCTTGATTTTTGAGCGACTTTGGCGCGATTTTTTTGGGCTCGGCTCTCTTTTGGCACGATATTCGCTCGATTGATCGGTTGTTGCGGGGTCGTAAGCATAGATCCAAGTCTCATCGCCAGTTATAATGCGTTTCATGACACCTGGTAGTCGGAAACCATCGTTTCACACACTTCAACGCGACGCATTTTTTCCAAAAAATTTTACGTTTTCGGTACCAGTCCGGATTTGACGCGCTTGAGACCCAAAACATCCTTCAAAATGGTATTGGCTGAGCCTTTCGATATGCCAACTTCATTAGCAAGGTCTCTAATTGTTAATCGACGGGTTTTCAACACCAAATCTTTGATTTGTTGAACGTGAGCTTCGTCGGTTGAGGTTGATGGTCGCCCTGGACGCTCTTCGTCTTCGACACGTTCACGGCCGGCTTGGAACTCACTATACCACTTGTAAACATTTTTTTTAGACATAGCCTCATCACCAAAGGCTTTCTGCACCATCTTCAACGTATCCGCAGCAGAAAATTGATTCCGTAAACAAAATTTAATGCAAATTCTTAGCTCAACAAATTTCGACATCGCAAAAAACGAAAAACTCACTTTTAGCAGCTCACAAAACGACACGTATCTCAAACACTAATCAATATTTTGACATGAAATTTGACATAAATGTGACTGACAGTACTACCAACCTAAAAAAAAAATAATTCTCCAAATCCTTCGACGCGCGCAGTTTAAATTCAAATGTCACCTTATTTTTTGGGCACAGTAGTATATACTGAGAGTTGAAGAGAGAAGCGAAACGCATTTGCGGAGAGCGAGAGGCCAAATGCATGAGTACGAAAGGCTTGACAAGCTGATCGACAGGCGTAATGCTCGAAATTTCTACGAAAAGATGCGGCGACTAACAGAAGATTGGCTGGGCTCCCCCGTCACTGTTGACAGTCATAACTTAGAAGTCGTAGATATTTTCGTGGATCTTGAAACCAGCATTAACACCAAAAACAACGTTAGCCTCGAAATCCAAAGCAAAATAACTCTTACCATCAGGTGCTCCTTTGGCTTGAGTGTGCAATTGAGAAGTAAAGTCCTCTCTCGACGAAGAAAAACCAAATTCAACAAGACACTCATCATCCCCGGCCTGCTCTTCGATGCAGAAGCATGGACGACGACAACATCTGATGACTCGGCGTTATGAGTTTTCGAGATAAAGGTTCTGTGGAAAATGTATGGTCCTTTGCGCATTGCCAACGGCGAATACCAGTCGGCAGTCGACGGAAGGATGGATGAGCTGTAGTTCAGCGAATTGAAAGATAGCGACTACGCAGTACCCGCCGGTGGAAACAGAGGAATAGTAAGACCTTCACTCCGTTGGAAAAACCAGTTGAAGAAGGACCTAACTGTACTTGAAATCTCCAAAAGATTCGATGCAATTCGAACAATGCGAACTGTAGATGTCTGGTAAAAGGTTCATAAGGAAAAATCTCAAAAAACTTCCACAGTATGAAATCAAAGTTCCGTTAACAGAGTTGATATTTAGACAACAACAATGAAATAGTAAACAAAGCAAATTCTTTTGCTGCTCGTGTTCCCTGCCTCATTACAAATAACCTGTATACCACAAATATATATTATATAGTATATAGGTATGTATGTGTGCTTGTGTGCGCTTTTCAATTGATGCGGATTCATGCGATAATTCGCTTTTCTCACAAGCAGAAGGTGAAACCGGCAGAAACCAGTCGTCAGCCGGAGCAACAACAGCACTTTATAAGCAACGAAAACTGCAGAATCCGTGTAATCGCGACGGGCGAATGCAATCAAGAAGCGCAAAGCCAAGCGCTGAACTCCAAAGCATTTAATCCGTGACAAGAAAACTTTCACTGCCACATGGGAGCGTTGCAACAACGAATTGCAACAAATCAGCACACAAAAACCGCAACGCCAAACGAAAACAAGGCGACAGACACAGCAGAAACTAGCAATAATAGCACCAAAAACGAATTTAGCATCAAAAAGAAAAACATCCTGCCGTGTAAAGGCCGCCAAGCCATGAAAACGGCACAGCCACAGCCAACGCACAGCAAAAAGATCCGGAATGAGGCGCGTTTCGCGTGTGCACACAATTCATTCATGCGCAAATGAAGAGGTAATTTGGCCGCAATGATGACAGAGCAGCTTGGTGGGAGCCGCAACCAATGCCAGCGGTGCGCAGGTGCAGAGAGTGAAAATGTGAATTTTATGTGATGCGGTGCGGTGCCGGCGGCGGAGCAAAAGCAAGCAAGTTCGTCAAGTTAGGCAGCGTGCGAAAGTGAAATCGCTTTTACAGGCGGCAGTGAAGCATTTGTTTTCATTGGAGACTTAACGGTGCCACCAGTGCTGGTGCCCCTCTCACTCGCGCGCTCACTGCCTCTCTCTCACTCTCGATATAACATCAGATATCTTAGCGTCGTTGGTGAATGGGCTTTTTCTTTCGGCGCGCGCGGTGTTATTTATGGTCGTAAAGTGAGTTAGCAAAAGCGAAAATAAGCGTGAGGAGACGCGCTCAAGCCCAAATGAAAGTGACACTGTGGCGCGGACAATGACCTTCCGCCAATAAGCGAGCACACTAGGCAGGAACTGCAGTGGATAAGGAGCGCGCGCGCTCAGACAGTGAGCGTTAGAGAGGGGTTTAGCGATACGCGCAAATCGTGACCGGTCAATGTGACGGCACATAACGGGTTACAGGCTCGGTTGTGGTCGACGTATAACACGTGATTACATGCCAGTTAGTTGGAGGCAAAGCGAGTTTGGCGGTAAGCGGCGGCGATTAATTGCGAACCGCCCAGTGTAGCGCGGCGCGGAAATACCGGCGCGCCAATTAACTGCGCTGGTACTAGACGATTACTTAGCATACAACAACAACAACTACATAGCAATACAGCGCGTACTAAGCTGGAAAAACACACATACTCATACAAACATCTAAACAAGTCATGCCACAGCGGAGCGCTTCGTGGGCGGCAGGTGGCTGGCTGGCGGCGGGCGCCGTACAAATAAATATAAGCATATATGTATATAAATAATTTATACTAACAAATTATTCTAATGGAATGGCTAATTAATTGAGACGCTGCAGTTGGCGATTGACAATGCTCTTAGTGCGACTTGTTACCAACGTCAACCACACACACACGCACACCGCGTCGGCTCGCAAATGAAAATGAAATCGAAAGTGGCATCTAAATTAGTGGTTCGCACGAACGCGAGCGGCTGGTGGCGGTATTCAGCGGTTGGTCGATCGTCGTCGTCGTCTCCGGTTGTGCGGTTGTTTTTATTTACTTACTTAAAAGGTGGGTAGGGTGCATATTGACGTCACAGTAACTGGCGACCGTTAAGGTTAATACAAGCGCGCCGCGCGCTGTGCGCTAGAATTGTTCTAAGCCAGACGCTGTGGTCGCGTGGATGGCGCAGACAACTCTGCTATTTATATGGAATATTATAGTATACATATATTACAACAACAACAATAGCGCGCCATTTGTGTGCAAAGCATTTGCGCGGGCGCTCTCAGTTCCTACTGTAGCGCTCCTTAAACGCTGCGAGACATGACCTTCCTCATCGATTGGTGTTGGATTACCATTTACATATACTTTTACGGTGATTTGCATTCGGACAGACATTTCGCAATGCGATTAATTGTAATTTTAGTGCTTTAAAGCGACAAAAGACAACGAAAGGGCTGTGGTGTACATAGTCTTAAGAAGTGATTGGAGAAGAAGAGAGAGCGCAGTTTATCACCTAGCAACGAAACACATGTGTACAATTTCTTTTTCGTATATTAAAAGTCATATCTAGTTATAAGCGAGCGCCAAACGAACACACGCTCTATAACTAGGTTATTTTCTCTTTAAACAACAATTTAAGAAATTTAAAAAGAAATTAAAAACAAAAAATTTTAAAAAAAATTTAACAAAATAAAAAAATATTAATTGAAAAAAATTTAAATTTTGAAAAATTAAAAAAAAACTTAAAAAAAAATTTAATTTGATTAAAAACAAACGCAATTTATCACTTAGCAACGAAATAATGAAATAAATTTAACCAAAATTAAAAAAAATACAAAGAAAATTATTAATTGAAAAATTTAAAAAAAATTAAAAAAAAATTAAAAAAAATTTAACAAAATAAAAAAAATATTAACTGAAAAAAAAATTTAAAAACAACTTAAAAAATTAAAAAAAAAATTTCATTTACAAATTGAGAAGAAGAAAAGAGAGCGCAATTTATCACCTAGCAACGAAATAACGAAATAAATTTAAACAAAATATAAAAAAATACAAAGAAAATTATTAATTGAAAAAATTAAAAAAATATATATGTACATATGTATATATAAAATTTAAAAAAAAAAAATATTAAAAAACAAAAAAAAACATAAATTGAAAAAAAAATTTAAGAAATTAAAAAAAAATAATTTTATTTAATTAAAAACAAATAAAAAAAGTCCAAAAAGAAAACTAAAAAATAAAAAATAAATATTAAAAAAAATTAAAATTTAGACAGAATTGCATATAAAATCTCTCAAATTTTCTAAGCGTCTATACTTTTTTCTACAATTGTAGGGCCTTATAGGAGACCAACACCAATGTGCCCTTACTCAGACAAACTCAGCCTTCTAACAACTTAAAAGCTTATTTAGGAACAAACATGTTTCGGGTTTTTGGTTTCTACCGATCGTAAAACAAATTTTAAATATAATTTAATTTAATTTTGTTTTTTTTGTTGTTGTTACAGTAGCAAAAACATTCCTGCAAATAAATCTAATTTAATATTTTATAACGGTGCCGTTCAACAGCAGTCGGGTCCAAGTAGCTGGAACAGATACAGATTTTTATCCGGCTAAGGTCTTTCAACTCGGTGGCATGCCTCGAAATTACTTTAGGAATGTTTTCTGCCCTACAACAACAACTGAAACTTCCTTTCAGGTAAATCAACAAGCACTTCCGAAGCCTTACACAACACATATCCAACTTAGGGGTTCTTCAAACCTACACTTGACGTTACAAAAACTGAATTGATCAACAGTTTCAAAAATTTTCCTCTCATAAATTATGTATTACGCGCTAAACTTCAACACATTGCAGATTACCTCTACAAAAAAATATCCCAAAGCATACTTTCGAGCGCAAGCCCTTATTGCCGCAGATATTATTGTTGTTGTAGCGGCAAAAACTACACCGCATATAATTTTGAGGAAAACTGCCAAGCCAACTGTCTCCGGGCAGTTAAACACCCGTGTGCGCTCCAACCATGTTGACCCGACTCTCGTACGAACGACAGCCGTTGGACACTCGGCCACTTCAGATACACTTTCAGCATTACATATGTATTTTCATAGCTGGTTTATACACAGTTATTTTCGCGCATAATTAGTAAACTTAATTTATTTCAACCGATAATACACGCTGTTGAGTAGCGCCGGCGCCGGCGCCGACTATGTCGTATGTCAATTTTGACGCCCTTCTTTTAAAAGCTTTATAATTAATTTGCTAAGCAAAATTATTAAAATGCGCATAATTTGTCAACAATCCGTGGTTTTGTTGTCTTACAACGAATTCCCATAATTAGCGATCAGCAGACACCGCAATGATTGACAGATTTGCGCTCGGTAGAATCTAAAAAGACACCACTGCATCTAAGTACATACCGGATATACAAGTATGTATGTATACATACATATGTAGATACATATGTATGTACATATATAAATGTACATTTGTTGCGACCAAACCATTTCGTGCAGACTCAACTACAAACATCCATCACATAAACTACAAAACTATTTCCCGCTGCTGCATTGCGATCTCTCGTGATCTATTCATTCATGCTTGTTTGCCACCATTCAGATGTATATGTGTATGTACATACATACATACATACTGACAGCGAACACTTTAAATCATGCTTACACATTTGTGGTTTATTGTTTTTCCTGTTGGCGTGGGCGTGCTGTCGCGCTCTTTAATTAATCAGAGTCAATTGAGAGTTCAAGTGGTATGTTGTGAAGGGATTTTTGCAAATTAATTGCAATCTCTTAGCGTGTAGCTGACCGCAAGTGAGCTATTTTCAAACGGAAATCACATTTTCAATGGTTTAAGAAAAAAAAAATCAAACCAAATTCTAAAAATAAATATTCGGAAATTACAAAACAAAAAAAACTAAATAAAACTAATTAATATTAAAAAGTCTAATTCTAACTACACATATGAACGTAAACAAATTAAAAACGTATGTGATTGTGCAAAAGTACCTTAACAAATGTTGCTTGAATTCCAATTTTGATTGAAGGAAGTATTGCATACATTTAGGCATTACACAAAAAATGCTAACGTTAGTTATTTATATAAAATTTTGTTTATATACATATATATTTTTTATATATGATATTGATTTTCTAACACTTAAAACAGCATACTACAAAAATTTGGGCCTTTGGTGACTGAAGGCGCTGTAAAGAAAAAATATTGCTTTAGAATAATTAAAAAAAACTTCGAATTAATTAATACATTATACCAACCTTAGTTTTTTCTGGCTAGCAGACAAACATTTTCCAGTGTCACATCACGCGCCACATAGTATTTAAGCTCTGCTTCAAAGCCATGTTCTCTCAGATATTGCAGTCGTCCATAGTCAAGTATACGTTTGCACATGTCACCAATGCGCTCACGCTCAGATAAACTCAGTCGCTGCGTCTTACTGCAATCGATAACTTCCACGGAAGTTTGTGCTTGCTCCTCAAGCGCACGTCTCCGTTCGCGGCTCATACCAGTACCACATATTGCCCAACTAGCCATTTTACTAATCACTGCAAAATCTCTGCACGTCAACCCGTTGGCTTGTAGGAAGCTTTTACCCACATACGCTTGCCAATCGCAGCGGTGATGACAACATAGCGCTATGAGTATATAGTCTGTGTTTGGGGTTTTGTTATTTGAGTCCTCAGTTGCAGGTTGAGTAATGCAACGCAAAGTCAAATCGGTAGCAGCGCCACATAAATGCTTTGATACGGCTACACAACGCTTTGAGCGATGTAACAATTCCAGTCTGCTCATACGAAAATCAGCAATATCTGCACGTATACGATGCACCAACGTTCGGTCTTCGATCTTATTGTCTTTTTTGTGACGCAGCGACATACGGTCAACAAGCACTACCTGAGAATCAGGTATTGTTTCCAGCAGTTGTGCTAGATAAAAAGTCAACTGGCCCTTACCAGCTCCAAACTCTATATAACTTGTGCTTTGTTTTAGTTGTTGGTCGTTATCAAGTATTCCCAGTAGCGCCGCTGCCTGCAACAAATGCTTTCTCGCTTCCGGGCCATATGAGGTATTAGCCAGTTCTGCGTCCAATAACTTATGACTGAGTTCTAGTGACGCTATTGTGTTTTCAACAAACTTTGTATAAAGCTCTTTAATACGTGTCACAATTCCGTAGAATTCTTCATCGGGTAATTCATTTATTCTTAACTTGCTATAATCCGGTGCATCGCTATCAGCCTCACCAGCATTTATGCCCTTCTCAATGTAAGCCGGTGTATCACCTTTGTCGCGTGCATTACATATTTTAAGATGTTTTTGTAGTTTATTCTTAAAAACAGTATGTTTTGAGTCCAATGGACATGGTATCCGAGTGTTATTACCGCTTGCTTCATCTTCTTCAGGTGATGCTTGGGGAAGTGCGGGTTGATGCTCTCCACAATATTTTTCACCTGTCTTTACTGTCATTTTACAAAAACGTTTCTTACGTTGTACCCAATGGGCGCAATTTGTTGTATTTTCAACGGCATTTTCTTCAATTTTAGGCTTTTTTGCCTCCACTTCGGTTCCCATCACTTTTCTTTTGTTTCTTATTTTATTTTACTGAAAAAAAACGTGTCAGCTGTTAATTGTTAGTACAGAGTGATCAAAGCAAATGAAAATTAAATTTATGTTATTGTAATTGACACTGTAAATAACCAAGATATGTCAGCTGATTAACTTATGTATAAGACAACAAACAATTTATTTTCATTTTGCTATCAAGCATATATTGATAACGCATTTTTTTAATTCTATATTTCTTCGGCTGGCAATATCGCTGATCGCTCAACCTTTGGACTTGTCATTTATTGCAGGGTGCCTATTCTAATTTTAGGAAGACCACGGTGGAAAAGTTTAGAGATAGTAAATTAATTCATTTAAGTGCCTTTTTAATTTGTGGAACTAACATTCAAAAATGTCTCGTGTCCTTGTTGGAGTAAAGCGTGTGGTCGACTATGCCGTAAAGGTAATTGAAATGTTGTAGCATATATTACTAAAAATGGCTTGTTTGTGTTGGGAGCTTATCAATTAATCTAACTTTTGCGTAATCAAAAACAAGGCAACCGATCGTAAATTTATTATGCTAAGTAATTGAATTTAAAAAAATATGTATATATTATTTTAGGTACGAGTTAAGCCTGACAAAACTGGTGTGGTCACCGAGGGAGTGAAACATTCAATGAACCCTTTCGATGAAATCGCTGTAGAGGAGGCTATTAAACTAAAAGAAAAGAAGATCGCCTCAGAAATCATCGCTGTTTCAGTTGGTCCAACACAATCTCAAGAAGTGATACGTACTGCTTTAGCAATGGGTGCTGATCGTGGAGTACATGTTGAGGTATCGGGCAAAGACTACGATTTATTGCAACCAATTCATGTATCTAAGATTTTGGCTAAGTTGGCATTAGACGAGAAAGCTGACTTGATAATCGTCGGTAAACAAGCCATTGACGATGACAGCAATCAGACAGCACAAATGACCGCTGCCGTTCTCGATTGGCCTCAGGGTACTTTTTGCAATAAAGTCGAAAAGACCGATGCAGGGTTGAACATTACACGCGAAATCGATGGTGGTTTGGAAACGATAAAGACAAAGATTCCAGCTGTATTGAGCGCTGATTTACGTCTAAACACACCACGCTATGCAACATTGCCAAACATCATGAAAGCCAAAAAGAAGCCATTAAAGAAAGTTACACCAAAGGATTTGGGTGTTGATACCACACCGCGCATTGAAGTTGTCTCCGTTGAGGAGCCACCTGTGCGCCAAGCTGGTGCTCTGGTGGCAGATGTGGATGCCCTTGTTGGTAAATTGAAGGAAGGCGGACACATCTAAATATATTGGTGTTAATTCAATGAAATTTAAAAAGTGCATTTATAAAATTTAACTGATATTTTGTTTATTTACCCCTTTTTATTTACTATACCCTATTAAAATTTCGTAGAAAATTTAAAAAATACTTAACTTTGTGTATATAAATAATTTGTATTGTATAATTAATTGGAAGTAGAAAATAAATAACGCGTATATTTTTGTAATGCGAATTGGAGCAGCTAACTAAGCGGTTTGATTGTTCATAAAATTCGTGATTTTTACTATTCACACAGTAGATACTTGTATTCTGTGTTTTGTTCAAATTTGGCGTCCACGACTTATTTAATTCAATATCATTGTCATCTAATTAGTTATGTTGAAATGACGGAATGCTGTATCTTCCCCTTAAAAGGCAACTACTCGAGGTCAGGGTCGGTATAAAAACATTTAAGGAATTATAAATTTGTATAAATTGTCTTTATTTATATTGGATCAATTACAAATGGCAGTATATACTATAAATATACACAGACTTTGTACCTAGCGTCCAAAGGAGCTTCCTTATATTTAAAAGTGGCTCCTATTTTCGAAGAGTATAAAAAACTATATTATATATTCATTAATTCTTAAACATTAGTTTAGTGCAACAAATAGCACGATTTAAATGACATCCAAACAATTTGTCTACGGAACGGACTATTATTGATAGAAATTGACATGTTTATATCTTAGCACACACATACATACGAATGTGTTTAGTTATAATTTTTTTAGTATATAGGTATATAGAATGTCGTACAATATCTAAAATGCTTAGTAAATGAGGCTTAATTCTTGGCTGATATTAAGCAAGTAAGTCTTATACTATAATTTGAAGTTTGCACAAAACGATTTGTGGTTTTACTTGTTTAGTAATACATAAAGCATCGATAAAATGACAGGCTTATCGCAAGGCACCCTTTTCGCCGAAACGTAAAATGCGGGTTAACATTGTGGTAATGCACGGTATCTGCTTCTGTTGATGCATTTCTGGATTGTCCGGGGTGCACGACTCAAAATCAACCGCAACTCTTTGGCATACAAAAGTCAACAATGTTAGCATATCCAAACGTTTACCATTGGCTGCCAACTCGGCGCAAAGTGATTGCATAAACCAAGAGCCGCGTGTAGTATTGCGCCATGAGTAAAATCCCGGTATGGTCGAGTAGGCAATCAAGAAATCGGCATGCAAAGGAATTTTGTAACTCATTGACGTCTCACCGTCTGTTTCCGTACGATTGATGCGTTTCATTGTGACACCAGGGTCAAGTCGATCACCTTGGCAAGCTTGTATGAAGAAGAGTTTCGGTTTGCCACCCAAGCTGGGGCAATGTTGTGGTGTAAAGTAAGACCAAATTTGATCTAATTTATATTGCACATCCTTTGCGTATATATAACCAAGTTCGCCGTGCGAAAGTATCGCAACCAAAATGCAATCATTATCCCTATGATCTTGTTGGGAAGCCCATTCTATATGTTGTTTCAACTGTTTGAGGCTGCAATCTTTAAACACTTTCACATCAAAATCCAATTGTTTAAGAACTCGTGCTAAATTTTCACAATCCACATTAGTGCCTGCACGCGATTTTAATGTTGGTACTTCGAAATTTTCATGATTAAATATCAACGCCATTCCACGATTTTTGTGTCGCATATTATATTCAGCTGCATGGCGATCGGTTACCATATTCGCTGTGTAACTATGATAGCTACTACCAAAACCATTTGCGAGTTGGCCTATTGCACCGCCACCAAACGTACCGCCGCTGCTACTAGCACCAGTATAGTATCCACCTGAACCACTATTTGAAGAACCGGACGCTGAATTTAGCGAACCGAAGGCGTCTATTAAGTCGTTTGTTCGACCAACTTGATCCTCTGAAACGCTCATTGTTGTTTTTGTTATTGTTCGTAAAATTTGTAGATGTTTCAAAAAAAATTTGTTGGAACCCTTTAAGGAGATGAGTCACTATATTTCTATGTATATGCACACACTTTGTTTTAGTTTGAAACGAAATATTAATAAAACTTTACGTCCGCTCGTTTGCGTTGCTTGTTGTATTTTGATGCTTTTTGTATGCGCGTTCTTTTATTCAAACGCTTGCATCTTTTCTTTTGTTTGCAAATTTAATGCAATTGTCAAATGGTGATAAGCAGGGTTGTATTTGTGCTTCAAGTGAATTGATGTTGTATCGAAATCACAGTATTCGGTAGAATAAACCGAATTTTTGCTTTCGACTATACAGATGAGTTACAGCATATGTATATGCTGCAAACACGAGAACTAGTCAAACTTGAACAGCGAGTCAGTATTATCGAAACTCCAAAGATTACAAAAAATAACCTGGAAACTAACACATATAGCTAGTATTCATAAGCCTTAAGCGTATGAAAGGGATACATGCCCACACGTGCTCATAGAAACTTTAACCGAAAATCTGGCAGCGCTAAATAATAAATTTGAGAGTTTTGGAACTTAGTTTAAGGGGAGTGCTTTTAATTTTTTTTTAATTTGTTTTGAATACATAATTTAAAAATATTCCCCACAACTAACATTTTCTCAGTCGGTGCCCCAAATATGTAACTTCAAAACTACTGACTACATATGTAAATATTATTTCTATATATAATTTCAGGGGTAACTTTGTGAGTTTTTTTTTAATTTTTTAATGTTTTCAATTTACCATAACAAATTAAACGGCTTTTGAACCGAAAGAGAAATATTTAATTATGAAACTTTTTTTTAACTATTTAATAATTAGAAAAATTATAAAAGTTTACGCTGCTTCCTCCTTAAATATTCGCTGCCGAATTCTTTCCACTCAAGAACAATGCAAACGAGAGGGGTTTTATGTTTCCGAGAGGAGGAAATTAAGACAGCAAATGTGTGAAGTCATCTCAGTAACCAACACGAGTTTATCGATGGAACTGTATAGATTACTGACCAAATGTCTCTGATACTCATGTTGATAAGAATTGATTGTCGCAAGCCTTCTAAAAAAATTTATCCATACATTTTCTGAGAAATGGATTACATTTGATTGCTATTTAAGTGGTTCGGAGAATTTTTATCTTAACAATGGAGGCAGACAGTCTATAAACTGCTAAATTGATCGATACTATGGTTATTAAAAGAAACCCCCGAAAACAATCCTACGAATATTTATACTATCGCAACACGCTCCAAAGAGCATATAAACATTCTTCAAAAATTAAAATTTTAGAAACTTTAGAAATAGGAAGAAATGCTCTTCTCATGAACCATACCCAGTACCATTTTGGCTTACGCCACTTAATTTAACCGGGTAACTTATCCGACAAAAGAGATGTCGAATCAATATTTAGTAAAAATACTTCTTCTGATGACAGGAATGTAGCTTTCAAAAACAGGAAAGATTGATTCAAGATACAGAATCAATTTATAATGTCTAAAATATTTGGCTCAAAAATAAGGAAAGCATGTTTTTAATGCTCTACGAAGAAATATTTCTTTCCTTGAGTTTTTTTCTTGCCCCGGACTTCCGACTACCTGGTCACTGCTGTTTCTTCCAAGCTAAGATCACAGTAATTGAAGAAGTCTTCTTGTTCTGAAAACAGTGTCCTCATAACAAGAAATATGTATATGTACACATTGAAAGCTTTACTAAGTGGGCGTTTCCATTAAGAAGAGCTTAGATGTTCATTAAGGTCCACTCCAGAACCGGAAAGGAAGGTTCGGTCCGGCCAGTGTCCGCTTATGAGAGCTGTAACTGTATATTATAGTCTCGCTAAAGTATTTTCGTGTTTCATCGAAGATAGTGAAATAATGCCTTGATCTCTTGGTAGAACTAACATCATATTTCACGCTAAACCTGCAATGGGTTCCAGGGCATGCTGATATCCCTGGTAACAGTGAAGCATATGATACAATTAGACTCCGATAAAAAGGAAGTATATAAAGGGTTTGTCCGGCAAGTAGTAGAACTGAGTCGATTTATCTGGGCTGTAGGGCGGCTGCGAAAGCGGTGGGTGCCGCCCTTAGTTATGTGGATATTTACAAGAAAGGCGGTGTGAGACGCGATGTTGTCGATTGCAACTTCCAATCAGCTGCGATGTCTTGTCGGACCCAATTAACCCTTCGTTTGAGTCTCTTGAGGACTTCACGTAAAACTTGGCGTTGACGGCTTGTCCAGGAGGAACAAATTCATGGTAGGCGATGCCTTTGATGTCAAAAAAGACAATGAGCATCGTTTTTACTTTGGATTTGCTCATGCTTCCGGTCTTCATCAGCGACCTCTTCCCGGTCCTCCAAAAGACCTGGTGCCACCGAAACACATCACTTCTTGCCAAAGCAACATGCTGACTATTTAAATTCAAAAGGAATGAGAGAAAAACTCTGATAGGAGTGCTAACAAGTCATTGTCTTAGTGGCAGGCATGCAAACAGAATGGAAGTACCAAGCCATGACTATTGTAGAAACTGCCAAGAGTGTGAGATTAATTAAGGCTTGGTATAGAAAAAGATTCACAAGTTTCAGTCAAGGGTTTCTTGACGATGTCTCGGAAGTTGCAGAAATAAAACTTTTTGTATTGATGAACTTTATCAGGAACACCGACTTTTTACTGTGTAAAATTTTTTATGAAATTATATATTCTCCATTATAATCCAGTACCTTTTGCCATTTTTCGGCCAGGAGATTGATTTCACGCTTTTTGCAGGCAAAAAACTGGTCCAAAGGAGTTTAGACGTCCTGATTTGAGATGAAGGTTTTCTCAACCAAAAAATTTTGCAGAGAACCGAACAAGTAACAGTCAGAAGGTGCCAAGTATGAATGTTTCACGCAATGCGTCGAGCTGATCACAATAAACTTCAAAATTAATCGTGGGGCAATCTATTGAGTTGCATCGACCAACCACATCACCTTCAAGACACCTTCCAGGACGTGGTGCACACTCATGATCGAAATATCCGGAACGAAATTTTGTCAACAAATTTTGGCATTGGTTGATGTCTTGACCATCTTCGTACACCTCACAAAATGTTCTCCTTGCTTGAACTGCATTTTTACACTTTTGATAATAAAACAGTAAAATATGCCGAAAATCGTGTTTTCAAATTACTTCGTGGGACACCAAACAATAGCTTCAATAAGATCAGTTGTTGTCTTCAACCAAATGAACGACCCAATATATTCAAAATCGATCTTATATCCAGGGCAACAAAACCACTTCAAATCAATGTAATGAATTCCTTAAATTATTTTTCATGTTTCGATTCCAAAGTCAAGATATTTCCCTAATTTACGTACCCTTATATACAGTTATAAATAATATTTACGAACATACAAAAAAATATAAAAACATATTTTATCAATGAAATTCAAATGAACTACTCGTATTCGAAAACAAGTCCACTTCCTGCGGAGTTTCGCTCGATCCATTCGTCGAAGCGTTTTGATAAGTCCGCTGTTAAATAATTCCGCCAATCACCTATTTCGCCCTTTCGTATGAATTTACTTTCAACGCTGCTTTTATCGATGTTATTGTTTCGACCATCGTCGACATTATTCAACAAGGGCTCCAAATTCACTGCAGGGTTCGCCTGCATTTTGTCAAATTTCAAGTGCTCACAAATGCGCGCCAAGTCCTCGTCGGTGAGTTGATAGTTCACATTGAGAAATTTAGCACAACGACGTACGATTTTCGGCAGATCGCGTTTCATGTCTTCGTATTTCAAAAACAATATGTTCGGATCATTGTGACGCTGCCAGAAAGGCAAAACGTGATTCCAGTAAGAGCCCATTGGCGAGCGTTCATCCAGGAAAAGCTCGAGAAAGTCTTCGAAGGGACCTTTGAGGCCATGCACCAACTTACAGTAGTGATAGAAAGAGACGCAGAGGTCTTTGGGATTGCGCGCGGTGTATATAATCTAAAATAAATAGAGTGAAGATTATGTGCACAAAATTATTGGGTTAAATGAGTTCAAATCGGTTTAATTACTTTGGGTTTCACAGTATCGAAGCCGCGCGGCAGCAAGTCCCACGTAAGATGTGAACGTCCAAATCGTGGACGTGGCATATTGCGCACGACATCAACGGTGTTGCCAATCGAGTTTCTACATACGTTATGCCGTGTTAGTGAAAAGTACAAGCATTAACCTTTGATACGACTTACGTCACCCACTCATGATGATCCTCACTGAAAAGCACCGACAACTCAATTAATGGCGAACGCAGCTGTTGCATCTGTTTGGCGCCTTCGAAATCCAGTTTATTGCCCAGCAGCCAAATCATCTCCTGCGCCCAAGTGGAACCCGTACGCGGATAAGAGATCAACCACACATCATCCTCGTAGATGGGCAATTCGCGTATGGAATCCGCAATGCTCGTGAACTTGCGCGGCACCACCACATGCCCGGGCAGCACCTCAATGAAACACTCCTTCTTGGGGAAGAGCGCATCAATGCGCGCGGCTATGTCTTTATCTAATTCTTTAAATGTCAGCTGCATTTTGTGTGTCTGTGGTCGCAAGTCTCAGGTCGGGGCGACTGTTTCACATCCGTTTATGTTGAGGTCTCGCGAAAAACTGTTGCGCTTGTTGCACGTAGCGTTACTTCAAGGTGGTAGAAATTGCGTTGCTAACTTGCTGCTATGCAGCAGTTCAGTAGGTGGCAGGACGTGATGCATGCGGCTCAAGTATCACTTTATATGTGAAAATCCATGGAAGTGACAGTGAAAGCCAAAAACTGTTTGCAAAGCATTTGCTTCGCGTCCCCAGCGTGTGGCTTTTTTGTTACAAATTTTCATAGATACGCTGGAGGCGACTGCATTTGGACTCATGAGAAACCGGTTCAAATGCAAGCGACCATAAAATATATATACACATGTATATATTATATATACATACATATATATACCATATGTAATCATTTGTGCATGTAAGTTGCCAACGGAAGCTTTGAACTCCTCCCACCGGTTGTCGTAAAAAACGGTACTTTTCGTAAAAACAGCACATCTAATTTATAGTTATAGATATCAAGTCAGGCTGGCTTTCATAGCTAGCCGATTGAGTTAATTGTATAACTACAACAGAGCAAGTTTCAAACTGTGGCCGCTCGAAATGAAAATCTAAATAAAGTTGTTTTTAACAGGAGACCCCTGGATGGAAAGGCGAATTCAATCATGAGTTATTTGCTGACAACTTTGACTTTGTGGTAAGTTTATCTTTCATTTTCGACTGACAACATCAAGACTGATGCCATGAAAGGAAAGTTACTACTTTTTTTTTTGTTTTGAGTGTCGATTGTCTTTTCACGGGTGTTTTCCAAGATTTGGTGCATGTTGAATATCTGGTCAGTTGTTGATTTGCCAGGTCTAAAGCCACACTGATAAGGTCCAATCAGTTTGTTGACGGTGGGCTTTAATCTTTCACACAATCTGCTCGACAGAACCTTATATGCGATGTTTAGAAGACTTATCCCACGGTAGTTGGCGCAAATTGTGGGTTCTTCCTTTTTGTGGAGCACAGAGCACACTTAAATTCCAATCGATGGGCATGCTTTTGTCCGACCATATTTTATAAAGAAGCTGATGCAGCCTCCTTATCAGTTCTTCGCCGCCGTGTTTGAATAGCTCGACCATCGGCCCCGCTGCTTTGTTGTTCTTCAGACGGGTAATTGCTATACTCGAACTTCTTCATGGTCGGGCAATGGAACATCTGCTCCATCGTCATCGATTGGGGTATCAGGTTCGCATTCTCCTGGCGTTATACTTTCACTGCCATTCAGCAGGCTGGAGAAGTGCGCCCTCCATAATTTTAGTATGCTTTGGGAATCGGTTACTAGATCATCTCTGGGAGTACTACAAGAGTATGCTCCGGTTTTGAAAACTTCTGTTAGTCGCAGCATCTTTTTGTAGAATTTTCCCGTATTTCGCCAGTTGGTTGGTTCTTTTGCATTTTCCGAAAATCAATGGTTTCGGTGGCAGCTGTACGTAAGGAGTTTGAAATGCCGTCCTACAGCTCTCTTATACCGAGTTGTTGACGAGTACTCTCTCAGAGAACAGGAGTGCAAGTCGAGTAGAAAATCGTTCGCGTGTCTGTTTGTCTTTTTAGGTACTTACAGGTTATAATTAATATGGATTTTTTCAATAAGCTCAATTTCAAAGTTCGAATGCAAATCTTACGATTTTAGAGACTAATTTCGGAACACGAAGTCATTACTCTTTTCTTTATGGCTCAATCTCTCGCCAAATTTGGTTTGGTTCAATGCCGAGCAAAGTGTTGACAAATTTAATCATCTTAAGGAAAAGAATCAGAAATACTTGGATCCTGCTCTAGAGCTCTTTTAAATTGTCTCTATGGCCTACTAAAGGCAAAGGCTTGGGATGGGTACTTAGAATACTCTTCTTGTTCGATAATTATTATGCTCGCAAGAGATGTATTTGCTGGCCAGCTTATAGGGGACTAAGATATTCAAGAACTTTCAGTTTAAAGCTTTGCCTTTTTAAGTATATTTTTCGGAGAAGATAAAAGAGCGGATAGATTATTATCATATTACCTTTATGTTGTACCCAAAACTATACAAAATATCTCATAAATTGATTAAGGTAAATATTTTGAGACTGAAAACGCTACACATAACTCACTTTACCCTCTGGCTCCTCGTATTTTTAAACTACCTCTACATCGTATTGATGACAGTCATGAGATGTAAATAATGCTAGAAATTTTTGGGATTTTTATGATAATTTTTATATATCTTTGAAATATTTTTTATCATTTTCCATTTATACCCACAACAATTTGTATGTATGTATGCGCGTAACCGAAAAGTAGGTAAACGATTCGCATAAATTCTTATTTTTAAACGCTTTAGTTGTAGGAAGCATACGAAAACTAAGAGTGTGGCCAAATCTGTAGCCCAAAATCGACTCAAAGGCTAAACGAAAACTGCAAAACGCAAAGGTAAAAACATCATAAATATTTACATATAACATCAGAAATGTATATTTGTATGTGTGTAAGTGCAGGCTTGAGAAGTGCAAATTGCTAACCAGCGGTATTCTGAAGAAAGTAGGTAAACCACTATCAAAACACACAATCTGAGCCACTTGAAGCGCTGGAGTTGAGTAGTTGCGGCTCAACGAAAATATATAGCGCTTACAACATTCGCACACACACACAACCAACCGGATATACGGCTAAGTTGCGGTGAAATGTTGCTCAATGCGCTGCAGCAACACTGACGTGTACCACACTGAGCCGACGTTTTGCCCTCATGGCTTCTTAAGCCACAACTTGCAGTGTTCTCAGCGCTTTGTGTTTGTCAATCATAGTGTGATTTCACTCAAGTTGCAGGCGAGCCAACAAGCGCCGCGCTGAGGTGAGCGCTGAGACGACGAGCGGTGTTTTGAGTGTAGCTTGTGGACGGTGGCTCAAGAAGTGATTCATATTTACCTGTTGCGCAGTGGAAAGAAAGTTCCTTAGAAAGTATAACGTCTTCAGGCGGTGCGAGCGCGTAGCAGTAGTTTTTCTTCTTGCCAAGTAAACGGACGCTTTCGCGCATGCGCGGTGCTAACCATAATAAATAAATACATACATACATATACCTGCTTGTTGCTTTTTATTAAGTGCTATTTTGCTTAACGGCGCTGAGATTTTGGTGCTGCAAATATTTGTAATTGTTGCGCGCAGCCGCGTTCGAACGTCTAAAATCAGTCGCGTGTAGTAAATTCCATCAAATCAATTTAGACTTTACGCCGTGCGTGCGAATTGTGAAAGTTAAACTCGACAAACAATTATGTTGCTGCTGCGAAAGGTTGTCTTCCTGTTGGCGCTGCTTTGCGTCAACTTGTCCGCCATTCACTCAGCGAATCAACAGCAAGATGATTCGAATCCACTGCTCGACATGGCTTCCATGTTCATACAGGAGGCGTTGAACAGTCAAACGGGTAATGGTGGTGGTGGCGCCGGTGGCGGCGCTGGTCTTGCCGGTGTCGCCTCGCTCATTGGCAGTTTCATGAATGCGAATGCAGGCGGCGGTACGGCTGGTCAGGGTAAGGCGTCCGCAGCCGGCGCTATGCAAATACTATCCGGTATCGGCAGTTTGTTGGCTAACGCGGGACAAAATGGTGCGCGCTCTGGTGGCGGCGCAGGTAGTGGTGGTGGTTTCGATCCTGCCATCATCGGTAATGTGCTCGAAATGTTTACCAACAGCGATTCCGACGCAGATGCGGCAGGCGCTGGCGCACGCAGTAATGGTGGCGGCGATGCCGGCATTGGTTTGGATTCCATACTGCAAATTGCTTCGGTCTTCATGAATGCCAACAGCGGTGGCAGCGGCAGTGGACAGCAGCAGCAGCAGCATCCGCATCATCAGCAGCGACGCTCCGCGCATGCGAATGTGAATACGCGCGAGAATGAAGTTGAGGACTCGGAGGATAATGGTGGTTTCATGAGCCTGCTGCCGTTGGTTATGCAGGCTGTAAGCTCGTTTGCCGGTCCTGAGGGACAACAGACCCAGGAGAAACACAAAGGTCACGCATGGGTGTTGCCGCCCTTCTTGGAGCACTTGCACGTCGTGTGGGACCACTTCTCGAATTCAGAACTTGCCGATGCACTGTACGAAAAGTCGGGTGTGAATAAGATATTGAAGGTAGAATCATTGCTTTAATTTATAGCATGTGGGGCTCCTTTTCAAACTCGCTTTATTTTTTTGTCATTCAATAGGGATTCAAGGGACGTGACGGCAAGTTGGATTATGACAAACTCTTCGATTCGCTGAACAATCAATCGTTCCGCAGACGTTGGATCAAGTCGGCGACGCTCTATCTGGCCGATTGGACAAGTTATTTGGCAAATCCAGAAGTCTATCTCAAGTAAGTGTTTCTTAATATGCCCAATGGCTCAGAAAATCTCATTACACCACCATTTGGACCACTTTGCTTTGCATACAGGTGTAATTACAAGAAATTACAGTTATCACAGCTGATTATTAAACGAGTAAACAAATACGCACATTCCAGCTGAGCGCTTGCGTGTGAGCGCACTTCTAGCCTCGGCCTACAATTCGCTCATTCTCTCGACTTTGAGTATGAGCAAAAAGAAAAACAACACAAGAAGAACAAAAACACAGCGCTTTCCGCAAACACCTTTCTTTTTTTCATTCTAGTCACTTAAGTAGTTACGATTTTCTCCACACCGGTTTCTACACATTTTTTTGGTCTCCTTGACTTTGGCGCGTAGTCTTGCTCGCACAAAGATTTGCTGACACTAAAGTGTTGACCCACTTTCTGTCATTCGATTGTGACTTGTGTGTATTTTTTTATATAAGAACCGGTGCGTTAATAGCAGGTTCCCTCGATTGTCATGCACGGCATCGTGCAACTCCTCCCACCCCACCTGATTAACGTACTACCTCGTCTTCATCGTCGTGACTTACTTTGTCATCGAAGGCGTTAACACCTCGGCCGTGCTTGCGTCGCACACGATTTACTCATTTTATTTAAACACGTTACAGTTATTCAGTTAGCGTCTTATTCTAAATACTAAAAACTATAATAATTTCCGTTTGTCACGACTCGTTTTGTGCCCTATTTGGCGAATTTATTAAAGCGCGAAATGAGGTCGGACACAATGGGTTCCGATGAAGTTTCTTTGTGGAAGAATTCTTTGTGAATTTTATAAGTTTGTATCTAACCGATACAAGCGTTCTATAATTATAACATTTAAATTGTATTCGAATTAAGAATTTTTCGTTTTTTGTTGGGAATTTAAAGGTATTACATATTTGCTAATACTTATTTAATTGCCAGCTGTCAGTTATAATTTTTAAATGATGAAGCATTTTTCGGTTATAACAACATAAAATCTTTCTATAAAGGCTTGAAGATCCGGTCAAGAATGTTAGAAATGCAGATTGCGACAGTTTCGTAACGTTAGTTCTTAGTAGTTTGTTAGACAGCAACTAATTTAGATCGTGACGTCATAAACGAAAGCAGGAGAAATGTCGTTGTCAAATATTACTGTAAAATTTGACAGCTTACGATTGTCATAATAACTCCTTACA
Source organism: Bactrocera neohumeralis (assembly GCF_024586455.1). Lineage (NCBI taxonomy): Eukaryota > Metazoa > Arthropoda > Insecta > Diptera > Tephritidae > Bactrocera > Bactrocera neohumeralis. The sequence goes on from NC_065919.1 coordinate 51,573,804, forward strand.
GTATCAACAAAAGTGAAAATATACGTGTTTTAGTTAAACCCTAAACTGAGAACTTGGACGAAGGAAAAAAACTGAAAATTGGATTTTTGGCAGAAATTTTTTCAAAAAAATCAAAATTTCAGTGAAAATTTCGTGAATTTTTTTTTTAATAGTTGTAATTGAAGAAAAATCCTTGTCCAAGTCTTTAAGAATTGTATCTCAAAGACCGTCGTAAAATTTCATAAAAATCGGTTGAGAAGTTCTCAAGACGGCGCACTTAGCCTAGCTAGCCTAGAGCGCACAAGTTCTCAAGGCTGTATCTTCGAAACTGTTACTCGGATCAACTTGAAAATTTGGAATAATATTCTAGAAGTGTTGTAGAATTTAATAAGGCAATAAAAAAATGATTTTTTTGAAACCCGTAAGCCCATGTAACGCCCTAAAATTTTCTCAAGCATTACTTATCAGAATATATTACTTTTTAGTCAATTTATAAGTTTAGTAATTTTTTATGCAAACGTCAGGCTTGTATCGATTTGGAAGTTATTTAAGAAGACCTGTATGCTATATATACATACATATACATAATATTGAGGTTTCGTATAAGGCAGCTAAGCCTTATCTGACTGGTAGATGATGGCCATGAAAATCTGGATTTTTGACTGGAAATTAGTTACTAATCTATTTTAGGTCACATATGAATTGAAATCCATATACTCTAAATGTACCTAGATAAGATTGCCTATCGACGTTTTATGATCTCAAAACTAATTAATATTAATAATGATTTAATGATGTTTAAATTTGTGAGGATGACTAAATGTGAGAATGACTGAAGCTTTTTAAACGTTGATTAATGAATCAGCTATGTTGTGCCTTATCGAGAAAGCCTCCATTGAAGCGATCCTTATCAATCATTTAATATAAAATTTTTTCAAGACATTTAGTTTCATCGAAACTCAATTTCATTTCAATATCTTAAATATTAACCGGTTTAAAAGCAACCGAAGCCAGGTAGATCCTCATATTCGGTTATGAGTGCTAGAAATAGTGGATTTAAATTTCGAATCGAATTGACACATCTCAGAACCATTATTTATTCAACGTTTAACATTTATAGATACCATATATCTTCAGTGAAGCCTGAGTTGTTTATTGCAAAATAAAAAAATCAGTGGAATTCATAAAATTTATTATTTAAGGACTAGGCGTTATTAAGAACCGACTGCTACCGAATGAAGCATCAAAACTATGTACGAAATTTGGTTAAAATTGGTTGAGTGGTTTTTGGAATAGGAAATGTTATCAAAAATTTGGCGATGATTTTTCGAATCAGTTAACAATTTTAAGTTTTTCTACAAACTTGAGTTTTGAATTTTTTCGAATAACGCTGTTTTGTGAGAGCTTTCGACTTCCAGCCAACCGTCAAGTGTGCGAAAAGGAATTTATCTGTATACCTTGCCATCCTGTTCATTTTGAAACATCTCTGCAAACCACCTATCGGTTAAATAACCGGTTAACTACCCAACAGTGCTAACAGATATTTCTACTAAAGCTTCTATGAGTTTCTTACAGCCTAATTGGCGATTCTAGCCGAAACTTTTATTAACAACCGTTACGCTAAAATAATATCTGCAATTAAAATACTTTGTTTTTGTGATCTTATTTGGTTTCCGGGTAAATTGGCAGAAACTTCGAGTATTAAGTTATTAAAATAAAATAACGTAGAGTCAAATAATAATAATTGAAAAGTAAAATATTTACAACAACAAAAGAAACAAAACAAACAAAAATATTTACAACAACAACGAAGAGTCGCCTCAATGACCAAACAACTCATCATTAACTTTTATTTTCTGTCTTTTAATTTCACCTTTGAATCAAAGCAAGTAACACTTTCTAGCGGCTTCTATAAATAAATAATTTGAAGAAAAACACAAAATAACTTTTTGGTAGAATGCGCGCAGCTGGAATTAAGAAAAACACACAAAAAATGTGGTAATTTACAACTGACTTTCACTTTGGCTGCGGGCAGACCGCGTAACTTCCCTTCAATGTTTACGTTCACCTTTGTAAATATGTATAAAAGCACACATATGTGTATAATGATGTACATATGTATATAGTTGAGTATGTACTTGAGCGCAGTAATATTTATTTGGCTTACTCACATTCATGCCGTATTTACATACCTACAGACATTTCCACGGCAGAAATTGAAACTTTTTTATTTTCTTTTGATTTTTTTATACTTTTTTACTATCCTCTAATTATATTGTCTTTTCCTTTATTTCACCACGCAGATACATTCAGACGGCGCAACTGATGTTCAACGGTTTTCTCAAGTCTCAAGGTTATCCAAAGAGCACCTACTTCGATCCCAGCCGCGCCAGCGAGACCATCTCAAATCTGTGCGATCATGTGGCCAAGCAACATCTCAATGTGAAGATCGACTCGCGCCAATATGTCAAACCGGCTGTCGGCTATGCCAGAGAATTGCTGAAATTGGGTCAAGCGCGAGGTCTGCTGCAGTTCAATGCTACCGAATTGAGTGACAAACTAACCGATACGCTCAATTTGGAGGTGAGTAGGCGAGCGAATAAATGAGGTTATGCTAATTGCGGTAGAAATTCTTGAATAATGACTAGTGAGATGAGTGAGAGCTTATAAAAGTGCCAAAAATAAGTGAGAGCTTTGGGTAAAATAAAGAAATCATAGAAGGAAGGGAAAAAATTAAAATTACTTTTCAATACTCGGGACTATATTTATGCAATGGACAAGCACGAAGTTGGTAACACGCAGCAGAACACACATCGAATACACAAAAAGTGTATATACATATATAATGATTGGTGTCACGAGCTGAGTCGATTTAGCCTTGTCCGCCAGTCTGTGCGACTATCCGTCTGCATATACAATGTACGCGAATTAGATTTTCAGTTTTTGAGATATCGACCTAAAATTTTTCCCACATCTTATTCTCCACACAGCTCCACTGCTGCTCATTTCTCGGAACCGCCGAGCTCTTGAATGGAAAACTTTTTTTGACTTGAATTATTGTCAAAAGCAAGGGTACAATCTCCGTACAAATTGTTCCGAACGGGCCACTATAGCATGCATGTAGTTGCCATACAAAATGGCCCATCAAAATCAAGAAACTTTTTTATATCTGAAGGGATTTCTTATTTAAAAATTTCTTCGATATTAGTATTTTATATTTTTTGTTGAATAAGAACTTTCGAAGAAAAAAGTCCAAAATATAACCCTTCTGCATTCTTTACAGGTCATCGAGCCGGTGCTAAAAGTACATCGTGCCTACAGATTTATCTCGAAATCTCCACAATGCGATCGCTATGTGCTCTGTGAATTGAATTCGCCCGAAGAAAGTGCGGCTGGCAATGCGCGTGGCCTAATTTCTGGTGTGAGTCCGAAAATCGTGAAGATCGGCAGCATGGGAGCGGCCATATTCATTAGCACCGAAACTGGCACACCGTTCTGGACATTGTTTGGCGTCATAAATGCGCCCTACAACTGTGAGGTAAGTCTTATTCATTAGCACGTTGCCTGCTAAGTCAGAACTCTGCACAATTTATACGGAGTCGGTAGATATATGCGTGTATGTGACACAGTTTGGATTTTATTTTAACAAGTTGATCGAACCAATTTGATAATAAATTCAATTAGTATGCTACCTGCAACATTTTATTCTTTTCTGCTCACTCTTTGTAGGTCAAATATCCAGTCGATTGTAGTGGATTCCACGAGGGCGAGGCCAAAGTGACCACGGAGTATGTGCACAATGAGTTGTGAGCGCGCGGTGCTTGTGGGCAGAATTAGTATTGATCGTTTGAGCACAACAGCAATACGAACGAAAAACAAAAACAACAAGCTGTGGATGTGATGTTGATCTACAAGGCGGCGATCGTTAAGCGAAAAGATCGCGGCTGTTTATTTTAAATTAAGTTTAGTTAGTTGTTAGTTGTACGTACTTAATAAATAAAATTTAGCCGTTATTAAAGTAATTAATAAATATGAAAAACATATGAAAAAATTATTTTTTTCCACTTCATGGGGCTTTGAAACCCCTTTTTGTGTTGATGGATTGATTACGACATGCTGAGTAATTAATAAAGTACCGTTATTGATGTTGTAGCAGCATGTGCCCTAATGGTTTGTTATAAATCCTTGTTCGCTCCGATTGCGCAGGCCCCGCAGTTGCGTTAGCGTTATGAAAAACAGTGTGCGCGATAAGTGCGTAAGCGTCAAGACTTTACTATTTTAATACGTCACGGTCCACAATTAGGTACAAAGAACTTTGAGTTTTATTAAGTGCGTAGGTACTTATTACTCATTACTATGTTTATTAGTACTTAAATCAACTTCGACTGTCTAGTAATCTTTCTTAAAATGATTTCAGATAACAGGTAATTAGGTGGTCTGATAAAAATCAAGCGGTCATATGTTATAAAAAATTTATTTGTTGGGAAGAAGAAGTGGAAATACACATGAACTTTAAAGACGATAATGAACTATTTATAACAAAATCATCTAGGCAAGAAGAAAGGCTGAATGAGTTCCAATTTGTTCGCTTTTTATCGATATAATTCTAATTTCACACAAAAATTATTAACAGAAAATATATGGAATACCTAGGGCTTCATCTTGACAGACAGCTTTCAAGCAGGCCATATATTGAGGAGAGATTAAGGAAGACATCGGTTGCCTTATGGTATATTGCTGTACAGGAGCTATAGGGAAAAGATGCAGACTTTTACCGAAGATGGAGTTTTGGTTCTACAAAATCGTAGTCAAGCCAGTAATGTTCTATAGTGTGTTCGTCTCGTGGAGGCTACGCTTGCTTAGAAGCTTGAAGTTGTCCAAATTGCCGCTCTCATTGTCATCTCTAGCGCACTGCGGTCTACACCAGCAATTGCACTCAATGTCATTTTAAACATGGCACGCGTGAACATTGTCGACAGGCGTGTTGCTCCAAAGTGTGTTCTAAGGCTCAGGGAAGCTGAACATGCCGAGATTCTCTCCTCCTTCAACTGAATTTTTGAAAACTTTTATAACTGTGTCGCAGAGACCACTTGTTTCGGCTTTTTCTCTACCCAAATACCATCGAGGAATATGTGGATAGAGAGGAGAGTCGCAGTAAGCTTTTCACGGACGGGTTGAAGTTGGTAGTGAAGGTTGCAGAGGGAGGTTTCTATAAAGAGCTCTCCGTCAATTTTATTTTTAGACTACCGGATCACTGTAGTGTTCTTCAAGCAGAAGTGGCTATGTTGCATCTTCATTGGGACCTTGCCTTTCAGCATTGAGCCAATGGACCTGGAGCGCTTAGCAGGCCCTGATCAACAGCTAGCTCTTGTGCGATCTCGAGATCTTTTAGGCCTAGAGAAGAACGCAGGAGGGCTACTGAACTACTAACCTTTATCACAATTCATCTTGCCGCTGTAGGGGCTCTTACTGGACACTGCCCAATAGGCGTTTAGCAGGCAATTATAAGACTAATTGTAAGAGTTTTATGAAACTCAGCCACTTCCATCTCCATTGTCCAGCTTTGTAAGACTTATCTTCGGCGAACTAGAAGACATAGCCGAAACTGAAGTTAGCCTGCTCAGCAAATTTGTAATAGGCTCAAACCCTTTGTCGAGTTGTAAGGGCCTTTGGATCTATTATATAGGAGTTTGAGGTATCGCAACTGACCGGCGTTTTAAGCTATCCTTTAGAATTTCTATTCTGATGGAATTGAAACTTGACATATATCGTCTGCATGGACATATATGTAGATATATAAAACTATAACTAACACGATAAATTTTAGATGTTACAAACAACCCTTTTGCTCCCCTTTGCTCGTGTGTTCTACTACTAGACCGCTAGGAATCGTGGGAGCTTGGTTCCTGCACCCAAGATTGCATAGTAAGTTCTCTGCTATCGGTAAGGCAAGTCGCTCCCTAGTTGCGGGGTTTCTATTACACTAATACCCTATAGGCGTTTACGCTGTAAGGTTGAGAATCTTGCTGGACTTCAGCTGTAGGAGCTGTATGCAAGAAAATGAGGTGAAAACAATTCAACGCTTCCTTCGTGATTGTTCCGCACACTGTATCACACTTTCAGATAACCCACCGAGCTGGAATAGATATTTTTATGGCTTCGCAAAGGACGCATATAGTATTTCAAGTGCCATCTTTGGCTCAGTTCGATGGCTGACCTAACCTAACAATACTTAGGTGAACAAAGTTATTATATTCCGCTCCGAGACTTAATAAATTATACTAACATACTCAAAACACAGCGATAAAAATTATTATGAAATATATAGTAATAAATTACAATCAAATAAACCTAAAGTAGTTGCACACATCCGAGAACTAGATACTCTTTGAGCGTTAATTAAAAAAATGGTAGTCATTTCCTAGTAATTGTATTGCGTTTTATTAACACGATTAGGAAATTTTGTTTACATAACTGATTGTGGTACTTGAGTTTAGCATTTTTGTTTATTTATTTGTTTATGACTCACATAAACTGTTGAGAGTTGAGTGTTTATAAACCAAATATAGGTAACCTAACTATTAAAATTATCAACTAATTAGTAATAATACTTTAAATTTACATGCGTAGAGGAACTACAACAAGTGTAATGCGATTGCCATTGTTTGCTTTAACTTGCTGTTGTTGTTGTGGTTGTAGCTTAAAAGCGATTTGATAGCACTTACAATTGAGAAACTGCATAAACTTCTTCATTTCTTCATGTTCTTGCACACCCAATCCATGCCCTCCTGCACAGCGAAGAAGTAAAGCAAAAACAAAAATAATGCAAAAACAAAAAAAAAGGAAAAAAAACATTGAATATGCTGCTTTTATACTTTTTGCATTGCCACTTACTTTGATGCCCGTGCCATCGACGGCTGAGCAGCCGACTATCTGCCAGGTGCGCTCCTCTAAACGCACCAATTGCGCCGCTTCGGCTACCTCAGAGGCGGTCATGGCATTCGGTAAATCCTGTTTGTTGGCGAACACCAACAACGGCACCTGCTTCAAGCGATTGTCCATAAGCAATTCGAAAAGCTCACGGTTAGTTTCGGATAAACGTTCGCGATCTGTACAATCAATTACATAAATCTGTGTAGAGAATGAGACGAAAAAGAAGTAGTGACGTTGTATTTATATATTTTTGCGATTTCCTAGTTGTGTTGCACTTGCAACATGTTATTTTTGTATATTTACCAATACGTCCGTGTTCGCAAAGTAGTTTTTCCAGTAAGGCCGTATTTTCCACTGGCCACCAATATCCCAGACATTGAGCTTGAAACCATCGGCCGCCACGGATTTTATGTTGAAACCGGCGGTTGGTGTGACCTGTGGCAATTATATACATACATACGCTTTTACATGCGAATCGAATAACAATCATTAATGCAATAAAATGGTATTTATGGTTGTTGTGCTAGTTTCGGTGAAAGAAGTGCTTGTCGAATGGTTGGTTGGTGGAAAATTTACCGTTGCAATATCTTCAGATGCCAATTGCTTTAAAATTGTCGTCTTGCCAGCATTATCTAGGCCAAGTAACAGTATTCTAGCTTCTTTGTCGGGGCTGGGACGCAGTTTGCGCAGTAATGATAGTAAACCCTGCAGCGGCGTTGATTAATATAGAACAATTGAATGCGTGTTAGATTAGTAATGAGCAGTTGAGAAGCTTAATGTTTGCTAAATAAAAATATTATAATTATAAAATATATATGTATGTATGTATATTTTTGTATGCCGATAACAGCAAACTACTTTGAAACGACAATTAAGGCGTTCTATCCACCTACCGGTTTCAAATAATCACTTATACATATATTGATTGTACATATTTGAGAAAATATTCTCCGAAAATTTGAAGTGGATCCGACAATTTGAGGGTTTATCTTAAAAAAAATTACTTAGTGTAATTGGCAACAAAAACTTTCGTGTTTTTTCCCGAAAAGCTGTTTTCAGAATCAATGAGGAAAGCTTCTTGGGAAAGGTTGAGCCCGACCGATTTGAGATTTTCACACGACCTTCTAGATACATTCGTCACTTAATCTAAAAAATCCGATTTTCGATAATAATTTCGATTTTTAAGCCTTTATGAATGTAATTTTCTCACGAAAAACGACTGCGAAGCGTCCATTTTCTTAAATATCCGAATTTTGACTAGTTGATCATTATTCATCTACTGTAATACCGACACTTTTTTATGAATATCAGCTACGAGATCAATCTACATTATTTTTATTTATTTATTTAGTAAATAAAAATGCTCCTAAAAATTTCACCAAAGTACACGTTTTTTCTGACTAACAAGTGGATGTGTGTTATAAGCAATCGAAACTGTGGTATTTCCCATTTCTTATCGTTACTTTTATTCGCTGGTGTTTGATAACTATTTACAGTCATAAAATAACATATAGCAAATAAAATCAAATGTATAATCAACACCTCACCACAATTCATTCACATTTCTAATAATTTATACTACTATAAATTATATTCCTTCTCTCACATTGGCGTAAATCAATAACACACCATACTTATAACGGATTTTAACTTGATTTCCGCTATGTCCACACATTTCACCACGCCATTCCACAGCTACCACACTTGCAGTCCACTTACAGTTCAAACCATGTGGAATGCATTTACTTTGACAGCCGCAAACAGCTGATCAAAATGTAAATAGAAAATTTTTAAAGCGCGTTGCTGAATTTTCCGCTCAGGGAAATTGTTTTGTTTCCATGACAACGGTACCGAAATAAACAAACAACTATTAAAAATTCGTTAACGATTTCACAATTTCCAATATTGAATTTTACAAGGAAAACACTTTAATGCACGGTATGCTTGCAATATTCACACAAATCTACATATATTTTAGTACTTGCCATTTCTTGAGAAGATGCAGTGACACTATTATTTCTGTATTTGTAGTTTAATTGGCGTTTGAACTTTATTTATTGATGCACGAGCGTGGATTATATAAACAGAAACATAACCACCACTAACGGCAAATGAAAGTATACTAACTGACTAACTGAGAGGGCTAACATCAGATCCACCATACCATTCATTATCTGTGACAGCCGAATATATAGAAGGCAGATAGGTCTGTTCATGTAATGCTAGTAGCAACGACAGCGGCAAAGCTTGTGAATTAGTAACATCCGGGAGGTGACGAGGCAACGGTAGCGGACATAGATACAATGGTGCTCTATTTATTATGACTGTGTTACGAATCTTCGCGATGATATTTGTTTAGCGATTGTTTTTGGTATTTTTTAGCATACAAGTGAACATGTGTAAGCGTCATCAACTACTTTGGAGAGAGAATTTTTTATATATTACAACGTTATACCAATGCTTGCTTTTAGTGGCTTCAATGGCTTCGGTCAGTTTGCCGTTGATGGTCAGCGAAGCGGAAACGCGTTTACAGGTGCGTAAATACTCATTTTTTAGGGTGCATTTGGGCTTGTAATATGGAAATTTTATATGTTTTATAGGTATCTCATTGGAAAAGTCAATGACCGGCGAACAAAGTATTTTGCATGTCGCAATCAGTTGGAGCTACACTGCCTATGCTACAGAAAAACAGCTTATGCTACGTGGCTTTTTGTCTGGTACACCAAATTCAACATTAAGTTTAGAGATTTCAGAGAGCATAGTACAATTGGCCGCTTGTGATAGATTCTGTCTTGTTTTGTGCGAAAATGGCAAATTGTACAAAGTACGCGCTGAGAACGATGCCCAGCTGCAAGAGGTTACGCTCGAGGCCGAAGTGGAAGCTTTGTCACAGAAACGAAATATTTTCGGCGAACTGAAGTCCACTTCGGCGCAAACAGCGCGTATTCATATTACACATATTGCGTGTGGTTCCAACATCAATGTCGCGATTAGCGAGACAAATGCTGTTTATAGCGTGCCGAGTAAAATTCATCAATTTCCGAAACATTTTCGGGTGAAACAACTACAATGTGGATTTGAACATGCGCTCTTACTCAGCGCCAATGGTGATGTTTACAGTTGGGGTAATGGATTGTGAGTGAACTTTGTAAAAATATTTTTCGGAGAATTCAAAATAATAAACAAATTATGTTTATATTTTTTGTAGTCGAGGACAATTGGGACACGATGTGCTACGCGTCGAAGAGACACCCGTGCTGATAGAAGCGCTCGCTGGCATTAAGGTATGCATACTGTGGAAGTTACATTTCTTAAAAGTACTAATTTACTCTCCTTGCAGATAAATTGTATAGCGGCCGGTGGTTGGCATAGCGCGGCTATTTCTGCCTTTGGTGATCTCTACGCTTGGGGTTTCAACTCAAATGGCCAACTGGGCATCCGCATGTTCAAACCAACATCCAGTGGTGACCTTAAACAACCAACAGTGTTTACCTTGCCGCAAATAGTCGAGCTGCCCGAGTGTAAATGCCTTCGAAAGAAAGTTAGTGTAGCAAGTGATGACACCTTGGAAGATATGGGCGAGGAATGCGTACCTCTGCGTGCATATGCAGGCGCACGCCATACGCTGTTGCAAAAGAATTGCGGTGCGTTCTATGCAACTGGCTGGAATGCGCATGGACAGCTCGGTTTAGGGCGTAAAGTGGAATACTGTGATGAATTTGAGCATATGAATTGTGAAGAAAATAGCTTGAGAAATGTGCGAGTAGTGTGCGGCGCATGGTGTACCGTTATTTTTAGGAAGAGCTGACGAATAAATAGTGAAGTGTTGAATCATATTTTGGTTAAAGTTGTGAATATTTTCTATAATTATTTTCGGAATGTTTGTGCAGATTACTAGAATTGATAGCAGTTAATTAATCTGGAATGATTGCTTTCATGTAAAAATAGAATGTCTAAGCAACAATTAGTGAATTCGTTGTAAAATAGTGTAGTCATACCTACATACATACATAGAAAAAGTTACAGTTAGTGATTAATGCTTGTTTCATAGTAATATAAAATATTTATAGCAACAAGTAATAATTAAATTCGTAATTATTCAGCTATTTTAATTGCTTTATTGGGCATAAAATGATTGCAACTGTGCGCTTTGCTATTTTAATGATATATTGTGCTCGGCATATTAACTACAAATTGCATTTGTTGCTACTTGAGTAGCCGGCGGTAATTCGGACCATGCATTTGGAGATACTAACAGCTGTAACAAATCTAGTCTTACACCCTTTTCAATGTTTCCAACAACAAAATAATGTTTGATTTCAAGTATGTGATAAACTAGAAACAATTTCACATTTTAATTGCATATTTTTAGTTTCAACATCAACTCACTCCCGCTTGAAAGCCTCAACTGCCATTAAATACCCCACCTTCCTGCTACAGTCAAGTAATCATTTCAAATATTAACCTCTCTAATGTACAAAAACAGATCATATTAGTGCAACAAAAACAAAAGTATTTAAATTCTAATGATATCACTACCCAAATTCCTATCAAAACCAAAAACACGCCAACTTCATGCCACAAAATAGAGAAGTGAATGTAATCAAGAGAGAATAAGTGGAAACCGTTACTGTGGTTTTGGCACATTTTGCAAACAGTTTAAAACTTTTCGGCAACTGCAGCTCAAACACTTTACTAACAACAACAAAAACAGCAACTAATGCACATTTGACGCCACAGCAGCAGTCAGTTAGAACGGTGTTGTTTGTTGTTGCATTTGTTGACCTTTTCAAATGGTAGTTGCATTACTCGGTTGGTTGTTGTTTTTGTGGTGCAAGGATGAAGTTTGCAAAATTATCAAATTTTCCATACGCTTTGCGTTGCTGCGACAGTGTCGAACTCGAAATTTTACTACAAATTTGTTGTTGTTACACTAATAGCTGTTAAGTGGCTTAAAGCTGTTTTTGTTTTAGTTGCATGGAGTTTAACCGAACTTTCCCTGGTTGGTAGGAATATTGTTTGTACATACATACATATGCACATATGCATTTGTTTAGAGTTGAGGATTGATTTGCATACGAAAATTAAATATCGAAGCATTTCCGACATTAGTTTGTATCTGTGGAGGAGGGTTTCAATACTTGTTAATAATATATAAGTGAATTTCATACTACAGAACCTTTTAAACTCTGGAGAATGGAGTCATGTGTAGAAGTTCACGCAAGTGAGGAAAGTTCTCTGATCCCCATGATCGCTTGGGAGTGGCCAGAAACGATTCTTTTACATATGGCTCAAACAGCTCACGACTTCTGGTCCTAGACCAAGTCTCCCCTGGGTAGCCAAAAACATCTGTTTGAAGGCGAGAAAGTGAGAAGGCGAAACATTCCCTCCACAGCGTTGTGCGCTGGGTTTGGGACCCGCCACGTAAAAAACTTTCCCAATGAAAAATTACCAACAGCCTTTGAAAAGAAACATCTCTTTTGATTACGACCATGGCAAACGCATTAATGACATCGATATCATTGACCTCAACAACCGCGCCGTTAGTTTTGCTTTTTCCAGAATGGATAAGGAAGCGAAGCAAATGGCTCTAGTGGTGAACGAGGTCAAGACGAAATATCTCCAAACAGTCGTCGCACCCACTACTAGCCTCTGGGGCAGAGACATGAACGATGACAACATCTGATGAGTCGACGTTACGAATTTTCGAGAGAAAGGTTCTGCGGAAGATTTATGGTCCTTTGCGCATTGGCCACGACGAATACCGCATTCGATGGAACGATAAGCTGTATGAGATATACGACGACATTGACATAGTTCAGCGAATTAAAAGACAGCAGCTACGCTGGCTAGGTCATGTCGTCCGAATGTACAAAATCACTCCAGTTCTGAAAGCTTTCAACGTAGTACCCGTCGGGGAAAAAGCAGGTGGAGAAGTACCAGGCTTCGCTTGGAATCTCCAATTGGCGTCACAAAGCAGGAAGGAGAAACGACTGGCGCGCTGTTGATAACTCGGCTAACACCTCGTAATAAGTTGGCTCCAAATGAGTTTCTTCAGTGCTGGTTAGGCTTTCCGACTTTTTTACAAACGTTAACTTCGGAACTTGATTATCGGTTGCTGTTGTTGTTGTAACGGTTACGTTGACCCCGTTAGGATTGTAAAGTTCAGGTAAGTTGTCATCGAGGTCATCCAAAGACAGATCAGGAAACGTGCAGTTCGCCGCGGTCGCACCATAGGCAGAGGGGTGTCAGATGTGTAGGGTAGATGGGCATTCAAAGAGGTAGTTAGTGTCATGCGGGGATTCGTTGCACGCTGGACATACAAGTATATTTGTTTTTAATCTGTAACAGTATTGGGAACGAAGCTGCGCAAGGGTCACTCTCGATTCTCGCGGCAACTCGAGCTCTTCGTCTCGAGTGGGTGTTGGTTTGAAACCAAGTACGCCACTCACTGAGAGGGAGTCGGTAAAAGTGTTGAATATCGATTGGTTGATTATCGGTATTTTAGTATGGCAGTTATGTATATGCTATAACTGTCCGATTCTGAACAATTTTTTCGGGGTTTGTACTGTTGTCTTGAAGAATCTTAAAAAGTTTCCATAGCTTGTCTCGACGATTTATATATACATATGTATATAGACGAGGGACTCGCTCTGTGGCAGGCGGGAATGCAGTTCCTTTAAGTTCCGTCAAGGCGTGCAAGATGCAGTGATACTCCATTTATACTTAAAAGGCAAGCAGAGAGCTTAACCTATATTCCTACTAGCTTAACCTATTTCTTTCAATTGATCTCTCGGACTCAAATAGCAACCTCCCGGAGAATGTATTAGTCTTCTAAAATGTTTCTAATGCAGTAAGAATGAAATTTCCGCCACTGATATTTCCAATGACGTTTACTACAAAAGCCATGGATTGAAGTCAAAATTATAGTAAGTTCAATGGTCGAATTAATTCAAGTGAGAAAAGTTCTGTGAGCCTCATCCATTGGGAGTGGCTGTAAAAGATTATTTTACATATGGCTCAAGCAGCTCTCGACTTCCGGTCTTAGACCAAGTATCCTCTGGGTAGCCAAAGAACATCGGTTTGAAGGCGAGCTAAAGTGAGAAGGCGAATCATCCCTTTCCATGGTTTTGCGCTGTTCAAGAAGTGCGATGGACGGGACAAGAACTGAGATGAGTACGTCCTTGTGGCATTTACTACAGTGGTCATATAAAGGAGTGCCAATTTGGTGTGGGACTCGTGATGGGAGAGAGACTCCGTCGCCGAGTCCTGGCATTCACCTCGGTGGATAAACGTCTAACTACAATCCGCATCAAAGCGAAGTTCTTCAACATATTGCTGGTTTGGCCTCACGCCTCGACGGAAGAGAAAGATGATGTGACCAAAGATGTCTTCTATGAGCGCTTGGAGAGCATCTATGAGAGCTGCCCCCGCCGCAATGTCAAAATCATACTTGGCGACTTCCATGGAAAAAGATTTAACAACAATTTTGCGTGAAAATTTGAAAATATTGCAGAAGTGTTTTGGGGAATCTGCTTTATCACGAATATAAGTATGGCACAAAGCGTTTAGTGAAGATCGCGAGGTCATCGAATATTTGCCTTATGTGATTCGTCCATCCACCTTTGTTAATGACGATGAAAGAAACAGCGCCGGGTTGGCATCAGAGAGATAGAGGAAGTCTCTTATGGAACGACTCAATATATTTTGGTGGTTGGATTGGATTAAGAGTAGACATGCTTGTATTGGCTCACGACCTTATTTTGAAGGCGATAATAAATATTTGCATTAAAATAGAAGAAAAGGTTTTTTTTTTTGTCAGTCCGGGTCTGATGAGCAGATAGTATATTCCATTCATTAGTATAATATATGTATGTATAAGAAGGCGAAGACGAACGGTAAGCAAACTTCATTTACTCGTCCGAATCTGAATATTTTTTTCGGCGGACAAATTGAAAAAGCATAAGGAATTAATATACAGCGTTTACCAATAGGGATGACGTGATTTTGACAGCTTGCGGCGGCCATTTTTTGTTTACCGATTTGTGTCAAATTTTGTCAGTGTGTTCAGTAAGGTTTACCATTTCATCATTCCACGTGCCATTTTGGTGCAATGCTTAGAAATCGTCCAAGATTATTTGGCAAATTCATGTTCTCCGGTGGCGCCTCTAAGAGCTGTTCGCGCAAAACACGTTCAAAGATGACATAGCAACACACTTAGTCGTTCAATTTGCGTTAAATTATTTAAATTTTCTCTACAAAAAGTTAAAAATAGTATTACAAATATAGCCTTGAAATATCCTCTTCCTTTGCTTCACTTCGTCCATCCGGACAACATATGTCCTGGAATTATCGATTGCGGTATTCGCCGTGGCTAACGCGCAAAGGACCATAAATCTTTCGCAGAACATTCTCTAACGTAAACAGTATCAGATTGCACCCTATACCTGACTTATAGAGTTTGGTTTTGTTTTCAGACTTTGCTTTAGCTCACGAAGTAACACTGTTGGCAAGAGTTACAGTTAAACCGTTTTATGTTGCTCGTGTCGTGCAGACACTTTCGTCTTTCATTTAATTTCTTTTGCTTCCTTTTCCGACATGAGAAAGCAGCCCATGACATCAATATCATGCAACCAGGTCTCTTATAGAAGATAATTTAGTTCTGCGGCTCGAAATTTTCTCAAAAGCAGGTTGAAAAAGTCGCACGAAGCATAAATACATACACATACAGACATTTTGCTGTTTCAACGTCACCATGAGCTTTCGTGCTGTCGAAAGCAGCTTTGAAATCGACGAAGAGGTGGTGTGTGTCGATTCGCTTTCACGGGTCGATGCCGAAATTTAAAATTAAGATGCACGACAATCATGTTTCACGTGTGAAATGGACACATTGCAACTCAAAGTTTGGCGACGAGAAACGCTGATGTCATTTAACTTCTCTAGATTATTTTTTCTGGTGGTTTGTTAAATCAAAGTTTGCGCTTATCAACCTGCAATACTCGAGAAGCTCGAGGACAACATTCAGTGCACTATAGCCGAAAATCCAGCCGAAATCACTTTAGAGCACTTGATGAATGTGTAGCTGACATCGGGATTTTCGTCGGTTACCTATCGGTATTTGATAGAAATATATAATATGCAGTCGTAGCAATGTATATCAATTGAGAAAATACGAAAATACTTTTTCGACTACCCAATACAAGCAAGCTTTCGGTCGTACGTTAAATTATTTCAATTTTCTCTCAAAAAAATAAAAATAGTATTACAAATATAGCCTTGAAATATTCACTTATGTATGTCCTTGAATTAAAATTCCACATTCTCTACTAAACAGTATCAGATTGACCTTTCAGTGGCTTAGCCACCACTTTACAGTTAAACCGTTTTATGTTGCTCGTGTCGTGCAGCACTTTCGCTTTCATTCAACCGACATGCGCCCAGACCACTGCAACCAGGTCTAATAAACCGAAATAAGCATAAATACATACACATACAGACATTTGCTGTTAACCACCATGAGCTGCAGTCCAGACAGACCGGCCTTCGCCGATGCCGAAATGCAGATGCACGACAATATGAAAATTTGCAAAAGCAACTCAAAACCACAACAACAACACGGAAAGGCGAAGGCGAAATGATAGCATAACAATGCCACATGTGCGATACCGGCAATTGGTAATGTGCAACGTGCAACAGGCAACACGAGGCTGTGTGCAGCCGACATTCGACGGTCAACTAGTCGCCTGCAGGCAATTGCAGCAGCTCCTGCTGTTTCCACCCACCCACACACACACACATAAGCAAACGCGCGTGACTGCATGGTTGCAGTTGCATAAACGAATTAGATGGAGCTTAGCGCTAATGCCAGCGGTGCTTTGCCAATGCAGCCACATGCATGCTGCACCACATGCACACAAACATACTTGCACACATAATTTGCTGCCTATCAATGAGTTTTGTATATATGTATGTACATATATACAGAGATATATGTATGTGTGTGTGTGCCACTGATGATTGTAAATTTCATTTGTGGTTTTGTTGTTGTGGCTGCGCGCAAATTCATTCACAAAATTCGCAAGAACGCCGCAGCATACGTCGACGTTGACTGTGACGACGGCTGCGACGCGCATCCAAGCCTAAACCGAAAAATTCCAATTGACTTTGGAATTTAGTTCATGGTCATTGTGATGTTAGAATCATTTATTTGGCTTACTCAGCTGCCTGGCATGGCTGGTGGCTGGCGGCTGCCTAACGGAGTGGCTTGGTGGCTGAGTGGCCGAATGGTTGGCTGCCGATAGGCAATGTTCGTGGCTTCATTTGTGTTTACCTTTTAGTTGATGCAATTTTCGTGCATGCGCTTGTTTGTACATGTGCATACATGTATATACATGTAAGTATGTATGTGTGTAGGTGCATATGCGCATTATTATTGCAAATTTGCATTTTATGTACTCGTTAATGCTTTTGTTTTGCATTCTAAACTGATTTGGCATGGATTTTGTTTTAGGTGCACACATATTCATATACAAACTATGTATGTATTATGTATATACTCATGTGGGTTATTAGAAATAAGCTTTGTTTGTCAAAGTTCAACAAAATATGTATGTATGTATATTATGTGCAAATCAAATTACATAAAATATTAGGTTCTAAGAGTATATATATGTACATATGTATATATTATACTACGTAAATAAGCTTTGATATATGCGTGCGTAACAATTTTGTCAATAGAAACATGCTGCATGGACATAAGTACATACATATGTATGTACATTAGAGTACTACTTATATCTTATATACTTAGTAATGCACTCGTACAAATTATATCGTATACTATACATATGTAAGTATAAAGATATATGTACATATGTATTACTATATTGATTATATACAACTTTTTCATGGGCATGCTAATATATTCGTATTATCTAATAATTAGATGTAAGTACATACATATGTATGTACATAGTCTAATGAAAGTGAAAATGTAAGTCAATGCCAGTTTTTGGTATAAATTATTAATAAGCAGCAATATTTTTTGTGATTATGTGTAAATATAATACATAAGTTATGCTTCGGGATAAGAGAACAAAAACAAATATTAATCACCGCCAATCACTTTATTTTTTTCAAAATATTCTAAATTAAGATCCATTTACTTGTACGTATATTTGTTTGAACCAATTGCCGAAGCACTTTTGCCACTCTGATTGAAGTACATATGTACATATGTACTATATTCAAATCATGCGTTCTGAACGCGTCAACAGCCACTTCAGGTGTCAAAGAAGTCATTCGGTGTCAATAAGAACTTTACGGTGGATTACTTATCAAATCAACATTTTAAGTGTTCAAAATTGCAGTTGTTTCAGTCAAGGTGTGAGAGCCCGCATTGTTGCGGTGAAGAGTGATCCGACTTCGGTGGTTGGTTTTCATGATTTCTTGAAAGTCAAATGGCCAACAATTGGTTGTATACCACTCAGAATTTACTTTTCTAGTGGTTATGACATGTCCCGTTCCTCCAAAAAAAGCGGCTACCAAAAAAACTTTTATTGGACACGATTCTTTTTTTGAGCGATCGACAAATTGTGTGGAATCGAATGTGAACAAATCTTTTTTACAGTCAAATGCCCATGCAATATTAAATGTATGCTGGTCCCACCATTATCTATAGTTGTCTGAATCTCACGATAGGTCATTTGAGCATCTTACAACATCAGTATGCGCACAGCATCAATAGTTTCCGGAACAAGAACTGATTTCGGACGACCTTTCCGAAATTTGACAAACACTAGTCCTTGAACTTAATAGAGTTCATCGATCTGAGTTAAGACAAGTCGAAAATTGTAAAAGAT
This sequence comes from Bactrocera neohumeralis, assembly GCF_024586455.1. Lineage (NCBI taxonomy): Eukaryota > Metazoa > Arthropoda > Insecta > Diptera > Tephritidae > Bactrocera > Bactrocera neohumeralis. The sequence goes on from NC_065919.1 coordinate 51,592,580, forward strand.
ATTCGCGCCAAAATTTTCGAAATTTAATTTAATTTTTTGGTAGAGATGATTATTTTAAGTTACTGTAAATAACACAATAGCTCTTGTAAGAAGAAATTCATTATTTTTGAACTAGATGATTTTAGTAAGCCTCATATCGCGTTGTTTAAGGTATTATAAGTATGCTCATTTGCAAGTCAAAAAACGCGTTTTTGTGAATATTTTTTAAGAGGTACTATATTTTATAAATTAATCTATATATATATAAAGGAAAGTTGTGTTAGTTACACCATTTATAACTCAAGAACGGCTGAACCGATTTGGCTGCAAATTGGTGGAGAGGTAGTTTAGAACCAGGTTAAGGACGTAGGATACTTTTTTTTTTATCTCTTTATGTCCAAATTTAATACAACTCATATATACAAAAATTATATTTCAAATCATAAGCATTTATTCAAAATTCATTTTTGTAGCAATCATTTGAATATATGCGTACAATTTTAAACAGATTCCTCCTCAAAAATAATACAATTGTTAAGTATTTGGAATAGTAGAAAAGAACTGCAACCAAATACTCAGTGAAAAAGATTATAACTGGCTCGGTAATCAGTCGTTGAGTATGTATTATACCACGTGCATCCCAAAAGACTGATGTCATAACCTTTCAAGCCGACTTTTTCGTATTTCCACGAATGAGAACCGCTTCATCATGTGCAGTCCACTAGAATGACTGTCGATTGGACTCCAGTGGGAAATGATGGAGCTATGTTTCTATTGTCACACACCGACGCAACAGTTCGGTTTTATAACGATTAAAGAGCTCAAAAACTCCTCAGAATCAGTTATTCGTTGTTTTTGTTGGATTATGAACTTTAGAGCATCATTGTCCTCGGTGCTCATTACGCCGGTTTCCAGCTTAGCAAATATCTTTTCAACGGTGGATTTCCTTGAGCCAGAATTCAACAGTATTTTCCCCCAAAAAGTAATGCTTTATTAACGCACGAAATGCTTTATGATCCATTTTTTTGTAAACTAACACAAGTTGCTTCACAAAAATGCTATATCTCATTAACTAATGGTTATAATCCAACTAATAGAAATCATATAGATGGTAGTAGTAGTATTATCTATGTACTTATTAGCCACAATGAAGCGTGGACGGGTCCTCTAGTATAATATATTTTATAAATGTATATTCACAGAATTCGAAGTACTGTAATAATCGGATCTTCAGTTTGAAAAATTTTCGATTCACTTGATCCCGTAATCAATCTCTAGGAAGACCTCCGGAAAAAGGTGTCGGACGGCGGGAAATATTTTCTTCTTTAAGATTCTCTCGCAATCAAAGACCAAGACATCATATTATTATTATAGATGAGTAAAGACATTGACCGAAGGAATATTAAAAAATTTTGATTTCATAAAAGTTGCGACTTCCAGAAAAAAAGGTTTTTTTTTTTTTGAACAAATTTTTGTGCTTTAAAAAATTTAGGGCCTCAGATGAACGTACATTCCAGGTTCCTATTCGTGATCCATTTTTCATGCTGAAGGTCGTCATCAATTTATCGTACTTAATCTTAACTTTGTTTACTTATTCGGTAAAGAGGGTTTAAGATGAGTTGAATATTATCTGACAAATAATTATTATCTGACAAGCTCCGCATGAAAATTTCAAATCACTTTCACGGAAAAATTTTCCCCATCGACTCTGAAAACAGCTTTTAAACTTTTCGAAGCCGATTACTCTAAGCAAAAAAAAAAAATCTTACAAATAAGCACATATTTTCAAAACTTTTTACTGGATTAACTTCAAGTTTTCGGAGAATATTCTCAAATACCTGAGTTTTCACTAAGAGTGATATGATTTCTTTAAAAAAACAATAATTGTTAAGGAAATACAAATTTTCTTTATTTAATGCAAAGTACAATCGATAAAATTAAATTCTGAATATAACATCATTCAAATCCACGACTTCTTTTGCAGGAACTCATTTTCCGGGTACTTTTGCCACTAATTGAAGTCATAAGTCAAGAAGAGCACGTTCAATATTGACTTTTTGAAGCTTGAAGGAAGTCTGGTTTATTGCTAAAGACCAATGACTTCACATAACCCCACAAGAAGTAGTCCATGGTGTTAAATCAAAACTTCTTGGAGGCTATCAAAGTCACAATTTCTTGAAATAATTGAATCTCCAAAATTTTCTCGCAATAAGTCGGTTGTTGCACGTGATGTGTGGTACGCACCTCCGTCTAGTTGGAACCAGGAGAATGAAATGATTGTTCATGAATAATTTGTGGATTCTCTTTGCATCAGAATCAAGAGTTTTGTTTATTTACCGGAACACTGAGCTTTATCGGAGAAGATTATTTTGTAAGATTTTGGAGAACGATTATTTTGATAATAAAATTGAATAAGTTGCAAACGTTGTTTCTACTTATATCTTTCCATGATGAAATTGTAAAAATTACTGAATACAATATAAAAAATACAGGTCATGACATATTAAAAATGGCCGAAACGACACTTAGAAATCATATCTTTCCTATTGGAAAATCTGATACACTCAATGTGTAGAAAAAAAGTAATTTTTTTTTTAAACATTACATAAAAACCCTTTGAAACTATTTAAATAAGTCTGCATTCAAAATGATGTCCGATGTTTAGGTACGGCACTAGTTAATGTGAAAACGTAATAGCCCAAATTTCCATTTGCCAACTGTAATAAATCGATCGCTGAAAATGAACCGACGAAATGGTGCCAAGCCAGAATTGATAGTCAGAAGGCAAAACCTCCCTTTGTATTTGGTGTGATTGGCACAAAATTCCCAACTATGAGATGCTCCCCTGACAAACTGTTAAATCGGACCTGTACTGTTAAGAATTTGACCGTCTGAGGGAAGCATCCGCCCAGAATCGGCCAGCTTTTGCCAATAGGAGAGGAAATGTCTTCCATCAGAACAACGCCAGGCCACTCACAACGATAGCGACTCGCCAGAAACTCCGGTTAAGAACTTCCTTAAGAATGATGTCACACGCCGACGACATACTTGTAGTGCTCTTACTAACGGTAAAAGCTTAGCGTAATTTTGTCTTCTATCATATTTGGTCAATCCTAAAAATATTCTCCTGTTAAATTGTAATGTAAATGTATACTCGTATCTTAACTATCGATAGAACTTTGAGCTCACTTGGCATACCTCCGAGGACGACAACAATTTTTAATGAGTGGTGTAATCTCCTTCTTACTGAAAAGAGAGGTGCTGACTTCTGATGCTCTTAGATCTCAACAAAGACTGCAGACAAATCGCAAGTCGACTTACTGACTTTGCAATCACTTTAATCAGTGATTAACATTGTTTTACCTTTGCTAAATTTATACGGACCATTTCATTTTCACATCGTTCCGTTTATCCAACGTTGGAGAAGATCGTACGAACATTGGATATAGACCAAACCGGTTCTGCCTTTTAGAAAGCTGTAAAACAGCGAGCGTATACAAATATTGCTCAGCTGGTCACTTATTTGTTTTTGTTTCTGTAGTTTATGAAGAAAAGTGGTAAAAGAAAGAGATGGTGATAACTAATAAGTTCTAAGTTACTGTAATAAACTTGGCGGATCTTTCAGCGATCCAACCCTGTTGCAAGGTTGCTCTGTGTCAATCTGTGAGCATCAACATAGAATCTGCTTTCTAACCAAGAAAACTTACTTTGGACTGAGTCTGCTATTAAAGCCTTATTATGATCCTCCTTCAATATGAAGTGGAAGCGTCGCAATGTTAACATAATGGGTTGTCAAAAAAGTCTTGCGGTATTTTTATTGATTTTTTTTTTATTGAAATTGAAATGAATTTTTGATGACTCATGTTCAGCTCTTGACCGATGCCGCGGCTGCTACTATGCTGGTGTCTTTCGACCAATTCAGCGATTTTATCGCAATTTTCGACGACAGGCCTTCCGGAGCGTGGCACATCTTCGACCACCTCTACACCAGAACGAAAACGTTGAAACCATCATTGTGCGGTGGAAATGGAAACTGTATCGGGTCCATAAACTGCACAAATTTTATTGACGGCTTGAGATGCATTTTTGCCTTTGTCGTAGTAGTACTGTAAAATATGCCGTATTTTCTCTTTATTTTGCTCCATGTTTGCGACGTTATAACTCACGAACGACTTAAAAGAAACGACAATCAATCAAACACGTGTTAGCGCGTGAAATGAGCTTTCCAAAAAGGTATAGCATGACCCGATGCGACGAATAAAACTAGAACTACGCACTTTCAGCGCCAACTAGCGAAAATACCGCAAGACTTTTTTGACAACCTATTATAATGAAGTCGTTCTTGGAAGTGTTCGAGATTGAGACCGTAAGTAAAATTTACTGATATTTGAGGGTTGGCGATAGATAATATTGCAAAAGCTGGGAAGATGAGTTTAAAAATTGACTAGCGACATCAGCTAATAAAGGAAAAGAAAAATAAATGCTTCCTCGATGTTGGAAGGAGAATAATTTGTAGAATCTAAGTATAACACTGGTTTTAAGTAAGGGATGTGATACTTGGTGTTTTAAATTGGGGATAATTTGCAAAAAGAAAGAAAAATGATTGGTGAAACACTTTGTATAGTGTAAAGATCGCTTAGAGTTCAGCAAAGGACTGGGAGAACATTGTGGATAGTGTAAAGATCGCTTAGGAGTTTAGCAAAGGACTGGGGGAACACTGTGGATAGTGGAAAGACCCTCCTAAGCGGTCAGCAAAGGACTGGAGGAATATTGTGTTTAGCAAAGAAGCAGTAAGAGGGAATTTAGTCGGGATTTCGAAGAGGCGGAAACTTGATAGGTAAACTGCGTAGTCTCGGAATTCAGAATAGCTCACATCCAATTAATTAAAACAGTCATAGAGCGAACCATGAAAAGAATGAAACCAAATCAATTATTTAGTATAGGTCTAAAGTCGAAGTAAAATTTTTCATAGACACGAAATTCGAAGCGACACTTTATGTCAATAAATCAATAAGAACTCGCACATTAGCCATAAAATGAGCAGAGTGCACAAGAAATTTCAAATTCAAAACATGTAAGGATCAATTTAATCAAACTGCTGGCATTTAATTCAACACACGCATACAAATGCAAGGTGGTGTAGACGGGGTGTGAGTGCGTAAATGGAACTGTACCGTTAGTTGGCGAATTGCGTGACTTAAAATAGTTGAAAATTGCAAATATACTTATCTCCGACATTAATAAGTGTCGAAGGATTTTTGTATGAAGTAGTCCGCTGCTCAAACTTCTGCACACCTTGTTGTTGTTGCTGTTGTTGTAATGCATAAATGAAATTAAGTAATTTGCGGTGAGTGCGTTAGCCATATTTTTAGTGTCAATAAAATTTAAGGTAATTTGCATGCCGCACTCCGCTAATAAGCGCGCATACATACACAAATGTGTGTGTGGCAAGCTCTTAAAAATCAGCCCATTCTAAAATTACAACAATTTACGCATTATTTATTTATATATTTATATACAAAGCAGCTATTTAAGTGTGCAAAATGCGTTTGAGTGCTTCGGTGTGTGTGTGTGTTTGCGTGCAATGCGGATTGTGGCACAAAAGTGCGTGTGGCAAGCAGCTAGAACTGCGTGTGTGTGTGTATATGTGTGAGTTTACTAAAAACGCATTGACATAAAATTGCGCAAAAGGGTGTTCTTGTGGAAAATTTCCAATGTGGCGTGAAAAGAGCCTCGAAGGTGCACTTCCACACACATACCTACACACACACACGCAATATATTTTGCACAAATTTATGGGCAAACAATAAAATACCTATGCCTACAAATAGAGTGCATTGCACTGCCCCCTCTCCGCTGCGTACACATATTACATAATGCAATATATTTGTGTGTATTCGTGTCATTGTGTTTGGGTGCGTGCGTTTGTGTTGCCTCGGCTACGTGCCCCACTAAGTATGCAACAAAAAAGTAACTTTGCAACAACAGCACAACAAACTCAACAACGAAATTAGTGCAATTTCGCGCATGCATTTGCACCCTCTGCCACGCGGAACTGTCCATTTTCCCCAGTAACGATATGCGGCGGCATGAGCGTTGGTAGGTGGCAAGTCGCCTGATGCGTGCCATCGATGAGTACGAAATGCGGCCAAACAAACCGCGTTGCCACAATGTTAAAGGACGCGTAACAAAGGCAGGGCGAGTGCGGTAAGGGGGATAAGGGGAGTATTGGGCCTGGGAAAGTGCGTAAGCAAGTATACATATCGTATATAGAAGGGTGTTGAAGGCTTTTATGGTCGATACTTGTATGCTATACACACGACATATGAATGTGTGGCAATAAATTTTTGCAGCTCAAATTATATGCATGTGTATGTGTGTGTTTGTATAACAATTGCGTAACGCTTGGGTAAATACATTATGTAAAATTTAAAATATAAATAAAAGCCTCTCTATTGGTTCGCTGCGAATACTTGATGTATGGCTGATATTTGTGACGACATACTACTATGAGCAAAAAATAAAAAAAACTTTGTTCATAATTATAAGATTCTTAATTTATTCTTCAAAATCTGTGTCGTCCCCCTTAAAGTAATTTCCCTTGGCTCCAGTACACTTGTGCCAACATTTTTTCCAATCTTCGAAACAGTTTTTAAAGTCAATTTCCGGAATAGTCTTTAATGCGCGTAGCGATTCATGTCTTCAATTTGCTCAAAACGGTTTCTCCGGAGCAATAGTTTGGGTTTGCTGAATAGCCAGAAGTTATCAGACGAATAAGGTAGTTGCGGTACAATATTGGTTGGAAATTTGGCAAAAAAAATCATGAAGAATCATTGCAGTATGCGACGATGCATTATCGTGATGCAAAAAACCAAGGGTTGTCGGCTCTTTTTATACTCTTGCAACCAGTTGCTACAGAGTATTATACAAGGTCTGTCGCAAAAGATAACAACAAAAAATTAATATTTTTCAAAAGTTATATTTTTTTATTCAAAGTAGTTTCCTTGTGCTTCGATACAGCGTTTAGCCCGGTCAATTAGCATTTCAAATGAGTGTTTAAGGTAATTTTTCGGATTGCTCTTGAGAATATCGGTCGTCGCCTTTTGGATAGCTGAAATGTCCTGAAACCAGTGTCCTTTCATGGCAAATGAAGTTTCCCAAATAGGTAAAAATCACAGGGTGCCAGATCAGGTGAGTAGGGTGAGTGATTAATGGTTAATATGGAGTTTTTTGTCAAAAAATCAGTTTTTTTTGACTTCTGAAGACGACCGACTTCTGATCGTCACAGAGGTCCTCACGACCTTCTTGGAATCGCTTAAACCACTCATGCAAATTACTACGGGAGAGGCACTGATCACCATAAACTTTTTATACTCTCGCAACAAAGTTGCCAAAGAGAGTATTATAGTTTTGTTCACATAACGGTTGTTTGTAAGTCCTAAAACTAAAAGAGTCAGATATAGGGTTATATATACCAAAGTGATCAGGATGACGATGACACGTCACGCGCATTATCGTCGAGCAATGAAACTTGGTATACGAATGGTGACAAAAGGTTAACGCTTCATAACACCAAGGTAAAACACAGCATTAATCGTTTGGCCAGGTGGGACAAACTATCGGTGTACAATACCCTCGAAATACGTAAGAACAAATCAGCATTGTCTTTATTTTTGACTTCTGAAGACGACCGACTTCTGATCGCCACAGAGGTCCTCACGACCTTCTTGGAATCGCTTAAACCACTCATGCATAATATATACATTAGAAACCAACGGGAGAGGCTTTACACAAATACGGTATTTGAAAAATATGATCATGTTCGGTGACATAAACTTTTTTCATCATTTGAAATGTTTCAGTAAACGTTTTCCCAAGTTTAAAACAAAATTTAATATTTGTTCTTTGTTCAAAATGCATTTTACGGCCGATGACCAAAAGCTGCTGTCACTTTTTGATCGATAACATCGATTGTAGTTATCCAATTGTCTTAAAATTTTTACGAAATGTCAACAAGAGATCAAACTTTTTATTTCATATACCCACCAAGAGGTGGCGCCACCAGAAATGGTTATATTTAAAAAGTTCTGTTTCTTTTGCGACAGACCTTGTAGTTATCGAGATAGATATAGAGTTATATACTATATATAAATGATCAGGATGACGAGAAAAGTTTGAAAGCCGGTTGACTGTCCGTCCGTCAGTGCAAGCTGCAACTTGAGTTAAAAGATATCTCGACGGTTGGATCTTGGTAACTGTAACTGTAACCTGTGGATAAAAAATTCTTAAAAAGTGGGCGTGAGCCCGCCTCCTACCTACTCCTACAGGTAGTGTGAAAATGTATGAAATCGGGTGAAAATCTTGCTCACTCTCCCTATAACGGTACTGCTCAAAACTACTAAAAGCGGATAACTCAATAACTAAATTCGCCAGAAGACTTGCCGATTTCGACAAAATTTGGAACGTGGCATTCTTTTACTATTCCTAATAGTGTATGCCACCTTATGACAAAAAATTGTTCAAATCCAACAAAAACTGTTCCAGACCCTAGGTATCGAATATGTGGACCCAGTACCTATAGTTGACTTTTGATCTAAAATATCGGTCAATGTGTGAGAAATGCAATGGAAATTCAGACACAATCCTTATCCTGCAGTAGTAATTTTGTGTATCCAAAATGGGTGCAATCGGGTCAATACTTCCCTGAGCCTCCATATACCCAATATAAAGATTTTCGAGCTTCCTGGTGACTTTATGCTGGATATGTCGGCTAATATTTGAGTTATCTCAATGAAAACTTTAGAATGTATTTTACTCATAACAGTGTATCATTTTGCCTAAAATGGTTAAAATTGGACGAAAACTTGACCTAGCCCCCATATATTAACCATATGCTCGAACATCCGGCTGTTTTTGTGTAATGACTATGTATCATGATTTTTTCTAACAAATCTTATGCCAAATATATATGTAGGCCAGTGTATAAGTTATATATGATGTATATAAATGTATATAAAATTGCTTAGATTCCGATTCTCTGGTTGACGTTTTACATCGTAAGGTACTTCACTGGCTTTGATTCCTGCAAGTTGCAAGAGTATAAAATGTTCGGTTGCACTCGAACTTAGCCCTTTCTTACTTGTTACTAATAGCTTCGGGTAAAGGACGATTAACACTCATGTATTATATATATTAATTGTTGACAATTTTGGAATACGGAGTACACCACACCTCGATAATCGAAGAAAACTGTCGAAACCTTGACTTTTGACATGCTTTGACGTGGTTTTTTCGATTTTGCTCACCTTTGCCACCATATTTGGCCGATTGGTCGTCTGTTACCGGCTCGTAAGTATAGATCTAAAACTCATCTCCAGCAAAAATACATTTCATAACTTCCTGGTAATCGGAAAGCATTGTTTCACCGACTTTAACACGACTTTTTTTTGAAAAAATTTTGTCTTTTCATGATTTCGCTTTTCTTAGGACCAAATGATCTTCTAAAATTCACTGATCCTTCCGATATTCTAACGATGTCAGTAAGATCTCTGACTGTTAATCGTTGATTGTCAAGCACCAATTCCTTTATTTTATTGACGTGTTGATGAGGACTTGATGTTGATGGCCGTTCTGGACGTAGTTAGTTGTACAGGCGTTTGATTATTTTGATGTGACATTTGGCACAGATGTCACTGACAGTCATACCAGTCTATATTAAAAAGTCTTACTATTTTTTGCCCACAGTATGTTTCGATAAACCCATTCTTTTGATTTTAATTTGAATTTCAAAAATATTTGTAGAGTGGTGCTCGTGTCCAAAACCCTATACAGGGCCTTAATTTATTTCCTCTAATATCTAATATTATACAGCCTTATACTTGTATGTTACATGTTATGTCATCAGCTGACACATTTTACGGATATGCCTCATTGGCATCTTTGATTTATGTAATAATTATTTGAAATTCATTGAGTTAAGAGTCGGGAGTTAATTACAAGGCGTTGAATTAATTTTCTGCTTATTTGACACAACAGAAATTGATTTACTCATATTCCATATATTTTTGTCTTTTTTGTCAGAAATGCAAAATAAATAGCAATTCTGCAATACATTATTCCCCTGATAAAATTATTTTGTTTTATTTTAAGCCCCCAGATAGAAGTCTTTTAATCTAATCAACGCTATCAAAAACTGAAGCAAAACACCCTGATTTCCTGTTTCCGGCAGTAAAGAAAGGCGCGCTGATTTGTATTTGTTCAAATGCATTTTCAACATTGAGCATTCTTAATTTCACTGCGCTGGGTTTGAAGAGGTGCGAATTTTGCATTCACGCATAGAGAGGAGTGCGGGGAAAAGGATATCGGCGCCATTTGGTGCGATTTCTATCAGCTACGCACCCACACGACTATTTTTGTGCATATCCTTATTTCTTTGCACGTTAAATGCATTTGTGTATGTTTGAATATGTATGTATGTATGTATGTATGTATGTATTTTTGTATGTTTGAATTTATGTATGTATGTATGTATGTATGTATGTAAATGCGCTTATGTAATTATGTGAAAACTTTAGGGTTCTAAAAGTGCGTGCCATTTCAAGAAAGCCATAGCATGGCATGTGCTCGAGTTGGCTGCGAAAAATATAAGAGTGTAACTGTGTGTGTGGAATAAGGCTTTACACATATACGTATACAAATATGATTCTTATATGGTTATTTGTAAGTAATTCGCATTGGTAAGCCAAGTGTTGAACCCAAGGATTTTCTGCGGGATTTTTTAAATATTCGTATACGCGTACCGCCCACACATGTTGGTCTAAAGGGTATTCCAATTGCATTAAAATTGTATTTAAAATTTATTTTAAAAAATGTAAAGAATTTTAAATTCCCAAAATCTATTTCACACTAGAGATTCTCGAGCTGAGACTTTAGCTAATGTTGCTAATGCACAAACAGTTTCCCAATATCAAAAGCTTTTATTGTATACATATGTACATATGTATATCAAAAAACCAAACCCGATTACGAAATAAACAAACTAATCGACTCAATTAACGAGTTAATTGACTCAATTAACAATATAACTTCTTAAATTAACAACACAATTTATTAAAATAACAACCTAATTGACCCAAATAACAACTTAATTGACTCCATTTACGGCTTGATTCGACTAAAAGCATAATTTACTATTTTGTTAAGAGAGTTGACGAAATTATATAGTAATGAATGCTTCCATTTTCGAATTATCTTAAGTTATTACAATTTCCAATAAAAGCGGGGTGATTGTGAATGTGTTTTAAAAATTCAAAATCCAATTTAGTTCGAGTTAAGATTTTAGCTAATGTTGACAATGCAAAAATAAGTTCCCAATATAAGAATTTAATTCTCAATATCAAATAGTAAATGCTTACTTTGAAGGTGTGTGAACATCAAACTCGATTAATCAATTAGCAATCTAATCGACTCAATTAACAACAAAATTTATTAAATTAACAACATAATTTACTTAGTTAAATAATCGACTCAATTAACGACTTAATTGACCCAATTAATAACCTAATTGACTCAATTAAAAACATAGCCTACTTAGTTAACACCATAGTTTACTCAATTAACAATGTAATATTAAATATCATTCTGGGAATTGCTTAGTTCTTCATAAGAAAATAAAATTTGATCGTTAACAACGTAATTAATTTATTAAATTAACAACTTATCTTACTCAGTTATCAACATAATTGAATTAATTGACCCAGTTAATAACCTAATTGACTCAATTAAAAACATAGCATACTTAATTAAAACCATAGTTTACTTAATTAACAACCTAATTTACTCAATAAATCTCTCAGTTTGGTTACTGTATATTAAATATCAAAATGCTTAGTAAATTGTTAACAACATAATCGACTCAATTAACAATTTCATTGACTCAATTAATAACCTATTTGACACAGTTAATAATAAAGCTTACTTGGTTAACACCATAGTTTACACAATTAACAACATAATCGCCTCAATTAAAAACCTAATTTACTCAATAAATCCCTCAGTTTGGTTACTGTCTATTAAATATCATCATGGAAGTTGCTTAGTTCTTCATAAGAAAATAAAAATTTGTTAAGAACATAATCGACTCAATTAACAACTTAATTGACCCAATTAATAACCTAATTGACACAGTTAATAATATAGCTTACTTGGTTAACACCATAGTTTACACAATTAACAACCTAATCGTCTCAATTAACAACCTAATTAACTCAATAAACCACTCAGTTTGATTACTCTGACCATATTGAAAAAGAAAGTCTTTTGAGAAAAGCGTTTTTTCATCTTAATAAGCACATAATAGAGTATACTGAATTATTTTAATTATTATAATTTTATTTCACTTTTAAAAATACCACCTTCATATCGGGTCACCCTATATCTGACCGCTTGCAGTTCGGTGCGCTTTTCACCATCGAAATTTGCGTTCCGTGCTTGACTTGGATCTCGTGCGTAATGAAAATATCGCAAAACTTTCGAAGCACACACACCTGAACTTGAATACTAAGAAGCGTCTGGATTTGCAAACATACACACTTACTTATGTCTTTGAGACCATTAGGCGGCATAAAGTGTAAGGTGCGTTACGCATCGCAAAGTGAAGAGCGGAAGTTGAAGTTTTTTGGAGCATTTCACGCACACACACAGGCATACCACACACTCACACACACATAGAACACATACCACACACAGACTTATACGAATTTATTGCACTTTTCATGCACTCCCCCTTTTCTAACTGGTTTTGCTTAGATGTTCGGATGTGTGTGCGTGTGCGTGAGTGCGTTAAGAAACTCTTCAAACGGAAGCACAAATTTAGCGCAAGATTTATGGCGGAAGTTGAATTTAAATTCAATTGTAAAAACAGTGAATTATTTGAGCTGCGTGAAAATGTTATTTATTGACTTTTCAAATCGCCAGCAAAAAATATAGTTGTTGCAACACACTTACCCATACATATATGTACATACATATGTGTGTATAGTGCGAAAAATGTATTGCGTGAATAATTTGTATGCATATCAGATGGTAATTGGCATTCACGCTGCGCTTTCGCATAAATTACTTTCATGCAAATTAATTGCACACATCGAAATTTTCTCTAAATAGAAAAAAAACAACAAAAGCAAAGATGTGAGTTCTTTAAAGCGTTTGCAATAATGCAATCAATTAAACGGAATAATTACAAATAAATGAACTAAATAATTATGCAGTGCATTTGTCAACAATTTGATTTGATTTTTAGAAATTTATATCCATATTCCCAATAATAATTGTGTGCCTTAAGTCCTAGCGATTTACTTGCAATGTCTTCAATGGACTCAAAACGGTTTCTCTGGAGCGGTTGTTTGAATTTGCTGAATAGCCATCAATCACACGGAGCTAAATAAGCGAATGTGGCGGTTGCAGCACAAATTGGTTGAAAATTTCGCGAAAAACTCACGAAGAATCAATGCAGTATGTGACGGTGTATTAGTTAGTGGCCCATAATTCCGTCCTCTTTTTACGCTGTTTTTCGAATAAATTGAGTGATTTTGGCACCAATTATGCTCTCACATTTCTTAGGTCCAAATGATCTTTCAAAATGGGGTTTCAGGAATTCTTCCGATGTTCCACGGATGCCATTAAGATCCATGACTGTTAATCGTTGATTCTCAAGTACCAATTCCTTTATTTTATTGATATGTCGATGTTCAGTTGAAGTTGATGGCCGTCTTGGACGTGGTTTGTCGTCAACGCGTTCTCAATCCACTTTATTTATTTCAGAAAGACAAGCGTATACTAAACACTAATGATTTTCTTGATGTGATATATGGCACAGACATCACTGACAGCCATAACAACTTAGAAAAAAATATTTTGTCGAACTGGTTTAAATGGAAAAGTCGTACTATTTTTTGCCCACAGTAGTACAAGTAGATATCTTTAAAAATAGAGAACCATGCATGACCTCTGGGAAGAGCGTGAGGAAGAACGTTTATCGCAAGTTTTTTCCGGAAACCACCTGAAAATATTCATTATATGAAAAATCTGAGGGCTACAGAGAGTTCTACATTCGAATTCGAAGAAAGTATTTATAAGCGCATTAACATAATATTTTCCAACTTTAGTTTATAAGAAATTTTAATTATGAATAAATAGGGAAAAGGGTCTTCATTCAAAAGTTTATAACTTTATAATAATCAAGGATATGCTTCGGAACTAAGCTAGATGTTGGTTAACCTGAGTAGATCTTCTCTAGGCAATGTCACTTTGTTTAGTTTTTCCTACAAATCAACTTCCTTTTGTTCCAACATTCAGTAAGAATCGCAAAAGTCATATATTATAACAGGTCAATTGAAAATCACCAGAGTAAAACAAATATTTTTGGCAAAACTCGTTTTTTTATTCAATAGAGTTCCCTTCAAGGGTGACACACTGATTATGGGGACCATACAAATTTTTCGATACCATTTTGGTACGAGTACGATTTGTCCGTTGTCTCAAAATGGGCCTCGGTTTCGGCGGCCACCTTTTCATTCGACGAAACTTTCATCCTTCTAATCATTATTTTGCGATCGCAGTAAATAGTCGCTCGGGCCAGATTTGGGGAATACGGTGCAATTCAAAGCCCAAATGAGAGATTTCTACCATCGCACGTTGGTCGATTTCATAGGCCAAAAATAAAAAAATAAAAGTTTGAAATTTGGTACTGTTTGTATCAAAGCTATTTCTTAAAACACCAATAAAACTAACGGTAAATACATTTTTGCTCTATCCCATTCGTAGGGGCTACGAAAAGCGAGAGAAGTGAGACAACAGAAACACGCGGACTGTGCAGTGAAATTAGCTTAAAAAGTAGCTCTTATAATATATCAAATTGCAATATAAAATCGTGTTTAATCCCCATAAATCGAAATGAATATTGAGAATAAAGATATATGTTCTATAACAAAGTGGTTTTTATGTAATAATATGTTGTTTTATTATTTTAAAACAATTGTTTTATAAGTGCCCTTTTGAGTGGTATGTTTTTCTTTATACATCGACTTCAGGTATACAAAAAGTTGTGATCCCTGTCTCGCCCTCAAATGAATCAAGTTTATTTATATTGGTTAATGTTTTCTAAGTCTATGCTTTTGATTTCAGCTGCAACTTTTTGCAACTCTCTTTGTTATTCATGTTATTCTACCAGGCATGCGATTTTTTGTGAGTTATTTTTTATAATTTTTTGTATTTTTTGTATATTCGTGCAAATTTTATTGTTTTTTATGTTTTTTTTTCATCATACATATATACATATACATATTTGAGCTTTGGTTTTCATTTTATCATTTTCTCATTTTTATCAAATGTTTGTTTTATACGTACTTTTATTTAGGCACATCATATCGGTGTAAACTTTCACGCCTATATATAATATTATATTTTTGAATTTTGGTGTTTAGAAAATGTGTGAAGTAATATCACTTATCACCGAAGCAAATTTAATAAAGCTTCAGTATCTACTTATTAGAAGCTCCGTTAACAAAAAACTTCATATTATTAATTAATTATAAAAAGTTTCAAAGGAAAAACAGTTATCCTGAGCCAATAAAGGTCTCAGAATTTAATGTTGAAGTTGAGATACAAAAACTATTGGACCACGTTGCGTCACAAATGTAATTAATAAACGGAATGAGTCCTCTAATTACCTATTATCAATAGGGATATGTGGCTTTGATGGAGCAAATATAAGCAAAATTTGAAAATAAAAAAACTAACAGATGTTCCTTCGTCAAAATGATGAGGAGCACAAAAAAATTTGAAAATCTGCAGACCCTCTATTGCCGTCCTGTTCGAATTCAATTTCAAATAGAATCAGTTCAATAAACCCTAAATGCACTAGATTTGCGCTAGATCCTGCAAAGGAATTAACTTCAAAATATTCCTGATATTCCTTAGTCAGTCCGTAAAATTTTTATTCACGCTCCCGATGTTATTCAGTATGCACCAGTTCCAATTGGAGAACTCTCATAAGAATCTGCTGAGTCAAGCAATAAGACGTTAAGATATATCGACTCCATCATTTATAAAAGAATAATGGATCGCTACAAATCAGAACTTGCTAAACCGATTGCTTTTGAGCATAGATCCTTTCATCACCAGTCAAAGAAACTATCATGCAAAAGTAAATCAATTTTATTAAAATTCAGATTTAGTTAAATAATATTCAAAAAAAATCCTTTTTTCGTTTATCAACTTTTTTAATTTAATTTAATTAATTAAAATTTGTTACCATTGGGTGGTGGTGGAGTGCGAAACGGAAGAGGGAGATTTTAAAAAGCTTTGGTAGAAGTTTCACTTTTATATAAGCAGTGGAAGTATTTTTGGCCGCTGATTCCATACAAGACCGACCACTGTGCATCGTTTCGATTGAGTTGTGACACGGTGCATAGTCTTGGTGAAACATCACTTTCTCTTTCTTTAAATGAGACCGGGTTTCCGCGATTTCGTCCTTCAAACGGTCCACTAACGCTATATAATAGTCGATGTTGATGGTCCTTCCTTTTTCCAGGTAGCGAATAGAAAATAGTTCCTTGCGCATCCCAAATTACAAGCGCCACAACCCTGCCAGCTGAGTGTTGCGGGTTCAACGTGTGCGATTCACTCGGATGACAGCCGATTGAACTTTAGAGTGAAACGATGGAGCCATGTCCCATATCTATGCAAAAACACGGGTTTATTAGTAAAATATATGTACTACTACACACAACCACGTATATAATTCTCAAACAATGCATAAATTAGTTACTTAGTTTTTTGTTTTTTAACTTTCCAAAAATCGACTTTTTTAAGCTGCCACACTAGGTATGTTCCTTGAAGTTTATTTTTCCCCATAAAATTAATAGATGTCGTAGTTGTACTTAAAGACAAAAAAGTGAAAGCACGATTGGTTCCAAGATCACTCAATTTCTTTGAAAAAACCTTCGCGTTTAAGGTCTGTGAAACAGTGCTTTCCGACAACCAGGATGTTATGAAACATAATTTTTTTTGGGGATGAGTCTGCGGTCTATACTTATGAGCCGGTAACAGACAATCAATCGGCCGAATGTCGTGGCAAAGGTGAGCCAAAGTCGATGAAACCACGTCAAACCAGGTCAAAAATCGAGGTTATGTTGGCAGTTTTCTTTGATTATTGTGATGTTATGCCCTCCGAATTCCTTCCGACCAGCCAAACTGTCATCAAGGAATACTATTTGAGTGTTATGCGTCGTTTGTGCGAAGCTATTCGTAAACAGAGGCCGGAATTATGGGCCAACAACGCTTGATTTTGATCCACGATAATGCCCCATAGCATACTGCATTGATTCTTAGTGGGTTTTTAACAAATATCGTGCCGCAACCAGCGTATTCGCCTGTTTTAGCTCCGTGCGTTTTCTGGCTATTCAGCGTACTCAAACTACTGCTCCGGGGAAGCTGTTCTGAGTCAATTGAATACTTTAAATTTCACATTTCTATTAACTTGTCATCTTCTGGTTAAGATTTTTTTTAGGTTTTATCCACGAATAATGCCGGAACCACGTATATTGTACTTCATTATTCGTTCGAAAATTTCCAAAAACCTGGCAACACCAAACAAACGTCTTGGCCACCCTAAAGTACTGTGAGTATATTTTATAGTACAGAAATGTAATTATTTGAATTTAAAAATATTTGACTCTAAAAACTCATCCGACTGAGTAAATTATGAGCGGTTCATGTAAACACGATTTCGTAAAGAAGAATACGAACTTACATACCCACTTATAATACTCGTATATGTATGTAGTATAGTGTAACTGAATGCTTCCCCGTAATTTTAGTCTGTAATAACAGCAGGGCATTTGTGATAATATTATTACAGCAAAGGAGTTGAAAAACAAAAATGAAAATTACATTAATTACGCGTTTTAGTTTCACCGAAAAGATCAAGTGCCGCTGGAGTGGAAATAATTGCTCGGCTGATCGGGTGAGGGAGGCGCGAATGAAATTACGCGAAAAAGCAAAAATTCAAGAAGCGCGCTGCTTGGGGGCATACCTCAAACCTCAAACCTCGAACCTCGACGCTGTGAACCGTTTAGGCCTTTGGGAAAGATGCCGCGCACAGGTTGCCAAATTACAATGTTGCAAGTAGCAAGGCATGAAGCAAGCTCACACATATGCGTGTGCATGTGTTACAATGCGCTCGCTTTATTAGCTTAACTGGATGTACTGCTAGCTTCGCGCTATGCCAGCAACTACAACGAGGTAATCGCTACAACAACTATAATTATAGCTGTATTCTTGTAATTGTTGTTGTAGAAGAACCTTCAGTGCTTGCCGCTTGCGCAATTAAATGAACGATTTTTTGAGAATTACTTTAGATTTACAAAATAAATATGGAAGCGTTGATGAGAGGCAGATGGAGGGAGGAGTAAATAAAAACAACAACAGCCACTTGTTGCTTCCCAAGCAATGCGCGCTTGAAACAACTGGGAGAAAGACGAAAAGTTACATTACAACTACAACAATGAGCATGTCGGCAGTGGCAGTAAACATCACAAAAACAAAGCACAACGTTAACATAGCTAAAGCAACATACATTGTATATACATACATACATAAATTTGCGTCAACAATGTTGCCAACTCAACTGCAAATAATTGCAATGTGCACAAAAAATTATGCGCCACTTCGTGGCTCCGCTATTTAGCTGATAACTATGCGCAAATATATTTGTATTTATATATTAGGGTGGTGCATAAAAAATTCCTAAATAATTTTTAAGAGAAATTTGTAGAAATAAATTTTTATTTGTGTATTAGGGTGGTACGTAAAAAATATTTATACATTAGGGCGGTGCTTAAAATGTCCTTAAACAACTTTTAAGAGAAGTGAGTAACTAGTAATATATTTTTTTGTGTATTAGGGTGGTACTTAAAAATATCAAATTTGTATTTTTTGGGTTTCAGCAAAGGAATCAGTAAAATACACAGCGTTAAGACTATATACATATACATATATATTTTGGAAGAAGTCTCCCAGCTAGGTCGAAATAAATAAAATTTCTCAGATAAGACTCCAAAAAAATCAAAATGTATATTTTTCTATCTATATTCAAAAATCAATACGTCTTCAGCATTTCATAAAATATAATTTTTGGGCGTGGTTAAAGAGTGTGCTAGTAAGGAGTATGGAATCGGATTGATTTGCTTAATTTTTCACCTTCCTCTTTGATTTTCTTTTTTAAGCCAGTATTTTAGGAAGTACAAATTATTTTTATGTAGATTCTTATACATAATGTCTGCCTGTTGGCCAAATCTTCAGAAAAACAGGAAAAAATGTAAACTTTGGTCGATCAGTTTGATTGGCAGCTATGTGCTATGGTGACCCGATGTGAACAATTTATCGGAAATTGTACAGTTGCTGTGAACAAAAATCAATACAAATTTTCTTGATGATATCTCGTCAAATAAAAAAGTTTTCCGTATAAGGACTTGGGCTTGATCGATCAGTTTATAAGGCAGCTATATACAAAAGTGATCCGACCTGAACAATTTGTTCGAAGATTAAAGCGTTGTCTCTGTTAGCAATTTATGGCAAATTCTGTGAAGATATTTTGACAAATAAGAAAGTTTTCCATGCAGGGGCTTTAGTTTGATCGATTAGTTTCTATAGCAGCTATATCTCAATATGGTCCGATATCGGCGGTTCCGACAAATGATCAATTTCTTGGGGAGAAAAGGTCATCTGAGAAATTTTATATCGATATTTCAAAAATGCAAGGACTACTTCGCGTATATAAAGACGGACATGGATAAATCGACGTAAAACCCTAAACTTCAATATTTTGGAAAAAATCAGGGATTAGTTCGCGTATATAAAGACGGACCTGGATAAATCGACCTAAAACCCTAAACTTCAATATTTTGGAAAAAATCAGGGATTAGTTCACGGACCTGGATAAATCGACCTAAAATCCTAAACTTCAATATTTTGCATAAAATTTGAGGTTATGTGAAAAAGGTGTTGATACAAAAGTTGTAGATCTTTTCATCACCCACAACTTTGTCTATATTTTTGCTATAAAACTCGTAGATTTGTTAAACTGATTTTACTGCTTAAAAATTCAACTCTTTCCTCTCCTTCCTCTTCCCGACCATAGATCCCAGTAAATAATTTTTCTTTAATGTTTGATATTTTATCCTTCGTTTTCAATGGATCTCATACTACCATGATTTTTTGCTGCTTTCAAAAATTATCTACCTTGCTCTATACAATTCTGTGAAGCTACATACTGCAGCAGATTGGAAAATAAATATTTTTTTGTATTCTAATAATTGAGTGAGGTTTTCAGAACCACAAAATTTGCTTTAAACAAAAATAAAAATCATTAATTCTTTAAAAATCCTAGGTTTTCCTATCCTCTTAAGTATTCTTATGGTAGTTTAGAAAAAACTCCTTTATCGGATTCCCAAATTCATTCCAATAGAAACCAAAGTAAACACGAGCCCTCTTGCATTGTACCCTGTAAAATGCACGCTCTTGCAGCCTCCAAACGCCACCAAAATTAAGCCTAGCTGTTGAGGTTTATGAAAAATTTCTCCCAACATTTAAGCACCACCCTAACGTGTGTATATTAAGCCCGTTTGCTTAGCTGTTCAAGACAGTCCAACAGTCAGCCAACCAGTTGGGAATTGAATTAGCTACTATATTCCTTTAAAATTCTATTCTAAAAACATAAGTACACAGACTCATCATGCAGACGACGCTTGTGTATAATTTTAATTTGCTTACAATTAGATGCGTGCACCAGTGCTTCAGTGTTTCAGCGCTTAGTTGCTACATTGTTCATACATAGTACATAGTATGCTTTTGAATTTTAATGCTCAAATAACGAACTTAACATAGAATTATAGTTTTTCGTTTAGCTACTGGTTTTCTTCTCTAATTTGTATTCAAATATTAATAAAACATTATCTTGTTTAATTTTCGCTTTTCCCTTTTTTGCTTAAGTTTTTCATATTTTTGCGCAGCCATTTGCAAAATTATTCCACAATGCTTACATAACATTAGCCAATGCATAACAATAAGGCTGCCGCTCGATTGCAGCGTAATTTTAATGTAATTATTATTAATATTTTTAATTATGTTAGCCGCATGATGTGCTGGGCTACGTAAATCTCACATTTCTAGTTACCCACACGCAGCTGCAGCGTAGCGCAGGGTTGCATGGCGTCGCAACGGAACGCAGGGCTCGTTAGCGAAATTTACATTTACATCGATTTAATTGAAATTTAATTGTTTGACAAATGTTTTTCACGCTAAATAACCTCTGAGGGTTCAGATATTTACAGTTTCTTTAGAGCTAATGTTGAACTCGGCTCGGGTGTCGAACAAGCAACTTTGTAATAAATAGTTTTTATCTAGGTAACTACAAGCGGTAGTTATAGCCTTTTGTACGCCCCGGTGGTACTGGTATGCAGGGTCATTGGCGCTTTCTTATCGACAATAAAAACTCCAGGGCTTTTGAGGAAAGCAGCATATTTATTTAAAAGTGCTGAGAACTCTTTCTTAATTAAATGCACTAATGGCTAAGAACTTACAATTAAAAGTTAATGAAACTGTAATTAAAGTTAGATAAAATTTCACTTCGGCTGCTACTTACAATACCCTTCACAAATAAAATAGTTTCCATACAAGAAGTTTATGTTGATGGCCAGTTTTTATGGCAGCTATGGTGACCGGTCTGATCAGTTTCCTCGGAGATTGCCCTATTGCTTTAGAGCCAAATTTCGTGAAAATATCTCGTCAAACACAGGAGCTTGCCATACGAGAACTTTATTCCGATCGTTCAGTTTGTATGGTAACTATATACCATGGTGGTCCGAGCTGAACAATGTGCGTTAAGATTTAACCTTTGTTTGTATTGGAAAGTAATCCATGCCAAATTTCGAGATGTATCTTCTCAGATTCAAAAGCTCCCCATATAAGAACTTGATTTTAATGAACCAGTTTGTTTTCGACGCAGTATCCGCCGGGGGAAGCAGAGGAAGAGGAAGACTTCCACTGCGTTGGAAGAGTCAGGTGGAGAAATACCTGGCTACGCTTGGAATATCCAATTGGCGCCACGTAGCGAAAAGGAGAAACGACTGGCGCGCTGTTGTTAACTCGGCTATAATCGCGTAAACGGTGTCTACGCCAATTATGAAGAAGAAGAAGTTTGTATGACAGCTTGGCGGTTCCGACAGACGAGCACCTTCTTGCGAAGGTTTTTACCTGTTCACAACTTCATATCGATATGTCAAAAACTTAAAAACCTTCTCTTATAACGCTGGTTATTTATGCATATTTATTATTATAAAGGATGATCCATTTTGAGGTTCCTATTTTTTTTTTAAGAAAAAGCACAGAAATTTCAAATTTAATGAGGAATGGGAAGATGGGTCTCGTTGAAACCAAATATCGCCGAGATCACGAGTTTCAATTTCAGGCATCATTTTTGGAAAAATATGGACCGATGATTCCGGTCCACAAACCAAATCATGTTGCTCTTGGACCCAAATGCAGCAATTTTGTTTGTTTACATATCGATTGTGTCAGAAATAGGCCTCATCACTGAACAAAATTTCGCTTGAAAACGTCGGAACTTCTTGGAACTTTTCAAGAGCCCCCAGAGCAAAGCGATGTCACTTGGGAAGGTCGAGCGGCTTCAGTTCTGATACAAGTTGTAGTTTGTATGCTTTCAATTTAAGATCTCGACATAAAATGCGCCAAGTCATTCCATACGTCAGCAGAGTTGCTGTGAACGGCGCCTAATCGACTCTCCACGGTCTTCGTGAAGACTCTCAGTACTACTCTCAGCTGCTGTATTTTCTCCGCTCCGTGCTGGATGTGGTCTATTCGGTCAAATGTTATCCAATAATGAATTATGGGTCTCAAGATGGATGATTTGTTTCTACTTCTTATCAAGATCTTGTTACTCAATAAAATTATCAGCCGTGAAATTGTCATCTTGTCGCTTAAATCAAGATGAATACAAGAATAACAAAACAAAACTCAACGAATTTTTAAAGAGCCGGCTAAATACTCCACACATCCATCTGATCAAGTTTGATACGGACTAGTTTATAAAAAATTGCCCGCGCGAACCGAATCCATAGAATTGTTTTTTTCTAGACTGGTACAACCTTTTTTATATTGGGTAGTCGAAAAAGTCTTTTCGTACTATTTTGACAATAGATGTCGTTGCAGTCGTATATCTTCGGTGCTACCAATCATATTCTGTCATGCCATATAGTGTTGGAAAGCTGAGATTTTAAGCTTCATTTTTCCAAATTAAATTCGGAGAAGTTGAAAAAAAAGTCACAGCTGTTCAAAAATAAGTTAAAATAATGACGAAATTCATTATATTTTGAAATTTTTGTATAAAAAAGGGTAGAATGCCACGCACGCCACCAATGAAATGTGTGAAGTTTACGGAGACGATGCTGTAACAGTTCGTGTAGCACAACAATGGTTCGCTCGCTTCCGTTCTGGAAATTTCGAAATTTCGATGTACGATAACATCGAAAAAGTCAAAAAAACAGTATTTGAAAGTAGCCAAGTCAAACATCAAAGAGTCAGTAGAGCTTCTCAATATTTCCTCTGAATCGACTCAACATATTTTGGTTAATGTTTTAGGTAAGAAACATGTCAATGCTAGACTCTTGGTTGCGGACCCTACATTTATCAAACATCGACCTTTGAGTTTATGAATATGACATCAAAACTGTCCAACAATCTGGCGAATGGCGCTTCAAAAATTACAAATTTCACTGAAAGCCATGCCAGACGAGGCTTCTATCAAGTCTATGGAAGTTGGATTAAGCATTGATATGCCAGTAAACATTTGTATTAAAATACGTCAAAATTTTGATTTTTTTTTAGTCCGGGTCAAACTTGATCAGATGGTATGTTTAAAAAGTAGATACACTTTATTACATTTAGAATGAATTCGGCATGAAACAAAACTATTTTTATCTCGTTATTACACTATGTTCTTTATCTCCTTGGCTGTTCCAAATTTTAACGAAACTGCACGCGAATAACTACAAAATACAACAAACAACCGGATATTAAGCAACAAAGTAGAAAAACCTAATTGAATACTTGCAGCTAAGGACCATGTGGTGGCATACAAAGTATCTTGAAGATGTCTTCGCTTGATGAGATGGTCATATCTGTCAAAACAGCGCTGCTGTGTGTGGTTAGCCGTCAAAGGAGGGTCATTTCCTTAGACACAACCTCGAGGCCAATTTTCGATATCCCTGTGTGGCGTGTAAATATGTACGTAGGTAGGAACAAATACTTCTAGTCAAAACCACAAATGCATCAGTCAATGTGTATGTATGTGTATGCATGCAGCTGCTCAAATTGATAGGAAGCTCAATCATGCCCCAGTGATTGCCTCAATCAAACCAGTGCTTAACAATCTAAATGCTGTGGCGAAATGAAACCATTAAAACTAGTTTAGTGCGGGCACAAATCTTCGCTCAGATTTGTGTGTGTGTGTGTGTGTGTGTGTGCTGATATGTGTAGAGGAGGTGGACCGGCGTTGAAAACGAAGTTAAGAACCTCAAACCAACCAAATATCATTTGATCAAAGTGAATTTAAACTATCAAAAAAAAACGAGATTGCAAAGAAAAATTACAGCAAGAACAACAACCACAAATGGTATGTTTCACATATGCATGACAAGAAATTGTGGTTCAACAACTAGTCACACAACTGTCCGTGCATTCGTTGGTATGTATCTTGACCGGATGTAACGAGATTGCTCGCATCCATAGCGGTAATTGCTGCCGCAAGGAAGAGAGAAAACTACCGAATGCCAAAAAAGAAAAAAAAAATTTTGCAAATAAAAAAACGATGTAATGTTTAGAGTATTCAGTAACTGGTACAGGATATAAAGTATGAAAAAATAATACAAAATGAAATAAAAATCAATCAAAAACCGTTTACTCTAACTGCACGCAGTTTGAATATACTTTCAGGACCTTTGCATATCATTACTAAAGCGTGATCCATTTCGAGGTTCACTACTAATCAAATTAAATACAGAGTATTTAGTATCATTCGAAAGAGCATTCTTTGGCATTTATTTTTTGAAAATAATATCTTTCAACTGTTGGCCGCGGCTATGTCTCAGATGGTCCATCCGTTGAGCACAATTTTCTATGATTCGTTCGAGTATTTCAACTGATCTGGCGAATGACACACGTAATATTTTGCTCAGGGTCTGAATCGAAGTGGGATTGTCTGCATAGACTTTAGACTTTACATATCCCCACAGGAAAAAGTCTAACGGTGTGATATCACACGATCTTGGCGGCCAGTCGAACGGCCCAAAACGTCAAAATATTTGCTCACCGAAGTGTCATCTCAATAAATCTGTTGACTGATGCGATATGTTGGAAGTGGCGTCTTGTTGAGAACCGGTCGATCGGATTTCGCACCAACTTTTTGAGCATATAAAGACTTAAATCTTTATTTTCAAGCTGATTACGGGTTTTGAATAACTGCTTTCCTACAGCGTTCACAATTGTCGGTAACTTTTATTTAAATAAAAAAAAAAGATAAGGACTGATTATACACCACACTTGGCAATCACTTTTTCTGGTCTATAGCCTAGTTGGACTTAAAATAACCATAAGAAAGTTTTTATCGAAAGACCATATGTAGACCGCATTAACGATTGACAGCCACTGTAGTAGGGCACTGATATAATATTAGATACTCATTTCGCACGGTCGGACCCGAGATATTGCCAACATGTCATATTACACAGGCATGATGACGGTCCCCTGTTCACCCATTAAATGGTTATCGTAGCGGTGTGGTGGATTCAAACCGTTTAAGGTGGTTTCAAACTCTTAACGGATGGTATATTTCCTGCTTACAACAGAATGGTACAGATGTACTTTTCTCCTCGTTGCTAGTATTTAGATTGCTAGTGACCATCTAGGGTACGCGTCAAGCAGATGGCAGGAAGTCAAATTTATCTTCATACCGTGACTGGCTAAGGGAAACTACTTCAGATCGATCCTTCCTACTAAAAATTATCCATCTGCGAGGATCTTATCAAACGACATATCCCAATAAACCGTTTGGAGTTCGGTCAGTACGCGTACGTCAAAGGGAAAGCGGTTGTTAGCCCCCTACATGAGGTAGCTGGGACAATCGAAAGTTCCTTAGAAAATCGAGAATTCACCTTAGCGCCATTCATTGACGTGAAATGTGCATTCAACAACACTGGCACGGTTGCACTGATATCGGCTTCCGCTTCTTTCGACATTAACTGGAACCTGTTGGCCTGGTTAAGTCACATGCTAAGCAATAGACAAGGCATATATGGAGGGGAGGGTATAAAAATCACTCATCAAATTACTTGTAGTATACCGCATCTCCCCTGTTTTGGGTCGCCTTGATCAGTGAAATATTATTTCTCCTCCACAGTGAGAACTTCACCTGTCCTCTTTTCATAGTTGAATCTTAATCGTCTATCCCGGCTCATGGAAAGCGCTTTAGATATTTCCGCAAATTGGCAGAGCGTCAGGAACTTAGGGGCATAACTATTGCACTCCCGAGTTCTGTCAAATATCTCGAAGTTATCCTTCATAAAAAAAAAACTAAGCTAGAGAGAACAAATTGAGAGCAGGGCTTCTAAGGACCTTCGAATCTGGAACTTCTGCAGAAGAGCAATTAAATGACCAGAATTTAGTCCTTTAGGCTGAAATTGTGGGCATAACAGAAGCAGCCAAGTGAAATTCTGCTCTAACCAGCAAGCCCATAAACATTCTAGGTGATAGACAAGCGGTGTAAACGTTGTTTGAAGCAATGACCATAGAGGAACATCTCAGGTATTGGAACATAGCAAAACAGGGAATACCACAAAGTTACTCTGGGGTAATTTTGGTGGTGGACACACCAAAAACCTCTTACTTCAAGGCAAAAGAGAGCTTAACATAATAGCGGCCATCACCGCATCTTTCGTTAAAATTCCACCTTCGGAAAATGGGAAAAGAGGAAGCACTTCTACCACAATGATTAAAGTGCTTCCAAAACATGAACGCATCAACGCGTGAGTATCAGCTGAGGCGGCGCAAAGATCACATCCCTCAATCTTGTAGAGCATCTATGTTACAGTGAGGAGTAAAAGGAAAACAGCCCGGAGAAAATGTAAGCTTGACATCCAAAATGGTGCTTTCAAAAACAAATGTTCTATATTTTGTAAGGGTTTTTCCAAGAAATACTGGGAAAAATCAGCCGGCGGGCTATTGTTCGAGCACTTTGCACGACCTTCAGCGGGCAACAACTATTCAGTGGACTACCGATTGGACTGAGGATTCCAAAAAGAGCAGAGATAGTAATGCTTTGGAGCTAATCATTTCCGCGTGTTTGATGAATGTTAGATGTTCGAAGAAACTTTGACAGGATTATATCTAAGCTTAGTACTGTAAGACAAGGATAGAGCGACGACCAAGGCTCCGGGGTGTCCTAATTCAGCTCGAACAAAGATTCTTAAAGATGTTCCTACTATTCCTGCTTAGGACTCAAATATAAAATATAAAGTTCCAATATCTTTGTGGTTTGTTAAAAATAATCGTTTAATCGCGACAAGGGCTGTTTTCGTATTGACGATGTCTTGTTCAGGTCAAGGACCTTTCAGCCCACGAAGCACCCTTAAAGTAACAAATATAAATATTAAATTGACATGATATTTTTCATCTAACTGGACCAAGTTGTGTAGAGAAATAGATAGAAATCAGCAAACCAAACGGCCAACAGTACTTTAATATTTTCTCCATTGAAAAGTAACTGCCACACACATTCAAAGTTTTTTTGTTGTAATTTTTTTATTTTTAATTAAAAACGAAACAAAACATTTGCAACAAAATGATGGAAGGATAATGGACCTTGCAAAAAGCCGAAGGAAAAAATGTTAAAATAAATATGGTAAAAAATAAGGGAAAAAGCGTAACAAAAACAAATACAAAACCGGAAAGTTAACATTTTCAAATTTGCAAAAATATTGCAAAAGTCAAATTGAAATAGATGAGTGTGTGTGTGTGTGCGTGTGTGATTGCGTAAGAGCCAGCAGTCAGCTAGTCAATCCCTTCGTCCACGCAGCATGCAACACGCATGGCGCGGCATCTGTCCATAATGCATGGCAACGCACACAAGTGCAGCCGCGCCCACACTTCAGCCAGCCACTTCTATATACAAATTAACGGATTTTGTTTTTGTTGCTGTTGGTTTTTGTTGTTCTTGTTTTTGTGATTATTGCGGTGCGTTGCGTTGCGTTGTCTGTTGATTGAAATTACGCATTTTTGCTACAGTAGTCAAATGTGGCAGGCTGACGGGGCGGTCGGTGGACGTGCGGCTAGCGGGATGCGTCGGATAAAAGTGCACAGAAATGTTATGATATAAAAAATTATTTATATAAAATTGAAATAAAAATGCGTGTGCGTGTGTGCATGGGTGAGTGTATTGGAGCACTCGAGGCGCACGCACAGGATGCAGCAGCCTAGGACGAGCTGTCTACCACACACGCACACACATGCTTCTGCAAATTATATATATATATATATGTATGTATACATGTGTGTGGCGACTTTGGTTTAACGCTCGCTTTGATACCTCAACCATGAGGTTGAGTCAGCTAGCTGGCCGTCCCCTCTGGCCTCAGGCATATCCGACCAAGAGCTCAAAGTGTTCGGGGTATGGAGGCCAAACCAACTAACCAACCAACCGACCGACAGACAAAGCTAAAATAAATAAATTTTATGCGCACAAAATGAATAAAAATAGAAAATTCAGCACACATTCTCTTCACCTGCCACGCAGCTCGGCAGCAGTGCATTAGATACGCAACTAAACTTTTATCAGCCTCAACCGCCCGTGCACCCGCCGGCTGCAGTGTTGTTGTATGTTCGCTGCTGCTTCATACTCCTTGGCCTATGGCGTAAGTGTGTGCGTATGCACTCATCCTTCGTTGGACTCCTGGGCGCTCGGTGGGTGGGCCACGCATTGCTGTTGATTATCCCATTGTTGTTGTAGTTGTTGCTGCTGTTGCATTCATGCAAAAATTATGCCTTAATTTGGGTTAATTATGATTTTTCTATACACACAAACACACACACACACACACATGTGCGTAAAGAAGGCTTATGTGTGTGTATGAGAGAGAAACTTTTCAACTTACTTTCAGGCAGTGAACCGGAATGAAATGTAATGCAAACGCACATATCTGAAACGACTTATAAATACGCATATGTACTATGTCGATTCGGCATCAGCTTATCTGACGTGGTCGAAGGTCCAACTATTCGTCTTTATATTGAATGAAACTGTTTTTATTTTTATCTCAATAAATTCATTGATTTATGCGATGTGGAGGAAGTGGGGCGGTGTTGAAACCAAATGTCGCCGAGATCACGAGCTTCAATTTCAGGCATCAAATAAACCGACTATCATGGCGCGACAACGGTCGCCATTGACGGTTACGTTCTCACCGGCTTCATTTTTGAACCAAACCAATGTTTTTTCTGGATGAAATGGCATCTCTTGAATCTCTTCAGGTTGCTTTTCGTTCCATTGAGCCACAAATGGGCCTCATTGCTGAGCAAAATTTGGCTCGGAAACATCGGATGGTGTTGCAAATAGTACGCTCAGTAAACCGATTATGTTGACCATAAGTTGAGCAAAGCGCACGAAACACCTTCTATACAGAACGTGAGTTTTCGCAATAAAGTTGAACGATTTGTAGACGTTGTTCAGACGTTAGTCTTTCTATGATTAAATCTAGAATCTGCTATCTGAATCTAGCGCCCCCTGGTGACGCCATCTATATGTCCACTGGTGCGTTAGAATCTGCTATTTTTATCGATTGTCCAGTGAGAATTTCATGACATTTCATTGATTGGAAGTGAAGTTATTGCGTTTAAAGTGTCAGTGTGCTTGTGTTATCGGTGCGAAAATGAGCTTCCTTTGTTCGGAGCCAACATTAAATTTTGTTTTGAAATTGGTAAAACTTTTACCGAAACGTTTCAATTGATGAAACTAGTTTATGGCGATGATTGCCTATCCCGTAGCAGAGTGCACGAGTGATTTCGACGTTTTCAAAGTGGTCGTGAGGACATAAATGACGATCAACATGTGGGCCAATCAAAATCCGTGATCACCGGAAATTCCATCGAAACCGTCCGAGCATTCATCAAAAATCAGCCGAAACCATCATTGAAATTTATGGAAATGGAATTGAACATCTCCAAAACATCGATTTATCGCATTTTGACAGAACATTTGGGCTTACGAAAGGTGTGTGCCCAATTTGTTTCGCACAAATTGACTGACGACCAAAAATTCAAAAAGAACAAAAATCACATTTTAACCATTGACCACTCCCCGTATTCACTTGATATGGCACCGTGCGACTTCTTCCTTTTCGGAAAAATGCATTTGCCTATGAAAGGAAAGGATTTGCAGACGTAGAGGCCATTCAAAAGGCTTGCACCGGCATACTGGCGGCCATACCGGCCAACGAGCTAAAACACTCATTCGAAATGCTTTTGGACCGTGCAAAAAGCTGTATTGAAGCAGAAGGAGACTATTTTGAATAAAATAAATTGATTTTGCCGAAAAAACCATTTGTTCTATTTTTTTAAGTCCTGTTTACTTTAGAACGCACTGCGTATATATCTTATATATCTTTTAAACCACTTAAGCTATAGCAAACGAAATTCACCGTGCGCAAATATTATAAGAGCTCCTTTCGATAGTGTGAAAATTGATAAAATCGGAAGACAACTCGGCTCACTCTCCATATAACGGTACTGTTAAAAACGACTAAAAGCTCGATAAGTCAATAACTAAATACGCTAGAGACTTTAAATTTTACACACAAGATGGTATGACAGGGCTTTAATCAGGGAATCAGAAGGGATCAAAATTGGACGATGGGTGTGGCACCGTTCACTTTTAGGTGAAAACACTTATCTCGACACCCGCAATTCCGAATAATGTCTTTGAAGTATGGCAGCTTATTGACCAAAATTGTATAAATTGAACAACAAAACTGCTGAAGCCCCTGGGTACCGAATATGTGGACCGCAGTACCTATGTACAGTTGAATTTTACTTAAAATATCGGTCAATGTGTGAGATACTTATATAATTATAATTCAGAGAGAATCCTTTCCTGATAGCAGTGTGTCTGTGTATTACAAATGGGTTGAATCGGGTTAATACTTCCCTTATCCTCCATATACCTAATATAAATATTTTCGAACTTCCAGGTGACTTTATACCGCATATATCGGCCAATATGTGAGTTATGTTAAGGGGTCAGTAGGGCAATCTGACCTGTTTTTTTGACATTTTTTTTACATAGAAATATTTATTCTACAATAGAACTTTTTTTCACATATCATGTGGTATATCGTGGAGTTGGGTTTTGGGCCTTTTTCGAAACATTCCAATGGTAAAGTGGGTTTCTACATTAATTATAAGGGTATAAGGGAACAGAAAATGCAAAAAAAACTTTTTGAAAAACGATTACCCCTACTGACCCCTTAATAAAATTGAGAGAGCGTGTTTTTCTTTTATGAAATGCTATTTAACGGCATTTTTTAAAGTTCAATAAAATAAAACTGAGAACATTTTTACCATCCATTTTTTTATCAGATATTTATTGATATTATAAGAATACAAAAAAATAATAAAAAAAAAATTTTGTGATAATTTGATTAATTGCGGCGTGGTGGCGTGGCGGGGGTTGAAAATAAGTGTGCGCCGTTCCTGACACGATTCCAACACTTTGGGTGATCTGATTTAATCAATACAAATGCCGCTATCGTCTGAACTAGGATAAATAAAATAAAAAAAATTTTCAGTAAATGGCGACTGTTTGAATTTTTTGCCCATTTTTTGGCAAAGATCAAAATTTTTTAAAAATAGTTAAAATCAAATTTTTTTAATAATCCTAGTTCCAACCATAGAGAGATACATAACACACCAAATCTCAAGTTAATCGGTTCATTAGAACTTGAAAATCATGTCAGAAGTGTTGAAAATAGTAGTTTCGAGTAAAACGCGATTAAAGATTTGAGTCTAACTTGAGTCCGGTTTGCACGCTGCGTCACTAAAATAGCTATAAGTCGGTAAATAATAGGAATTTTAAAAATTCCTTTAGGGAATATATTCTTAAAGGTCCAGTCTTTAAGAATATGCAAAAAAAAAAATCGATTTTTTCAAAATTCTAGACTAGAATACCCACTTAAGATAACTAGAATGAATAAAATCGGGTGGAAACTCGCATTAAACTTCATATAACTGACAAGCCTTATGTACTATAGAAAGTATTATCCCGGCTTTAATATTTCTAAGTTGCAAGAGTATGAAATGTTTGGTTTAAGCTGAACTTAGCTCTTCCTTCTCTGTTCTTCTAATGGTTTGCCCGACCTAAATAAATGAAAAATTAGGATATGTCCCTACCAATATATTTTCAGCCAATTAATATTATAGACAGTCCGACTTTGACTCGATATTAAAAGATGCATATACTTGTATGTCTTAACCGAATCGATAAAAGTTTTTTTCTTGATTGGTAAAACACTTTTTATTTTGGCATCAGAGAGATGGCTGAGTATTCTTATCGATTCAAGACATTTTGTTAATGTCAAAGGACCAAAATCTTATGAAAAACGATTTGGAGTAGAGGTCACAAAAGAGATGTTTTACAACATACCTGGTGACTCTAAATTTACAAAATGGCGCTACAAAAATAAGCCGAAACCGAAAAAATTAGAATTCAGTGCCTTCAGTCGAGGCTTACACACACACACACACACACAATAGGCTCTAAACCGGTTTTAGACGCATATTTCCTTAGAAAAGTGGAATATTGTCCGCATACGTCATTATTCTGTTTTTGGATCGCTCTATTATATAGTCCGCGTCAAATTTGATCGTATGATATATGCAAGAGATGAATGATTTTACAAAATGATTATTATAAAGCTCCAAAATACAAAATAATAAAAGAATAGTATTCTTTAAAGACCTGCCTCAATTGAAATAGATATAACCCAGACTTACCTTCTGGTATGTATATCATTATAGAAAAAGCACAAGCAACAACAACAAGCGCGCGCCGATGGGGCACTTCAATAGTGACGACGCACACTTAAAAGCAGCGCTGGCAAATAAATAATTAAGTGCATATTAAATAAATTAATAAACTTAATTTGTTGCTATTAACTCAACAGCGGCAACAACAGCAACAGCAACAGCAAAAGAAAAGAAACAATGCCATGCCATAACAACAATTGCAAATATTAGCGGTTGCGGTAGTAAACAACATTTGTGGCAAAAGGGAGCATCAATGACAATAAACAGTACAAAGCAACAACAAGACAACAACAAATGCAAAACAATTTCAAAATTAAAATCAAATGCAAATTGCACTGAATTGCTGATTTTCAAGTTGTAAATTAAACAACAAAAAATTACAACAACAACAACAACAACAACACGAATGATGCAAATAACTGCAACAATAAGAGCAAAATGAAACTCGAAGCTTTGTGCGTTCGAGAGGGTAAAAAAAACGGTATATGTGCACACATACTTACAGACACGCAGCAGAGACAATAATCAAAAAAGCTTAAAATACGCAGATAACGGTATTGCTGGCATGTTGCAGCAATGCGCATCTAATGCTGGCGGCTGCTGAGACAGGCACTTGCCGCATTTGCCGGTCAGATGACGATGTGTGGTTGGGCGCGCGTATGTTTGAGTGTGTGCTTGTGAGTTTTCATACACACTCATATAATGCGCTCCGCTTGCCACACTGGCAATTTTCTTGCTACGCGCATTGTTTTTGCCCAACTTTCATACGCTCTTATTGTTGTTATTTTTGCATAGCAATGCATTTATTTGTCATCAGTTGCGAATGCGTTTGCAAACAGACGCCCAACTGCAACAACTACGCAGCGTGGCAATCACCCAGCCAACCCGACCAGCCGTGGCAGCAAGTTGCTCATTGCCTGAGCACGCCGCCCCGCGCTCAATCGAAATTGTTGCTGCTGATATGGCCGTTGTTGCATCCGCGCTAACACAGGATCACTTACGCAGTTAGGCGCAGCTCATCCTTAAAGCTAACAAAGTGCAGCGCGCACATATACGCGTACACATACGAATGTGGCGCGCGTAAGGATGTGTGCGGCATGCCACATCAACGAAATTGCGTACACAATTCAAATATATTAACAGCGAAATTGCCGTCCATCAAACAGATTTGAATGCGTCGTTGACGCTGATGCGAAGTGATGCGTTCTGCTGTTGGGGTTGGCGCGCGCGGCTGGTGGAGCGGGCGCTTGTTTGCTAACGGGACGCAGCGGCTGAAATGGGACGGGCCGCGGATAATGAAAAATGAAAAAAATACAAAATCTGACATATTCACATAGCCAACTACAAAAAAAAAATACAGCAACAATAACAATAAGCACAGAATGCACTGCCAGCCTGCCAGCCACTAGCAAATGCGGTTGCATCAGCCACCAACAATATGCACGAATTGCAAAATGCGTGCATGCAACGCAGCAGGCAAGTTCGTCACTTAGCCGCAACCGAAATCTCTTCATGCGTAAACCAGTGCGTTGTTTGCCATCGCATTGTTTTATTTTAATTTTCTGGATTTTTCATTTCGTTCACTTTTTTCGCCGCCGTCATCAACCGCTTCGCGTACAGCGCACCCCCGCATTCGTCCGCTACGCAACGCATTGTTGCACGTTGCTGGTGCATTTTTTCTCCTCTTTTTGTTTGAAAAGCACTCAACTTTTGAATTGTTTCCATGCTGTTTTTCGCATTGTTTGTTGTTACTGTCGTAGAATTCGGTTTGCATGGCGTGGCGCCGCGCGCCGTTGTGGGCAAGTGCTGTGTGTTGACGGCGCGCGCTCAGTGTTTGGTCAGCGCTGGTAGTGGATGCGTCCAATTGGCGCAAGTTTTTTGCGAAATAAAATGAATTTGTTGTGCAACGCTGCGAGTATGGGCGGTCGTTGGTATAGTGCGTAGCACTTCAACTCCTCACCGCTGCGCACACTTGATTATGCCAGCTTTGACAGTAGGGTTTTAAGGATGTTCGCGCTCATCAACAGCGGCATTTGATGATTTCATCCATCAGGATGTGATTATGATTGTTGGCGCAACTCTTGTCAACTGTCAGTCCTTTCTCGCACTCTAATAATTCGGACTTTAATAAAGTCTGGTAGTCATTGTTGTAGTTCTGTTAATTACAGTGGTGTTTTCTAGCGTTCACATATTTGTGGACATAAACATTGTCTACTTTATACCGAGTAACATGAAGGCGCACGGGATTTTCGCAAAATAATAGCTCACTGCAGTCTTTTTCAAGATTAAGCTATTTGGTCCAAGCCCAAGGCGAAACCAAATCAATTTTACCAAAATTTTAAAGTTAATTTTATAGAAGCCTGAAGTACTCGCAACCGCTAGATGGCGCTAACAGTAAATTATTACGAAAATCATAATTGGTTGTCAAAAAAGTCTTGCGGTATTTTCGCTAGTTGTCGCTGAAAGCGCGTAGTTTTAGTTTTATTCGTCGCATCGGGTCATGCTATACCTTTTTGGAAAGCTCATTTCACACGCTAACACGTGTTTGATTGATTGTCGTTTCTTTTAAGTCGTTCGTGAGTTATAGCGTCACAAACATGGAGCAAAATAAAGAGAAAATACGACATATTTTACAGTACTACTACGATAAAGGCAAAAATGCATCTCAAGCCGCCAATAAAATTTGTGCAGTTTATGGACCCGATACAGTTTCCATTTCCACCGCACAACGATGGTTTCAACGTTTTCGTTCTGGTGTAGAGGTGGTCGAAGATGCGCCACGCTCCGGAAGGCCTGTCGTCGAAAATTGCGATAAAATCGCTGAATTGGTCGAAAGAGACCGGCATAGTAGCAGCCGCAGCATCGGTCAAGAGCTGGGCATCAGTCATCAAAAATTCATTTCAATTTCAATAAAAAAAATTCAATAAAAATACCGCAAGACTTTTTTGACAACCTAATATTTCTGGAATGGGAGATTTTTGCGTAAAGAGAAAGAAAGCTATAAACTTGTAAATATCAGATAAAGTATTCTCACAAAAGTCTACATAACTTAACAGACTCCTAAAAAACCACTGACCCAGACTGTTGAAACGATACAGTGAACGCTTTATGTTTTTTCAACAACAAAAAAGGATCACCCGATATAATTTTTACCAAATATTACCAACACAGCGCTAAAAATATTATACTTTGTGAGCTCTTCAAGTAAGCTAGGGTCACTATAGAGTAAAACAGGCTCTACGCCAAAGAATTTCCAAAATTTTTGACCCAACCAAAAATAATTCCCGGATGTCAGAGTCTCTGGTAGTTTGGAAAAAAAGTACAATGGTCTAGAATGTTAAATATGTGACACCTTATAATAATCAAGCTGAATTTTTTTCAACAATTTAGAAATGTAGATAGATAACTTCAATGGTTTCAGTTTAGACTTTTTTCGTACTACCATATATAATATTAAAATTCTATTCACTGGCAAAATTGTTTAGGCAGAAAAGCTATGGAAAGTTGTTAGATAGGGAGATAAGAGCGAACGCATAGAGGGCACTTCTGAATACCAATCAGCATACTTACAGAGCAGGTCGACTAATTATTCTGTTCTGTGACAGCTTGTGTAGGAGGAACAAACCTCGCTTGGGAATTAAGAAGTGGCCATCTATATTTTCTACACATTGAAGATGTTTTTGATAATGCGTCTCACGCTAGTGTATCAAAAGAACTGGAGAAGAGGAGCGTGGCATCGCAAATACAAAGATGGATAGAAGTCCTTCATTGTTCTATGATAGGTAAGACCGCTAGTTTGGGTACCACAAGGAGGTGCGCACAAGGGGTGCTGTTTCCCTTGTTACGGTTGCTCGTTGTGAATCAACTTCTCGAGCTGCTAACAAACAATGGAACTCGGTACCTGGAATTCGCGGCTGATATTACTATAATAGTATAAGGAAATTTTAAGAACACCCTCTATGACATCGTTCAAATTGGGTTGAGCTTGGCAAAGTGAGCAATAAGGTACATCAACCCATAGACAGCAGTCATTGTGCCTTTCGCCATAAGAATATTAAGCCGGGCTTGAAAACTATAACCCTGAGCCGCAAAGAAATAGACTTGTTGAATGAGGTCAAATAACTGGGTCTCAAAATAAATTCCACTTTTCGGTATAATAAGTATGTGGGCATAATTAAAGTTAAAGCTTCAAAAATAGCTTGGAGCTGCAAGCCACGGATCATTTGGCGGGTGTTTATTATGTGCGTAATGGTGCGTTGGCGTGGGGCGAGAGCTTAAATTAGAACAGTGAGACTTCAATTCTCCAAGTTGCACACTCTGAAAGAAGCCCCTCTTTCAAGAGGCGGTATCACCAAATTGAGCCTATTGCTATATTCAGCGATAGTCAGGAGGCATTTAAAGCGGTTTTATCCTACGAAATAAAATCATTATTGGTTAAGGAGTATTTGGAGCGACTTAACAGCTTTCTAGCTTTAGACCGTTAGTATACCTTGTCTTTCAGAAGTACTTAAAGTTTTACGATGAGGGAAATTGTTCAACAAAGAAGCTTCATTAAATCTTGTGTCCGAAAACAAATTTCTGGTATTGAAATGTTCAAAATGTTTGGCATATGCCTTTGGTGATAATTGTTTGTTGCTAGCAAGTGTTTTTGATTTGTACAAATTATTCAAAGAGGGTCGAGAACGCGTGGACAACAAACCACGTCCAGGACAGCCATCAACATCAAGTGCTGATCAACATGTCAATAAAATAAAGGAATTGTTGCTTGAGAATTGACAGTTAATAATTAGACATCTTACTGGCAACGTTGGAATATCGGAAGGATCAGTTAAAACCATTTTGAAAGATAATTTGGGTATAAAAAAGTGAAAGCCCGATTGGTTCCAAAATCGCTAAACTTTTTCGCAAAACAGCGTTGCATTAACGTCTGTAAAACAATGTTCTCTGACTACCAGGCTGTCCTGGAACGTATTACTGGCTATAAGTCTATGATTAGGCCTAGAAAACACGATCAAACTGCCGAATATCGTGGCAAAAGTGCGCCGAAGCCGACCAAAGCAAAGATCAC
Organism: Bactrocera neohumeralis; assembly: GCF_024586455.1. Lineage (NCBI taxonomy): Eukaryota > Metazoa > Arthropoda > Insecta > Diptera > Tephritidae > Bactrocera > Bactrocera neohumeralis. The sequence continues at coordinate 51,630,834 of NC_065919.1, forward strand.
GTCAAAGCAGATCAAAAATCAAGGTTATGCTGGCAGTTTTCTTCGATTATCGAGGTATGGTGCAATCCGAATTCTTTCCCACCGACCAAACTGTCAACAAGGAATACTTTTTGAGTGTTATGCGTCGTTTCCACGAAGCTATTCGTAATAAGCGGTTAGAATTATGGGCCGATCACTTTTCGCCAAATTTTCAATCAATATCACGCCGCAACCACAGTATTAGCCTGATTTAGCTCCATCTGACTTCTGACAATTCAATGAACTAAAACGGCTGTTGCAGAGAAACCGTTTTGAGTCAATTGAAGACATTAAAAGTAAATCTATGCGCGCATTGAAGGCTATTCCGGAAATTGACTTTAACAACTGTTTCGAGGATTGGAAAAACGTTGGCACAAGTGTATTGGGGTAAAGGAGGATCACTTTGAGCGAGACGTCGTAGGCTTTTAAGAATAAATTAAGAATTTAAAAATTATGAGCAAACGCTTCTTCTTCTTTATTATCGTAGACACCACTTACGCGATTATAGCCGAGTTAACGCGCCAGTCGTTTCTTCTTTTTCGTTTCTTCTTTTCGCTATGTGGCGCTAATTGGATATTCCAAGCGTGGCCAGGTCCTTCTCCACCTGGTCCTTCCAACGGAGTGGAGGTCTTCCTGTTCCTCTGCTCCTCCCGGCGGGTACTGCGTCGAATACTTTCAGAGCTGGAGTGTTTTCGTCCATTCGGACAACATGTCCTAGCCAGCGTGGCCGCTGTCTTTTAATTTGCTGAACTATGTCAATGTCGTCATATATCTCATACAGCTCATCGTTCCATCGAATGCGATATTCGCCGTGGCCAACGCGCAAAGCACCGTTAACCTTTCGCAGAACTTTTCTCGCGAAAACTCGCAACGTCGACTCATCCGTTGTTGACATCGTCCAAGCCTCTGCACCATATAGCAGGACGGGAATTATGAGTGACTTATAGAGTTTGGTTTTTGTTTGTAGAGAGAGGATTTTGCTTCTCAATTGCCTACTCAGTCCGAAGTAGCACCTGTTGGTAAGAGTTATCATGCGTTGGATTTCCAAGCTGACATTGTTGGTGGTGTTTACGCTGATTCCAAAATAGACGAAATTATCTAATGACTTCAAAGTTATGACTGTCAACAGTGACGTGAGAGCCAAGTCGCGAGTGCGACGATTGTTTGTTTGATGACAGGAGATATTTCGTCTTGCCCTCGTTCACTGCCAGACCCATTTGCTTTGCTTCCTTGTCCAGTCTGGAGAAAGCAGAACTAACGGCGCGGGTGTTGAGTCCGATTATATCAATATCATCTTCATATGCCAGCAGCTGTGCACTCTTATAAAAGATGAAAACCTCTAATAAAACTTGAAAACCACATTCCCAAAAATCACCCTTTATATAAATTCTTATGTCATCATGTCAATATAAATTCTGCAATAAAATATGTCTAATTAAAAAATTGTTATTGTTATATGTTTTTTATGATCTTGCAATAGTTTACAAGCATATCGGGCAGGATATGGATACATATAATATATTTTATATACAAACATATATATTTATATAAGACTAGTATAGTAGAGTAGATATGTATATTATACTCTTGTGGCGCCCACCAAAACATAAGAATTTCTTTCGTGTCTTCTTTTCCTACTTTTCTTGGCTTGACAACGCGAACCATTTATAGAGCGGTCGCCGGCAGTAATCTTGTAAAACGCATGTACATATTTAGTTAATACGCTCGCGAGCAATTAAATGTAATCAGCGCGCTCATACGAACCAAAAAAACAATCAAATAACAAATGTAGAACAAAAACGCCAATGAAAAAGAGGCAAAAGCGGCGAATGGGGTGCATAAGATATGGCTAAACATGCCACTGTGTGTGTGTTAGTTAACCTTGTTCATGCATACTGATCCGCGTTGTGTTAGCGACGCTTCCAAGAACTCTTGCATCCCAAATCGACAAATGGCCACGACACGCCTGCGCCGCCGCGACTTACATACTACATACTTGCCACCAGTTGATAGGCGCAGCTTAGATACTTTTCGAGCGAGAATTATACAATGTTGCCACCAAAAGCAAGAAACAAAATAAAAGCAAAGCAAAAACTGGCGGAAAAAACACACTGTTGATCTCTAACTGCGACGCAACTTGAAAAATGCAAGAAAAACAATAAGAAACAACAACAAGCGATGCTTTATACGCTTGAAAAAGAGCAAGCGTGTGTAAGAACAGCCAAGTGGTAAGTCAAACTAACTAATTCCAGTGGCGATTTCAAATGAAAACCTAATTATAAAATCACTAAACAAGTTAACAATAATGACAACAGCGACAAGTTGCTTTTGCAGTCCCCGGACGGTGGACGGCGGCGAGCGGTGGCGCACAATTGGCGACAGCAGCAAAACTTAAGCATAATTATGAGTCGAGTTAAAAATGCATTTAAGCCACATCGTTAATGGCCACATTAGTAAAATAGGAAATTACACACACACACACACACAGTCACACACCAATACATACTCACACATGCATATAAATATTCGCGCGGTAATGCGTCGTCGCTGGCTGGCATACGCTCGGACACTACCGCGCTGGCTAGCCAGCCAGCAAAGCGGCGTTTTCAGCATTTTTAGTTAATTTACCGAGAAAGCATTTGAAATTCTTAAAACTAGCGTTTTTTCACAATGCAATGTTGCTTTTGTTGTTGCTGTTAATGCCATCTTGCCATTTGTTGACAACGCTCTTAGCTGTTGCAGAGCAGAACGCACATACATACACACACATGTGCCTGTATGTAAGCAGGCAATCATAAAAGAAACGGTTGTCAACAAAATACTACTGAAAATCACGTCAATCATTTATGGCGTTTTATTTAGCGCGACTGTAGTTGTTGCGTACCCACAAACACATACGAAATGTTTGTTGGCCAGCGTTTACCCAGTTGGCATAAATAGAGGAGACGCTTCACTTTGTATGGAGGATTCAAAGAGCTTTCAGTTGCGTGAAGTCAAGTGAAACTAAATTTTTTTTGTTTGGTCTCTCCAAGGCAAGGTGACCTTCCTGCACCCACACCAATTATTATGACACGGAATGCGAACTCGATATGGTAAGTTGAGTTTATTTTCTCATATCAACAGAATAGGCCTAACAGGCTCAGGTCAGGTACGAGCCTCAGCCCTGTAAGCAGTGCCTTCAGCGTCTCTTCACATCAGATTCAGGTCTTTTGTACGAGTTTGGCATAACCAGGTTTTTCATACTCAGAACATTAACCGAAATGTGCTGAGCCGACCCATAAGAGATGTTGAAATACTCTGCTATCTCTCTGATGCCAAAACAACGATTTTCAAGCACAGATTCTTACATTTTTCGATCATTTAAAGAGGCGATTGAACGAATCGCATAGTTTCATGATTGTCACTGAATGCTTTGTGTCGCTCAAATACTTCGTCTTGTGAAAAAGTAGACTCCCGAAAATTAAGTAGATTTGAAATGTATCTTTCGTATTGAAAAACGACTATACTTAATGGATATGAATCTATAACGACAAGAAGTTTTCGAGACTTTTCAAACTGTCCTCGCCTGATTGGTTTTTTCTGTCATACATACTAGTATTGTATAGGCACAGTGACTCTTTCCCTCTTTGGAGACTGTCAAAATTTATTTTGTATTGATGAGTAACGTCCACAGTCTCGAAACGATAACGTGACAAAAGTTCACGATCTCATATTTGCAGATCGCTGATTGAAACTACGCGCGACCTCTGAGTTAGCAGGCGACTGGAAAATTATTTTTATTTCCGCACTTAAAAGTCATTTATCGTGCAGAAAGTTGAGTGGAATGACTCCCTTTTTGAGCTGGCCTTCAGCGAATGCTCTTTTATCTCTTCGATTGACTGAAAACGGGTTCCATTCCGATAACTGTTGAGTTGTTTGAATGTCAAACTCATAAACACATGTCTCATCGGCAGTTAACATACTCTCCATGAAAGTGGGATTGGAATTCGCATGATTAAGTATGCCTAAAGAGACATCTTTACGGTACTATTTTTGAAAAAAATTCAGTTTTATCGAGACGAGTCTAACAAGAAGGCGTTTCGTAGGCAAAATTTCCTACATAAACAATCGAACGAACTCTCGAGAAATATCAAGCTATCTTGCCAAACGATTTTCAAGCACCATATCATTTATTTTTTTAATATTTTCATCAGTTGAAGAGGTAGAAGGTCTTCCTGAACGAGGCGTGTCTTCAACGATCTCTCTACCGTTTTTGAAGGCTTTATACAACTCGTAAGCCTGTGTTTTTGATAAAATTGACTACTGCAACTAGATATAGCCTAGTGGCATTTCCAACTACAGTAAGCTTTGACTATAGGAATTTAGCATCAAATCATAGTATTTATGTCTCTCTTGAAAGAGTAGAGCTTGCCAACCTTTTAAATGACCAATTGAGATGAGATTGGGTTCGGTTGCTTTTGCATTAACACATTTTATTCAAAATCGTGTGAAAGTAAATCGATGTGCCGAGTCATCGATCTTAAACTTTATAATAGCTTGAGCAATGTCTAGCTTTCGATCAACTGGGTTATCGCAGAAAGACATTTACGAGCATACCGATGGACAAATATATTTCCGCACATTGGCTAGCAAACTAATAGATGCCACAGTGTGCTGACAATTGGTTGGTGTAATTTATTTATGACATTTTTTCGCCATTACCGCACAGCACAGTTTCTGGCATCGGTGATCGGCGATCGACCATCGGCCATCGGTGAACGGTGTTGCTGCTGCTTAAGTGGTTGCAGTCGATGCTCAAATCAGTGGCAGCCAAAGCGACCGTAGGTAACTATCTTCGATTTAAGCGTCTAAACAAATGCAGAAATGTATGTATGGATATACGTATATATACACATGCAGAGTATATGTGTGTGTGTGTAGATATTTATATTTATTTGTAAGCGTTTTTGCAGCTTGACCAATTCTGTCGTCGCATTCGTGATGTAATGTGGAGTGAATGAGTGAGTTGGAAAAGAAGACAGAAGCAAAACAAAAATTTAGTCAACAGCTAGTACAACAACAACAACGGAGCTGGTGTCTGCGGTTAGCTGCCAAGACGAGCAATTGCAAAAACAATAAAAAAAAAAATCACGGTAACAACGAATAAATGCGTTTACATGCAACAACTACAACTCGGCGAATAACAGTAGCATAACGTTTAAGTAAGCAATGACAAGACAACAACAACAACAAAAGAGCAGCATATGAACAGACTTGGTCTTTGGCGCGTCGCAGAGGCCAAAGTCATGTCTCAAAGTCAAAGCCAAGTTCCATATTCATCACTTGTTGCAACTGCATCAGCAACAACAACAAGAACAAAAGCAAATGCAACAACAACAAATATTTAAGCTATGGTTGCGTGCCAATACCAGGCTAGCAGTGTGTTTGTTGCCACTAGTTTCGTTTTTGTATTTGTTGTTGCCTCTGCTCTATCTGCATTTGCGTGTTTTAGGCCCCTCGATATCGCGCGATTTTGTGTGTGCTTGATTACTTGTTGTAATTGCATTCAATGATATTTGTTGTTGTTGTTGCGCCTGCTGCTTGGGCGATTCCAAAGGCAGAAAAAAAAAGCAACAAAGCGCGCTGAAGCAGCGGAAAAAACGCTTTTAAATCCAGTTTCGCCGCCAAAACTGGATTTCCTAGAAAACGATTTATTCTCGCCGTCGCTCTGACGTTGTGTCGCCGCCAGCGACGCCACTGTGACTGCAATTGTTGTTGTTGTTGCAGCTATTGATATTTCAACTGTTTTTTCTTGCCATTTAGACGGCGATTGTCGCTTTCGTTGTTGTTGCAGCACTGGCGTACTCACTCTATCGGCGTACGTTTGGTCGATTTCGTATTCCGCATTTCAATCCGTCGAATTTTAATGAAACACACGCTGTCGCAAATAGTCACACCCCCTTCCCCCTCCCCTCCTTGTACATACATCACAAGTCACGACAACGGTGGCGGCTGCTCGGCGTTGGGCCGCGCGGCTACCCGCCTGCTTGTCAAATTAAATATTCTACAAGCGAATGACATTTAGTTTTATTTTGCTTTTAAATTTTCCATATCAATTCGTTATAATATTTCATACGTGTAAATGCCTAACCTATTTTCGTCTCATTAAATTATTGCCGTTTGTTTTGTTGTTGTTACTATTGTTGTTCTTTTTTTACAAATTCCCGCCTTTTTCTCGCTTCACATGCAATTGCTGTTGACTGGGCATAGCGCTGCTAGACTTGTTCATCTGTTATCGCCTACAACCGCACACCCCGTTGAGTGGCCGAACCTTCCATCGCCAGTTGTCACTAATTGTACCAATTTATTTTTTTAAATAGAAAAATGCGCTAATTCTATATAAAATTAATTTCGAAACGGAGGAATAACAAAACTCGGAATACATATGTATGTATGTATATACCGTCGTATTTTCCATGTTACTTTTCCCGAATCATAAACACATTCGGTTAATACAAAATTAACATTAACATTAACATTAACATTAACATTAACATTAACATTAACATTAACATTAACATTAACATTAACATTAACATTAACATTAACATTAACATTAACATTAACATTAACATTAACATTAACATTAACATTAACATTAACATTAACATTAACATTAACATTAACATTAACATTAACATTAACATTAACATTAACATTAACATTAACATTAACATTAACATTAACATTAACATTAACATTAACATTAACATTAACATTAACATTAACATTAACATTAACATTAACATTAACATTAACATTAACATTAACATTAACATTAAATTAACATTAACATTAACATTAACATTAACATTAACATTAACATTAACATTAACATTAACATTAACATTAACATTAACATTAACATTAACATTAACATTAACATTAACATTAACATTAACATTAACATTAACATTAACATTAACATTAACATTAACATTAACATTAACATTAACATTAACATTAACATTAACATTAACATTAACATTAACATTTGTTAACATTAACATTAACATTAACATTAACATTAACATTAACATTTGTGTAGAATGATGCACCCATGACCTAACCTTGAGTTGCTTCGGAGTGAAAACATGTTGCGTGGTAGTACATTTAATTTCCGACTCTGGAAGGAGTCGCTGGAGAAAAGGGCCGATGAGCTTTTTTACGGATGGATCAAACCTTTCGGGGAGGCGACTATCTATTATGAAAATTGGGTGCCGATAGCAGACAAACTTGAGAATAGAGAATAGATGTCTAGACTCCGTTTAGCGTGGAATACCTTTATGATTAGACCGGTTTGGGTACCTGGCCACAGCTTAACTGCAAGAAACTGTCATCCTGATAAGCTTGCTAGGACCGACACTTCAGTCTCACTAGCTGCCGAATCTGATGGGAGCGCTGTCGGCTTCTTGCGGTTTACAACTGCATAGTGAGTTTTTGGTGCTAAGCCAATTGATAAAGGCTAAAACAACTCGGATCTCATACTTCTAGTCATCCAGCTGGAATAGCGGAAATAGAAATATAGCGCCTAAGCAGATTTGTGATATATTCAATTGCAAGAGTTTTTAACTGACTTCATAAAGGATGGCATATAGCAGGCAAAGTGTGATCCCTCCGCCATCTTGTGGGACGAGGCATTTAACCTAACTTCAACTCATTCCACGGTTTACCATTGCATACAATAAAAACAAACTCGCAGATGCCTAAACACAGAGCCTTAAACTCAAGTTTGTGGTTATTATCATTCAAATTATGTTCTTTAACAAAGTCTTGAAGGAAATATTTGGTAACGATTAGCATCCGGCAAATCCCCGTAAGTGATTATAGCTGAGTGCTATCGTGTGAGATCTTTGACATGTGAGTAGCTATGACATACCATTAGAAAATTCTGCTTTAACCGCACTCTTTATTAGAAGGCCACTTCCTCGCTTCGTAGTACTCCTCATAATTATTGCTTGAATTTCACTGTTTCTTTTCCGACTTGTAGACTTTCTTCTTCACTTTGGAGAATGATATACTCATATTTAATAGCTATTAAACGAGCTAGCTTATTACACTAATCCTCACATCCCTAAGACGATAAACATGCCAATTGGAAAATCCGTCATTAAAACGCCTCCAACAACAGACCGACCCATTTCCATACGAATGTATGTAAACATTACATAACATTATGTCGTGAGTATGTATGCAGATAATCAAGTGCTTAGTGTAGCCCTTTTTGTAAATACAACACCATTGTTATTGTTGTTGTTATTGCTGTTCTATTGTGAATGTGTTGATTTGTGTCATTGAGATCATAAAAAATCAGACAATTGAATGTAACAACTTAATAGGTGTTGGCATAAATTGCCACGACTACAAATGGATTTATAACCATTGTTAACAGATTGTAAAATGGCACTGAATGCAAGCGAGCGCGCAAGTTGGCGAGCTCGTGCTTGTTTGAGTGTGTGTGTGTGTGAGTGAGTGAGCCACGCGACTAAGTAACAAGAAAGACCATGCCACAGAGCAGCCGTGCCACACTGAGGCGCTAAGACACCCAGGCACTGAGGCAGACACACAGCACCGCTAACAACAACAACAACAACAACGACAGTAAAAAGGCGGCAGTAATGCTGGTAACAACAACAGCATTAGGCGGCAGACTCACGATGCGCGCCGTGGAGATGAGCTACTAAGGAAATAAAAATGTACAAAGCGAGGTGGAGTTGCACTGGACGGACACTAGAGGAGCAATAGACATGCGCGCGCAACTGCCACCGACTACATGTTTTTGTTATTTTAGTACAATATAGCTTAACTTGGGTGCTTGGCGAGGCGGCACGTCATGAATGGGGCGGATCAGCTCGGCTGCTGGCGGTAGCGGTGTTGCAAGTGTTGTTGTTGTTGGTGTGTAAGGTCGCAAAGGTGATATCTGCGCTGATTGAGATATGTAAACATTATTTAAACAGTAGCGGCAATAGCAACAACTAGCGAATGTGTGCAACATGGGCAACATTTGCAATAACAGCAGCAGCAACAACAACAGCGTGGCAACAATATGGCAAGGCGTGGGGTATGGTAGGCGGCGAATTTGTGGAGCGAACGAGCCACTATGGAAATTGAATGCGCAGCTATGGACTGCGCATGCGCGCCAACGCGTGGCACATAACGACGCGCGCCGCACACTCGCACACACAAATACAATAAGGCGAGCAGTGCGTTGCATGAAGATGATGTGGCGTAGAGCCGCCGCAGGCATTTACAAGCAATAAGGTAGTGTTCGCTTTGCTTTTTTTTTTCACCGATTGCCTGCCACATTGCAACTTACTTACAGCATTGGCGACTGTGGCAGTAGGTGTAGCTGGCAGTTTGGTTGGAGCAAACAGTTTAACATTGGATTGCCGCATTTGGGGATGCTTTGCTTGTGGTCCTTGTGCTCACGCTCGTTTTGTTGCAAATGCGGCACTTCCGATTTGCATGAGATGATTAGTGTGGAACGCGGCCAAAAGGTGTTGCACGCAACGTCGCGCTTGTTGTCGATTGTGCTGGCAGCGGGTGGACAGCTGCGTGTCAGGCAGGTGCATAGAGACGACTGTTGGTCCTATTTTAGTGGGACACCATTATTCGTATGTGTGTGTGTGTGTGCGTTCTGGTGGTGAAGGGCGGCGGCAGCTGCAAACGGTAATGGAAATTTATGGAAATCGCATTAGTTACAACGTGTAATAGCGTTCGCTGGGGAAATGCGTCAATTTAGTTTGGTTGCCGATCTCATAAGTATTGGTCCATTGCGCGTGTTTGGATCGCATAATTCCTAGCAATTTATCGTAATTTTTTTACTGATAGCACAAGATAAGGACCAGCTTTGGAATATTTGTGGTATCGCAGCTTACTTTGCTAATTGAGTCACAGCAATAAAATTATATAAATACGATATACACTAAAATTGATAGCTTATTTGGCGTTGAAAGGAAGTCTTTAAAGTTTGACTTGCATTTCCGAAGGTTAATTGGGTACATTTATGTCTACAAGGTGTTGTTGAGTCAAGGAGAAGTTGGCTTCATAAGAGGTATGGTTAAAAGCAATTCATTATATTTTCAATAGATGGCTTTATGAGATTGTATCTATAGCAAAAAAATAATTAATTTCGTAGTAAGAAAATCACTAAAGTTGGGGTCGAATCGCGATGACCTGGCGCAAACGGTAGTTTAGCTTGGAATGACGGTCAGGAAGATATGTTTGGTATGATTGACAAAGAATGCTCTACTGTGAGCTAATTCGCAAGGACCAAGTTCTTAATATAGAGCTATATTGGTAACAATTCGGGCGTCAGATGAAAGCACTCGCCCGGAATCGGTCAGCTTTGCCCAATAGCAAGGGTATTGTATGCATACCTATACCACCATAGTTGGTGAATGTTAAACTCATATTTTGATGACGTTTATCATAACCATTAGCTCCGTCGAAATCGGGAAAGTCCTCTCCGGGCTGGTCTATACCGGACGAGGTTAGGTAGACAGTGTAATTTCCTAAAATGCGCCCTCTTCAATGGAAAAAATTTAAACGCGACGCTAATCTGAACCGCATTATTACTATGTAAAGACAGTAATACTGGTGTACGCAGATGACATTGACGTCTCGGACCTTAACAACAGAGTCGCGCCGCCGACTACTGTTTCAGCCTAGGAAAGGAAGATCGTTTGGTGAACGTAAGGACAAAGTACGCAAGAAAAAGTACCTGGAGGCCGCACATAAAGATTGGGACTTACGTCACTGTTGGCAGTTATAACTTTGAAAAAGTAAAGAGCTTTGTTAATCTCGGAACCAGCATAAATACCATCAACAATGTATGTTGTTTGGGATCGGTAGGCAGTTGAGAAACAAATCATTCTCGTCCCATTATTCGACACCAAAATTTTGAATATGACAAACTGAAATGAGAAAAGACGTGCAACATTCGTGAGAACTGTTCTCCACAATGACTATGAAGGCGTACGCGTGAACGATGAGTACCCACGAAGATGAAACCGATTACAACTCGTCAGAAACTCCAGGAAATGAAAATACCTTGAGTGTTCTCGTCATTTATGAAATTTTTTTTTTAATATCGGTGAGAATTAATCCGGCAGAGTTTATACTAGCGTGCTCTTTGATTCAAGTAGCTTTCAGTTCTGAGTACTTTTCATCAAATCTCTCTTACTCATATACTTGTACTCTTTACATTCTTTTTACAAACTTCTTCTTCAGAACATGGAGCAATCCTAAGCCGTCATGCGAGTTCCAATTCATTCAACAATCTTACTGTCCGCTGCCGCTGTTACACATACATACATAACATCTTTCCACAGAACATCCCCTGATCTGTCCCATCAGATATTTTTATTTGTACGATATATAGGGTTCGTCCGGAAAGTGATAGGACTAATTTTCTTCCGCCGCGACTGTACTTAAGAGCGTGCGCGCACCGACTGGATTCGGTAGAGGGCGTTCCTAGCTAACGAAAAAGCGGCTGATGAGTTGTTTCCGATCATCTGGAGAGTCAAGACAAACATTTTCGCGCGACGTGTTTTTGTTAGGAGTGCAAACCCAAAATGCAGCTTTCGTTAGAACAGATATATTCGATTAAATTCTGTGTGAAACTCCATAAATCTACGACAGAGACGTTTGATATGATCAAGCAGGCTTACCCAGATGTTGCTTTAGCAAGAAGTGGTGTGTTTCGGTGGCACCAGGCCGATTTTGGGTGGCCGGGAAGAGGTCGCTATTGAAGACCGGAAGAATGATCAAGTGCAAAGTGAAAACGATGCTCATTGTCTTTTTTGATCGCAAAGGCATTGTCCACCATAAATTTGTTCCTCCTGGATAAACCGTTAACGCCAAGTTTTACGTGGGAGTCCTCAAAAGACTTAAACTAAGGATCAATCGTTTCCGACAACACATCGCTGCAGAGTGGAAGTTGCACTACGACTACGATGTGACTCCCCCGACTTTTTTTTTGTTTTCATGCCTGAAATGGCCGATGAAAGGGGATCCAAGCAGCATGCATCTCGGCTCTAAGGAGAACTCCTTCCATCACACCTTCAATGCTTGGAAATCACGCTGCCTCGCTGCATCGACGCAGAAGGAGCCTATTTTGAAAGTCTTTAAAGAATTGTAAGTTGACTAAATTTTTTAAATCGACTCAGTCCTATTACTTTCCGGACAAACCCTGTACAGTATAAGTACATATAGATTAACCAAAGTGGTTCCTTGGTTTGATATGCTTTCACGAATACCATATTATCAACAACGTTATCATTCTCAAAAGTTGAACGGAAGTCAAACTCAAAACGGCTGCACCGTTTATCAATCATTTTATCGATTTCAAAGGGATTTTTGAGTAATGGATTACTCTTATAATACTGGGGCCTTCGAATCATAAAAGAAAATAATATTATGCGTTCTTTTCGCTAGAGTAGGAATTTGAAACCAAGAGCTGGAGAGAAAATAAACGCTTCATCTTCTTCAAACAATTTTTTGGAGATTTGATTTTGGATATTGTGTTAGAATATAGTAAACCGTGACATCTTTTCTAGAAAAGTAATAAATTCTTTAATCTTAATCGCGCGGCGTTGTGCTTCTCCAAAATTACGTACTGTAATTTACCTCCACAAAAGGTTCTCACACAAACTCTACGCATATAAAGACACAAAGGTCAAGAGTCCGTGTGAAAAACCGGAAAATTGTACGAATTGTACAGGTTTACTCAGCGTCTTGTTGAGAGTAGTTTGCGATCTGTGACCAACAAGATCGCAGTCAATCTTATGCGTCCGCTTGTAATTCCCTAATCATATGATGTTGTACAACAATAAATTCCTTTTTCTTATCACCACATTCAACACATTCATTCGTTGAATACTAAAAACCTGTTCGACGACGTCGCTCATTTTGGCAGCGCACTCAGCGAGACCATGACGAAGGATGCTTGCTTGCCTCCGGTGTCAAGGCAAAAATGAAACATTCAAAATGTCCAATTATGCTAAACTTCCTAATTTTATTGTGCACCATCTAATGCTCAAGCGGCCAACGGAATGGACGGCCCGACTGCCTTGTAAACTACTTGCAACACCTGCTGCCACTACGGCTGCTGGTGATGTTTGGCATAGCTTTTCGGTTGTCAAGCGAAATTTGGAACTTGTTGCTAGATTATTCGTCTTCGTGCGGACAAACGTTGTAAGACAATCACGCGACCGTTGCTTGCTTAGTGGCAGGCAAGTGGCTGCACAGTTAATGTTCCAGTGGCAACAAGTTAGCGTATTTCATAATCAGCTTAGTAGTTTGTCATGGCTGGGATTTAGTTAATCACTAACAGGTGGCAACGTTGGTCACTTGCTGGAAATTTTAGAATTCGGTGGATGTGGTCAAAGTTCTTGCAACTGTGTGGCTGACTAAGTGTGGCTGCTGCATTTGAGCTATAACGGTAGCATTATTCAAAACTATAAATGTTCGTCGAAGTTTTCTGCAGACGCAAGTTTGTATTATGTACTTCTTTAAACCAGTTCTTACTCGAAAAAATAGAGGACTATCGACTCGCAGAAGAAATCTCCTTTCTTGAAGAAAATATCTATCCTCATAACGAAATCATTATTAAAGATAGAAGAATAAAAGACGGTGGAAGTAACAAATGGTGATTTAAATCGAGAGGAGGCCGCCATGATGAGTATTATTATTTTTTTTTATCTAAAGTGTGATCTTGAAAAAGCATTGGTCTCTCAGCCCGTAAGAGCAGTAAAAAAAACTGATTAATCTCTATTTGTCATCTCCTGCATCTTAGTATATTTGAAGGCTATAAAATATTTTTGACTTCGGATGAATGCCCCTTCTTTTGCGATCTAAGACGTTCTCAATATTTTGTCTGGTATATCTGGATAAACGGTTTCAGAGACGACATAGATCTTAATTAATTCGATCGGAAGATATTGGTTGGTAGGTGGTGATTTGATGAAAAGGAAAGCGCATGAGCGCCGGACGACAGGCGGCCTCACTTCATCATAAATCCCGTTGTGCTTCTGGGTGGTTAATTATTTAAGAATTTAGCGACTCTGTAGAAAACTCAATATTTGCAATCCCAGCGGCCCAATGTTTCTGAAATTGGAATATTGGGAGTCGTGGAATATGTCTTTCTTATCCGGCTGATGGCTGGTTTCCAGTGTCTAATCATCCTCCGCATCTGCACTGCATTCCGCCGAATCCATTTTTCCTATTTTCTGAAGAGAAGTGCCCCGTGATAACTCTTACAATGTTTCTAATCTTCCTTTTCTTTCTTTTTGTCTTCTTTCTACTTCCCTAGTAGTAGGAGTTTTATGATCTATCCACCCTCAACACTACCCCAAAGTAGCTTAGTCGCATGCCCTGTTCCTCTAGGGTCCATTGCTTCAAATAACTCTTGAAGAAGCTAAATGGCCCAAGGCATCTTATGCTAAGATAGTATGAAATACATATTTCGTAATATACATAGGACGAGGTTTTTAAGTTTATTAACAAATAGTTAAAAGACAAACGGACCACTACATTTCGACATCCGGTATCGTCTTTTCAATATGGGACAATGTAAACCGTAAGTCTTTCGAACTGGGAGCAATTTCAAAATTGGAGATAGGCTTACTATCCATGCGAATGCTAAATTGTGAACCAAAATAAAGTCTTACTACTTCAGTTGTCGATGGAATAAGGGTTGAAGCACAAAACCAAAGGGTTAAAGTACTTCGATTTCTTTAGTACATTTAAACTAAAGGTCTTCAAGCTATAGGAAGTTAGTGTTGGCCCAGACTTTAGATACCTTTTATGTTTCGCACGAAAAATTTCGAATTATAGTCGACAATGGAACAGGTGCCGAACATATCCCATATATAAAGCCAAAAACAGAGTAGTAAATATTTTTACAGTTACCGAAACTCTTCGAGATGCTAATTTTGGATATATGTAGACATGGAATCTTTATTATATTCATTTTCATTTTGCAAAGTTGTAGTCTCATACTCTTGCAATGAAAGCGACCCTATTGGAATTCGGTCCCCATGTGGAATCTCGAAGGAAAACGAGAATTCTTAAAAAATTCTGATAATGAGTTAAAACTATTAATTTATGCGCATATTAGTAAGCCAAGTTGTCATACTAGTTCGGCTATCTCTCACATCCCGGCAGCCACTCGCATCCCCGAGATTGCATTGTCAACAGTCCATCCTTCTACTGATTTTGCATTCATTTTAATTTTTATGAATTTTGTTACTGCCTATTGCTCTTGATGTTGTTGTTGTTGCTGTCATGAATGCCATCTTATCGCCTAAATGTCGGCAATTGCATGCCAGCCAATTAATCACTCTTCGCCCGCAAAACCGGCGCGCACAATTGCCGGTTGTCGGTTACGACGGCACTACTCCTACTGTAACTCCACCAAAATAACAAAAAAAAACTCGTTGATTGCATAAAGTCTGCATTCGGACTCCCTTTCATGCAGTGAGAACGAGTTCCCATTCTCTTTTCCTCGTTAAAAATCTAAAAAAAAAAAGAAAACTATTTAAGAGAAGCCGAAAAATGCCGCACAACTCTTTCGGCGCATATCTACGAATTTCGAGTGCAAATGGAGGATAATTTGCCAATCAAGAAGTAAAAGCAAGCGAAAAATATAGAAAGGGGGACTCGGCGACTCAGTGCGACGCGTCGTGACGTTTGCGTTGCGCAGAGCTCGGCGCGTTGTGGAGCGCAGCTGCAGTGGCATTGCGAATGCATTTTTGTGTTGCGTGCGTCGGCTGTTGTTGTTGTTGTTGTGAATTGAGCGACGGCCAATGAGTGCATTTTGTGATCTCATAACTTCTCATGTTTTTTCGGTAAACTGCGCCGCTTATTGCGTCGTCCGATGCATTCTTCATTCTACGGCCATGCTGCTCCCCCCACACCACTCCCTACCACCTACTTACCACACTGAGCTCCACTTATGCATGGTTGTCGTGTAATATCTCTCTGGCTTTCGGCTGATTCGTCAATTTTATATGCACTTTGCTTTCATTAGTTGCTAATTGTTGTTGTTGCTGACTCTGTTTGTTGTAGCTGTGGCATTTTTGCCAGTTGCTCAGTTGCTTTTCTCTACGTTGTTGTTATTTTCGCACATTTGCTGTAATTTGCGCGTCCTGTCCTCAGCGATCTGCCTCGGCTTGCGGCGAAGCGTCCCGGTTGCTCGCCAGCAACAATACATATGTACAAACATAATGCTGGTGGGCTTGGCAAAACACAAACGAAAATACGAAAAACCTTGAGGACGGTCAGTGACCAAGTCAATGAATTTTGTACGAAAAATTTGTCCGCTCATTTTGTTCGTTTCCTTTGCTTTGTGCGCTCGTTCGTTTTGTATGTCGGTTTTTTGTTGTTACTCTTTGTTTTTTTTTTTTCGTTTTTGTAAATGTACGAGTCATTTTGGTTTCGGTTTCAATTTCGTTTCGGTTTGTTTGGCTTTTTATTTTCCGGTCTTTTTATTGAAGCTCTGTTGTTTTTGTTGCTGTTAACTCGATCCTTTTGTTTTGCTTTCGTTTTCATTATTTCGTTTTGGTTATTTTTTTAATGTAAAGCAATTTGTGGCATTTCGATGAGTTATTGAGATCGCGACCTAAGTAGTTGATATACATATGTACATAGAATTGGTAAGTCATGGACTGTACTTTTGATTAATTTAAAGAGGGATAGCGTCATCCTTCTATACATTGCCACTGTCTGTATAGGAATTTGTTTATTACCGTTCGGTTCGAATCAATTCTATAAAGTGCGCCTCCACAATTGAATTTTTGGGTTCTGAACAACGAGCATGTTGAACTAGAGAAAGTGTAAGCCGCTAACGGTTTAAATCCAACGGAAAACGTTTTGCTAGTTCTCTCTAATAATGAAAACCGATACGCAGATTGCTTTTTATATATCGGGATTCGAGAACAAAACTATCAAAAAGCGTTGACTTCTTAATTTTTTTTTATGTAAGGGAATTAAAAGAAGTCATTGCGTGGAACTGTTTAGTGAGTGAAAAACTCACTTTGACATACACCTTCATACATACTTTCGCGCCCCTTCGCATAAATCAACGATTCATCTTCTGAACGATGACATAGACATGTTTAGAAGCACCGCTATCGTATTTTGTTAACATTTCTCTCGAAAATCGACACGAGCTTTTTTTTTTTGAGCGATTGACAAAATATGTGGGATCCAAAGTGAACAGATTTTTCTTACAGTCAAATGTTCACGCAATATGGAATGTATGCTAGTCACACTAGTGTCTACAGTTGTCTCTATCTAACGATAGGTCACACGACGATCTTGCTTTATCGGTTTGCGCACCGCACAATGTTTCCCGAGCAACAACTGAAACCGAAATTCGTCTTGGAGTGATCTACGACCTTGATTGAACTCATCATACCATCGCTAAACACTGCACATTGATGGAGCTCCATCGTTAGATACTGAATTGAGTTCATCGATGCACTCTTGAGTTAGTTCACGTCGAACGTTTTAAAAAATAATCGCACGAATATGTTCGTGATTTAATTCCATTTTCTTTGACAGAAAAACATTTTAAGTTACTGTAAACAACACAAATAGCGCTCGTATATCAAAAAGTTCTGAGTAGGTATACCATCAAAAAACGTCAAAGTTTACGATAAAATTGTGAGTTTCCAGATTGCAACACTAGTGTTGCCAAAGGTCATCCGTATTTTATAAAGATATTTATCTTAATTGTGATCAGTTAGCTTGTAGTTCGGATCTATATGTTTGGAGATTCTAGGACTATTATCCAGTGGTCGTAGCTACCCCTTAGCTAAGGCGGGGGGCGAAGGGGGCCGTCGCTCCGGGCGCAACGTCTTGGGGGCGGCAAAACGATCTTCGCTGTTTTTTAAAACTCCAATTCGGGCAAAAATTCCTGAAAATTGTGTCAAAAGTGTACAAGATATAGGGCGAAAATGGGTTTTTTTATGGCTTTTAATAAGATGTCTTGTAAATTTACTATCAATTTCCTCAAAAACCGTATTGTGAGAATTTTGGAACTTCAGAATTTACGTGGCCCTCCTAAATTTTATATACTTAATATCGAAGATATTTAGGTAGGTAGATAAAGGGGACGGCAGAACATCCTTGGCCACGGGCGCCCGAAGTTGTAGCTACGCCACTGCTATTATCCATGCCTTATTTGTGAAGAAACAAAGAGCGTTCCAAAGGGACTTCTTGAATCTAGCGCGCCCTGGTGACGCCATCTATATGTCCACTGGTGCGTTAGAATCTGCTATTTTTATCGATTGTCCAGTGAGATCCATTTCACGACATTTCATTGATTGGAAGTGATTTTATTGCGTTTAAGGTGTCAGTATGCTTGTGTTATCGTTGCGAAAATGAGCTTCGAACAAAGAGCCAACATTAAATTTTGTTTTGAAATTGGTAAAACTTTTACCGTAACTTTTCACTTGATGAAACTAGTTTATGGCGATAATTGCCTATCCCGTAGCAGAGTGCACGAGTGATTTCGACGTTTTCAAAGTGGTCGTGAGGACATAAATGACGATCAACCTGTGGGCCAATCAAAATCCGTGATCACCGGAAATTCCATCGAAATTGTGCGTGAATTCATCAAAAATCAGCTAAAATCTTCACTGAAATTCATGGAAATGGAATTGAACATCTCCAAAACATCGATTTATGGCATTTTGACCGAACATTTTATCTTACGAAAGGTGTGTGCGTGGTTTGTTCCGCACAAATTGACTGATGACCGAAAAGTGCACAGAAGTCGACATTCGAAGGACATCATTAAAGAGGTCAAAAAGAACAAAAATCACATTTTAACCATTGACCACTCTCCGTATTCACCTGATATGGCACCGTGCGACTTCTTCCTTTTCGGAAAAATGCATTTGCCCATGAAAGGAAAGCGTTATGCAGACGTAGAGGCCATTCAAAAGGCTTGCACCGGCATACTGGCGCCCATACTGGCCAACGAGCTGAAACACTCATTCGACATGCTTTTGGACCGTGCAAAAAGATGTATTGAAGCGCAGAAGAAGACTATTTTGAATAAAATAAATTGAGTTTGCCGAAAAAACCATTTGTTCTGTTGTTTTTTTTTTTTTTAATTCTGTTTACTTTGGAAAACACCTTGTATTATGTCAAATAAAAAATATTCTTCATACAAGGATTTGCTTTTAATCGATTTCTTTGTATGACAGCTACAATTTAAAGTGATCCCATATCGGCGGTTCCAACAAATATTTGTCAAAATAGTAATATACGCGTAAAAGAGCTTTAGAGATTAGACTAATAAGCAATAAGCTACAGTTCATTGAATGATTTTTTAATGATTGGATTTTGGAGGTTTCGTAATGAGCTATCAGGTCGGTACTAAACCTCAACTTGAAACCGATGGACTTTCAATTAGGCATGGAATGGGTTAATGAATGGGGGGCTTTCATGCATCTACTGAAGTCAACTAAGTAGATCTGCTTTAGATTTTTAAGACCAAGGCCGATTTGAATGTCTTCCCAGTTTAGGACTTGGTCTGATCTTCTTTGAATGGTTTTTTAGAAGTTATGAATCTTTAGTTTCTGAATACAGGTATTTTGATTTTTTTTTTAAATAAATCTTATAATTATAGCAACATACATATACATAGATTAAAAAAATACATTTTCCTAATACTTTCGGCATTTATAAGTCTACATTTGCAGCTGCTATATTTTATGATATTCTATGATATTCTTCACCACTTTAGAATTTATTTTCTTAAACACATTCCTTAGCGTTTAATTTCATTATAAAATTAGACTTTGGTTTCACTTTCGTCAGCCAACTGCCAACTGCCTACGCAACAGCTTCTTGTGACGCACAAATATTTCGGCTACACATGCAATATATTCGGCTGCATTATGTATAGTATGTACCAAGCGATAAACTGCAACCTCAAATTCAGTTCTCTGCCGCCCCGTCACTTAAGTTAATACCAATTTAAAGTCTGCCATTTGACAGAGAACAAGCGATCGTGTTTTATTATGAGTGTACGCCAACAGTCTGCTCAGATCGCCTGTCTTCGGTTTAGTGCACGTCTTCCCGCTCCACCCGCCAACTACCGCTCAGCACCACAGTGCGCACCCTCTTGCAATTTTCAGTTCTTTCGTCACTCGTGCGACGAGCCGGTTTCGCATTTTGGTTTTCGTTGCTTGCTGTTCGCAATACATTTGTTGATGCTGTTGTTGTTGTAGTATTTTTAGCTCCGAAATTTCAGTTTCGGCCGGTTTGGCTACCCATGTACGCTTGGCCTGTTAGCCTGGTCTGCGTCGCTGTATCGCGCCTCCGTCGCGTTGCGCGCTGTGGCACCAGCCGTCCTCCAGTTAATGCCACTCGACATCAGCGCCAACCGGCACATGGATGGCCACGGCCAATGCACGCTCGACTGGGGTAGGCCTATAAATCTACTCCACTGCCATAATTTTTTCGATATTCGTTTTGGGCTGTAATTTTGTGTGGCGCGTACAACTTGCGGCCGCTAGCGCTGCGCGCGCGCTGAGCCCCAATGCACAGCTAGCATGGATGGCATGGCAGCGTCTCGATCGTTGGCCGTTGCCTTTCGTTTTCGTGTATGTTTATAGTTGTTGTTGATATTGAATTTTCATTTGTCAAGGCCAAGCGGACGTTGAACCGCGTTTGCGTGCGCGCATTTCGGCCGCGCGGCTGGCGTCGCCGTCGCCGTCGCCGTCGCCGCCGCTGTCGTCTTGATTTTTGAATGCATTCAAATTTGAATGTGACCGCGCGGTTCCGCGTGCAATTTTTGAGCAAGTAGTTCGACGCGTGTGCACGTGTGTGTGTGTGCGTTTTGGCAATAAACAGCATTACAGCAACAATAGCAACAACAGTGCCAGCAGCACACAAGCGCTGTGGCAATGGCAGTGGCAGTCGTTGCGGTCGAAGTAGTAGTTGAAATAAAAATGAAATTATGGGGGAACCGTGACGTGGCAGTGGCAACGAATGCACTGAAGTGCGCAATTAAGTTTTTGTGTTCATGTGCCCCTCCTTGCGCGCGGCCACAAGACTACTTTAGAGCGTGTTCGTTGTTTTTTTATATGCCTTAGTTTATACGCTGCTGCATTGGGACTGTTTGCTGCAATATATTTTTGTGTTATTGTAATTTGCGCAAAGCAACAAAAACAACAGCATATTAGTGACTGGTAGTCATATTTGCCGCACCGCCAGTGGCCGCTATGTATGCAACGCGATCTTTGCTGCCGTTGCAAGTGTTTTGATCGATTGCAATTTCGGTTCGACGTAATCGCAGCGGCAGCAGGATCGCCGCATTGCCATCGAACAACTTGAAAATTCATAATGGACTTGTAAATTGTGTGCGTTCATAACTTTTTTGTGTTTGCTTTTTGTTGTTGATGTTCATCAAGAAAAGGAAGCTCGTTGCACTTACATCGAGTGCATCGTGGTCCCCTTCGCTTTTGTTTACGAAACGCTCGAACCATTCCTTTTTTATGTATTCCCAGTCTGATCCATTTTAGGCGTTTATGATTAATTTCTTCTTCTTCTTCTTTTTTAGATCAACTTTGATTGCATTCGTTGCAGTTTTTTTTGCAAATAAATTTAAATTGAAGCGCAATGTGGGGAAATTGGTGTAATAACCGTTTTTGAACTGAAAAACTGGAAACGATTAACCACATTGTTGTAATACGTCTTAACACCTTAACTGCCCTGTGAAATTCGTGAGCGGATGTGGTCTTAATTCTCATGAAGTAAGGAAGTATGAGCTTCTCTGTTTTTCGTTTTTATATTATTTACTTTTATACTATATCTTCTTACCAACAGAAAAAACGACAGAATGATAGAACTTCTTGCGGGTCTGTGGACGGAAAATGCTTAGTTGATTTGTATAACTTTTAATATCTCAAAGTCATTTAGCTCCTTTAAAGTCGAAAAATTTTCAGCTGATTCTAAAGAGGGTCACTCAAGTAGAAGCATTTCATCATGGAAAGACTAACGTCTACATAAACGGCCTACTGAGCATACTATTCGCAACACCATCACTCATCTTAAAACCCAGCACTCATGATTGGATAATATTCGACCGAATAGACCACGTCCAGCACGTAGTGAAGAAAATAGAGCAGCCGTAGCTGAGAGTGGACACAAGGACCATGGAGAGTCGATTCGGCGCCGTTCGCAGCTACTTGAACTGCCGTATGGAACGACTTGGCGCATTTTACGTTGAGGTCTTAAATTGTACACAATACAGCTTGTGCAAAACTGAAGCCGGCCGACTTTCCCAAGCGAAATTGCTTTGGTCTAGGGGCTCTTGAAAACTTCTAAGAAGATTCGACGTTTTCGCGCCAAATTTTTCTCAGCGAAGAGGCCCATTTCTGACTAAGTGGGTATGCAAATAAGCAAAATTGCCACATTTGTGAGGAAGAGCAACCATAAGAGATTAATTTTGGTGTGGTTTGTGAGCCAGTGGAATCATCGGACCATATTTCTTCAAAACAAGATGCCGGTAAGAACGTAACCATAAATGGCGACCGTTATCGCGACATGATAACTGACTATTTGTTGCCTGAAATTGAAGTACGTGATCTCCGCGACATATGGTTTCAACAAGGCTCTCCCACAAATTGATGTTTCTGTGTTTTCTTTAAGAAAGTAGGGAACCTTTATGATCGACAAACTAAAGAAGCTTTGTCTAATTCCGATACTCAGAACCGATTGCTGGCGCAATACCTTGGATTGAACTAAATGTAGGTCACAGCGTGTTGCCATTTACAATTTTGTATTGTATTTTTCTAGAAGCTCAAACTTAATAACACTGAATTTGTTCGCAAGTGAAATTAACTATATGGAATGATCTGGGTGATCGTTAAAACAATAATTCTCTAAGGTTTAGTTTTATTCTCGAGATATTTCTTTCTAAGAGGACCTGTAAGAGGACCTAAGGTAAAAGTTCAGAATTATTTGGCGCAGCAAAAAAAAAAAAAAAAAAACTGGTAGGACGCCACTTTAATAGAGCATCTATAGGAAGCACCTTACAGTGGCATATCGAAGGCTCCAAAATAACGGAACGGAATTGATGGTCTTTATTGACAGTCAAACGATACTTGTGAAGATATAATCGCATGAGTTTGTTCAGGCTGTGATACTGGACAATTCTATGAATCTCTGTACTAGCTTTGATAGAAAACTGGCGGACACAAAGCTTTTAGAACGAGAGCCAAACTTGGTTGTGAGTCCACACGTCATTAAAGAAGAGCTAGGAAAGTAGGAGTTATTGAAAACGAATCAAGACTGGTCACAAATGTCTGGTTCTTGCAAGAGAAGTTATTGCAAACAAGTCTTCGAAGAAACAAATGACGAAACATGCTGGCCATTGTTAGCATAAGGTATCATATAAATAAAAAGAACTTGGGAAACGTTCTGTTTTGTGACCTTTCGAGAGAGACACTTTAGCACTAACTAATATAAAATGAAG
Organism: Bactrocera neohumeralis; assembly: GCF_024586455.1. Taxonomy (NCBI): domain Eukaryota; kingdom Metazoa; phylum Arthropoda; class Insecta; order Diptera; family Tephritidae; genus Bactrocera; species Bactrocera neohumeralis. Next base: position 51,654,391 of record NC_065919.1, read on the forward strand.
GCTTTGGCATGGTGTATCTATAAATGGTGCTCGTCACAGTAATAATAATAACGCTCTAAGCCCGAACTTATGATAATGTAAACATCCAATCTCACTGCGTTAGCGGTACTTTGAAACTTCAAAACCCCCGAAAAAAGAGAACTTCAGCACACATTTGATAGCTGATTGACGTTGGCAATTGACAGCGGTGCATGGCAATTAGTCAGATTGCATGGAGTGAGGTTTCGTCACAAAGCAAACGGACAACAACAAACAGACGAATGCGACGCGGACAAGCAACATTTTATTGGAAAAAGATGCCGCCAACGCAGTCGATCATTGTTATTGCTGTCGCAGCAACAACACAACAGCGACCAATTGACCACTTGACAGACGGACAGACCGACAGGCTGCCAATGATTTGGGTGCCCATATGAGTGTAAAATATGTATGTAGCTGCTTTTGAGGAACTCTTGACACTGACAACAACAAAAAATGCGAGAAACGCATTAGCGCAGAGACATTGTTAAGAATAGAGTTGGCAAGAAGGAATCTACTAAATTAAAGAAAAAAAGTGAAATAAACGCAATTCTGCGGCACTGTTGCAAGCAAAAGACGCAAAGAGACGAACAACAGCAATAACAAACGACCAAAGCGTGGATTAACAGCAAGAAAAAAGAAATGACGAGAATGAAGAGACGGCGCACATGATACGGAAGACATTATTTTAAGCGATCGATTTGTGTTTAAGCGTTTAACAACAACAAATTCACACACACACACATGCACATACGAATTGCTGGCGCGGGTTCATTGACAACATTGGCAATGTGTCCCAGCAACAGTTGCGGTTGTCCACGATCGCCAGACCAGTGGGAGAATTTGAATTTGGTAAATGCACACACACACGCATATATACACAACTACGTACCATTGCACATATGTAAATGACTAGCTGCACAATTTGCCTCAGCATAGTAATGGTACCTCTGCGCATAGAAAACCTTACTGCGCATGCGCAGCTGGAAGAAGTGAACGCGTCTTGCATACGGACACGCTAAAGCATGTTAATTTACTCCGAGATATGCAAATTGCAACAACTGTCCATAAGAAGTTTTACTGGCGAATTTAGTTTGTTCAATAACCCAAGGACTTTACAGAAACACACACACACGCACACTCGCATGCATACGTCTACACATACATATGCACCGCTAGAGAATAGCAAAAAACGTGTCGGCCAGTAACGTTTGATGCCAAGGCAAAAGGCAGCGGAGGCAAGCAACAAATGTAATGAAATGAATAGAACTTGAGTTGCTGCGTTTGACATTTCCTCTTGTCAAATGTCAAGTGTTACTTCTGGCGGTGGGGCGGCGAAGAAGAAAGCACGTCCATACTAACACTCAACGAGCTGGACGAGCACATCTGACGTGATTATGCAACTCAAAGCGGCTGTTATATAATAATAAATCGAGTGCTTATATAAATAATGCAAGTGTGAAGGATGAAGTGAGTTGAAAAGATTTTCTAAATAGAGAATAGTTTGTTAATGTTTTTATCTTTGATTGATAAAATTTGAAATTTCGGGAAATTTACATTAACAACAAAAGAAAAACAAAAAACAAAAAAAAAACAAAAAAAAAACAAAATAGACTAAAAGACATGTTAACTTTGGCTGCACCGAATCTGTATTAGTCTACACATGTTCTTTACGCTGATTTTGATTGGTCAGTTAGTACGAAAGCTATATGCTACAGTGGTACGATTAGAACAATTTGTTCGAATATGATGGCGTTACTTCCAAGAATAATATATGTTAAATTCTGTGAAGTTACCTTGACAAATAAAAGCGTTTTCCATACAAGGAATTGAGTTTGATCGGTCAACTGAATTGACAGAGCTTTGCTATAGTTGACTGGTCTGAACAATTTGTTCGGATATTATAGCAATGCTTTCTATAATAATTTAAGTCAAATTTTGTGAAGATACCTTGACAAATAAAAGAGTTTTCCATACAAGGGGCTTAAGTTTGTATGACAGCTATATACTGTAGTGGTCTGAAATCAGCGGTTCCAACAAATTATAAGCTTTTCGGTGAGAAAAGGACGTGTGGAAAATTTCCGATCAATATCTCGAGAATCTTGGTGCACATAAAGACAGACAGATGGACATGAGCAAATGTATTAATTTATGTGGTATCCGATGTATACTTCTAGGTGTTACAAATTCCGTAGCAAATTTACTATCCGCTGTTCTAGGAAAGAAAGTAACATTATATACCTAGGTTGTAACGTTTACAACTCAACTATCCTTTAGTTGTAATTTTACAACTCAACTACCCTTTAGTTGTAATTTTACAATCTGGTAAATGACAACTCAAGCTGTCAAAAAAAAAAAATTAGTTGTTGTGATGACAGCTCAATCTGAAAAAAGTTAAGTTGAATTGTCATTACATCACAACCTACGGTCGTAACGAGTTTTCCAATACAAAGCGCTTAAAAAGTCAATGAAATTCTTTACTTATGAGAAAGTACATTCGATGCCATTACAGGGTTTGACCGGAAAGTAATAGGACTGAGCCGATTTAAAAAAATATATTGAACAAATTGTTACAATTCTTTAAAAACTTTCAAAATAGGCTTCTTCTACGTCGATGAAGCGCTGCCAGCGCGATTTCCCAGCGTCACGGAAGGCATTCTCCGGAAAGCCGAGCTGCATGCTGCTTGGATCCCCTCTGTCGTCTCAAAATGCTTGCCTTTCATTGGCCTTTTCAGACAAGGAAACAAAAAAAAGTCCGGGGGGGCACAACTGGGCTGTAGGGCGGCTGCGGAAGCGTTCGGAAGCGTTCACAAGAAAGGCGGTGTGAGCCGGGGCGTTGTCGTGGTGCAACTTCCAATCGACTGCGATGTCTTGTCGGACCCGAGCTACCCTTCGTTTGAGTCTCTTGTGAACTTCTACGTAAAACTTGGCGTTAACGGTTTATCCAGGAGGAACAAATTCATGGTGGACAATGTCTTTGATGCCAAAAAAGACAATGAGCATCGTTTTCACTTTGCTCATTTTTCAGTCATTCATTTGATCATTCTTCCGGTCTTTATCAGTGACTTCTTCTCGGCCGTCCAAAAAGGCCTGGTGCCACGGAAACACACCACTTCTTGCTAAAGCAACATCTGGGTAAGCCTGCTTGATCATATCAAACGTCTCTGTCGCAGATTTACCGAGTTTCACACAAAATTTAATCGCGTACCTCTGATGTAACGAACGCTGCATTTTCAGCTTGCACCACTCAGAGAAACACGTCGCGCGAAAATGTTTGTCCTGACTCTCCAGGTGCTCGAAGACAACTGATCAGGGGAACTGATCTACCGAATCCAGTCGGTGTCTGCACGCTCCGAAGTACAGTCGAGGTGGAAGAAAATCGGTCCTATTACTTTCCGAACAAACCCTGTATTTATGGAACTCGATTTTTTGGAAAAGTATATAAGAAGTGATCCATTTCGAGGTTCTCTACTTTTTTTTTTAAAGAAAAAACACAGAAACTTCAAATTTAATGGAAAATGTTTATTATCATTCCAAAAGAACATTCCTTGGTATTTATTTCTTTTTACAGATTTTCTTTTTCAAATGTTGGCCGCGGCTACGTCTCAGATGAATCCAATTTTCGATGACTCGTTCGAGCATTTCGACTGGTAACTGACGAATGACACGTGTGATGTTTTGCTCCTGAATCGAAGTGGGTTTGTCCGCATAGACTTTAAACTTTACATATTCCCACAGGAAAAGTCTAAGAGTGTGATATCACACGATTTTGATGGCCAATCCACCGGCCCAAAACAATTTCACGTTTGCTCAACGATATGTGCACTCAATAGATCCATTGATTGATGCGATGTGTGAAAAGTGGCGCCATCTTAGGGTAATCAAATGTCGCCGAGATCACGAGCTTCAATTTCGGACAACAAATAGTCGATTATCAGGCGGGATGACAGTTGCCATTGACGGTGACGTTCTCACCCTTAACATTTTTGAAGAAATAAGGACCAATGATTCCACCGGCCCAAAAAAATCATACCAAAACTTTGCATTTTCTGGCTGAAATGGCAGCTCTTGAATCTCTTCTGGTTATGGCAATTTTGCTTGTTTACATACTACACTACACAAAATTTGGCTCGAAAACGTCGAATCTTTTTGCAACTTTTGGGGAGCCCGTAAAGCGAGGCGATGTTGCTTAGGAACGTCGAGCGGCTAAGGTTCTTGTACAAGCCGTATTTTGTGCGCTTTCAATTAAAGATCGCGACGTAAAATTGACAATGAGAGTTGGTTCACGGTATGTACTCTGGAAATGCCAAGTCCAGCTGGTATTAAGGACACAAATTCCCAATGTAAGCCTTACAAAATACGCATATATAGAAATATATACATATATTTATATATATTATATGCAGACATGTCTTCATGCGCACATGATTTCTTTAACATAGAATTTGTATATAATAAATTTTCAAAGCATTCTCAAGCTGCGGAGCTTCCTTTCTTTTCGCAAACAACAAAAACCGAAGAGAAACGAAAACCAGCTTCACTGGCTACCACAGCGTTTCTCAAGAAATTCAGCTGAATAATTTGACAAATCAACAAAAAATTTGACGTGCTGCAAGTGTGCGGACGCATGGTTGCAAGACGCAACGGATTGCGGCGTAAGTGGCCGGACAAGTGAACGTTGGCATTTTTAAATGAGCACTTGCGCGCTTTTTCTTGCCGAGCGTTGCGTTGTAATGCACGGCTAGGCGGGCTTTGTTCTGCCTTGGTCTTTGGTTTGGGTTTCCGTTGGCAGCTGTTGTTGTTTTTCGAACATTTTTCCGTTTTTATTTTTGTTAGTCTTTCCTGTTTTTGTTGTTTCTACTGTTTTGCAGTGCGCATTTGTTCTTTTCATGTTGCTCGGCCACTTTTTGCTGACACCAACTTTGCGCCGCTGTTTGCCACCGCCGCGTCGCAGACTCACCATTCCCAGGCCAAGTGCGCACACATCTATGTGAGTGCTAGGTGTGTTATGTGTGTGTGTGTGTGCAACAACTTCCTATCATTCACATCATCAACGCCCGGCAGCGAGCACAGTAGCAGCAATCGGGTTAACAGCACCACTTGCAGTAGCCGCTCGGTGCGCAGCCGCATCATTATCAGCGCATTCACTGCTGGAAGCAAGGCAGCCAACAAACACGCCTCAACAACAAGGGGGAAGCACTCATCATCAGCATCATCATCGTCATCCTCCTTGTCGTCGTCGTTGTCGTCGGCAACGTCGCGTTTGTGGCACGTCGCCGCAGCGCTGCAGTCATCAAATAATGGAGCGCACAAAGGCAGAGATTGCGCCAAAGCAAACACCGATCGACCGCAATGCGATCGCGATCGTTGCCTTTGGATCGCAGGGAATTGAAGGTGAGCGTAGAACACACTTATCCATAACTGAAGCAGCTTATGTAAGCGTCCCGTCGTTGTGCAACACTGACCCAGCACAATATGGCTTTTGTTGCGGCGTTTGCAACAACTGTTGATTACTCTTTCGCTGCTGTTGTTGCTGTTATTTGTGTAACTGACAAAAAATGTAGCAAATGTTTGTGAAATATTTTCGTTGCTGCTGTGATTCTCCAACCACAAGCGGCGCGGTGCGCACGCACATGAAAACTGACTTGCCTATTGGTTGGTGCTTGCAAGTTGCAACATTTTGTGGCACCTTTTATGTTGACGCTGGGTTTACATATTTACTAGTAAATTTGCTTTTCCTGTTACTCATCATTTGCTGTGGCACAAAAAAGTTAGTGTAGCATCTTTGAAGGAGAGGAGGAGAGGATGGGTTTTGCGCACAAATTGACTTTTAATGACCAATGTTATCGAAGAAGATTTGATGGATTGTGTGATCCACATCTTTTTACAATTTTTTTTTTTTTTCATTTTTAATTAGTATTACCTTTAAATATAAATATCTCTCAAAGACTACAATATATGCGTATAGTTTGTCCACTAGTCTATCCTAAAGCCTCTGGGTGATATATGTCTAATTGGAAACATCTTTGCAGCGGTTTGCTGGTTTGGTAAGGAATCACCGGAAATAGATTTAATAGAATCAAACCTTATGGGGCTCTGATCTACCTTTCTCTTTCACACAAATTCGACGCTCCTTCTCCAAAAATGGACCAAGTGGATGCAAATGATACTTTAAAAGTTTTAGGAAGACTAGATTAGCAGTCCGACGACATTTAGATAGTTCAGCGAATTGGCTTACACTCCACAGGGCACATCAGGTGAAGAAGGACCGGGCCATACTTAGAAGCCTCAATTGGCGCCTAGCAGCGAAAAGGAAGAACAGCTGGGGCGCTGTTGTAAGCTAGGCTATAACCGCGAAAGCGGTGCCTCCGCTAAGAAAGAAAAATAATAAAATTAGCCATCCAAACTCCATCCATTAACGAATAGAAGGACATATCCAATGGCCATAATTCATTAGTCAGTCTCAGATTTTAATTAATAGAACTAATTCCGTGGAACCACTTCAAAAATGTCTCCGCGTAGTGGCTGCATAGTCATTCATTTCGTTTGAAAGATACAGAAAATGAGACCGATGAACTAGAACTAATATTACAGGACATATAGAAAGACTATTTTCTACCTTTTGGGTGGATAGGGAATTTCGAAAAAATATCTAAATATTTTTGGTTCCCTTTGGTTCTACATAATAATATGAAACATAATATTCAATCCTTATTTTAGAATGGTGAAGGTAGTGCTTTATGCCAAAGATTTATAATTTATACAAATGACTTATACAGAAAACTGTACTAAAACCATGCTACAGTCGTGAAGCTTGAGGTGCTGGCTAGCAGGAGTTCGGACCGAAAGTTTTAGCCAAAATGGTTCAAGTCCCGGCTTAAAATCAAGATTAAGAGAACTCGCAACAGCAATCTACAGCTACAACTTTGTTGTTCTGCGCCTCGGCATGATGAAACCCACTCTAAGCCAGCTTAGGAACAGCAAAGCCGCCGAGGCCCATGGATTCCCCGCTGAGGTGTTTACAGACGGCGGCGAAACGCTGGAAAGGCGCATTTTGCAGCTGCTAAGCATGATTTTACTAATATCAATTGAATATGATTGGAATATTAATGTACTCTGCCCTATCCACAAGAAACAGTCTGCGCAAATTATCGCGGAATCAGCCTTCTTAATATCGCATACATGGTTCTTTCGACGGTATTGTGTGAACGACTAAAGTCCTTTGTAAATAAACTGTTTGGACCTTAAGTGTGGCTTTGGACCTTGCAAATCCAAATAGACCAGATTTTCATAATACGTCAAATTCTGTAGAAGACCCTTGACAAACAAATTGACACCCGTTACTTTTTTGCCGGTTTTAAAGACGCTTTTGTTGATACTGCTTATTCGACGCCATGTCTAAATTTTGTAGCCCTGCGAAACTCATTCGGCTAAGCAGAATGACGTTGAATGCAACCGCCGTTAAAATCGGGAAGAAAATCTACGAACCGTTCGATTCCAGAAAGATTTAAGACAGGGTTATCTCACTCGTGGGTCTTTTCCAGCATAATGCTGAAAATAGTGCCGTTAATCTAAACCGCAGTGGCACTGTCTATTCTAAAAGTGCAATGCTACTGGCGTACGCAGAGGATACAGACATCGAGGCTTTAACAACAGTTCCGCCAGCGCAGCCTTTTCAAGCTTAGAAAAAGGAGCGAAAGAGATTGGTCTTGTGATAAAAAGGACAAGGCAAAATAATTTGCGGCTACAAACAAAGATTACTCGCTTCTTGGGAACCAAGTTACTGTTGGCAACTATAAATTTGAAAAAGTCTCGGAACCAGCACCAGAGATCAAGCGCAGAATAACAGGTGGCACGAATTGCTACTTTCGGATCCGTAGGCAATGGTGAAACAGATCTCTCTCTCGCCGAACAAAAATTACGCTCCATAAGTCTTTCATTATTGTCGTTCCATTGTACTGCGCAGAAATATGGACGATGAGAACCCGGGATGAGAAAGTACTTTGAGCAATAGAGAGAACCGTAATTCGCAAGATCTTTGACGCCATCCAGTGGGCGATAAGTATCGAAAAGGATGGAACCACGAACTTTAAGAGCCATACGGCGATATGGATATAGTAAAGCGCATAAAGATTCAACGAATGCGCTGGTCCAGCGAAAAGCATCTTCGACTTGAGAACCATGAGTGGACAACGGAAATAAAAGCGCCCCAGGAAGCAATGGGAGGCCATGTGTCTAGCGACTTGTGTGCACTTGGGATGTACAACTAGCGTGATTTCGCGAAGGATAGAGGCAACGGGCGAAGTTCCGTGCTCTGGGCCTAGACCGATCCACGGTTATAGCGCAAAGAAGAAGAAGAACAAATAATCAGTTTAAGGAACTAGTCCAGAAGTTCTTGAAATTTTCTTCTTGACACGCCTTTTTCTTACATAGAATCTGGCATAAAAACTGAACGCTCGAAATAAAGTGCTTGTATAGATAATTCTTTAATTGTGAAGGGTATTATGGCGACGTCTTAACCGACGTTAAAATTTTTTTCTTGTTTAGATAGATATTGCTACGGAAGCACCAACGAAATGACCAGCGAATAGGAAAACGAAGATAATAAATGGTAATTAAAGCATATGAAAATACCAATAAATTTATGTACAATATGTCCACACATCGTTGCGCCACCATTACGGCGTGTCGCTTTAAACTACAGCTTCACTGCCTAACTGTGCTTCGCTTCGCAAACGAAGTGGTGCACTCGTAATGTGACGAGATGCCATTAAGTGCCAAGCGATCCATACTGGTAGCAAATATTGTTAATGTCGCCTAAATCGACGCGTCTTCAAATACCAACGAAGAGCACTTCATAGTGACACGTTGAGAAGAGGAGCGGCAAGAACCAGAGCTACCAACAATTTAGTGAACGGACACAAGCAACAAAAAAGAAGAAGCAGATAAGGGACTAAATGGTGGCGAAATGACGATTTGGATATGCAACGATGGATGCTAACAAATAATAATAACAACAACAACAAAACCAAAACAACAACACAAGTAAAAACAACAACAACAAGAAATGTACAAAAACGTTCAACATTGAAAAATCATTTAGAATATACAGAAATGCTAAAATGCAACAACAACAACAACAATGCATAACAGAGAACACCAACTGGTTAATAGACAATCGCGCGGCGTGAGCTGTAGACCAAATAGCAGAGATTAGAAAGGAAGATGAAATCAAGTGGTGCCAAAGGCACACGGGCAAATGGTGACGGCGGGGCGGACGAAGAGCCGCTGTTGCACTGATGCGTTGATGGGCTGGCGAATATTTGCGCGTTTTTCACCAGAAAAGCAAATGAAAATGCGAAATGAATGCCGGCAGCGGAAGCCAGTGGGGTAAGGGGTGGGCCAAGCGGCACTGGCACTGATAGAAACATATTTGAGATGCGCAAAAAACGCAAAAACAAAAACAAACAGCAACTGAAGTTGGTGGCTTGTTAGTCGCACAGCCAGCGAAGGCAGTCCAAATACAATGTAATGTTGCGCCGGCGCACAGACTACTGGCATACAAAGCACACACACACACATATAAACGCAAATACATACACACATATGGTATGTAGCATGTGTGTTGGCCGCAAGGGGCAAGTTAGAATTATGCGTAAATAATGAATAAACATGCGGTGAATTTGTTGTTAGGAGTACACACACACACATATCGACACTTACATGTAAACATACTGATAAACTGCTTGCTTGCAACATTAGCAGCGCATTTGTACACCCAGCCATTACGAAGATCTGGTGACGAATGCTGCATGTAAGCAAGCGCAATGAACACATCCTCCAACCGAATGACAACAACAACAACAACAATGCGAACACACAAAAGTTGCTGCAAAAGTGGACACAAACGGTTGGTGAAGACTCGTCAACATGAGCATTACATTAACGGAGACACCAGCAGTCTCCAGCAGACAGACCGACAGACCGTTCAACCTCCAATGGCCAGAGGCGGCGATTAGTCGCGAGGGATTTCACCAAAAGTTAAGACATAAGACACACTCATACTCGTGCATAGCTATTCACCAGACATATATGTACATATGTATGTATGTTTTTGTTGTTGCCGGCAGACTAGAGTTTAGGTGGCTGGTTTTTTGTTGCAACTGTTTGCATTTGTGGCGTCGCACATTACGCAAGCACCTAAAGTGTTGATTTTAATGATTATTTAGGAATAAACATGGAAAACAGAGGCGTAGCGGTTGGGGATTAATGGATGGCTGAGGAGTTAAGGGGTACGAATTTTTTCCAATTTTTTTTTAACAGCACTGAAAATACTAGGCTGTGTATCTGGGGTGTCTACGAAACAGCGAGGGAGAGCAGAAGCTAAAAGTGAGGTTTCTGGTAGTGCGTCTACTAGGGAATATCCTATTTTCAAGGTAGATTACCCAGCTAATACGAAGAATGCGAAGAAGTGTACTGCTTTGGGGAACATCTACAACCTCTAATCAATCTACAGCTTATACAGGAGCTCCTGGAATTCATTTATTGTGCGAAAGCTGTTCTACCGCATTTCAAGCTTGAACCACCAGCAGTGGCAGTTAAAAGACAGTGTTCAGACAAAAGACCCAAGATAAAGGACGTGACATTCGCAAAATTGTTGCTGTTGTGGCCCAGGACCGCACTATCATTGGCTAGCTGGAAGTGCCATTAAGCAATCCGGGTTCGATACCAGTATGTACAGAAGCTGCTTGGTACTACGACCAAATCAAAATGATTGCGTGTGACGTCGTCAGATCAGTCCAACTGTAACCAAGATTGGGGAGACATAGAGGGTTTGTACGGAAAGTAATAGGACTGATTTTTTTCCACCGCGACTGTACTTAAGAGCGTGCGCGCACCGACTGGATTTGGTAGAGGGCGTTCCAAGCTAACGAACGAGCGGCTGGTCAGTTGTTTCCGAGCACCTGGAGAGTTAGGACAAACATTTTCGCGCGACGTGTTTCTGTGAGTGGTGCAAGCCGAAAATGCAGCTTTCGTTAGAGCAGAGGTACGCGATTAAGTTCTGTATGGAATTCGGTAAGTCTGCGAAATCTGGGAGACCTTTGATATGGTCAAGCGGGCTTACCCAGATCTTGCTTTGGCAACAAGTGGTGTATTTCGGTGGCACCACTCTTTTTTGGAGGGCCGGGAAGAGGGCGCTGATGAAAACCATGCTGGTAGACAAACATATTTTTTATATCTTTTTGACATCGAAGGCATCGTCCACCATGAATTTGTTACTCCTGGACAAACCGTGAACGCTAAGTTTTACGTGGAAGTCCTCAAGAGACTCAAATGAAGGGTAAATCGGGTCCGACAAGACTTCGCTGCCAATTGGCTCACGCCACCTTTCTTGAGAACAGCTACCTAACTAAGACCGGCATCCCAATGCTTTCGCAGCCGTCCTTCAGCCCAGATGTGGCCCCCCGGTCTTTTTTTTGTTTTCTTGCTTGAAAAAGCCGATAAAAGGCAAGCATTTTGAGACGACAGAGAGGATCCAAGCATTATGCACCTCGGCTCTCAAAACTATTCTGGAGAATGCCTTCCGTAACGCCTTAACTGCTTGGAAATCGCGCCGGCAGCGCTGCATCGACGAAGAAGGAGCCTATTTTGAAAGTTTGTAAAGAATTCCAACAATTGCTTCAATACATTTTTTTAGTCGACTCAGTTTTATTACTTTCCGGACAAACCCTGTACCCCGCAGCTAAGCTGCTAGCGGCTTACAAGCAGAACATTACACTATAGGCCAATGCATGGATCCTGGCAACGACATCGATTAGACGCGTTTACAAAAAGCTCAAATATTTAAAATATTGAATTTTGGTCAGGTACAGCAAGAGAAATGGGCATCATCGATATTAAGGAGGACGCTTGGCCTTGACCAATCTAATGAAGTGGTATATATCAGTGCTTTACGGTAAACCAGATTAGGTCTAGGAACAGACCTAACCGATATCTTAAATTGAAAGCGTACAAAATACAGTGTTCTCTCCATTAATTTTGAAGTTTTTGTGTTTTCATTAAAAAAGTAGGGAACCTCGAAATCGATCACCTTTTGTATCTAACTTTATATCAATCTCGATTAGTTTTAGGTGATACGTACAACCGTTGGGTGAACAAAACTATTACACTCTGTAACAGCATGTTGCAAGTGAATAAAAATAAGGAAAGAAGCCGTGTGAAATTAATATTTTAGAAAATTTAATTTTGGAAATATTTTGACAAAACTTAATAAATGTTTAGGAGGATTAGAAAAATGCTCAACTTAGAAGTATGACGAAATCAGATTACAATCAACTATGACATAAACGAAATGATCTGTCAAACTGTCATAGTAAACGTGAAGAAAGTTGTGCCCTACAATTTCATTTCTTTTGGTCATGAATCGTGATGTCTCATCAGGTTAATTTAAACGCTGTTTCAAAAGCACGTTCGACTAATTTGGAGAAACCATAAAGCGAAACCATAAAGGAAAAAAATAAAGCCACCAGTAACAGCGGATGAAATGTGTGTTGGTATTAGAGTAAAATCAGTCATATATAAAGCTTGATTTATATACGACGACATTGATATAGTTCAGTTGGATGGCTGAGGAAAAGGTAGACCTCCATTCCGTTGGTGAGACCTGGTGGAGAAGGACCTGGCTACACTTGGAATCTCCAATAGGCACCGAAAAGTGAAAAGGAAGAACGACTGGCGCACTGCTGTTAACTTTAACTGCATAAACGGTGCCTACGCCAATAAGAAAAAAAGAAGGAAAAGAAAAAGGAAGAGGTAAACTTACCTTGGTCTTTGACAAACTCCTATATCTTGTCCCTTATAAATCCTCCAGGTCCTCCAATTAAGTGTATGAAATTTTTTTGGTGCATTTCCTTAAGATCTCCCATTGCCCACTTCACATCACCCACACGGTTGAGTGCACAGAGCAGTTGAACAGCAAGTCAACGTTAATTTTCGAATTTTATCCTTTCCGAATTCCTATTTGGTATACTGTTGCCAAACATAGTGGAATTTTCCACTTGAAATTCATGAAAGAAAAACTTTTTGCTGCAACATTAAAGATTATATAAGACGAGCGTGTTGCAATGCCATTTGGCTATGGTCAATGACGTCTTTGGCTATTCGCCGTTGTTGACTGCTCTCCTGTCGTTGTCGTTTGCCGCCGTTATTGTTATTGTTGTTGTGGATGTTATGCTCGATGATGATGACGATAATTCTAAGGTGTAGACATTTGCTGACAAAAAAATTTCGTTTTAGCGCGACAAGAAATCCAAATACAAATACATACATACTGAGAGCATATACACACACACACATACTCACACACACAAATAAACAGTAATGGCGACCGCGGCAGTTAGTTAATGCGTTGTTGCAAAAAGCGGTGAGTTTTTCGGTTGCATTTGAGCAACGAACGAGCAGCCACAGTGCGGCACAAAGAACCGAAATGACAAAAACCAACAACAATAGCAACAATAATATTGAAAGTAGGAGCAGCAGCAATAGAAATAGTGGTAATAGTAAGTGCAAACATGAAAGCGACGACAACAAATGGCAGCAGCTGCAACGCACACCTTGGGGCACCGTGCGCCGCGCTCCGCTGGCAGCTTAGCAGCGTTAAGGCGGCGACGCGCCAGTTGCAGACAGCAAACAACAAACAGCCGCAGGAGGAAGTCACAACACACAGAATATAAAGTTGGTGAAAATACGTGCGACAACATTCTACCGCTACGCTGCTGTTGTTGGTGCTGCTGTTGCGCTTATTGTTGTTGTTGTTACAGTCTTTCTGCAATTTCTGCCTTGCGACCGATGTTTGCTTGTTTTGGCTGCGCAAGCGCTAGTTTTTTCGCCTGTTTGCCCTGTTTGCACCGCATTGTTGTTGTAGAGGCTGTGTGCTGTTGTTGTGACGCAGCAACCTTTTTTCGAGCGCAACTTTGTGTTCGCTATCAGAATTTATTAGAAGCATCAAATTGGCTGCAACAAATCTCAAATAACTTACGAATGCGTTGCGGGTTGCAGTCAATAGCAACAACAACAAATGTCGGCAATATCATCATTTGCGGAACGGTAGCAACAAGTTGCCAAGCTGCCACTTAAGTGCGGCGTCGGAAGCTGGCAGCACAGCATAGCAGCACCACCAACACCGCCAACCAGCACACCAGCTCAACCACCGCCACCTGCGCGCCCGCGGCGTCAGCGCAAAAACGCCCCGCTGATTTCACTTTGTTTTTGTCAGCATTACGCTGCACTACTGAGGCTGCCACCGCGTGCGGGGTCTGTCGTTGCCGCGGTGTTTAGATTCTAAATTGTCGAGAAAAATTGGCATCTCACTGCTCTTGTTTTTGCGCGCCACTTCCACAAGTCACTGCCACGCCGGTGTGGCATTTAAATCGCTACTATTGCTGTTGTTGTTGCGCTTCTAACAATTTGCTGCTGGCAGCTGTGTTCCAACAACAGCGCGGCCGCTTGCTTGCCTGCCTGCTGGCTGGATGCGCTGCGCAGCAGGAAACGCGCTGTTGTACAGTCGCCCGATGGCCTCCGACTCTGCCAAACTGGCAGCCACACAGCCGGGCAGCTGGGCAGCTGGGTAGCCGGGCAGTTGCAGAAGCAGTCAAGCAATCAGGCAACCATCAAGCATCGCACTGCCATCGTAATTTTCGTGGAACTTGACAGGAAGAGGAACAGTTGAGAAATGTGTGTACATCAAAACGAAATTTAATTCGCAATTTATGGGATCGTTGTGGGATCAAATGGTTGTACCTACACAGAATGTGGATATTATATTTATGTATGTTACATAATAAGGCTTAGAGAAATTAATAGAAGATTTGGAAACTTTTTGTTTAATAACTAAAATAAAAAAATTAATTTGTATTTCGACTGAAGGGAAGTTCAGATTTCGGGTTAATGTTTTTTGGTTCTTCTAAGTTATTTGCTTCTTTTTCCATTTTCCTTTTTTATTTTCGATTTTTGATTCCTTGTAATAGCCTTTCTTAAATTGGTCTACCCACTGACATTTCTGTAATAGTTTTCACTTAGTGTCTGGATTACTATGTAATTTTCGTATGAAACCACACGATTTAATCTTTTAAAATGGCAGTGACCCAAAAATAATGGTCGACTTCTTATCTTTCTTCAATTGTTAAAAATCTTATATAACGGGTTTTTCAATAAAGTAAATAGGGAAAGTACATTTGATGCCATTATGTACGGAACTCGATATATTTTGCATGGCTACCACGGGTACGCTTGCAAAAGTCCAGACGCTGAACCCAATTTTCGACGGTTTTCAAGCATAAATCGGCCGATACTGCTGCAATTTCACGTTCAATATTCGTAAGAAGTTCATCAATCGTCGCTGGCTTGTTGGCATAGAATATAGACTTGACATAGCTTCACAGGAAAAAGCCTAACGGCGTCAAATCGCACGACCGAGGCGGCAAATTGACTGGGCCATTTCTTGAGAACACGTTCACCATACTTGGATTTCAATAAATCGATGGTGACATTCGCTGTGTGGTTTGTGGTACCGTCCTGTTGGAACCACATGTTGTCGATGGACTTGGATTTCGGCCAAAAGTATTCGGTTATCATTGAGCGGTAACGATTTCCATTCTCAGTAATGTGGCGGTCTTGATCATCACAGAAGCAGTACGGCCCAATAAAGCCGCTGGACCATAAACCGCAGCATACCGTATTTTTCTCAGGATGCAATGGTGAGTCATGGAGTATGTGTGGATTGCTGCCTGACCAATAACGCATATTTTACTTATCGACGAAGCCATTCAGCCAGAAATGGGCCTCATCGCTGAAAATGATTTTTCGATGAAAATCTAGATCGTTTTCAAGTTGTTACTCAGATTCCAAAAGTTTTCCCAAAATTCGCCACAACGACATTACAGAGTTGCCCAAAGCTTGAGAACGACGTGTGAGAGACTGATTTGGGTCTTCCTCAATTGATGCGCTAGCGGCAGCTATACTTTCGACACTTCGGGCACATCTTTGTCTCACTGCCATGGGACAGTTTTGTACTGTGCTAGTGGATTTAAATTTGTTCACTAGACGCTCAATTGTTGATCTGACAGGACGATTATGACGACCATAATTTGGAGCGCCATTAAAGTTGAGGGAAGTGACTCGGATTTTTGGTGGTAAATTTTAATAATTTCGATTCGTTGTTGGATCGTATATCTCTCCATGATGAAATGGCAAACTTTACTGAAGAGAAGTGTCAAAAGAGCGGGAAAAGTTTGGGGTCGTTTGCTGTCTCTATCGGTCTGCTTTTGTAGCGTCCCTGTGTTTCGTAGGTCCCATGTATTAGCGAAATATTTAAAGAATATTTATGTCAATTTCAAGTAAACCGACTTTGCGGATTACCCTGCCCTCAGTGTATTCAGTCGATCATATTTTTTATTTAGGACAACTATTAGATATTTGAAAAGGGCTAGAAGGTACAGTAGTGCTACCCATCATGCAGAGAAGATTGAGTTTCGAAATGTTCGTCCCTCTTTTAGAAAAAACATATTTCTGTTTTCCCCGAAAGCCGTGAACCACCGCCCAGTTGCCAGAGACCTCAAGGTCCCTTTCTATGAGCCGGTATAGGCGATTAAGTTTCATTCCCGAACAGAGGACAGCGGGATTGTCCGCATTACAGACGACCTCACAGTTCTGCCTGTCGAGTAGAAGTATTAACACATTGATCAAGATGAGCCAAAGTAAGGGGGCTTCCTTCCTTCCTTGCGGGATGCCACAATTGATATGAACAGCGATTTTTACATATTTAATTAATAACCGGTTCTGATCTATAGCGATCAATGATAGCGTCAATGTATTCCGCTAGGGTGAATTCTTGTTTTCCTAAGGAACTTTTAATTGTCCCAACTACCTCATGAAACGTGCTGAACTGAACTCCGGAAGGATGGGTTGGATTTGGCGATTTTTTTGAATTTTTCGACTAATATGTTACCAACTTCCTAACGACGTCCTCAGTGCCCCAAAAATTATAAGCTTACGATCAGATGTCTCGGTTTTTATAGAGAAGACATCAATTCTTCTTTAAAGAGCTAAACATCGAGGATTATAATTACATATATTATTACTACGTTTTTTATGAATGAACATTTTCGTTAATATATTTTTACGACAAATTTTACAGGGTTTGTCCGGAAAGTAATAGGACTGATTTTCTTCTGTCGCGACTGTGCTTCGGATCGTGCACGCACCAACTAAATTCGGTGGAAGGCGTGCCTAGCTGACGAACGAACTTCTGGTCAGTTGTCTCCAAGCACCTGGAGAGGCGTGACAAACATTTTGCCGCGACGTGTTTCTGTGAGTGGTGCAAGCCGACAATGCAGCGTTCGTTAAAGCAGAGGTACGCGATTAAATTCTGTGTGAAACCCGGTAAATCTGCGTCAGAGACGTTTGATATGATCAAGCGGGCTTACCCACATGTTACTTTAGCAAAAAGTGGTGTGTTTCGGTAGCACCAGGCCTTTTTGGAGGGCCGGAAAGAGGTCGCTGATGAAGACCGTGCTGGGAGACCAGCGAATTCAACAAACATCGACAATGTGACTCGTGTGAGCAAAGTTTTGAACTCAGACCGTCGACAATGCCAAGTTTTACGTGGAAGTCCTCAAGATACTCCAACGAAGGGGCAATCGGTTCCGACAAGACATCGCAGGCGATTGGAAGTTGCATCACAACAAGGCCCAAAAACTTGTGAACAGCTACCTAACCAAGGCTGGCATCCCAACGCTTCCGCAGCCGCCCTACAGCACAGAGCTTGGAAATAGCGCTGCATCGACGCAGTACGAGCCTATTTTGAAAGTTTTTTGCAACTACGGTTATGATTACTGTGATCGGGCAAAAAATTTAATTATTTTCGCTATTTTTTAATTATGGTTAGAGCAATTTTTTATTAAAAAATCATTAAATAGTAATGATTACAAATACATTAGTATTAATCATGACTGTAATTATTACAGTAATTGTAATCGTATGGATTGTAATTAAAAAATTGCCATTTATGATGGACTCTTCAATATACAAATAACTCCATGTTTGTGGAAAAATAATGGAAGAAGCTCATTTTTTTATCTTGTATTACATTAGAAACGCTTTCAAGTAATTATAAAATATGGAATTACTTATATACCAGGGTAGATAATTAAAAAAAAAAAAGAAAATAAATGTGCGATGAAACCTATTAGAGACGAAAGATAAAAAAGGAGAATTAAAAAAAAATAACCTACGGACGGTCTAAGGTGAGGAAGAGGTGGGGAAGATGCTAGGTTAAATTTCGACGGTTAAAAAGGGTTTATCTCGATTTCCGACAAAACTAAGTACAAACCATACATAAAAAAGTTGTGACACTGTTTGGACATAACCTCAAGATTTATGTGAAAAATTCACATAACCCAGTTTTTAGGTTTTTTGTTGTTATCTTATACAACTCCTTATTCCTTCACCAAATCTTTTTCCAAATTCTTCACATTTCTTGATGAAACGATTCGTGGGATACTTTTCTCAAAAGTTAAATGGGGTAGAATCGGTGTTGAGCACTTGGACCTTTGGCATTTTTTACTAAATAAATGAACATATACGGGTATATACAAACATCTAAGTACTTTCATACATATATGTACATATACTATACATACAAACACACGCAGAGTTCAGCTAGAAATGCTAGGAAAGAAAACGCTTGGCACCAGTAGTAGGTGGCGATTACTTAATTCTTACAGTTCGGCGCCGATACAATTTTGCATAAAAATGTGCAAAACGGCAGAAGAAGGAAAAAAACGGAGTAGAAAATAAAATGAAAACGAACCAAAAAATATCACAGAATGTAAAATTGCTGCGGTACACGCTCATGAAACGCTATCGCCCCGTTGCCAGATGTTGTTGTTTTTATTAGAATTTTTTTGCGGACTGCGGACTGCGCGCTCGCCAACGCCCGTTCTGGGTCTCGCTGGAAATTTTAATTAATCTCATAACTTTATGCAACCGAGAAGTAACACAATTTAACGCTCATGCGGCTGGTTAGAGCGCTGCACGAGGGGCGGGCAGGCGGGCAGGAGGGCCGGGCTGTTTGCTTAGCTGCAGCGGAAAAATGCAAAAATACAGTTCAAACAGTGGAAAGTGGAAAAAATGCTATTTTTCGCCATTTATATACCCATATGTGTATGTGTGTGTGCGCGTGTACTGCATAATTTTGCATTCTCTTTTGCTCCACCTTCATTAATTTGCTTAGCTTGATTCCAATTTAAAATATTTTTATTTCGTGCTTCCTCGTTTAGGTTTTGTGTTTTATCTCGCATGTTTGCTGCTTCTTCTTCTTTCGCCAACCACAAGTTCTAAATATTTATAACAATATTAATTGCAAGTAGCAGCGGCGAAATGGATTCATTTCCACTTTTTTAACGCAATATGCAACGCCCATTAGGCGGCATATCGGGTGCATCATTAGGTACTCATCGGTGTGTGTGCTGATTTGTGGCTGTGATAAGTAATGCATAGTCAGTTTACTAATAAAGAAGAGCAAGTTTGCATTGGATCAATAATATTTAGAAGATGGTGAACCCGATTCTCAATGGACGACGATGGAGCAGGCTTTCCATTGACCGACCATGAAGAAGTTCGAATTGCAATTAAACGTCTGAAGAACAACAAAACAGCTGGGGCCGATGTATTGCTGGCCGAGCTATTCAAATACGGCGGCGAAAACTGTTGAATATGGTCGGATGAAAGCTTGCCTGATGATTGGAACCTAAATGTACTCTGCCCAATCCACAAAAAGTGGGACCCAACAAGCTGCGCCAATTACCGTGAAATCAGTCTCCTTAATATCGCATATAAAGTCTTAGCGATCGTAGTGTGTGAAAGACTGGAGCCCATCGTCCACAGAGTGATTGTACCTTATCAGTGTGGCTTTAGGCCTCGAAAATGAACAACTGTCCAAATTTTTACAATGCGTCAAATTTTGGAAAAGACCCGTTAAAGGAAGAGCGACACACACCAATTCCTCGTCGATTTCAAAACTGTTTTCGAGAGCAAGAAAAGGAGCCGCCTTTATGCCGTTTTGTCTGAATTTGGTCTCCCCGCAAACCTAACACGGCTGTGCAAACTGACGTTGAGCAATATCAAAAGCTTCGTCAGCATCGGAAAGGAACTCTCGTGCGATTTCTTCAATCTACTCCTAGATAAAAAAATTCGACCTACAGTTTTGAATAGAGAAGGTACAATCTTCTACAAGAGCGTATAACTGCTAGCGTACGCCGATGACTTCGATATCACAGTCATAACTTAGAAGCTGTAGATAATTTCGTCTACGTTGGAACCAGTAATAATACCAACAACAATGTCAGCTCGAAGTCCAAGGCAGAATACATTTTGTCAACGGGTGCAACTTCGGACTGAGTAGGTAATTGAGAAGTACAGTCCGCTCCCGACGAACAAAACCTTCTGCAACACAATGGTATAGAGCTGCCACTCAAACTGACCGATCGAACTCAAGTCCTCATATGGAAAACTCTTTTATCTGATAAGATTTCTTCGTAAAATATGACATTTATTATTATCCATGGCAACGTTGCAATCTCCGAAGAAATTGTTTAGATCGGCTCAGTATAGCATATAGTTGTCAGACAAACTGATCGATCGAAATCACGGAAAAAATTGTTTTATACCATTTTATGCTATAAAAATGCACTTGCCATGGGTATTATAACCCCAATACTAACAAAATACTGTTTTCTGTCGCAGAGCCACAAAGAGTCGCAACTAAATTATTCGCTCACACCGTTAATTCATTTGACAACAAATAACCGAATGCTAAATGCTAATTACAATAACTAAGCAACTCATGGCGGAGCAATGGAAACCAGTTTATGCATTGTTATTTAATGCTGTTTTGTTGCTGTTGCTTGCTTGTTGTTGTTGTATGCTATTTTTTATTGTACTGCATGAATCCGAACTAAATCCGCGCCAACAATGTGAATATTCAGCAAATACCAGAATGCCAGCAGAACCGATAAACAAACAAAATGGCTCAAACTCGGCAAATAGCCTCATTCGGCTCATTATGCCTTTGAGTGTAATGATATGCAGCGACAATGCAGCAACACACACACACACACACACACACACACACAAATGAACGCATATGCAGCGCGCCGAGTTTGCATTGTCAAAACAAATAGCCGAGCAGCGGTTGGGCGCCATATTGAAAAACTGTAATTAAAAATGATGTCGTTATTATTCGCGTACAGCAAAAATTACAACAAAAAATGCCAGCAAAAATGCTTCCTGCTAAACGCGCGACGCTGCATGCTGAATGAAAAGACAACACAAAGTGCAAAAAGGCAAAAAAAAAAATAACGGAAAAATTGCGAAAATGCAAAAAACCGCAATAGAAGAATTGGTTGCATGCAACAAAAGTAACAAAAACAAAATGTCACAATACAAACATTGGTTTGTGTCACAGCGCGTTTAAGTGCATATGTGTGAGTGTGTTTGTAAATTTTCGTTCGTGTGTGTGTGTTGGTGTGAGTGCGCGCCTGCAGCCTTCAGCGCAAAATACCGAATAATAATGGCGACAGCATTGTATGACATGAGCTAATTAAATATGATTTACTATTAACTGGCGTTAATACTCGTGTGCCGATGTGCTGCCGACATGCAAAAGCTCTGCGCTCGAATCGCGACTCAAAAAAAAAACGAAAAAAACGCGCGGAGAAAACGGAAGATATTAACAAAATGCAAAAACTGCATTTAGCGGTAAATGAAAAAAATAAAACAAAAAAAAGTAGAGAAATTAACATCTAGCTCAAAAGCAAAACAACAAAAAAAAAAATAAAAAGAAAAAATAAAAAAAAAACTTGTCAAAAGCTCAAACGGCTGTGCTATCATATAAGCCCCTTTGCATTGTGTTGCAGACAAGTTGCGCGTTTGTTGTTGTTGTAATTATTTCATAGCATTTTTTTGTGCACATTTTGTCTTTGTTAATTTTTATTTGCTTGCAGCCGAGCCTGCCACTGTTTACTGCCACTTCCTTTCGCCATTTTTAACCGAAATACAAACGAGCCGAGGATAAACAGCCAAAGAGCATGTTCGGCGGCCATAAAGCCGCATGTCAGTGCCACAGCTATCTGCCCACCACACATGGGTGTTGGGCGCGTGTGGACGGTTGAGGCATCCAGCCGTGCCCCAACTTCACTATGCGCTCGGCAGTCAGCGCTAATGTCGCTTTGAGCTTTGGAAATTTTCTGTTGAATTTTTAGTTTGCAATTGTCATAAATCGTTGCTATTAGCATTGTCGCTTATTGGCGTTGTTGTTGTTGCTGATATTGTTGTTGTTGCACTAATGGCATTGTCAAAAAGCTGCAACATTAGCAAAACAAAGGCAAAAACCGGCGCACGAAAGCAATCGAAATGAGAAAATTGTGAAAAAGTGCACAGTAAAGCAACAACAATAATAAATACAAAGGCACTAAGCAAATAGAGCAAATTGCAAAACCATTAGAGGCCACCTTTTGCGCCGAAAACTGCGCTTCACCTAACAGCGCACAGAATAGCGTGGCATGACATGACATAACATGACATGGCAGCGCATAAAAATGGTATGAACCCAAATCTTTTTTCGAATATTGCTAACTGTAGTTAAACGCCCATGTTGCATTGTTGCTCTCTAACCCTTCTTATCCCCGTCCTTTACTTCTTTCGAAGGCATGTCTGCGCCTGTCAGCCTTAATTATTAATTCATCGCTTTAATGCCGCATTTAGCGCATATCTGGTAATAGACAATTGGCTGATGTTCATGTGTGGCAACGAAAATAAGAGTTAGTGGCTTCTGCAAAGTTGGAAAATGCACTTGCCACAAGTGTACATCATGTGCAACCGGAAAAAACCGGTCTCGATTATGTCGTTGTTGTATGTGCATTAGCCATCCACGGGCTGACAGCGCTGACAGCTTCAAGGAACATAAAAAATACCACGAAAAACGCTTGAATCCTAAATTGTGGCATACCACATGACCAAATGCACTAAAAAATACAGAAACAATTATAATTAGAATCAGGTTGGGTAAGTTGAGGTATATAATAGGGGGGTTCTTATGAAGTCAATTGATTTTCTATAGTTTAACCCTCTCAAGAAGTAATACTACGAGCTGAGGTGCCCCATGTTAAATTGCTTTTGGTTGAGAGCAAATGTATGACGTCATCAACCTTGTATCGCATATCGGCCAGAAGTGTCTTGGGAAGCAGAGCAGCAGTGGAAAGTGTTGCCAGAAACAAGCAACTTCACTTCTACTGGGTGCTAGACCACAAAGTTCCAAAGGCAATGAAATAGTGGAGGAGATTGGCAAGAATGGTACGATTTCTACAGAAGCAAAAAAAGAAAGAAAGAAAATCAAAACCCTATGGAACGAGCTACCTAGGTGCAAACCTGCAAAAGTCATGTGCAAAACGGTAGATCGGAAGTTCACTAAATTCTTATTGGCACTCGGTAGAAGAGATTGTAGGAACATGATCGGAATGCTAACTGGTCATTGTGTGGTGGCGACATACGCCCGCAGAATTGGGTTGACAGATCGACATGACTGCGCGAAATGTTTAGAGCAAGGTACCAGGGAAACAACGGAGCATCTCTTGTGCACTTGTCCCGCATTTGCAAGACTACGCTGTAAGCTACTGGGGTTCCCACGGTATGACACATTAAGGGAGGTATCGATAGTGAGGTCACAGAGTTTGTTAAAAGTTGCGAACGGCGTAGACAACCGAAAGGATGACTACTCCTCATGAACCTTGTAACTGAACTCCATCTGGTATCGCAAAGGACCAAAGCTGTTCCATGCGTGGCTCATTGGACAATAACCTAACTTAACCTAACCCAAGGCGTCATCGTACAGGGGTATAACTTAAAATTAAATACCTTAAACAACTCTCTAATAATATATCAAATTATATTTATACTATAGTTCTATTTTTTTTAGATATTAATTTTTCATACAAATTTTCGAAATTTGCTCACGCAACAAAGGAAGTTTCAAGCTGTGACTAAAAAATTTTTTTTTCTCTAATTTATTAAGCCCACCTTGAAGAATCCGAAGTTAGTCCCCATTTCCAGTTCTTCAACATCCGCCTGTGCTTTCGAATTCGTTTGTCAAAATTTTCTATCAACACTTGAGTGCCACCCTAAAGTATATACAGTAACCGTCAACCAGCCTTTTTTATTGCTTTTTTTCAATTTGTCCTCCTTGCGATTGCGGGTATTTGACCAATAATTTTTTGATGTCTCCTCGTGTGTACTCGGCGTTTGTCTCTTGTAGCGTACTTCGTGGCGCATTTCGTGACTAGCAAGCATAGTTTGGCAGCTGTTGAGTGACACATTGTCGGCTGTCATTAAATTTTTCGATGTTGTCGAAAGTATTGTGGCGCCCTTTTATGACACCAGTGCGGTTAAATGAGGGCTCCACATTGGTTTTTTATGCATTGTCTGATTTAAAAATGTCATGATGTCTAAGCAGCTGAGCAATTTTTAGATGTGGAATTTTGATATAAACTACATGTTTTCGGTATTAAAATTTTAAAGGGTAAAAAACAAATCAAAAATCGGTGGCAGATTCCACGTATTCCTTTCAGTATAGTACACGATAATAAATCATATTACCCTGTTCAGGGTATAACAATTGCTTCATAAAATATTCTCTCCTTTCAAATGGGTATATTTTCCAGATTTTGTCTTTAATCTTTTTTTAGATTTTTGTGGAAATATGAAGCAAGTAAAGATATGAGCTCGTGTGAATTATATGAATATTACGCCTGCTCAATTATAAAAATTCAAACGAGATCCAAACCAAATTCAAAATGTTTCAACAAGTGCAGTAGTAAATCCCCCTACCACTAAATATGCTTTCCTTATCAAGTGTTGCACTATTGCCAAGCTGAATGCTGATTAGACCGTAAACCCCTCTAAAATTTCCAATGGATAATTTCAAGTTTCAAGTGCTAATTAAATATGATTTCAAGTGTAGAGATTCACAGTTATCAAAGCGCTAATCAAAGTTAGCCAGCATTATATTTTGCACAACAACAACAAAAATAAAAAAAACATTTTTATTATTTGTACAAGTAAAGTAGATACTTCTAATTCAAATGCACTGCCCACAACCCACGAAACTGCGTACATATATATAACATACATATAGATCTGTATGTATGTGCATATATGCGCCCGATTTGTTTGTTTTGTGCCCCAACTCTGCAGCTAAGCGCATCAGCACTCACTATGTAATTATTGGCTGCAAACGGCGTTGTCCAGCAGGGCGTATGCGTAACTTTCAATTGATTCACAAGTGTGTGTGCCACTCGGCGGTGGCAAGTGTGCATACAATTTGCATTTTCGAACACAATTTTGCTCTTTCGACCACGCACAAGTGTGCGTATCGGCTATTTCACATTGCATTGATTTTGAACAAAAAAAAGACAAATCGAAAAAGCAAAAAAGAAGCGGAAAAAAATCATTAAAACGAAAAAGAACAAGAAAAATATTTTAATTATTTGCGCTTAGCTGATTTTGTATGGGATGTGCGTAGCTGAAAACGCCACAATGGCGAGTGTCCAATGCACGCATTCGCGAACACACACACACACACACACACTTTGTGTGTTGCATGCTCACGCACGTGCCGTTGTGCGTGAGTTGTTGGCTTGCAGCGAGCGCTGCTCTTTTACGCATCACAGCATTGAAATGAATTTGCGATTTGATAGATGCTCGCTAGCTCATAAAAAAACGGTGCGTTTTTGTATGCTTTAAGTATTGTTGTTGGGAGCCATCGATTCATGGGTGCGCCTCGCTTTGTTCTGCTTCGTTTTGTTGCTGTTTTGTAGCTGGCTGTGACCGCATGAGCGCTGTGAAAAGCTTTAAGTCAGTTTGCAGGCAATTACAAAAACAGTACCGTTTGAATTTGTTTAAATATATACCGTACACATACACATACACATATAAATGTATATACTGGGATGAATGATTGTCGTTTGGCATGTTGCCTTTAAACTTAAAACCCACTTGATGTTCGAAACTGTATGGAATGATTAAAATTAAGTCAAGATTGATTCACGCCATTAATGTATTGTGGAAACACAAAAGATGTTCTAGAACCATGTAGATCTAAATAACTTTTCTGCGTAACTGGTAGGGCAAATGTAATAATATTTTTATATAAATTAAGACATAAAATTGATTTGAAGCAAAAAGTGCTCAGAAAATATGCAGTAAAGATACGTTTTGGAATGGAGTTGCCAACCTGAAAGAATTAAAAGCGAAATAATAATAACCAAATATTATACCAAACGTTGATCTACGAGAAAATCTTTGTGATAATACAAATATATTTTAATTTATATGTATATATAATTTATTTGGAGTTGCCACCCTTTTTCAAAATTAAAACCAAAATATTTATAATTAGGCTCTACATGTTGACCCTTAAGAGTACATTTCCGACAGGAATGAAATTATTTAGTTCATATAGATTACTCTTTGTAGTTGCCACCATTTTAAGAATTAAAAACAATATGTTAATAACTCACATAAACATTTTTTTCTGATATTTATTATTTTTCGATATAAGTGAAATTGTTTACTTTGTACAGAGAATTTAGTTAGACTTTACTTATTTGCAGTTGCCACCTTTTTCAAAACTAAAGCAAAATATTTATAATTGGGTTCTAAATGTTAACTCTTAAGAACATTTTTCCAACAATAATGAAATTATTTAGTTGATGCAGATAATTTATTGTAGTTGCCACCTTCCCAAAATTATAAGTTAAATATTACTTTTTCCAGTTTTTGAGATATCGATCTGAAATTTTGCGAACGTCCTTTTCTCCCCAAGTAGTAGCTTAATTTTTGAAACTGCCGATATCGAAGCTCTATAGCATATAGCCGCTATGCGAACTGAACGATCGGAATCAACTTCTTGTAAGGAATATTTTGTATTTGTAAAGGCAGTTATAGCTTTCCAATTTTGATTTTCATACAAATAAGTTTCATTGGAAAAAATACCGAATTTAAGGCTGCTTTCTCAGTGTCTGGAGGTTGGAGTCATGTGTAGAAGTTCACGCAAGTGAGGAAAATTCTCTGATCGACATTCACTTGGGAGTGGCCAGAAACGATTCTTTTACAGATGGCTCAAGCAGCTCACGACATCCGGTCTTTGACCAAGTATCCTCTGGGTAGCCTAAGAACATCCGTTCAAAGGCGAGCTAAAGTGAGAAGGCGAAACATTCCCTACATAGGGTTGTGCGCTGGGTTTGGGACCCGCCACGTAAAAAAACACCCCCAATGAAAACTAACAACCAGCCTCGGATGAGAGACTTCCCTTTTGATATATGACGACATTGACGTATGTAGTTCAGCGAATTAAAAGACAGCGGCTGCGCTGGCTAGGTCATGTTGTCCGGATGGACGAAAACACTCCAGCTCTGAAAGTATTCGACGCAGTACCCGCCGGGGGAAGCAGAGGAAGAGGAATACCTCCACTCCGTTGGAAGGACCAAGTGGAGAAGGACCTGGCTTCGCTTGGAATATCCAATTGGCGCCACGCAGCGAAAAGAAGAAACGACTGGCACGCTGTTGTTAACTCCAATACGCCAATTAAAAAGAAGGATTACTCGGTGTCTGGTTACCGGCTTTTATGTCCAGTTAATAAAGTTGTCCGCTTAATATATTGTACTTAATAAACATCAACAAATTGTAGGACCGGCCAATGTGCCTGGTTAATGGAGATGTCCGCTTAATAGAGCGTTTACTATCCTATCTTCTAAGTTGGTTCGAACTGGACACAGTGTGGTAAGTTTTGCTAAAATCGGTTCAGTAGTTTAGGAGTCCATCGCGGACAAACAACGTAACACGTAATAATAACGATATAATTGTTATATTGCTATATTTTCTTTTCAAAAGTCAAAAATGTCACAGCTTTTCTTATAATTTTGGTTATGGCAACCTTTTAATGAAATGATTCATTATATATACTTTTTGTGGACTTTAGGACAACATATTATATGAGCTCTAGCCGAAAGGTCTATTCTTCAAACAAACTCATAAAAATTTTGCTCATACAATAACACTTCCGTAACTGCTTTGGCGAGAATACTTGTCGGCCGTACTAGCTTCAGTATATTTCAACTTCTTAGGAATGGTTGAAGTTACGTATTCGAATACCGTTTTTGATCTCCCCAAGCGGGCAGGGGATAGAATTTAAGGCCGGTAAGGTCGGTCTGTCGTAAATCCAAAATGCACTGTGTCTGTTATTTGGCTTGCCTCGAAATTTCAGCATAGTTTTGTCAGAAATAGTGCTATAGTATTCAGCTTGAACTGATATTATAGACTTTGAATGAGATTCCTTCTAATGAAAAGTCATTTGAAGTTCAAGCGAAAAATGTCACCAGTCATTGAGTTTGATGGGGGCTCAACTGGAAGTAGCAAAAGCTACAAGGTCTGACCGTAGACTTAAATTAGGTACCACAGGGAGCAATTAGCCCTTGGAGTTCGCTCCAATCTGTTCATTGGGTTTTGTTATTTTTTGGAGATTCAAGGTGGCTGTGGTTTAAACATAAAGGCAGTTAGAATTGAAAATTCAGTTCAGTGTGAAGTCGCATTTTTGAACTTTTGTTTGTAGTTGCAGTTGTAGAGGGAAGTGAAATCGTTGAATAGGAGGGGAATACTGACACATACGCTTGGGAATATAAATTCGATTCACTCTGTCATAGAGAGTTCGCTTTTCTCTTTTGGGAACGCCAGAACTTTTGCTTTGGTCGTTGTTTCGAATTCGGATCTCAGGTATTATATATGAAGTTTCCTTAGAATTTTCCCTCGGTTATATTGGATAGATAGATGTCGTTGCAGTCGAATATCTCCAGTGCTACCAATCACATTGTGTCCAACACCATATAGTGTTGGAAAGGTGAAATTTTAAGCTTCATTTAACCAAAAAAAACTTAATTCGGGGAAGTTGAAATTTACTATATTTTTAAATTTTTGTGTAAAAAAGGAAAGAATGTCACGAAAGTCACTAATGAAATTTGTGAAGTTTACGGAGACGATGCTGTATCAGTTCATGTAGCACAACAATGAAAGAGGCATCCCGCTCTGGTCGAGCCATAAGCAGCCATGACATCGCTAAGGAACTTAACATTCATCATCAAACGGTTTTGAATCATTAATAAAAGGCTGGCTACAAAAAGAAGCTCCATGTTTGGGTACCACAT
The DNA here is from genome assembly GCF_024586455.1 of Bactrocera neohumeralis. NCBI lineage: Eukaryota > Metazoa > Arthropoda > Insecta > Diptera > Tephritidae > Bactrocera > Bactrocera neohumeralis. Next base: position 51,683,718 of record NC_065919.1, read on the forward strand.
GAATTCTCTGTGAAAAATTTAATGGACCGAATTAATATCTGCGATTTCTTTGCTGAAACGAAATGAAGTGGAACCATTACTGAAGCGAATGGTAACAGGAGACGAAAAGAGGATCAAATACGACAATAATGTGCGAAAAAGCGTGGTAAAGTTCAACAAATGGTTGCAAAGCCAGGATTGATGCTTCGAAAGGTTATGTAGAGTGTTTGGTGGGATTGGAAAATAATCATCCACCATGAGCTGCTCCAGCCTGGTTGAACGATTGGTTCTACATTTTACTGCCAACAACTGATGAGAATGAAACAAGTAATCGAAAAAAACAGCCAGAACTGATCAACAGACACACATCTTTGATAACTCGACAAAAACTGATAGAGCTTGGCTGGGAAGTATTGATGCATCCACTATATAGCCCTGACCTTGCACCATCGGACTACCATTTTTTCCGGTCAATGCAGAACTCTCTTAATGGAGTAAAGTTGACTTCAAGAAAAGCCTGTGAAAATTTCTTGTCTCAGTTTTTCGCCGAGAAACCAGAAAAGTTTTACACTGATGGAATAATGTCTCTAACGGAAAAATGAAAAAATGAGGTCGGTCAAAATGGTATATATTTGGTTCATTAAACAAAATAAGTTGAAGTTTTATTAGAAATACGAAAAGACTTTTTCGACTACCCAAGATTATACTAAGTTGTTAGTTGCAGAGAATTAAAGGCACGACCTGAGAAGTACGCTGCTTCTGACAACATCCAACACAGCTAATTTTCTTCAGCGAACCATCCTTCGATTACATTGACGATGTTCGTCAGCAAGATCTGTCTTCACTTACTTTTAGATATGTAAGTTCTACTCTGACCAGCAGCACCGCTTTCAGCAAAACATATACAATTTTTTAGCAACTCATCATAACTAACACACTCGCATATGTGAAACATGAAGGTGGGCGACGAAAATCAAAGCGCAAAAAATGTGTCATTAACATCTTTCGAGCAACCGAAATGCGACGCGACGCAACACAACGCAATGCCATCAAGCCAACCCAAGCTGAAGTCGATGTAGACGATGTGAGTAGACTCGGTCGAGCAACGCATGCAGCAGCAAACTACAAAGGCAACAACGACAGCAAACTAATATGAGTTAAAAAAGCGAGAAGAAATCGTAGAAGCAAGAAGAACAATGAGATTTTGTTATGCTGCAACGCGGCAAGCCAATAGAATGGTGAGAGTGCGCGCAAGGGACGCGGAGACGTGTGTGTGTGGTGTAGGCAAGTGAAAATGCATCGCACGGCATCGTATGACATCCATCGCTTCGCATCAGAGCGTATCGTGCGGCGAGCGTCTTAATTCCATAGCAAAATTGCAACGAATGCAGCTAGAAAATGTTGCAAGCTTTGGATGGCTGGCTGTTGCCTGTTGCTGTACGCTTGCGTGCGTGCATATGTCCCGACCCTTTGCCTTTGCCATACACACACACACATGCAGCACACACACTAATCATTACATCACATTACAACACATTGCTTCGCATCACATCAGCACGCATTGGCAGCAACCGCAGCTCCGCACCGCGTACCGCGCGCCAGCAGCGCAACCGAAACCATGATTGCGCACCTTTTGTGTTGGGCGCTGACGATATAGGGACGATGAAGACGACGCGGACGCCGAGGACGCTATTGGCAATGTCGTTGCCAATGTCGGTTGATGGGCCGTTGATGGCGCTGACGCTGCTGGTGGCGCGTTGGCAGTGGCAGTGGCCCGGCCGTTGGTGGCGGTGACAGCGTTGACTTCGGTGACTCGGTTCGGGGTTCTCAAATTGCAGTCACTGGCACTGCCGCAGCGCCGAGCCGTGTCACTGACCGATTATGTTACTCTGAAAACCAGTCATTATTCCACGTAACTTGGTCGTAAACTATTTTTCTTGTCTTTGGCAAAAATATTTTATTTTACTCGCACACTACATGCATACATACAGACATACATGCTTGTGAATTTGTGTGCCCGTTTTTGTTTTGCACGCATGCACGCACGCACTCACGCATGCACCTAGCGACACTCCCCGGTGCGGTGCGACAGTTGTATGTACACATGTGTTGGCATGGGAGGGCAGCGGTTGGCTGCGCGCAGCAGAAGACAAAGGGAACTATTGCCAATAATGTGTGGCAGATATGAGCCTGTTGTTGTTCTTGTTGCTGCGATTTTTTGTGAGTTACATTCATTGTGCGTAAACTTCGACGACGTCTATGGCGAATCAATGCGGTTCAGCTGTTGGAAATGATGATGACTACATAATGTGGCAGGAAATATGTTTGTATGTATGCAATAAGTAAGCGACACATACGAATATTGGCAATCGTAAGAAAGTTGAACGATGCAAATATGGAATTATTAAGAACTTAACGATTCTGCTTTGCGCTGGCTGCCAGATGGTGTAGTCGAATGTGGAAGCATAAGCTGCCTTTGGTTGGCGAAGGCTTCGACACATTGAAGTCAGTCTCAGATGTTACAATTTTGGAATGAAGGCGAAAAAAATTATTATAATATTCATAACAGATCAAAGCAAGGTCCAGCAGTATTACCCCACATTAAAATATGAACTTTGTTAGACTTTAACTTTTATCCCCGAAACATATGTCCGGTAGTTCCTAGGCACTTCGAAATGCACTAAGGAAGTTTATTAAGATAATTTGATTATTTTTTAGCATAATGGCATAAGGGTTGAGGAGACCTCTTTGATCAATAAGACCTATGAACCGCGCACTCTTAGTTCATGTGCGACTCAGTCGGCATATCTTTGAAGTTTTTTTTCGATTACGGCATGACTTGACATGCCTACTGCTTCTATCACGAAATACTTCGTTCCATTTGATAATGAGGCTATGCATTCCTTAACTAATGTTGAGAGCACGGTAAGTGAGCAAATATTGGTACACTGCCATCGGCCTGAATACTCATCTCTATGATGGAGGTTACGCTCACAGGAAGGAGACAATTGCATTTGGTTTCAAACATTATAGCATAACTTCATCTGTCATATCGACTTTACTGGGACGAGATACCATTTTTTCGATACGCTTCAAATTTTATAAGGCTGTGCCAAATATTATTGAGTAATAAACCTTAATTTATAAGCGGCGTTCATGCAAACAAGGCTTTTGCAATTTTTTACTTTTTTATCTGCTTTCAGTTCTCTCAGTTCCAAAAGTACTTTTAAAAAATTATCGAGGCCGGATGTTTCAAATACGTCGGCGATGATTAGACCTCATCAGCGTGGCTTCAGGCCTGGAAAATCAACAACTAATCAGCTATTCTCCATGCTGCAAACCTTGGAAATGGCCCCAGAAAATGGGATCAACACACACTACTTGTTAGTCAATTTCAAAGCTGCTTTTGACAGCACGAACAGGAGCTGCCGTTATGCCGAGATGTCTGGAGAAAATATACGAGCTGAAAAACTAAATAGAGAAGGCACAATCTTCTATACGGGTGTACAGCAGCTGGCGTTCGTAGATGGCATCGATGTCACTGGCCATAACAAACGTGCCGTTAGTTCTGCTTTCTCCAGGTTGGACAATGAAGCGAAGCAAATGGGTCTGACAGTAAACGACGACAAGACGAAATATCTCCTGTCAAACAAACAGTCGTCGCACTCGCGACTTGGCTCTCACGTCACTCTTGACAGTCATAACTTTGTAGTCGTAGATAATTTCGTCTGTCTTGGAACCAGTATCATGACAAACAACAACATTTGATGAGTCGGTCTATGGTTCCTTGAGAATACCGCAGTCGATGGAGCAAATAAACGAGTTGTACTCCACTCCATTGGAAAGACCAGGTGGAAATAGACCTGGTCACACTTAGAATGTCCCATTGGCGCCAAACAGTGAAAAAGAAGTGTCTTTTTAAGGTTGTAAGGGCGTTTCAACAATAGCTTGTGATTTACTATCATTGCTAATGATACAATCTTACTTACTAACGTACCCATTCAAATAAAAGTGAGCTTCATCATCATGAACATCGGGAATGTAAGGTGGTTGAGCCATATGTAAAAGAATCGTTTCTGGGTGCTCCCAAGCGGATGGAAACCAGACTTTCCTCACTTGCGTGAACACAAGACTTCATGATTATTCCCGTCCTACTAAATGGTGCAGAGGCATGGACGGTGACAACATCTGATGAGTCAACGTTACGAGTTTTCGTGAGAAACGTTCTGCGAAAGATTTATGGTTCGTTGCGCGTTGGCCACGGCGAATATCGCATTCGATGGAATGATGAGTTGTGTGAGTTATACAGCTACACTGACATAGTGCAGCGAAGTAAAAGACAGCGGCTACGCTGGCTAGGTCATGTTGTCCAAATGGACGAAAACACTCAAGCTCTGAAAGTATTCGACGCAGTACTCGCCGGGGTAAGCATAGGAAGTGGTAAACCTCCACTCCATTGGAAAGACAGGTGGAAAAGGACCTAGCTGCACTTGTAATCTTCAATTGGCGCCACATTGTAATAAGAAGAAAAGACTCGCGCGCTGTTGTTAACTCCGCTATAACTGAGTAAGCGGTGTCTACGCCAGTAAAGAAGAAGAAGAATATATAAAATGGCAAACCAATCTGAGTATAATCAAGTACCACCCGTCAAATATACCAACTCCGATAAAAGTATTGCCTCAACGAAAACCACACGCCTAAAAGACACAATGGTAATGTAAAGATAATCTAAAGTTTCTTTATAGAACTTTAGGTGAGTAGTTTTCCCATTTAGGAATAAACTCAGAAATGGTGTTAAAATAAATATTTTTAAAGCACGAACGAACTATGGAAAGGTCACATAGTCAAGTGTATAGACTGCTGTCATCCGCATGTCTATTGACAGACAGGTTTTGAAGATAAATTTTGACAGAAAGCTTTCCAGTGCATCCTAGAAAGTTGTGATAGCGTCTAACACTATTTAACACTTTAAAGTATAAAAAATAGAATCGGTTCGAGGAGGCTTTTTCCTTATCCATTTTTAAATGGAACTTCGTATTAAGTTTTAATAGAAAAGTAATTAACCGGATGAGAGTGGTTGGCTGGAAGACATATGTATAAAATTTAATGAAGTATTTGTGGGTCCTTCTCACGGATGACTGTTGGAGAACAGTTTTTTTATTTTCATGGCAGAAATTCACTAGGTCCTGCATATTTTTATTTTGTACATATTGTGAATTTATGTCGCTCTCATAAGATACACATTCGATGTGCAGAAAAATGCTGTCGAAAAAACCTGCTTAATTAGCAAAGCAAATTAAAGGGCGAAAAGAACGGACGTAATGCTCACACACACACACATTTACCATGGTGTATGAGTGTGAATTTGTAAAAAATATATATGAATATGTATATAATTGTATGTACTGCTGCACAAGGCGTGTATATACATATTTATATGTAGAAATCGATTGCATCTGCTCGCTGATTGGCAGAAATTTTCCAGAATAATTAGGCAGACAAAAAGCGCCGATCGAATGCAATTCGAAGAACAAATGCAGCGGAAAAAATTGTCTGCAATGCACGCAATGTGCAGCTGTAATTGCGCTGCAACACACGCACATATATAAGCGTGTGTGTGTTTGTGGAAATTCGTAAGCACCAAGCAGACAATGAAGAGACAGTGGCGATGAGAAGGTTGGGGCTGGATCGGATGTGTTTGTAACTAGTCTGAGAATAGCGGAAAAGGGTGTACGGAGGATAGTTGTTTAGGTTAATAGAAATGAAATAGTAATTTTAGGATTTATTCAGAAAACATGAACTCGTACTCATTCTAGTGCCGTTAGTTCTTAACAGCACTACTCGATTTATGGCAGGGACTTACACCAAATAAGTTTCGCCTACCACCAAAGGCAGCGCCGCCCTCATTTTTCCATGCGTATGCATTTTTCTTGTTATATATTTGTATATATATGCATGTATGTGTGTTGCAAAGTGTGCATGTTGCACATAGAAACAAAAATAAATGCATCAAGGATAACACGCACCCTGAGAAAGTCACACACATCCACGCAGACGATACATATGCGTAAAAGTGCTAGAAATTTCAGCCTTTCCACCGCAAATATGCATACATACATGCATAAAGGCATCCATGCACACATATACATATACACACAAAATCATACATATATACACACAAAATCATACATATTATATACATATACTCACACACGCACATGCATACGATGATAACTACGAATGTGTGCCTTCTCACGCACACGAAATGCGTAAGCAGGCCCAACAGCAACGAACTTGTGTTTTAATTTTTAGCAGCAGGCGGTGAGAAAAAAGAAATGAGCGAAATTATAACAGCCATCACCACCTTCTCGACCTCTCAGCTGCTTCTAAGTCGAACGCTGCAACGGAAATGCAACTTTTATTGAAGGGGTGGTGGGGCGATTGGTTGGCGGTGACTAGCTGGCTCATGGCCAAATGATGGACGGACACATTCGCATTCACACGCAACAACATACACGCATTTGTATTAGTGTGCATGCATTTCTTCAAAGCTGCCAATAGAGTGAATTATTTGTAAATATGTAAATATGTATGTTTGAATATGTGTAAATTTACATTGAAAACTTTGATGGTTATGAAATTTGAAAAATATTATTATTAAGATATTAGTTTCAATAATGTACGAAGGAAAATATTTTAAGCGAAATCTTGTATTTGGAGCATTAATTAGTGGGCAAAAAAATAGAAGCACTCAATTTTTTATCTAAAATTCTTATTTTTGAAATTTATGACTGAAAAGGCCTGAGATATTTTACTTATTGTATATCCATATGAAAATTAGAGTGGTGGATGGAAATCATCGTACCATGTGATGTTCCAATCTCTTAAAGCTCCTTTGTCAAATTCAACGTACGTTCAGATATGAAGGAAATACTGGAATTCATTTTTATGTAAGATTTTTAGACCATCCCTGATATTTCTTCGATCAGCCTTATGTAGCAGCATTTATATCTTTCAGAAGCTTCTTTTGACAAGTCATTAAAAATGAGCCTTTTACACTCAGGGCAGGATACATCAAGTTTGCCACGATGCACTTAGCACCAAACAGGTTATGTCGGAGACTCCATAAAGTATATATATACCAGAATGTTCAATAATTTTTGTCGTTTGATAAGAAAAACATAATTTTATAATTCAAAATACACTTTATTGTTCAGTATAATCTCCCTGTACATTAATGCACTTGCTGCAATGATACTCCAATCTGTGGATCCCATCCCAGAAGTAAGAATTCGGAAGGTCTGCTAAATACGCTCCAACAGCCGTTATGACCTTTTCATTTGATGAAAAACGCTTGCCATGCATAAATTTTTTGAGTTCTGGAAAAAATGTAAGCCGCTGGAGACCAAATATATGGTGCATGCTCCAACAATTCTTTAACTTTAATTTATGAATTTTAGTCAAAAGGCTCTTGTAACACAGTGAAAAAGGATTTTTTCTCCTGCAAACCGGGTCTTTTTCACGAGGTTTTTGCTTCAACTGGTCCAAAAGGTTGCAATAATATTCAGAATTTATTGTTTTACCAGTTTGCAAGTAATCCACAAACAAAATTCCTCTTGCATCCCAAAAAACTGATACCATAACCATCTTGGCCGATTTCACGACTCGAACTCGTTTTGATTCAGGATTATGGTGATAAGCCCAAGTCATAGTGATGAATCGACGCACAACATCCACTTTATCCTTTCTAAAATGCTCCAAATGTTGCTGAGAAAACCTACATCTACCGCCGAGCTCCTCGTCCAAAAAGATAGTGATTTGATGTTTGAAAGTGGTCGATTAACAATAAGTTGGTCTGTGGAACATCATTTGGCTCTGTCGAAACCAATGCGTCAAGTTTCGATTGGTGCCAATGTCGGTCAAATGCTGCGCAACTTCTTTTTTTTAACAAAATTTCGACTTATTCCGCAACCAACGTACGCATCAGATTTGGCTTCGTCTGAGTTCTGACTATTCAGAAAACTTGAAAGGACAATGTGGCGACGGCATTTGGAGACGATTGAGAAAAAATCACATCCAAAAGGTATCCAAGAAGGTACTGAAGGCTATACCAGAAGAAAGTATTCCGACTGTTTGGAGTGTTAATAAGAGTGCTTTTTATAATCTTTATTGAATAAAATTAAGGACGTTTTTACTGAAAAGTAATTTTTCGTCGATTTATTTCATTATTACACTATAAAGAGTAAAACCAATCATGTAGTGTAAAGTCAGCCGGATGTTCGAAAAACTTAACATTATTTATACATTAAAAAGCTAGGCTAAGTTTTCGCTCAAATTCTATTTTAGGTACAAACATGACGGCGCTGTCATGCTTAAAAGACGCTCTCCCAATTTCATTGAGATAACTCACATATTGGCCGATACATGCGGTACAAAGTCACCCGGAGGTTTGAAAATCTTTATATTAAGTATATGGGGGCGAAGGGAGGTATTAATTCGATTCAACCCATTTTTGACATATAGGCATACCTTTGTCAGAGAAGAATTATCCTTGAATTTCAATTGTATATCTCATACATTGACCGATATTTTCGATCAAATGTCAATTATAGGTACTGGGGTCCAAATATTCGGTTGTTGGATTTGAACACTTTTTGGTCATAAGATGGCAGATTTTAGAGGAATTATTAGTGCAAAATTTTTTCCCTTTATATTAATTACTTCTTGATTTGTGTACTGGAAACTGAAGGAATAACGTGGAATTTAAAATTGTGTTATATGGGAAGTAGGCTTGGTTGTTGTCCTATTTCGTCCATTTTCGTACTGTGACACAGGAATATGAGAAAATTTACTAAATTTTGTCGAAATCGGTTTGTAGGGTGCCAAGATATGGGATTTAACCAAAAAGTGGAGGGCGCCACGCCCATCGTCCAATTTTCACACCGGCTCCCATAAAGCTCTCTCATACCATCTCGGTGGTAAAATCTAATGTCTCTGACGTATTTCGTTATTGATTTATTGCACTTTTAGTACTTTTTAACCATACCGTTATAGGGGAAGTGAGCAGGGTTATCTCCCGATTTCATCTATTTTCACACTGAGAGTAGAACATAAGATACTCAGCAAATTTGGTTGTTGTAGCTTAAGTGGGTTAGGAGATATGTACATTACACTCATTATAGGGCGGGGCCACGCCCACTTTTTAAAAAATTTTATCCGCAAGTGCCCCTTGCCACTGGGATTCTCTATACCAAATTATAGCTTTATATATTTATTTAGTACTTAGTTATGGCACTTTACAAGTTTTCGGTTAATGGCGTTTTGTGGGCGTGGCAGTGGTCAGCCAAGTCAATCTACGTATTTTTTTTATGTTAAGGCACTTGCATACTATTCATCAAGTTATCTCAATTTTTACCCAAGTTAAGGCTTGCACGGACGGACGGACAGACAGACAGTCACCCGGATTTCAACTTTTCTCGTCATCCTTTGTGAAGTGAGGTTAGGTGATACTCCGTAGTAACAGATTGCAATAGCATAAATATATGTACGCCTAAGAGGCTATGGATCTAAAACCGGTTTTCAGACAGCAATTTTTAAGGCGAAATTTAAAAATCTGAATAACCGGTTCAATGTGGGATATGTGATGTCGTTGTTCGATTTGGCCGAATCCGACAAATGATCAATAAAATATCAAAATGCCCCTTGGTACGTGGGGGATATCTCAAAAACTGACTAACAACTTTTTATAATCTCTAAAAAACTTCGCTTTAAAAATCGCTGGCTCGAAATCGCTTTTAGGTGGCCTTTAGGCAAAAGTGTTCAGAATAATCTGTGGAATATTCCCCGCATACGTGATATTTCCGTTTTTTTTACTCTCTTGTGGAACATTTGCTGGACGTGTTATAAACCGATGATCGGGATTTTGATACTGTTGAATTTATACTTTTTGGAGTTTCTAAAAAGCGGCAATATGTATAATTGGCCCACATTTAAAGCCAATGTAACAAAGCCCATTTGGGGGCATCAGCAAGTAGTTTAGTTTTTAGTAAGCAAGAGACCTGTGAAACAATTTGGAGCAATATTTATTAATGTCGCACTTTTAGGTTCTGATAGTGCTTACTTATGTAACAAAACCTATAACCTCAAAATTCAATCTCTCTTCAAAATGATTTTCCAAACCAAATGCTAAAGAGTTGATGCAATTTCTCGCAGTGTACTGAAACACAAGTAAATATTAGGCTTAAAAAGCACAAAAAGCGTGTAGAATTCTCTCATTTCGCCAAGCGAACTCAATGGATTAGGGCGGTTTAGACGGCAACAACTTTTTTTCTTACGCAGCGAGTTGGGCCGCGTGGAATCCGGTGGCAGAGGGTATGAGTGCGGATCAATATCCTTTTATATGCCAAATATATCACATGCAATGTGTGAGTGTACAACACAGCCCGCCAGCCTCGCCGCTCTCCGGACCCCTCATCCAAAGCACTAATGCATAATCATTAGTGATGTCGGCATGTATGCGTGTGTGTGTGTGTTTGAGGTGGTCATGTCCATCAGCAATAGAATACCAGCTGTGGCAAGCGTGCTAACAACAACAATGCCAACAAACACACGCAGCCAACGCATACAAAAACAACGAAAAAAGTGCAATAAAAAGAAAAAAATAAAAACTGGCAGGGAAAAATGGAAAAAGGGGCATACATTTATGTGTGTGTTTGTGAATTTTTGCATGTGTGTGGTTGTGTGAGAGAAAAGTGCGTAAGTGCAGGGCAGCCAGTAAATGCACCTGAGCGAATGCATGTGCGTAATTGCAAGGCATAGACACACGTACACACACGTAGAGTTGTTGGTATTGTTGCACGTGTGTGTGTGTTTGTTTGTGTGCGTTTGTCTATGGTCAGTGGCTTATTTTTGCGCTGCGAAAGCCCATTAAAGCGGGTCGTAAAAAAGCTAAATGCCAATGCAGGCCAACATTCAATAGGATAGCAGCGGCGCTGCAGCGTTAGTCCTTCATCCTGCCGTGTGTGGCGTTGCATCTGCCTGCGGCATGCACGCTGTTCAGCACCCTGCCTCCCCTCTCGACACACAAGCGCACACATGCACACGCATCCGCTGCTCCTTCGCCTTGCATTTGCTTCACATTTGTGTGTCTACGCACCACTCTTGACCCCCTGCCTCACCTCATCACTTGCCTACTGCTCGCTCTATGCCGTGCCACCACACTTGAGTGAGTTATTAGCGCACATGCATACGCATATGTGTGTGTGTGTGTGTGCGTAGCTGCAGCAATGCATATTAAAAAATAGGCAAAATTACATGGAGTTTAGTTTAGTTAAGTTTAGTTTTGGTTGAGTTGCTCCGGTTCAGTTCATTGCAGTTTGATTCGGTTCAATTTGGTTCAGTTCGATGTGTTCGCCCGTTTGTCGGTTTGTCTTGCCACTGTCAGTCGGTCGCTCAGTCATTCAGCTGCTTTGCGCCCGTCTGTGCGTCGTGTCGCTCCGTCTTCAGCTGGCGTGTCCGGTGTTCGCTTTACGCACTGCGCTCGGTTATTGCCCTTTCGACAAACAACGCACTCACCAATGCTCATACATGCACACACACATGCGTTTGCTGGCATTTTCAATTAGTGGCAGCTCAGCTCGCGTCCTTTTGCTTATTCGATTTCCTCTGCCTACTTTAACTTTATATTTATTTTATATTCCTTTATTCTATTTATTTCCACTTTTGCATTTCTATGAATATGCATGTGTGTTCGCTGGCTTATTCTTATGGGATTTGCCCCTCTTGTGATGATCTTCGACTTGGTTTTGCGCTTGTTTGGTGTCTTAGGGTTTCTATTTTCTTTAAATGGATTTTTAATTTGCATTGTTTCGCGAAGTTTGTTGACTTTAAAAACTTATTTTTAGATGCACCAAAGTTCTTGCTACGTTTAGTGAAATCCGAGCTTTGCGACGTTCAAAAGTTGAAATAATTTTATTTATTTCCAGGTGTTCTGCAAGGTATGGCTCAGCCTGCTCAGCTCAATCCCTGGCGACGGCGTTAAGGTCACATCCCAAATTTTGTGTGATGGCGAAAGTTACTGTAGTCTTATGCTCCAGTGAAAAGTAATTTCATAAAAAAAAACGATGCACCGAAACCTGAAGCTAGAATACCCCCTGCAATGCATTTTTTTCCGATACTGGCGGTTCCTGCAAATGAGCAGCTTATTGGGGAGAAAATGACATGTGCAAAATTTCAGATCGATATCTCAAGAACTGAGGGGTTAGTTCGCCTATATTCAGACAGACAGATGGACAGGAGAACAAACAGACGGACATAGCTAAATACTCATCATTTTTCGTACAATATCAATCATAGTCATCTGAAAGTTACAGGGTATATCTTTGGAAGACTCATAATTATGAAAATTTATACATTTCGAGGTTAACTATTTTTTAAAGAAAAAACACAGAAACATCAAATTTAATGGAAAATATTTATTATTATTCGAAAGAACGTTCATTGACATTTATTTTTTGAAGATTGTCTCAGTTGTTCTATCCGTTGACTTCAATTTTCGATGATTCGTTCGAGCGTTTCGACTGGTAACTGGCGAATGACACACGTGATGTTTTGTCCCAAGGCCTGAATTGAAGCAGGATTGTCTACATAGACTTTAAACTTTACATATTCTAACGGTGTGATATCAGACGATCTTGGTGGCCAATCGACCGGCTCAAAACGTGAAATTATCTGCTCACCAAAGTGTTCTCACACCAAAAAGTTGTTTTTTTTTCTGGATGAAATGGCAGTTCTTGAATGTCTTTAGGCTACTCTGCGTTCCAAATTCAGCAATTTTGCTTGTTTACATACCCATTGAGCCAGAAATGAGGCACATGGCTTAACAAAATTTGGCGCGGGAACGTCGGATATTTTTGGAACTTTTCAAGAGCCCTTAGAGTGAAGCCATGTCATTTGGGAAGGTCGAGTGGCCTCAGATCTTGTACAAGTTGTATTTTGTACGCTTTTAATTTAAGATCTCGACGTAAAATCCGCCAAATCGTTCCATACGTCAGTCCGTGTTACTGCGAACGCCGCCGAATCGACTCTTCATGGTCTTCGTGTACACTCTCCGCTACGGCTGCTATATTTTCTTCACTGCGTGCTGGACAAGGTATATTTGGTCAAAGATTTTCCAAGAATGATCCTAAATCTCAAGATGGGTGATGGTGTTGCGAATAGTACGCTTACTAGGCCGATTATGTTGACCATAAGTTAAGCGGAAGCACTCTTTACAAATCATGAATTTTGTTCATGCGTAAGTCTTTCCATGATGAAATGCCAAACAATACTGAACAAAAATAACATGACAGCTTGATAGAATTTACGCGTGATATGTCAAGAAATGGTTATTGAAAAAAGTACATGCACTTGGGTCACCAGTTGTAGGATCTAGTAAAAAAAAAAAACTTTATTAGAATTGAGGATACTGATGGGTAATTTATTGCCATTTTTAAAATAATGTCATAATGCCACTCTCATAGAATCTATTGTTCCTATAGGCAAAAAACTGGCATTGTGAATTTTCATAAGTAACAGTTCTGCCGCCATACACAGAAGCTGGTTTGAGGGTCGGATTATAAGATGGATTCATAGGAACCTCCCAACCAAACTCACGGACCTTATGGTGAGTCAATATTGATGTGTTTGGCCTGGCGATGTCCCAATGGAAGACATTTACGATTCTAGCAGGCCGCTTTTGAGTGCTCGCTTCTCTCAGGTGTTGTTGACAGCACAGACCCAAAATTAAGAGTCTTAGAAGTGCAGCTATAATAGCTGATCACTCACCCGACGGCTACGAAGATCTTGCGGAGAACAGTTCTTTCGAATGTTCGAAGGACTTTCTGCACTATATGTGTTAATAGGGCGGGATTAGTGGGACTTATAGAGCGTAATTTTTAGTCGTCGAGAGAGGGATTTACTTCTCAATTGCCTACCGATCTTAAAGTAGCACCTGTTGGCAAGAGTTATTCTGCGTTTGACCTCCAGGCTTAGATTATTGGTGTAATTTATGCTAGTTCCAAGATTTATGAAATCTTAATTTTTTCAAATTTGTAGCTACCAACAGCGACATAGGTCCCCAGACGGGAGGAGTCTTTAAATGTGCGTATAGTTGCGTTTTTGCTCCTCAAATCATAGGCTTAATTAGCGCTTCGATGGCTGTTACAGTGTACTGCATGTAGTCCTTTGTGAAGCCATGAAAATATAACTTATTTTTCCATCTATTCCAGTTCGGTGTGATATCTGAAAGTGTGGCGTCCCATATTCTTAAGCCTTGATATCGCAAACGCTGCACAATCAAAAAATAAGTGTTGATACTTATCCACCTCATCTTTTTTCATATAGTTTCTGCAGCTGGCATCCGGTTGGATCCTCAATCTCCTCGTGGGTACCGATAGGGCAAGGACCTTTTGAAACCCACAAATGTCATAATTTCACAACAAAAGTTGCGAAAAATCACTTCAATTCATTTAGCTCATTTGCGGTAATCGATCCGATTGACTCATGTAAATACATATGTTAGCCGATGACAATTAATTGACGATGGAGTATAATGCTTCTAACGGTCGAAATTGAATACCAATTAGATAACTAGAACGATGAGATGTGATTTGAGATAGGATTTGGGTATATGAATATTTTTTCTGCTAATATTTTTTTAATTTTTTAAGTTTTTTTTACAATTGAAGTCATACTTGTACATCGCTGTATCTCAAGTTCGTATCTTCTTTGCAATCGGCGCTTTAAAAATCTTTTGATTTCACCCTGCACACATACATAAGCAAATGGACCTACGTAAGTACATTTTAAGGATTTTGCAAATACTTTCACACATGCATACGCTCATGCATATACATATTTATAGTATGTATTTATGTATGAATGCATGTCTGTATAAACCTTTGAGCTATTCGATATCCGGCATAAAAGTACAGCTGCGCACAGTAAAAATAAAACGAAAACGCATTGAAATGAAAATAGTTAGTTGGTCATTGGCGAACACACACGCTCAATCAACAACACACACACACAGTCGTACACACATACACGCTTGTTTAGCAAATATAAAAGCTGTTTAGCTGAAAACGCCAAACAGCCAATAGCATGCGCCCCTTGCCGTACGTTGTGCAACAACAGCAAGAACAACCGTCCGGCCGACCGACTAACCCCAACTGCCAAAACTCGATGGCGTCTTCAACTTTGCCAGTTGAGTGCGTAAAATATACCTGTATGTATATAGAAGCATGTGTCTTCATGTATCCGTTAGGAAAATAAAAATTGTTTATAAAGTGATTACTATTTTTTCATATAAAATTACCAACTGTAGCTTTGACGAATTCATTTCGTGAATTAATTTTCGAAAAGCTAACACTCCTGCTCCAATTTAGTTCAAATTTCACTAATACCAGTTTTTATAGCATATCGTCACCTAAAATGCAAAACAACGTATTATCAAAAACAACGAAATTGAGTTTTTTATTGCTTACGATTCACTAAATCATATTTACATACATATTTGGCATAACATTTGTTGCTTTAGATCTCAGATATACCCCATATATAACCATTTTATAACCAAAACTCAAATTTCAGTTTCAGTATGAGTGGTTTCTATTATAACGTTTTTCCTTCGCCTGTAAATTTGAGAAAAGTTATGCTACGTTATTTTGCATTTTAGGTGACTGGTTTATATATGTTATGGTGGTACTATATCAGCGGTTCTGAAAAGTAAGCAGCTTTGTGGTGAGACATGAGAACGTGTTCAAAATTTCGTATGGACAACTCAAAAACAGAGGGATATACAAACGAATATATGAACAGATAGACGGACATGGCTATATTGACTCAGCTCGCCGTGATGAACGAGTATGTGTACACTTTATAGAATGTTTCCTTCTGGGTGTTACCTTACCTTATGTTTTCTAAAGAACATTGAAATTTATCTATTCAGGATTTTTTGAACAAACAATGGAATCGCAAGTAATATCTTAAACAAACATAAAAATAGTAAATTACGTATTTTTTCTAGAGACCCTATATTTAAGAGCATGCAACGACACTCTAAGGCAGTAAGCGATCAGTGAAGTTAAAAAGTTGTTGATAAATCTGCGTTCAAATAAATAAGGTAGAATAAGAAGAGTCAATTAGGTTCCAAATTATGGAGGTATGTTCTTGTTTTAAATGTTCTAGGTAGCTGTACAATACTCTCCTAATTTAGATGTTTCAAGATCTGTCATATAACAGATTTATACGGCTTTGTGGAAAAGCAGAAAGCGAAGAATGTCATAACTCTTTGGAATTATGGTGTATATCATACGTTCTGTAAGTGTAATTGGTTAATGCTAAATGATGTTAGAAAGATAAATTTTTGCCGGAGACAGCATCAGTATCATTTGAACACCCGTCAAAAGGGACGCCAGCAAAAAACACAAATGCCATCTCTTCTTAGGTGAAACCAAAAACGGAAGCCATCCGCGTGAAAATGTGAATAGTTTTTATGTTTCTGCTACTGTACCAACCAGGCAAAATTTTTGTCGGTTTCGTTCGGGTAAAATTGGTGTAAAAGATGCATTGTTATGGGAAGACCAATTGTTGCAAATATCGATAAAATACTGAAAATCTAATCTCCGTTCAACGCTAGGTCACTCACATCGATCGTCACTTGCCATAAGGTCCGGGACATTGGTTGGGAGGTTCTTATGCATCCACCTTATAGGCCAGACCTGGCATCAAGTGAATATTAACTGTTTCTGTTTAGGAATAATGATTTTTCCATACAAAAATTCGTCTCTATGAAAGTGGTATTATGAAATTTTCTTCGAATAGGCAACCAGTTTTCGAATAAAATGATACATACATACAAGGTGCTTTCCAAAGTAAACAGGACTTTTTGAATTTAGCGCCCCGTGGTGGCGCCATCTATATATCGACTAGTGCGTTAGAATCTGATATCTTTATCGATTGTCCAGTGAGCGAGTGATTTCATGACATTTCATCGATTGGAAGTGAAATTATTGCGTTTTAAGTGTCAGTATGTTTGTGCTATCGGTGCGAAAATGAGCTTCGAACAAAGAGCCAACATTATATTTTGTTTTAAAATTGGTAAAACTTTATTTTTACTTTTTTACTTTTACGTTTCAATTGATGAAACAAGTTTATGACGATGATTGCCTATCCCGTAGCAGATTGCACGAGTGGTTTCAACGTTTCAAAGTGGTCGTGAGGACATAAATGACGATCAACCTGTGGGCAAATCAAAATGCGTGATCACCGGAAATTCCATCGAAGCTGTGCGTGAATTCATCAAAAATCAGCCGAAATCATCATTGAAATTCATGGAAATGGAATTGTACATCTCCAAAACATCGATTTACCGCATTTTGACCGAACATTTGGGCTTACGAAAGGTGTGTGCACGGTTTGTTCTGCACAAATTGACTGACGACCAAAAATTGCTCAGAATCAATCGACGCTTGTGACCGATTATTTGACCAAAAATCACATTTTAACCATTAACCACTCCCCGTATTCGCACCTTATATGTGACTTCATCGGATTATTCTAACAAAGTTGAACAAAACTTTCAAGGTAATGCAAAAATAATGAAGTAGTTCCTATATAGAGTCTATAGTAATCAACTAAGCCAGAAAAATAAATAATGCTAAGAGATAGTACTTGAAAACACAACAGAGTTTGTGCAAAATATCGCGTAATAGATTGGTAATCCAAGTAGCAAACAAATATTTGGACAAACGCGATTCCACAGTAATGTCAAGCACTACTACAGAGATTTTGGGTAGAACTTCGATCTCTAAAGCATTTAAAAAAAAAATATACACTTGCAAATGCAAATGGAATTACTAAAAGAATTTTTTGTTTCCTCGTTCTTAAAAATAAAATATATGACTTAATCATTTCAATGTACTCGTTGTCTTCTTGCATATTCATAGATTCGCTAATAAGCTTCTGACTTTTTTGATCGTTTTAGATCGAGTATAAGCAGTGATCCTATGAATAACGCACAGAATCTATTCTTTCTGGATATGTATATAGAGAAATTTTGTTCATTCAACTCAATACACAGCTCTGAAAGCGATTTTACTTTAAATTTTGCCATCTTTCGGCAAAACACACCCACTTTCGTCGAAATTTTCTAGGTCAGCGTCCCACTTTTTCAACGAATGTGAGTTGAGAAAAAGTCATTTCATATTTGAGGCAATTCAGCATCCAATATTTATGTCAACAATTTCCTACAGGGTACACATAAATTTTACTTTTGCTGCAAATTTCTAGACGCACCCCCAAAATACCACAAAGCGTAGCATTTATGCAACAAATACATTCGTACATTTGACTTACTTGCAACGCACCCACATTTGTTGTTGTTGAAAAAGCGAGGCCAACAGGCGTTACATGCACGTCCATAGCCATTTGGGGCGTGGAGTCATGGTGTGTTGTCAGCTAGTGGCATGTTGTTGCTGTTGTCGTTGTACAAAATAACTGCCGATGTTTTCGCAGTTTTTCGTGCTTTCATTACGCATTTTTCGTTGCGCAACACAAATCGCAAGGCTGCCACACATCCCCACATCCAGATGTAGCACAGCGTAGCTTTTTTGCGGCAGCAACTCAAATGTGCGTATGCGTGGAAATCCGTTATTTGAGCGGGCGTGTGAGTGTATGTGTGCCAAAGTAGAGCTGTGTTTGTATTTGTTACCTTATTTGCATGTGGCAAACACTTCTTCATATACATGCGCGTGTGTATGTGTGTGTAGCAAGTGCAACCTGACGCTGTTGTATGGTCAATTAAACCCGTTATGGGCCGCTCAATTAAAGTTTGGAAAATATGACTTTCACAATTGATTGCTTGCGATACGGGGGGCATAGTGAATAGAGCAGGGTAGAAGCAATGTTGCAGCGAGTCAGTCAAACAGTTGAAGCGTTATGTAGATTTGGCAAGTGGCATGAAGTGGCAATTTAATGCTTGGAGAAACTGATTCTCGAAAACACAAATGCGATTTGGTGTGCTTTTATAAGTATTAGAAAAATTGAGTTGCATAATTTTAGGGGCTAAAACTTTTACCACGCGAATTATATTTCGAAAATAAATGCTGATTTTATATTCGTATAAAAATATTTTGCACACGCTTGTTAATTTTATAGAAAATTTTCTAAAATGAAGATGCATACTTTTAGGCGTTTATCCTGTTGTGAAGCAAAGCTTTTAATTTTTTGCAATATTTTGCACTATTTTTGAACACAATAACGTATAGCTATATACAAATTGCAAATTGTTGTGTTTTTATAATATATTTTAAAAACTTTGTTGACATATTTTTAGGCGCAAATATTTTTATTTCAGACATTGACAGTTTTTCGCACTAATTTGTGTTTTGAAGTAAATGCTGATAGCATATACACATACAATTACAGAAACTTTCTTATTTCTAGCTAGCTTGTTTTGTAGAAAATTTTCTAAAACAGAATGCATACTTATAGGCAACTTTAAAATCAAAATTGGAAGTGTTAGAATATAATTACCTGTACTCATGTTTATTCAAATAACTTATTTGTGTTTTTATAAAAAAATAAAAATTAGATTACATACTTTTGGGCGCCAAGAGCATTTACTTAACAAATGCATTGAATTTTTGCACTTTATATATAGCAATATAGCCTTTTTATGCATGACTGGAAGTTGTATAAATTTTTTTCGAAAATAAGTTTGCATAATTTTAGGCGCTATATCCTGTTTTGAAACAAATTCATAATTTTTGCAACACTTTTGCAAATATTGCCCATAATATATTTAAATATACAGACGTCTTCATATGTCGACATTCCTCAGCCAGAGATTAAGCAGCTAAAAAGAAGCCGTTTTCCCGGTTGCCCTTCCCAAACCGACAACTCAGGCGACAATGACAGTGACAAGCTTGGTAATTTGAGAAGTTTACAATGCCGCAGAAATAAACAACAGCAAAAATAATACAAGAAGGCAAATAAAATAGAAATACTAAAAATACACACGCACACACACACACACATGTGTGAATACAAGTAGTATTTGCAAATAAAAATGCCTAAAAAGATTGTGTAGCGTCTTGTCAAAAGCCTAAACCGACGCAGCGCTTCGACTTTGGAGGCTTCCTTCTGCACAAAACAACACACCACACCAGCAACGGCAGCAACAACAAGGTAGTGCGGCAAAAGCGCTTCACCAACCACACAACACATTGCTTGGTAAGGTAGGTTCGGTTACGTTTGGTATGACTGCTTGAGTTCTATTTGTTGTTTTTGTTGTTGTGCAGCTATTTCTGCTGTCAATGTTGTGGTTTGAGTTTAGTTCGTGGAGGCAGTTGTGGGCGCGCGAAAAGGTGGTGTTGAGATGCTCATGTGTTTTGGTGTTTTTGCCTTGCTTGAGGCTTTGCTTGGCTGGCAGCAGCTGGACAGCTGCGTTGTTGTGCTTTTTTGTTGTTTTTATTTTTTATTCCATATTTTTTTGTATATGATCCAGTGCTGGGAAAAACAATGATTTTGATTTATGAACAAAACATGTCATTGAACTTGAGCGCTTGCTCGCTGACTGCGGTTGAGTGCCGCTGCCACGGGGATGGAATTTATAAAATCGTAGAAATGCACTGTGTTTCTCGATTTCTTAACGCGATGCGAAAAGGGAGTGAGCGAGTCTAATCGAGGTGTAAAGCAGAAGGATTTATAATAAAGTAGTACTCTTGTAGCTGAACGAACGTTTGGTAGAACTTGCCTCAGAATTTTCGATAATTTTCTATTTTGTTGGAACCAGCGTTATTATTGACTAACTCTGAGAGAACAATATATTAAAAAAATTCTCATACAAGAACCCAAATTATTGTTTTTGCTCCTCCTGATTGTCTCTCGAATTTGAATAATTTCATTTTAAAAGTCGCAAAAATAATAAAAAAATTTCGAATATTAAAAGTTTTGTAGATCTTTCTACTTTATCTGCCTCCTACTGACACCTAGATGCCTCCCCAGTTTACCACTGAAGAACTGCAACTAGCCACTGGCAAGCTCAAGGCCAACAAATTATCCGGCCCGTACGGGATTCCAACAGATGTCCTCAAAATAATCGCCGCAGAGCGCCCGGCAGTACTACTGAACATGTACAACGCCTGCCTTGAAGTCGGAATATTTCCTGAACCCTTCAAAATGCAACTTTTGGTGTTAATAAGGGGAGGTTAATAAACGAAAAGGAGACGCCAACTCGCCATCAGCATACCATCCACTATGCATGCTCAACACATCGGGGAAGCTATATGAAAGCCTACTTAAGCCCAGACTCGAAGCGGCTATCAAATGAAGCTGGAAGACTGTCGCCTAGACAACATGGCTTTAGACCCGGCAGGTCAACTATAGGAGCTATACAATGCGTCATTGAAAGCGTAGAAACCACACAGCGTAGATGGCATAAATATAAAAGAATAGTGTTGCTAGCGACTCTAGATGTCCGAAATGCCTTCAGCAGCGCTAGATGGGTGGATATGATCGACGCTCTCGAAAAAAGCTTTAAGATACCCGACTACCTCAGGGCTGTAGTGCAGAGCTACCTTAGCAACAGGAAACTGCTGTACGATACTAAAGAGGCATCACAACAGATAGCGGTCACGTCAGGAGCAGCACAAGTATCCATTGTAGGCCCAGACTTATGGAACATTAGCTATAACGCTAGAAAAACTAAAAATGCCCGATGAATCGTATTTAATTGGCTACGCGGACGACATAGCAGCAGTCATCACAGCAAGGGATACAGAAAAAGATACGACTACGAATATTCTTAGGATACCCGAAATAATAAACTACCAAGGTGTAAGACTGGATCCCAGACTAACCTTCTGGGTACAAATTTAGCACGCCGCAGGAAAGGCAGCGAGAATCACCTCTCAACTGAGCCGACTAATGGCCAACATAGGAGGCCCCAGCGAAGAAAAGAGAAATCTCCTAATGTCGACGACAATCAACGTCTTATTATACGGAGTCGAGATCTGGGCAGACGCGCTTAAAAAGGAAACCCGGCGCAAGGTAGTGGCCAGAGTGCACCGCACCGCAGCCCTTAGAGTAGCATCAGCCTACCGAACAGTATCAGGCGATGCAGTAAGCTATAAGCGGTAATGCCCCAATTGACCTTCGAGCATATGAAAGGAAAAAGCTGTGGGAGCTAAAGAAACCATCCGATAATAACAATAGCGCAATACAACCAATAAGGAAAGATACAACGATAACATGGCAACAAAGATTAGAGAATGAAAGTCGCGGCAGATGGACGGGCAGGCTAATACAAGATCTAGACTTATGGACAAGCAGTAAATTCGGAGAAGTAGATTTTTGCACAACCCAGCTATTATCTGGTCATGGATATCTTAAAAAGTACCTCCACTGAATGGGAAAAGCCGAAGAGCCGTCATGCCTATACAATGACGCGACAGAAGACGACGCCGAGAACGCAACGAGAACGCACCGCCGTAGAAAACCTGGTTGGCCCAATAAACGCGGACAATTTAATTAGCGTCATGTTGGAGAGTCAAACATACTGGAGGATTACCAGGAAATTTGCAGCAATCTTGCTACGACGCAGGTGCGCAGATGTAAATCGCTCAATGAGACGCCACCCTGAAGTAATGCAAATGTGATCCCAGGTTGGGCGACGGTTCGTTAGAGAGGAGATTTTTAGTGACCCGCAAGTGGCACATACCGTTGCTGTGATGACAGGACTGATGATGTGGAAGGCATTTTCCACCATCTCACCCGCAAAAAAAAAAAAAAAAAAAAGTTCAGACAAAAATAACCCTAGATGCCAAAAATATAGAGAATAAGTCAAGTTTTTGGAGGGTTGAGACATTAAAGAAATGTGAAAATATATCTTTCAGAAGACTTGATCTCTGCAAGTTGTCATATTTATTTTTGTATTCAAAAATATATTAAAAGTTATTAGTGATCGCTGCTTTGTTGGTTTATTATATATATGTATATAGTATATTATATATACTATATATTACAATAGATGATTTTGACATTTTAGAAACCATATTTATGTGGTCGCCACAATATTCTAAAAAATCTCGTCAATTCTATGATACTATCTTTCAAGGCTTAAATCGTCTCGTGCTTATGTGTGTAGACAAGCGATTTCACATAACCCCATAAAAAATAGTTCGATAGACGCGAAATAATGCGCTCACCAAAAGTTTCTTTCAATAAATTGTTGTTTCGGTATCTGTAGAGTATATGCATAGCGCTCTCTCGTTAGAACCAGAGGTCTTCCACATTAACATCTTCCTAGTCAGGTACAAAAAAGTCATTAATCATGGCTCTATAGCGTTCCCAACAGCCGACTTTATTTTTGATCCATTTATTGAACGTGCGACGGGCTTGATGGTCGTTCATTTGAATTCTTGCACGAGTAGGATTTTATAAGCTCACAAACTGAGATTCCTTAAAATTTTCTATAAAATGGAGTGGCACAGCTCCAATCCTAGCGTGCAATGGCGGATGGCTCATTCGGGTGTTCTTCGATACTGTGTTCCACAGCGTCTTCCGTGCGCGCTATATGGTGTCTCTGAGGATTCCCTTTGTCCACTTCAAGTTACATACTGACTCTGCTGGGCGATTATTTTTTTGGTACTGAATTTGCACGATTGCATACGTTGTTCTGTAGTAAGTCTATTCATTATGAAAAGGCAAACCTAACTGATTATAAATCGGCTGTCAAAATATTCCAATTCACGTCTAAACCATTATTTTGAATAACTCATTATAATAATATTGATATTGATATTGATGATATAGTGTATAGGTCATTGACACTATTATATATGTATACATATGTACGTATACATATAAAATATTTGGTCACTATGCAGCCCACTGATATCCAGAGAGAAGAGTTCGAGTGATTATATCAGCTATCAACGTATAAACTGTATCAAATGCAAAGATATAAGATAGGAACAAGAACACCAAATTGGGGCAACTGCGATGGGAATCCTCATCCAAAAGACTCTTGTTCCACTGACTGGTATCGAAGAGCCAACCCTGGATAGACAGACAATATGGCGACATAAATTTCTTTCAGATCCAAATACTAAGTGGACATGATTGCTTTAACAGCTACCGCTACAGATTCCACCTTGACATTAGTCCGAACTGTCCGACATGGACAGTCTGAATATTTCTTCTTTTATTGCCGCCGTGTTTTATACTAAAAACTACTCTCGATAGTAGTTCTACGATGGAAAATTTGACGACACAAATGTATCAGTCCACTGAGAAATGGAAAGCTCTGAAAGCGAAGCTTTAGCGAAAAAAAAATTCCGCCTATTTATTTACTTTTTTACTTTTCCTGCGTTTTATGTATATGCGTAATCAAACCTACAGGTCATTAAAGCAAAACAATAAAAACACAAAAATTAAATGAAAATGAAAACAAAAATAGAAACAAAGAACAACAACAAGCGTCCAGTTGGCTGAGTCAGCCGTGCGACCAAATGAAACTCGATGAATTGGGAATTAATTCTTGTGACAACGTTTTAATGCTAAAATAAACATGAGGCAAACAAAACAACAACAATAAAATGACAAGAACAAGAAACGACGAAAGAACAAGAAATGGTTTACAACAGAGAAAGCAAATGCATACATCGTATACCTTGTATGTACTATATATATATATAGTATATACATATATAATGATTATTTGAAGCGACGAAACTAAACCCAAAAGGCAACAGCGACAACAAAATGCGCGCTGCCGATTAGCGAACGATGGTGACAGGGGTAAAGGGGCGCCGCAGTGGTTCGCACTGCCCTGGCTAATGTGCGAATTATTGTGGTACACAATGGTTTGGATGACATATGTGGTCATTAAAGACATGCAGTTGTTGTTACTTTGTAGACATACAAGTATGTACAAATTTTGACATTCTGCAAGAAAAAATGCGCTATACGCACTTTTCCAGGTGTTATATTGACTGAATTTTAGCACATGGAATATATACCATACATCATGAAGAATACTTCTTTAGAAACACTCTTTTTCTAAAGTAGTATATGTGTAGATAATGGAACTTAAAAGCCTAAACATAATTCTTTCTCATTACGAATGAATGTGGTGCAACAAAATTGTCTAAAAGCTTTGAGTTCGCTAGGTGGCGCTACAATCGCAATATTCATCGAATATAACTTGGAGTGAATGTTTTAGTTAGTTTGATACATATGTATGTACTATACAATGTCTGTCGCAAAAGAAACAGAACTTTTTAAATATAACTGTTTCTGGTGGCGCCACCTATTGGTGGGTATATGACATAAAAAGTTTTATCTCTTGTTGACATTTCGTAAAAATTTTAAGACAATTGGATAACTACAATCGATGTTATCGATCAAAAAGTGACAGCAGCTTTTGGTCATCGGTCGTAAAATGCATTTTGAACAAAGAGCAAATATTAAATTTGGTTTTAAACTTGGGAAAACGTTTACTGAAACATTTCAAATGATGAAAAAAGTTTATGGTGATCAGTGCCTATCCCGTAGTAATGTACATGAGTGGTTTAAGCGATTCCAAGAAGGTCCTGAGGACCTCTGTGACGAGTCGGTCGTCTTCAGAAGTCAAAAATAAAGACAATGCTGATTTGTTTTTACGATTCCGAGGGTATTGTACACCGAGAGTTCGTCCCACCTGGCCAAACGATTAATGCTGTGTTTTACCTTTGTGTTATGAAGCGGCTTTTGTCACGCATTCGTCGTGCTCGACCACAATACCGTGAGGCAGGGTCCTGGCGCCTGTTGCACGATAATGCACCGTGTCATCGATCGACACTTGTCACTGATTTTTTGACAAAAACCTCCATATTAACCATTAATCCTGATCTGGCACCCTGTGATTTTACCTATTTGGAAAACTTCATTTGCCCATGAAAGGACACTGGTTTCAGGACATTTCAGCTATCCAAAAGTCGACGACCGATATTCTCAAGAGCATTCCGAAAAATGGCCTTAAACACTCATTTGAAATGCTAATTGACCGGGCTAAACGCTGTATCGAAGCACAAGGAAGCTACTTTGAATAAAAAAATATAACTTTTGAAAAATATTAAGTTTTTGTTTTTTTTTTTAACAGTCCCGTTTCTTTTGCGACAGACCTTGTATATGCTGCGGTAGTTCTAGGATACGCATCATTTCAAAAGGGTTATTCTAATCTGGGATCACGAATAGTTGAGCGGAAGTTCAGCCTACACTAGAGTGATAAAAATTCAATAACAAGAGAGTTACACGAATATCTGCAGGAATTTAGAGTTCTTCTACTGTCTGTAGATTTCTACCTCTTCAAAGTTAATTTCGGAGTTTCGATTTAACTATAGCAGAATATCTCGTCGTACTTTTATTTTAAGTAAAACTTATCTCCATGAGCTTAACAGGATCGAGTACAATACTTGCAGATAAAACTCAGACGGAAACTTTCCCCATCAAGGGTGGCGCTGTGGTCTAAATGGGTTTATTTATATTAATATATTTAATATTTATTTTATTAATATTTTAAATACATCAATGTAATATTTAATCAATAATTATTTTTTTATTACCGTACCGCTGGCCATTCGTTTACTTCAGACCCTTCAGAAGTCAATAAAATGGTTTAAATTTTTTTTGTGGACAATAATTTCCAGCGGAGATCCATTTCTATGCTTTCTACTTTCTTAAAAAAAACACAGAAACTTCAAATTGAATGGGAAATGTTTATTATCATTCGAAAGAACATTTTTTGAAGGTTATCTCTTTCAAATGTTGGCCGCGGCTATCTATGACATGGTTTATCCTTGAGTTAAATTTTCGATGATACGTTCAAGCATTTTGACTGGTAACTGGCGAGTGATAGCCGTGTTGTTTTGCTCCAAGGCCTGAATCGAAGTAAGATTAGACTTTACATATCCCGGAGGAAAAAGTCTAGTAGTGTGATATCACACGATATTGGTTGCCAATCGAGCGACCCAAAATGTGAAATTACCTGTTCACCGAGGTGTTCTCTCAATAAAGCCATTGATTGATGAGATGTATGGAAGTGACGCAGACCTGATATCGCGAGCTTCAATTTCAGGCATCATATAGACGGTAATCATGGCGGGATACGTTCTTACCGGCATCATTTTTGGAAAAATATGGACCGATCATTCCACCGGCTCACAAACCACATCAAACTGTTTTTTTCTGCATGAAATGACAGCTCTTGAATTTCTTCAAGTTGCTCTTCGATCCAAATGCGACAATTCTGCTGGTTTACATACCCATTGAGCCAGAAAAGGGTTTCATTGCTGAACAACAATTGGCTCGAAAACGTCAGGTTTTCTTGGAACTTTTCAAGAGCTATAGATCAAAGCGTTGTGGCTTTGGATCGTCGAGCGGCTTCAGTTATTGCACAAGCTGTATTTTGTATGCTTTCAGTTAAAAATCTCGACGTAAAATGCGCCAAGTCGTTCCATACGTTAGTCCGAGTTGCTGCGAACAGCGCCGAATCGACTCCACGGTCTTCGTATACACTCTCAGCTACGGCTGCTATATTTTCTTCAGTACGTGCTGGACGTGGTCTATTCGGTCGAATATTATCTAATAATGAATGCTGAGTCTCAAGATGTGTGACGGTGTTGTGAATAGTATGCTCAGTAAACTGATTTTGTTGACCATAAGTGGGAGAAGTGCGCGAAACACATTTTTTACAGAACGTGAATTTTCGTAATAAAGTTGAATGGTTTTCAAACTGTATTCAGGCATAAGTATTTCCATGATGAAATACCAAACAATACTAAACAAACAAAAAGACAGCTTGACACTACTCATGCGTGATCTGTAAAAAATTGGAAAAAGTATCTCAAATGGATCACCCAAAATAACTCGAGAGAGAGTTATTTGTGAACTTTTCTTTTTAACCAAAAAAAAAATGCAAATACTTTCAGAGTTTCTTCAAAGAAGCTTTTTCCAAAAGCTTTTTCTTGTTACGCTGTCTTCTAATGCCTATGTATGAACATGTGTAACTCCAAGGTTCTCTTTTACATGCTTTTACATACATATACACGCATCTATGCTGTCAGTTTCGCCTTTAGCATTCGTTTATTACTCCAGGTTGTATGCGGGGTCAATGTGCCGTTCACTGTTTTCCCTTTTGTTAAACACACCACTCATTGAGTTTCACTTTGAAAGCATGTTTTATTTTCCTTTGAGATTTGTCGCTGTCTTTGGCATTGCTTTCGCCGATTACAGCGACCAAAAACTCCCTCCAAAAATTATTTTACAAATACAAATATAAAAAGCATGCATTCTCTTCTCGGTGGAGTGCGAATTTTGGGACTTTGATGTTTCCTACAGCTCACCTCACCAATACTTAAGCACACACATGACAATGAGCACATTAAAAAAAAATCTAATTTCCTGCACATTAAGGCAGGTCAGCAATTCATGCGTGTGCTCCGCAAATTGAGTAGTTTTTACACATCCCGCCAAGCTCCTTCATAATCAAGTAGAAAAAATTTCCAGAAAAAAACATGTAAACATTTTCCAAAAAAGAAATGACAAAATTTTCCAAAAAAGAAAAGTTTAAAATTTGCAGTTTCATTGATTACCGCTACACATTGCCTCTTACTTCTTGTGTTTGCAAATTTTTTTGTCTGCCTCGTCAACGTCGGTTTTGGCAACTTTGTTGTCGTAATTAGAAAATCGGCCGTCAACTTCGGTTGCCTGCGCAGTCAGTAGCAGCTTCTTTGTGGCATGCAACTCACTGTCAAAACTTTCGGAGGCATCAGCATTTTTTTGGCTATTTTTGCTTATTTCCTTTCGAATGCTCTTTGTGCTCGGTAGAAGCCTTCGCCGCCTGTTCTGTAAGCCTCGAGAACCCTTGTGGCCGAAAGTCTTATGTCTTTGTGTGGCTTTTTGTTTGTGACTTCTTATAGCGTACATATGTACATACATATATAGAAGTACATTAGCGAGCGTGTTGAAGGAGCAGACCGGTCTCTATTACCACTTCAAAAGCAACAAAGACATTGTCAATTTTTTTTTGGTTAATACGAAGACAACAACCGTTTGAGCATAATTTTCACTTGTATACGAAATAGAGTGCGCACAGTGGGGTATAATGGGCTACTCTTTACTTATGATTAAATTAAAATTTTACTCCCAATAGATTTAATTTAAGTACAACGTTATACATGCAAAGTTTTCAAATTTTGGAATTCAAAATTTTGCTTGCCATGGTCCAATTTTAATTCGTTGGGAGCTGAAATGTAGGCATCGTTCGCTAGGTAGAGCAGATTACTTTGTAGTTGAAAACTGTTGCATACTTTAAAGCGTTTTATTAAGATGTGGTAAAAATGGCATAGGCAAAAGTCAATCACTTTTAATCTTCTTTATTAAATTTTGAGGAGGAAAATTTTCATAGAAATTATATCGAGATCGATTTGATAATATGTCTATTTAAAAATCTGAAAAATAGCGGGAAGAGAAACATAGTCAGAAAAAGTTATATTTCAACTGAAATTAAAGGAATTGATACATACAATTAAGCGAAATCTCTAGAAAATTATGTATTTTAGAGGTTTTCCACTTGCCAGAACTTGAAAAGTAAAGTATCGAAGAAACTGGCATAAATCAATAAACTGGATTAAAGATACGTAGTAAAATTCTCAAATGAATATATTACTGTAATAAGGGAGGGAAGGCCAAAATACTCAATTTTTTTTTGATGAAATGATGAAAAAATCAATAATTATTATTTCTTCATAATTTGAAAAAATTAAAAAATCAAAAACTATTATTTTTTCATAATTTCAGAAAAAAAGTTTACGTTTTTTTTTAGAAAAATATTAAAAAAAAAAATTGATTCACTTTATATACTCTCATGTAATGAATTGAGTAGATATTTAACGTTGTCATTGTCTTCGAATATATTATTTATAATACGGGACAGAGAGAGAAAGAAAAAGTAGTGAATCGAGTGTGTTATTTCATTACAACACTGAAACATACTGTTCTAAAAAAAATATTCTTAACGTCTGTTGCAAAAACTAACATCGAACAGAAGAAAAATTGTGCCCAAAGGTCATGTTAACGGCACCAAGATAGCGGGGACTCTAAGCTACTTTTAAGTAATGTTTAGTATATTTTGTGGTCGGACACTACTCATGATAACTAAGTTCGCAAGCACCATCACAAAAATATAAACTAAAGTCGTCGCTTGTTCACTTTATTAGTCCGATTTACCTCCCCTTGTCTTTTCGGTGATGATCCGATACTAGTTATAACTATATTCGAGGTCTTTTGTTTTTTAAATTTTTTACTTTTCATTATAAGACCCCAAGTATAATAGTATTATTCAAAGTATTACCAATCTGTATTTATAGAATATCTCTATCTTTCTGCAACTTTTGGGATTCCATTCCAAAAGACATACACCGGCAAAGCGGCCAAAAATTAATTAATTAAACCAAGTTTTTATTCACTGTTCTGATGTGTGTATATGGCAGGTGAGGTAAAACTTCGCAGTCGCTTTTTTCAATTCGTTTTTATCCAGTCTCGCCAGGTGAGGACGAGCGTTGTCATTGCGAAAAATCATTGTCTCGTGTTTAGTCGTAAATTACAGGCGTTGTTCGGCAATCGCTCGCTTTAATGTGATAAGATCTTGTCGATGTCCTTTCCCATGAATAATTTCACCTGATTTTAGAAGCTCATAATGCACCACGCTCTTCTTGTCTTACCAAGTAGCTTTATGTTATGGTTGTTTGTCTTTGCAGCTGATTTGACCAACCTCACTTCGATGCAAAACTGAGTTCGGTTTTGCAGCATTCAAGCAGCATTTCTGACATGTAAAATCGTATTCAACGCCTCTTGACTTCGATCCATATGGTTCGCAATTTCCTTGCCTTTGGAATAACCGGCTGCCTTCAAACGTTTTGAAATGACTGCTTGTGTGAATTCCAAAGAAATTATCTTCATAGAGCAATGCTCCAATTACTCATCTTCAAACCTTTTTGAACGCCCTGGCATGCAAAAACACTTTTTCAGCTACAAAGTTCGACATTTTGCAGTGAAAAAATATTGTTGTTAACGCATCAGATGTTTGGCATATTACCGAAAAAGGCACACACATAAGGGCAGTAACTTTGCAATGTATTTTCGGAATATTGCAACACCAGTAATAATCATTATCGCAGGAATATATTTATAGACATCTATTCTGTCGGATATTCGAAGAAATGAATCCGAAGTGCGTCGATTTGTAAAAAAATCCAAAGACTAAAAAGTCGTTTGGTTTGAGTACCGTCAACTCGGTGAAGTTGTATCAATTCGTATAATTTCGACTAACCACTCTATGGGGTTTGTCAAAGTAACTTTGTATCGTTTGCGTTCATACCCTTAATTTTTTTACTAATATTTTTCCGGCAAACCCTTAATGAGAAAAACGCACTACCACAGCGATATATATTTTTATTTAAAAAAATTGTAACTGCACTTTCTACACATTGTCCCACTGTCTAGCTACACTCAACCAAATTCTACTGGCTCCACACACAACTTTTGACGAATTCGTTGACTAATTCGACGACTGTCACCTCACCACTTATAGAAAGTCTTCCTCACCCACACACACACACACATAGAAGCACACGAATATGGCGTATGTGGAGCGGCGGTCGGGGTTGTCAGCCCTTCAAAATGTCACGCTGATGAGCGGCTTAGAAAATTCCAACACTGCAAAGTGTTCGTGCGCACAAAGCGTGCGGCGTCGGTGTATGATTACAGCGCTTATTTATTTCTTCGCTTTGTTTTTGCATTTCGTAACTCTTTCATTTTCGAATTTGTCTATTTTTGTTTTCAGCCAGAGCATGTTCAATGCGCAGAGTTGCAATCTGTCGGATTTTACTTTTTTCTAATTTTTGTTTTTAATTTATTTTGTTTGTTTGCAATTTCGTTGAGAGTCGTTTTTTAAGTTTTTTGCTTTTTGTTTTTGTTGCTGGGTGTAAGTCACATTTCGGTCTTCTTGTTTGCTTCGTTCTCTGCGCTGTTTTGTGGCGCGTCGTACATTTTCTTCCGCTTGTATTTCTAATGAAGGACTTCAAATGTGTTTTTCTCTTTCTTTAGGTTCTTTAGGGTTTCCTGTCTGCGGCATTAGCATGAGTCTGAATGGCGGCCGCCTAACTGTGCCGCAGTCAGCACCAGTTCGGTCGATTGTGCGCCCCTGCTGCTGGGCGGGAAGTGAAAACTGTACAAGTGAGTACTCATATTTTCTGGCTTTTCAATTTACCTTTTTGTTTTAGTTGTTTTTGTTGTTTTATGTGATTTTTGCATATTTTTACTTGTTTAATTTGAGTTGTTTTTGCTTTTGCAACATGTTTGCAGCACTTTTTGTGCCGCTAGAAAGTTCTTTCCGCCTTTTGCTGCTGGTGTGAGTTTTATTCGGTTTTGCTTTCTTCTTATTTTGGCGGTGCCTCGTTGCGCTCTCCCCGTCACCATTCGTACACACATCGCGCACGGAGTTAATGCGCCGTGTGTCAATGTGGCATGTTGGCACGAATCATGTAGCATGTAGCATGAAGTGTGTGGCAAGCAAAGCTTTGGCAGCATGGTACGTGGCTTTTCAATGTCACTTGAGATGTGAGTGAAGTGTGTGACAATAATGTCTGGCGAGTCGGTCGTTAAGCTGCTGACGCGCTCGTTGCTTGCGCTGCTGCTGCTGCAGCTGTCGCTTGAGCGTATGAAATTTCAAAAGTTGCTGAAAACCGTTTTAGGCATTCACCGAAAGCATTCGTCACTGTTGTTGACTCGTACGGCCAGAGTTGCTTTAGCCGGCCGTCGCTGGTTTGGGTGGCACACGTTGTCAGTTGATAGCATTGTGGCATTATTTGCATATGCATTCGTTTGTACATGTGGCAAGTGCTGTTGCAAAGTCAAATAGAGTTGGTATTTGTTCGGTTTTGAGGCGACAATTTTCCATTTCATTTTGTGGTAAAATAATGACAGTAATAAGCTTTAGTAAATGTCTATTTCTCGGGGGTGTCAAAATATGAATGGCTCTTGCCACTTAAATACGAGCCGACTCGGTTTACTGGTCGGATTTTTTAATTAGGGAATGGTTGGTGAAAATACATACTTTAGTGCGGTTGCAGTTTCGTAATTAAGTTTCGGTGGTTGATTTTTACTTGAGAAACCAGCTGACGATATACTGTAGTAGATCTGTAAGTGAGTGCTGCTACTTTAGTTGTAATCCACAAACCTTGAAACTACCACACAAGAGCATTCACAATACATCTCATCTCATCTCATCTCATCTCATCTCATCTCATCTCATCTCATCTCATCTCATCTCATCTCATCTCATCTCATCTCATCTCATCTCAACTCATCTCATCTCATCTTATTTCATCTTCGCCCTCGAAGTCCTCATTATTAAAGATTTAAAGGTTACTCCAAGCGCCAGATGTCAAGTCAAATGCGCATGTCTCAAAGCTTCACTTGGTAATTGGGATTATCCATAGACATAATAATTTCTGAGGACAAAATTAACAAAATCGTTAAAGGTATTCATTTTTGAAATGTCGTAAAAATGATTAGCAACGCAGACTTAGTCGTAGTTGTAGGGATGAGTGTAAATATATTTCTGTCATTCACCTTGGATCTTGGACCATGCTTTATTATGTTCCGTCGTATCCATTTCAAAACTTTTCATATGATCCTTTAGGCCTGGTCTCTCTTGTCGACTAAATTCCGTTCAATAAAATTCCTTCCCCACATCACTTTTTATTAGGTGTGCAACTAAGTTCTCTTTGTTTTTAATGCAATGCAATTTTATTGTAAGGAAATTATTACTAATGAACAAGATATAGACCGTCAGTCATATAACTGGAAGAGCTCGCATACCATTAGGGTAGAAATTTTCATCTTGTGATGCTATCCAGAAAATTCTTGTTTTTTGATGTCGTCTTGTGAGTGGAACTGCTTCTGAGTCAGACCATGTGCCATCGAACGGAACGAATAATTATGTATTGGACGGTGCAATATCTGCGGCATATGGCAGGTGCGTTAAGATTTCCCATTTAAGCGTTTCAAGGTAGGTTTTTACGGGTTTGGTATGTAATGCAGTATAATCACCTTTGCGGGATTCTCTCGATATTGAGGTCATAAGGAACCCTAGTTCGTTGCTAATGAATTAATCTCAGCGCAAGTAGTCACTTTGAAAAGGTTTGACGGGTGACTTAATTAACAACGCTTTGAGGGTCTGTATGATTAATACTAGGGCTGCTATATATATTCAGGCCTAGGGCAACACTAAGTGTTGCCAGGTGCAATCTGACATTTCCATTGGATAGTTTGACATTTTTTAGCATAACATCACTCAGAACGTTTTGTCATTTAATCGTGAATTGTTTTATTTACAGGGAATTAAAAAATTCATCTCGGCCAAAAAATGGAATTAACTCGTGAACATTTTCGTGCGATCATTTTTGACAACTTTCGACGTGGATTATCACGACAAGAGTGCATCGATGAACTAAAATCTTTGTATGGCTATGAAGCACCATCCTATAGCACTGTGAAAAACTGGTACAACGAATTCAATCGTGGCCAACGCTCGCTCAAAGACGAATTCCGTGAAGGTAGTCCAAAAACAGCCGTTGTTCCAGAAAACATCGATGCCGTACGTGAACTGATAATGCAAGACCGTCATGTAACATACCTTCAGATAGAGGCATGCCTATGCATTTCTCCCACCAGCATACATTCGATATTGCATGAACACCTGGCGGTAAAAAAGGTTTGTTCTCGTTGGATCCCCCACAATTTGACAATCGCTCAAAAAAGGCTCGTGTGGATTGGTGAAATGAAATGCTGAAAAAATACGATCGCGGTGCTTCAAAAGACGTTTATAAGATCGTCACAGGTGACGAATCATGGATCTATGCGTATGAGCCCGAAACAAAACAGCAATCGACAAAAAAAAACCATTTTCGTTGATAAATATGCCTATTTACATTATTAGGCCAGAAATATATATAGCAACCTACGTATAAGTATAGAAGGTTTAAATATTACAACGACCTGCCGAAGCGAGCTTCTTGAATTCTTGGCTCTATCGATTTCTTTGATTTTTTTAATTCATTGAATTTCTGCCTTAATTCCATTTCATTTTGATACATTTTTGCTTTACAAATTAAACAATTAGGACGTTTACAGGTTGGTACCGAAGAAAATATCAAAAAAAAAAAACCAAAAACTAATTTTGGATGACGGTAAAGTGAAGTTGTTCGAAATAGCAGACACTCTAAAGATATCCACTGAACGTGCAGATCATATAATTCACGAATATTTGGGAATGAGAAAGCTCTGTGCAAAGTGGGTGCCGCGCGAGCTCACTTTTGACTAAAAACAACGATGAGCCGATGATTCGGAGCAGTGTTTGGAGATGTTCGAGCATAATAAACTCGAGTGTTTGCGTCGATATCATGGAACAATGGATGAAACACGGCTTCATCATTTCACTCCGAAGTCCAATCGACAGCCATCCTTATGGACTGCACATGATGAGCCCGCCACAAAGCGTGGACAAACGCAATAGTCGACTGGCTGACAAGGTTATGGCGTCTGTATTTTGGGATGCGCATAGAATAATTTTTATTGACTAGCTGGAAATCGGAAGGACCAGCAACAGCGACCATAACATAGGGTTACTGGGCCATTTGTAGAACGGTTTTACTAATACAACACACCGTGTCACAGATCAGGGAATACGGTGTCAAAATTTTATGAATTGGGCTTCGAATTGCTTACGCATCCACCGCATTTCCCAGATCTGGCTCCCAACGACTATTTTCAGTACTCAGATCTCAAAAAAATGCTCGTTGGAAAGAAGTTTTCATCGAATGAAGAGGTGATCGCCGAAGCTGAGGCCTATTTGAAAGAAATGAGAAATTGTGTTAAAAAAAGGGTAAACGTGAGAAAATACATATTTAACAGATATATAGTTTGTACAATTCTACTCTTTCAGCCACATCGAAACATACATGTACATATGTATGTGTGTATGTAGTCAAAGGCATAATTTAAGGCACGCACGTCAGCTCATTAACCCTTACATAACCCGCACTGCAGCGGCCGCAGCGCAACACAGCGGAAACCGAAAAAATGCGAACTTACAAATTAGCGAACGCACACACATATACAAACAAGCATACATACATACATACATATATTTATGTATGTGTTCACCTGTGTATGCGCCACGAGCTTAACAGGCAGCTCCACCAAGCATAACTGTCGCTAAATTTGTGATTCTAAAGTGGGAACCGAAGTGTCGTGCCGTTGGACGGACATTTTGGACGCTTTGTGTCTTTTTCGGATTTTGCATTTGCGGCAAGTTCAGGCGGGGGCAGAGGTGAGGTGCAAATGTTGTCAAGCCTACGATGGATTTTGCAACAAAAATGCATATTTATGCGAGCCTCAACGATAGGCGGGCACAAACGCACGCACACACTTGAATTATACGTGTGTGTGCGTGTGTTAATGTGTGTGTGTGTGTGTGTGAGTGCTTTGAAGTCATGCAAAAAATTTGAATTTCACATTCGGGGGACCAAAGCAGCAAAATTGCGCTACAACAATAACAGCACGCACAGCAACTCACTCAAATGCGATGGCACACACACACACACATATACGAATGAAAGTACACATACAGTTACACAAAGCTGCAAACATGCGAACGGAGCTATTTATTCGTTAATTTTTCGTATGCAACGCAGCGCTGTACAACAATACAAAGCAATAACAACAAATTATACACATGCGAATAAAATAAAAAAAAATACAGCAACAACTTGCACAACAATCACAATGCAGGTTCAAGCAATGGAATAAAAAATAACTCCAATAGCAACAATAAAGACAACGCACTGAGTTCATTTAGCAATGGCAGCGACAAAAACAAAAGTAATACGAACAACAACAACAAGAAAAACAACAACAGCTGTGGCCACTTTGTTGACAAGGTCAATGAACCTGTCCCAGTGCAATTTCGGTTGTCGTAGGTTAGGGACAAGCAGAAGCGGCCATCGCCATACAGCCACACACACACACACACACAGCTAAACAAATGCATGTGGGTTTTCGTGTGTGTGACTGTGTGTAGAAGTACGAACGATGAGGCATCGAATTAACCGAAAAAGTGCAGAAGCTACTATAATATATGAGTACAACGAAAATAATATTGTGTATCTGGCAAAATAACGCATACAACAACATATATGTATATACATATATATACATATGACGAATATGTCCTACACATCAGTGTAACCCAGTGAACTTTGCCTGCTAGTCACTTCTTATTTTAAATTAACCCTTTTTTTCCTAGGTTGGTCTGACTGTCAGTGACATCTGTGCCAAATGTCACATCAAAATAATCATTTGTGATGAAACGTTTTATTACTGGCGAAGAACGTTGGATCTATGATTACGACCCGGAAACAGACAATCAGTCGGCCGAATAAGTGGCAAAGATGAGCCGAAGCCGAAAAAACCACGTCAAAACAGGTCAAAAATCAAGGTTATGCTGACAGTTTTCTTCGATTATCAAGGTGTGGTGCACACTGAATCTCTTTCAACCGGCCAAACGGTCAACAAGGAATATTATTTGTCATTTCCGCGAAGCTATTCGTAAAAAGTTCTCGCGTCTTCTTGGCAATAGCATAATTTCAGCTTCAGAGCTTTGAAATCAAAAACATTTTTATACCCTGAACAGGGTATATTAAGTTTGTCACGAAGTTTGTAACACCCAGAAGGAAGCGTTGGAGACCCTATAAAGTATATATATATAAATGATTAGTACGTCGCGCTGAGTCGATTTAGCCATGTCCGTCTGCCTGTCTATATATATACGAACTAGTCCCTCAAGTTTTTAAGATATGTTTTGAAATTTTGCAGACGTTATATCATTTTCTCTTCAAGAAGCTGCTCATATGTCGGAACTGCCGATATCGAACCACTATAACATATAGCTGCCATACAAACTGAACGATCGGAATCAAGTTCTTGTAGGGAAAACTTTCACATTTGACATCGTATCTTCACCAAATTTGGTATAAATTATTTTCTTAGGCAAAAATATAATCTCCGAAAAAATTTTTCAGATCGGATCACTATAGCATATAGCTTCCATACAAACTGAACACATAGTAACTAAAAGAAATGCACCTGTGAAGGGAATATTAGCTTCGGTGCACCCGAAGTTTTGTCTTGTTTGTAGATAATATTTATAACCCCCAGTTATGACTATCTATATTTTTGAATATTTGAAAATATGACAAGATGGCAGCGATTAAAAAAATACACCTTTGACCATAAAAAATAATCTAAACAAGTAAGAACGGCTTAAGTTCGAGAGTAACCGAACATTTCATACTCTCGAAACTTGCAAGGAGCAAAGTCCGTGGAACGACCTTCTAACTTTACATTCAATCAAGGAAATTATTGCCCTAATTTCATCCACTTTTGGCAAGAGGACGTTCATTCTGAATTTCTTTAAGATTTCTTACATATTGAGCGATAGCTGCGGTATGAATTCGATTTTGCCCATTTTCACAGGGTGAGTTGAGAATACTGAGGTAACCTCATATACCAAATTTGATTGAAAGTTGACATTTTGTAAGTTTTCATTTAACGGCGTTTTGTGGGCGCAATAGTAAAGCGATTTCACTTACTTTAGGTGCCAAGGAACACATGTACCAATATTCATGAATTTATCTAAATTTTTACTTAAGCTATCGCTTGCACGGACAGAGAATCACCCGGATTTATATGTACTGTCTCTTCATCCTTGTCATTTATAATATATAACCTTATGTATATCTAACTCGTTTAGTTTTAGTTCATACGTATACAAACAACAGTTAGATGAACAAAACTGTTATACTATGTAGCAACATTTTGCATCGGCATAAACATCCAAAAAGGGGGTTTGGTGCTCATATCTCCATAATTTTTATTAACTTATTTATAGGGCGTGTTTCCAGATTAAACATTGTGAAAACTTTCAATCCGTGAGGTAGCCGATCGGGGCAAGCGACAACCTACACAAATTTAGAGCAGTACGACCGTTATACATACAGTTCTATAGAAAAAGAACGAATAAGTGAAGCTATGTCAACAAGCCTGACTGCAATCCATAAGGTATTCTCCCATTTGGTTCGCGGTAACGAGAGGTTCCCACAAATTCCGAAAGTAATCTCTGAATAAATTTCTATGGTTTTCAATTTTTCAAGCCTAACAGTAAAGGCTAAGTAATCGACACCCAAGAAAAGGATCCGATTGACTAAGACCAGTTCTTAATATCGTGTACAGAACACATCGAGATTAGAACTTAGAAGGCCAACCACGGGCTTATTTTTATTATAGCCTTTCAATATCTCAAGAACTGGACTAAAGCATGAACTTGAAAGTTTACAAGGCCATTTTGGAAAATATCATAATTATGATTCCCAAGTAAAGTGAATTGTTAATTGATTCTGAACGATATCTGTACCGTTGTTTTAAGAAAGAAAAGAATATGTAATTATTTTTTGGAGGTTGAAGAAGTTTAACATATTGCTTCCTGAATCAGAAGATGAATTTCAAATTGTGACTGAGCACTAACTAAAAGAATTTAAGAATTTAAAGAAAAGAACTTGTTTTTTATTCAAACTTTCAAATTAGTCAAGGTTCTATCAGCATAGCCCTAAATGAAGAAAACCCCACTTTTATCGGGAAGTATAAGTAATTAGAAATTCATTCTGAGTTTCGCTAATTGCATCTTTGGGCTTTACACGATAAGTTTTGCTGTAAGATTTTCTCGTTCTCGTTCCTGCTGAAAAAAAAAAACAAAATTATTTTTTCAAGCTAAACCTACAAACTTTCCAGAAATACCAAGGAGGGCTCGAAATTTACCTGTTTTTCCATTAGAAGTCTTGAATTGAAACCTGCAATGTTAAAGCCACTGCCTTGACTTTTCTGTGTTAGATAAATTAAATTAAGAATAATTAGCCCTAGCTTGTCTCATCTAAAATTATTGCTTACTTGCCATATTTCCTGCCTAGAGTAAGAAAGTGAGATCTGTGCTCCGTTAAAATATCGGTTGTAGAGGAAATCCGTCATAAGTTTAGACAACAAATTGTATGGGTTTCACTCCCGAAGAGTATATGACCACATTTTTTATGAACGATCTATGTTTCATGCATATTGATAACTTTGTACGAGCTCGGCAACAACTCAGAGGACAAAAGCAAACTCGGCCTAGCATGTCTCTAATTTTTTCACATGCTCTGGGTTTCTGCTTACTGGGTTACTATAATATTAAGTGTAAAAATAAATGCTAACAACAACACAACAGCAGTCAACGAAGTAATAATAATAATAGCAAATAAAAAATCGTTCACCAGTCAAACAGCGACCAAAGCAACCACACAAAAATTCACAAGTAACCAAAAAATGTGCGAGCAAGTAAAGAAGAACAAGAAGAAGTATTAATAAAAGTGAAGCGCAAATTTTAACAGACCCGAAAAAAGAACAACTTAACGAATAAAAGACTGGTCGAACAATTTACGCAGAGAGCAGAGACATGTGAGCACTCGCAACAGAAAAAGGGCGTGCAATAAGGTTCGTACCACTAAGCGACAGCAACTTAGTTGGGCTTCCTGCATGACTGATGTCACTGTCCGCTGACCAGCTGCTTGCTCCAGTCGACTGACTGACCAAAAACAAGGCACGTCAGTCGGACGACGAGAAGTCAGGCGCTACGCAAACAAACGCAGTGCGCAGAGGAAGGGAGCTGACGGCAAAAACTTAGTTGTGGCAAGCAGCCGGCTCGGTCCGGTGCGACGCTTGAGTTTGAGTTGCCGATGGAGTGGAATGACACGCAGCTGTAAGTCGCGCCCGACCGGCAAGCTAGACCGCCAATGGCTTCGTGGTGTGCTTGTAAAAATATGTGTGTGTGTTTGTGTCTTCATATGTATGCGTGTGTTTGCTCATGATAAAGGCACTCGAGCAGTTCAAAAATCACAAATTGCAAATAATAATAAACTGTCAAGTTGTTGTTGGTCTTTTGTGGCACAAAAGTGTGTTGCAGATATTTTTGTCTGTATGAGTGTATGTATGTACATATATATTTATTTATGTATCTTTGAGCATATTCTTTCAAATATTGCCTTTTATTGTTGCTTTCGGTCGTTTTTTAAATATTTTTTATTGTTGTTGTTGTTCTCGCATTCTCTTATTGCCGGCGTTTTTTGTGAGTAATGACAGTTTCGAATTTCGCCACTGACGTTGATGATGGCCAACATGTGGTGGCCACTCGCTGCCTGCGATAGCGATAATAATGATTATGTTTTGCTTTAATGATCGCCGTAGGTCGTTGTTGTTGTTGTTATTTTTTTATTTTACGACAAAAGCAATGACAACAATACTCCCTGTCGCTTTGACAAATACTCTGTACATCGCATGCGAATCGACAATAAAACGCAGTCTACAATCTGGCAACACCCAAATCAAAATCGGTTAGAGGGACGCATACACACACATATGTATGTAGTACATACTTCGATGGTTCGCTTGAACCTGAAAAAACCGCAATCGCTTGTGACGAGTGATGTGAAGTGATGTTCGGTGACACAAAACTTGTTGAAAGTAATATTGAAACCGCAAAAGCTGGAAATGTCAATGTTGAGAGTTTTACATAAGCTTGCTATATAAGCATATCTGTGCAATTCGTTTGTCTGCATTGGGTAAGGTCAAGGAATTGCTAATGCAATGCGATTGGGTGTGAAGAAAAAGCTTCAATTGTCATATAAGCAATGTAAAGACAGCTTGGTGGTGAAGCCATCAAAATTTGTCTTATTATTGGTGGAATAAGTACATGCTTTTCAATGTGCTACATATTAACGTAAGCTTCAGTCATTGGTGCCGCTACCCGGAATCAACCCAGATTTGTATTCTACAAAAAACTGTGAAACCTAACCTAACTGAGAGGATGAGAAGTCGATGCTGAGAGTTTTTTTCACTTGGACAGCTTAAAACTCCGGTCCATTGTGTTGCCTAAAATCTCCTTTACACTAGATCATAAGATTCTTTCAAATCGACAAAGCGCTTTGGATCTGTCACAAATTTGTTGAGACGGCTAATGCCTGCTTCGCCTATTTCTTCTGGTTTGCCGAAGGTATACGTAAGACTGTTAAGATGGTTCAGCCTCAGTCCTGCAAAAGCTGGACATAAGAGGAGGAAGTGCGTAGATATTTCCATCTCACCCTCCTCCGCACAGCTTTGACAACGTGCGTGAGTACCGTTTTGACGATTATTCGATAGTGTCCAGTAAGAAATGCTACGATTGGGACAAGACAAACTTTACTCATGAAATCCGTAGCATTCCTAAAAATTATTTGGACCACGTGTAAGTAGTTTGGACCACAGGATGCGAATGAAAACAGCTATTACTAAAAAACCATTGCGGTAAGGTACTTATAGTTTCAGTACCAGATCTGTATAGTTTCAGCAAGAATTGTTGAATTAGAAGATTATTTAGAGTCCCTTGATCACATTATTTCACTTCAAAAATCTTTTCGACCAGTTGATGTTATATAAGGGGGTGGTCAGTAATGGACCAGATTTTGACAATATGTCAATATGTCAATATCTGGAGAGAACCCTTGATAAAGAAATCGTCACCAATAATCTTTTTTCGATTTCAAAGCCGCTTTCGACAGCACTGACAGCAGTTGCCCATCCAACGCCATGCCTAAATAGAGTATTACTACGAAACTTACACGGTTATGCAGAATGACGTTAAGTACAAGCGTCAGCTCCGTCAAAATCGGAAAGGAGCTCTCCAAGCTCAATTGAGCCATCAGCGCAGTCTTATCCAGCCAGGAAAAATAAGCGAAAGAGATGGGTCTTGTGGTACTAGAGCGCAAAACAAACTGCCTGAAAGCCACACATAAATATTCTTCGCATCTATGGAACCATATCAATATTGGCAGTTATAGATTTTAAAAATTGAAGGACTTTATCTCTGAACTAGCACAAATTGTATTAATAAACTAAGCGCCGAAGGTCCTGGCAGCCAGTCCTCCTTTTTTCGTGGAAAAGTGATTGTATTATTGTTTCACGTTTTATAAATAAATAAATAATAAACTAAGCTTGGAGATCAAGGGTAGAAAACTCTTGCCAACAGGTAGCACCTGTGGGAACAGTAAAATCATTAAAAAAAGAAGCAAACCCTTCTCTGGATGGACAAAAATTACGCTCTATAAGTCCCTCATTATTCTCGTCATATTATATGGCAAAAGCATGAACGATGACGACCCGAGTTGAGAAAGCACTTAGAGCATTCGAGAGAACTGTTCTTTGCAAGATCTTTAGAGCCAACGGCGTGAGCGATGCATATCGAAGAAAATGGAATCACGAATACCAAGACCTGGATATAATTAAGCGCATAAAGATGCAACGAATGCGCTAGTTAGGCCAATTTGCTTGCATATAAGATGATCCGCTAGCGAAAAACTTCTTCGGAAGCAAGGATGCCCACCCATCCAGGGGAAGGACCTAACGATTAGTATGCACTTGGGATGTACAACGGACGTGATCTTGCAATGGATAGCGGCAACTAGCGAAGTTTCATGTTCCCAGCCTAGATCGACCCACCGTTGTGATGTCAAAGAAGAAA
This sequence comes from Bactrocera neohumeralis, assembly GCF_024586455.1. NCBI lineage: Eukaryota > Metazoa > Arthropoda > Insecta > Diptera > Tephritidae > Bactrocera > Bactrocera neohumeralis. Next base: position 51,727,483 of record NC_065919.1, read on the forward strand.
AAATATAACTTAAGAATGAAAAACACTGGACAAAGCTGATTGTCCTAATCGACCATTTCGATATCAACCTCGTTTAATATACAACTTTTTGACCAAAATTCTGAAATTTAGCTTCGAGTTGAGCCAAAGTTGTTTAAGAGATTTTAGATACTTGCCTACAAAGAGTAAACGGAAGTGGTTTCTTGGTGTAAGAATTATTAAAATTTGTCTAAGCGCTCACTGTCCCCTCCTGTATGCAGTATAATGACTTTCGTCGATTCATAGCGCTTATAGATGGACATATTTAATAAAATATAAAAACCATCAGTTCAAATTTTAAATAAGACAATAATCCTACGCAAGAATATTGTTTGATAAAAAGTGATTTAGGAGCGATGTCGGTAGAAAACTGCCAATAGCACTAATATGATATGTTATATTGTTTTCTGTTAGCCAAGATACTTCGTGAAATTAACTAATTGAAACCAAGTTGGCATGATCGAATATATAAATTATATATAATATGTATCCTTCTAAGATTAAGTGATAACCGTGTGTCTACTAAAATACTCGAGATACATGAGAAACATTAAAAGCAGATCAACATGAACATGAAATGATAAATATATAAATATTGGTTGTCAAAAAAGTCTTGCGGTATTTTCGCTAGTTGGCGCTGAAAGCGCGTAATCCTAGTTTTATACCTTTTTGGAAAGCTCATTTCACGCGCTAACACGTATTTGATTGATTGTCGTTTCTTTTAAGTCGTTCGTGAGTCATAGCGTCGCAAACATGGAGCAAAATAAAGAGAAAATACGGTATATTTTACAGAACTACTACGATAAAGGCAAAAATGCATCTCAAGCCGCCAATAAAATTTGTGCAGTTTATGGACCCGATACAGTTTCCATTTCCACCGCACAACGATGGTTTCAATGTTTTCGTTCTGGTGTAGAGGTGGTCGAAGATGCGCCACGCTCCGGAAGGCCTGTCGTCGAAAACAATAAAATCGCTGAATTGGTCGAAAGAGACCGGCATAGTAGCAGCCGTAGCATCGGTCAAGAGCTGGGCATGAGTCATCAAAATTCATTTCAATTTCAATAAAAAAAAAAATCAATAAAAATACCGCAAGACTTTTTTGACAACCCATTATAAATATAAATAATTCTAGCCGCCATCAAAGAGCTATAATAAACCAAAAATTAAATATCTAATACAGTATAAATATCATTACCCTAAGCGGCTCATTCAGCGCTCCAGTGAACTTTTTGAACCACAGCTTGCAACAAAAGAACTATGTTAGCAGCAGCAGCCAGCGCTTAAAAATATTCAATAAATATGTCATAATATTCAATTTAGTCTGAAATTTTATTAAGAAATATCTTGCATGCAACATAAATGTAATGAAGAACTTCTAACCTCATAATATTGTCTAAATATGTTCATTTCAGAAAAATGTTATTTCAATTAAATGACTTGGATATGTCTTGCGTCGTAAAAAATATAAAAGGCTTTAAATATTTGGTAGTAATTTTCGTAGTAATAAAGTATCTTAGTCTATTAGTTACTAATATGTAGTTCCAGTTTTACAAATTTATGCAAATACTGATTTAAAGAGCACTTATATTTGACAGGCGCAGTAAATTTGTCGATGATTTTAATAAATGTCAGATGTGCTTGTGTGAGAGGCGAGTAGCCAAAGGTTTCTTATACATTTTTGTTTATCATTAGTTTAAGTTTGGCTTTACTGAATGCGAAAAATGGTTAATTCTTGTTTTTGTAACCAAAAAATTGCTTAATAACTCAATTGCGGGCTTGATATATTAATTTATTGGCGTAGACACCGCCTCTGCAGTTATAGCCGAGTTTACAACAGCGAGTCAGTCGTTTCTTCTTTTCGCAAGGTGCCGCCCATTGGAGGTTCCAAGTGTAGCCAGGTCCTTCTCCAGCTGGTCCTTCCAACGGAGTGGAGGTCTTTCTCACTCTCTGCACACCCTAGCGGGTACTGCGTCGAATACTTTCAGAGCTGGAGTGTTTTCTTTCAACCGGATGATATGACCCAGCCAGCGTAGCCGCTATCTCTTAATTCGTTGAACTATGTCAATGTCTTCGTATGTCTCATACAGCTCATCGTTCCATCGAATGCGGTATTCGCCGTGACCAATGCACAAAGAACGATAAATCTTTCGCAGAACTTTTCTCTCGAAAATTCGTAACGTCGACTTATCAGATGTTGTCATCATCCATGCCTGTGCTCCATATGGCAAGACGGGAATAATGAGTGACTTATAGAGTTTGGTTTTTGTTCGTCGAGAGAGGACTTTACTTTTCAATTGCCAACTCAGTTCGAAAATGCACCTGTTGGCAAGAGTTATTTGCGTTGGATCTCGAAATTTTTGCTGTTGTTGTCTTAATGCTGATTCCAAAATAGACGACATTATCTATGACTTCAAAGTTATGATTGTCAGCAGTGACGTGGGAGCCAGGTCGGGAGAGCGACAACTGTTTGTTTGATGACAGCAGATATTTCGTCTTGCCCTCGTTCACTACCAGGCGCTTTTGCTTCGCTTCTTTGTCCAACCTTGAGAAAGCAGAACTAACGGCGCGGTTGTTGTGGTCAATGATAGCAATATCATCGGCGTACGTCAGCAGCTGTATACTCTTATAAAATATTGTACTTTCTCTACTCAGCTCTGAAGCTCGAATTATTTTCTCCAGCAGTAGATTAAAGAGTCGCCTTCTCGATTAGTTTTCATTGGTAATGTTTTTTATGTGGCGGATCCCAAACCCAGCGCGCAACCCTATGTAAGGGGTGTTTCGCCTTTTCACTTTAGCTCGCTTTCAAACGGATGTTCTTCGGCTACCCAGAGGATACTTCGTCTAGGACCGGAGGTCGGAAACTGCTTGAGCCATATGTAAAAAATCGTTTCTGGCCACTCCCAAGTAAATGGCAATCAGAGAACTTTTCTCACGTGCGTGAACTTCTACACATGATTCCATCCTCCAAGGCGACTCCCTATCGCCCTGATATTGATGATTTCTGAGTGGTTGGTTACTGCTGATGAAAAGTGGAGCACTTAAGGCAACGTCAAGCGAAAACGGATCTGACCGAATCTAGGTCTGTGGGCGCAAACGCTAGACAAATCTGGATTGACGGTGAGGAAGATTTTGCTATGTATTTGGTGAGATTGGCATGGAATCTACTATTAGCTACGCTCTTACCTCCAAGCTTTTAATTCGGTCCTGTTTCATCAACGATTGCACAGTCTGAAAGAACACATCGTCCAGAAGCAGCCACCTTTGGCCAACTGGACTACGCCAGGCTACATACCACGATAGTGACACGGCGTAAGTTGCGAAAGCCCGGTTAGAAGATTCCTATGCATCCACTTTTAATTATGGATCTGGCGCCAAGTGGTTAATACCTGTCTTTGACGGCTGAAAATGGGCTGTGAGCTTTCAACGTTGCATATTTGATCTAAGGTTTAGGTTATTTATATGTATATATATACATAAACTAACATTGATACGGAAATGGACAAGATTCGAATTGTCTTATATGTCAATATAGCGAATAGGAACCATTACTCGTTTAATCACGATTACTAATTATCGAGCCAATATTTCTAAACTCTCATAACCTACCGGATATATAATATAATAGATTACAATAGTTCCGGCTTTTGCATATCTAACTTTTTCAACTCACAATGCAATGTTCTCCTCACAAATTATTTTATTTATCGAAAGGGGAAACATTTTAGCATATCCGTTGGTTGCACTCTTTCATTTAGTTCCAGTAATTAAATCAAAGATGACTCAGAAATTTTCTTCCTAAAACTCGCGCGTATGCTTAAATCATATACTAGTAAGCTTATACATATATAATAGCAAGTATAACTGTATAGTGTATGTGTATGTACAAGTTTGTAAGGCGACAAATGCAATAGAAATGCCAACGCAAATCGTCATCTACCGAATCACTTGTGACCCAGTGACTTTGCTCCAACCATAGCGCACGCGATACAAAAATAGCAACAACTATATGAGCATATAGTATTTGCATCTAAAGGCAGGTACAACCCACTAACATAGTTGAGTATATATACATATATATTTTTTTTCTATGAATGTAAGACGGAAAGTGCTGAGGCACGAATACTTCCAAAGGGACTGTATGTTAGGAGATAGTACCGGTTTATACCCAGTTCACATAGATAATACAACAGAAAGAGTACTTAATGGACACAAGCAAGATATAGAAAGTCGTTTGTACTATATTTATATATGAACATACCATACTATATATGTATGTATATATATAAATATGTTTAATGCCTTCATATACATATGCATGAATACAAGACAGTCGAAAATCGAGTCGCCAAGGTTGGGAGAGGCCTGGAGTACGTACATACATATGTATATGTTTGTATGTATAAAGTGCCATCGGAAGCCTATTAACTAGAATACATTTTTATACATAATTATATATATACATATGTACACTTGTGCATGTATGTGTGTCGAATTCTGTGCCCCTTGGACTGACTACATGCAAAGTCGGTTTTGGATCATTAAATTAGAAGCGAATAAACAGATGCACTGTGAGTCATTCGCATCACCAACACATGCATACATACACAAAAACAACAACAACAAATTGTGCTCAACCGTAAGCCAGTGCATGTAAATATGTATAAGTGTAGTGGCATGTTGCTCAATTGCCGGTCTATGCGTTTGCTGCCTGAGAGAAGAAAGCACATTTAAAATGTTGTCGTTTTTGTTGTTGCATATGGCAACACAGCCAACTGGCGTCGTTTTATTTGCACGGAAATGGCGCGAAAACATTTGGCATCACTTGCCGCCGCCCAAATACCTATGCACAGGCGTCGGCGCCACCACATGCCACACATTGTGGACCAATGTGAGCCAAAAATGCCAAAGCGAGCAGACAGACAGCGCCAACGAACGTGGAGTTATGGAGTATAGGAGAAGCAACACCGAAATGTTGGCAAATTTGCATTAGAGGCCGTTGTGGCAGCCAAGTTGCACATGAGCGTCTGTATGTAGTTGGTGTTGCAAATAGGCAAGTGTCTGTATGTTGTTAGGCATACAGGAGAATTAGTGCAGTTGCTAAAAATGGCCACAGCAGCGGCAGCAGCAGCGCACACACAATAAAAAGTTCGTGCCACGGCCAATGTCAGCGGCGCGGCAGCGCTGTGTGGCTAGCGCAAATTGGCATCAATGGCGGCTGACAGCTGATGGGATGCAGCTGCAACACTTGCAACAAGGCGCAAGGTGAAGACCAAAATAGCCTAACTCTGGCAAGCAGGGCAATTACATGGCCGGCAACAACAATAAAACGAAACAAAAATTTATTGAATTGGGTGAAGTGGTGTGGCAACAACGAAACTTGGTGGTTAAACGAAGTGTAAGAAGCTGGAAGTATACGAAAAGAATTGACTACGAATAATAAAAGTGGCGGCAAAGTGTAGGGAGAGCATTGTGGCATGTGTTGCAATGTGGTATGGACGTGGAACAGCACTTTTCAACTTAATTAGAATGTTCGGATGAGCAAATGCGTTTTAGTTGGGGGCACTAGATGGTTTTTTTTTTTTTATTTTCGTACATATATGTACACACATACAGTATGTGTTTATAAGTGCATTCTTGCAACAAGCCTTGTACTGCAAGAAACACTAAAAAATGTGCTACTTATTTTATCCTTAGTGCCAAATAGTTGCATCGAAATTGTTGTAAACATGTTTTCAATCAACAACAACAACAACAAAAACTTAATGAAGTTCAAACAACAGCAACATTTGCAATTGATAACCCACCAGCTGCATTCAAAATGCATAAGGCTGTAGTAATCCACTTCTTTTGTGTTGTTGTTGTTGTTGTTATAGCATTTTCGGTTTCCTCAAGTCAATTCAACAACTATCGTACAACATTTGCAACTTCAGCCAGCTCCAACGAAAACGAAAGTTGCCAAGCATCGACATGAATTAAATAACAACAACAACTATAACAGTTACAACAAAGACGGCACACACAGGCAATCGCACAGACGCAGCAACAAACGCAACAAGTATAAGTGACTTACAATGTTGCAACACCACGATTTGCAGCTGCCTGCCACAATAGCCAAGAGCCACAGTTTCCAGCTGCCACAGATAGCACGCGGACAGCACGGCACACAATCGCTGTTGCAACATCAATGCGCCGTTGTATCGTTAGTCGCGCAGTTGGCATTGAAATTGCAATTACTCTCACTTGGACTGGATCTGTGGCGTGGTGGCGCAATGTGAGGCAGCCCACGCGCAGCCTCATGCCCCAGTGTGCACTACCGTGTGTCGCTGACTTGTGGCATGCTACACTGCACACAAACACTATATGCTTGTATATTGGTATGTCTGGTAGGCCAGTGGGTAACGTGTTCGTGCGCCAGCTGTGCCACATGCAAGCTACCGTGACTTCTCGTACCTGGACTTGTCACTATCGTGGCGTAGACTCACCGCGCTTTTGGGCCGTCTCGCCGTGGGCTGCAGTCGGCGTATGCGTTGAATCCGTAAATTCGGCGGTCAATGTAGCATCGCTTACCGGTAGACAGACATAAGCACGATATATGAGTTAAGGCTGATTTGGATTTGCCTGAGTTATTTGAGTAAGTTAGTGGTTTCTTTTAAGGTGGCTTGAAAACTTTTTATGATAAGTTTTCAATATTTGAAAATAATAATAATTCACCTGTAACTCAATAAAACACTTTTTAGATAACGTCTTAATCAAGTTCGTAATTTTACTTTATACTACTACCTTATTTCGTCATAATCTGCAGAAAAATTTAAGAGTCTTCATTACGCAATACTAAAATCGTTTCCAATTGATTCATATGAACTCCAGAAAGCTCCATTATAAACTAACTCTGTAATCAATTCGCCTGTTACTACCATTTGAAATAGGAGCCCAATGATAGGTATCGACTAACATATTAAATTTAATTAAGTCAATTAGCTTGGAACTTCAGAAAACATTAATGCCTGCTGATGCTTCAAAACTCAAAGATGTTCAAATTGCAGCTTATTGAGCACATACTTTTTCTTCAATTAAGGCTATAATTGAGCTCAATTTACTAGCTACTGATACAACTATCAATTAGCAAAATATCAGTAAAATTTTCAATTAATCCTGAAAAAGATTAAATTGTTTCACTTAATAAAAGTCTAATTATGTGTGTTCTAACAAAAATAAACATTGAAAAGTTGAAACTAAACATTTAATTGTCTCAATTAGGAGCTATGTAGTTATATTTTCGAATAACATATTAAATTTATATTACATAATAACATGTCAATTAGTCAGAACTAAAGACCCGAAAATTTTCTTTAACATCTTATAGAACGTTCGACATAACAGTTAGTTGAGCAGGTAGTTAATTTCCATTTCAATCAAGGCTATAATTCAGCTCAATGTACTAGATATTGATACGGTAATTAATTGCTCGTATTATAGTAAAATATATTTAAATAAAATTTGATTATCTCTGATCTGATTTGAAGGTTGACCTGATTAAAATATAAAATTTTGTTAAAGTCTTATAAATTAAAATTAAATTATTATAATGAAAAATTATTATAATTATAAATTAAAAAATTATAAATTAAAAATTAATTGACGCAATTAAAATTAATTATCTCAATTAAAAATTAATTGACTCAATTAGAATTAATTACCTCAATTGAAACTTTAATTAACTCAACAGAAAGTATTATTGCTGAAAATAAATTTTTAATTAATTCAAATTTCAGCCTAATTATCTCAATTAAAGTCCCAATTAAACTTAAATGCTTCAGTTGCTAGTTAAATTTCTGTTAAATTTATAGATTAATTACCCTAAAAAACTCAAATGAGAGCATAATTATATCCATTAGAAATTTAATTGTTTCAGTTAATATATAACCATCTCAATGAGACACTTCAACTGCAACTTTAATTGTCTCAATTATAAGCCTATTTGGCTTAGTTTAAAGCTTAGTCATCTCTAGGGAGCGCATAAAACTTACTTGTCTCTTTTAAATAGGTTTCCGAGCTTTTTATTTGAACATACTTTTTTAATAGTGTGTTCTGAAGAATTTCGCACTCCGCTCACAAGAGAATAATTTTTATCAAATGATCTTAGAGAATAAAATTTTGTAGAAAATAAAGGTTCACAGAAAATAACAATTATGTCAGTTAAAATCCTTATTTCAATTCAACTTAACTGCTTTATTTATAATTTCAATTTCCGTTAAGTTTCAAGAATAATTACCCTAAAAAGCCAAATGCGAGCATAATTATGTCAATTAAAAGTTTAATTGTCGCAAATAATATTTAATTGTCTCGATTAGAAACTTCAACTGCATCTTTAATCGCCTCAATTAAAAGCTTAATTTACAGTTAATTGTCTCTAGGGAGCGCATAAAACTTAATTGTCTTAATAAAACTGGTTTTTCGAATTTTTACTTGAACCTATTTTCGTATTAGTGAGTTCCGAGGAATTTCGCACTTCACTCACAAGAGTATAATTTTTAATCTAACGATCTTAAGGAATACAATTTTCTGTGAGATAAAGGTTCAAAAAACAAGAATCGAGGCGTCCCCTTAATGCTGAGGTAGACTTGCCCCCATATTCAAAAATATGCCACAGACCTTGGTTAATGGAGCTTCCACGAGTTTTTATAAATTTGAGCCGCTCTATTTACTTACGATAGTTCCTCAACACTTGACCTGTGCCAACACATGACAAAATTTCGCCGCTATCATATTTAAACACTACATTCATTAGCGAAAGGAGACAAAGTGCAAAAAATTGCCAGCAAAGGCAATTAAGAACGGTAAGAGGGCCGTAGACAGCAGCCATAGTCAAGCATATAAAGTCAACAGAAAGTAAGACGCAGCGGAGTGGCGTGACATAAAGTCGGGTATGGAGTCAAATCGGTAGAAGTGTAAAGCAAAGCGAAGCGCAGAGCAAATCGCTTACAGCACTCATGCTGCCACAAGTAGTACACATGTAACTTGCAACACTTCATAGGCCACACATGCAGCTGGCAACCAAAAACAGCCCAACAGCACAAATTCAGAAAGATGCAATGGAAGCCAATGAATACAAAATGTGTGCGAAACCAAAAAATGCAAAAAAACAACAAGAAAAGTAGCGATATGTCAAATAGAAAAAAGTGATAAAGCAGAGAATGGCAAATGAAGCGAAATCCAAAACCCAACAAATGCCGCCGCCACCGTCTAACAGACGCACTCACAGAACAAGCAACCGACTCACACATGTGCACCCACACTTGCAACACACATACTTATGCACAACACATATACAAAAATCAGCTGCCACAGTCAAAAGTCGTCGAGAAGCTCTAGCCGCCTGCTACGACCATAAGTATGTGAGTGCGCATGCACAAACGCACTCAACGCTGCGGCAACGTGTAACGAAAATCTAACGTTTTCTGCACACTTTTACGAAATTGTTGAAAATTGCGACTTCAATAAGGTTAATGTCCTCCAAAACATAATGCAGCGAAAAAAAACGGGGGAAAATGTGGAGAAAAACGTGAAGCGCGGCTCCGCGCGCAAGACGCAGAGCGTCGCAACCACGCAGTCACCTTCAACAGCAGCAATAACATCCACGTAGAGTAAAGTCAAAACAACAACGACAACCACAGTCAAGTCAAAGCAACAACAAATGCGCTGGGTAAAGCCAGAGCCAAAGCCAAAGCCACTTGATGACGCGCCACATTCTAATGGCTCGGGCTCGAGCTCGAACAGCGAATGAGTGAGTGACAGAGTGGCTCACTACGTATGTCTGTATGCACGTATATCTGTATGTTTTTGTGCTGCCGTCGCCCTCCACCCACAACGCGCTTAGCACCGGCAGTCCGCGAGACAGGCGGCAAAGCTCTAAGCTCCAAGTAGATGCAGACAGCCGAATAGCTGAAGAGCGACGGTAGGTATGTGTGTGTGCTGTTGTTATTGGTGGTGTTGTTCTTTGGCATTTCTGCTAGACTCCTCAAACAAACCGCTTATGACGGTCGCACCACAGCAATGACGGTAGCGACATTTGTTGTTCGGCGACTCTGACGGAGTCTCTGACGTTGACGGTCGGTGGCAATGATGTTGCTTTCGGGCGCGCACATGTTTGCGCGTGTGTGTGTGCCTGTGAGTACAAATGTCGTCTTGCTTGTCGGCGACATGTTGCAACAATAGTGACGAGTCGACACAACCACTTGACGCTTCCGTAGCATACATGAATGAATGAATGAATGGGGCAACACATTTTGAGGGCGACACATTTTAGTCGTACTCGTCGGGGAAGAGTGCATCTACTGCGTTTGTGTTTCTTCGTTTGTATATGAGCTTGGATATTAGGTACATGCGTTCATCATATGCTCAAAACAACTGCTTCAATATTTGATGGGAGCCTGGAATGTTTGTCAATTAATTTCAGTTTATGATTTTATTTATGCAATGCTGTGTTAAATTTAGCAGTCTTAAGGTTGCTAGTTCGGACCTTTATGGGTACAATTATCAGCTTTCATCATAAAGCAACTCTTTCGGTTCAATTTGCTGCTCACAGCCAGTTTTTATTTGAGGCAAAGTCTGCGAACTAAAGTAGTTGTATGAGGTTCTTAAGTAAATAGGTAGATTACTATTGAGATATGCATTGTGATCTGTGGTCCGTTGTGCCCTAAATCATTTACAAAGATTCATATAGATAAGCGCCTGGATTGTGCTTGACGCTAGAGAGGCAGTACGTTCCCCACTCGTATATAAGAATACCAGGACTTTAGCTCTGCGTTTGCAATGCAATCCAAAAACAATTGTTCCGGAGTCTTCGGTTTACTCCTGCTATACAGTCATGTAGGTGCTTCTTGAGTCTATAGTGACTTAAGTATATTAGAACGAGTGTCGGGATTTTATTCCTGCGGAGGTTTAGAGTAATTTAAGTAAACTCTTTGACGGCTTTAACTTTAAGGCTGAAATCAACACCCATGTACCTGATGTTGAGCTCATCTGAGAAGCTACTTCTTGTAAAGAGCGATTAAGATACTCAGAGAACTGTGAACTCTTTGTGTTATGTATGAAATCCTCAAACGATCAGCTGTATCGAAAACTTTATTCAAATAACAAGTTCATATCTGAAATATCTCACACTTAAAAGAGAACTCAATTCTGTTTTTCTAGTACACAAAAAAACACAATTAAAAAATGTAGAACACCACTGCCAATACAATTTACGTGCCATTAATCTCCAATACTATAATACCTTAAATGGAGCTGGTATGGATTTGGATTGTGTAATAAAACGGAAGAACTAAACTGAACTGACTAAAAATTCTGTATAAAAATTGTTATTGCTAACGCCAGTTACTAGATTAAAACGTGAAGGATCCGAGAGATCTCAGGCCTATAATTGCTACAATTTCTTAAAACTTCATCCTTTTTTAGGATTCTTCATTGTTCATGGAATATTAAATCGTATCTCAAAGCTCTTACAGCAGCCAACTTTTTCGCTTGGAACGACTAAAAAACCAAAAAACGGTCCGTTCTTAGTTTTCGCTCTACAACTACCAGTGTGTTGAGTCGAAAATGTTAGTATCTACTCAAATAATCCGTGCTAGCCAACTAGAGTTCCAGATATCTTCAAAACACTTTCCTTGAGGGTGGAATCCGTTTTGAAAAACACTAAACGCGTTTAAAAATTGGAGTTTTTGCGTTCCCCACTCTGTTCCCTTTCTACAAGAAACGCTGTAGCGACCGTAATAATTTGAAGGTTCGAAACTTCGAAAGAAGTGAGTGTAATTGGCTCCCAAAACTTCAAACGCGGTGTAGATACCCATTAAAAACAATGTGAATGATTCTCCAAGTTTATTACAATAAGAATGATTGCTTTTATAAAAACAAATCAATCGCGCACTCCGGAACGCAAAACAACTTCGATATTTTATGTACTCGGTACGTACATTAACCAGCTTAAACACCACCAAGAAATGTCAGCCTAGAAATCCAACGCAGGATAACTCTTGCCAACATGTGCTACTTCGGACTAAGCACGTAATTGAGAAGTAAAGTTCTCTCTCGACGAACAAAAACCAAACTCTATAAGTCGCTCATAATTCCCTTCCTGCTATATGGTGCAGAGGCTTGGACGATGACATCGACTGATGAGTCGACGTTGAGAGTTTTCGAGAGAAAAGTTCTGCGAAAGATTTACGGTCCTTTGCACATTGGCCACGGCGAATATCGCATTCGATGGAACGATGAGCTGTACGAGATATACGACGACATTGACATACAAGTAGTTCAGCGAATTAAAAGACAGCGGCTACGCTGGCTAGTTCATGTTGTCCGGATGGACGAAAACACTCCAGCTCTGAAAGTATTCGACGCAGTACCCGCCGGGAGAAGCAGAGGAACAGGAAGACCTCCACTCCGTTGGAAGAACCAGGTGGAGAAGGACCTGGCCACGCTTGGAATATCCAATTGGCGCCACGCAGCGAAAAGAAGAAACGACTGGCGCGCTGTTGTTAACTCGGCTATAATCGCGTAAGCGGTGTCTACGCCAATTAAGAAGAAGAAGAAGAAGGTACGTACATTAGAGTGGTTGGATTTTTGTTTTATAAAATTGCGTATCCGAGAAATATTCTACGGTTCATTCGAAACAACTTTGCCTAAGAGACTATGGGTATAAAACCGGTTTCGAGCCAGCGAAGTTTAAAAAAACTGAATATTCGGTTGTACTGAATAATCGGATGTACAAGTATGTGAGATAGTTCTACGATCTCACCGATTCTGACAAATTATCAATAGAATATCAAAATACCCGTACGTATTAAATTTCATTGGGATATCTCAAAAAGTTACGAGCAAATTTCTATAATTCCCAAAAAAGTTCCTTTCGGCTGCCTGTAAATCGACCCCCGCTAATTTACATAATTTACATATACATACATATGTATATCTCAATATATGTGCGGTTATCATACAAATACTATACATTATATATATATACATATATACATATGTATATGTATAGCTATATTACCTCACGTGACTATTTACCTACACATGTCGAGTATTAAAAGGCAGAATACTATAAGGCACTGACCTAGACCAATGTTGTTGGTGTTGATGCGGCACATTTTTTTGTGGAATTTCACATTAATGCCGTTTCAATTAAATAAACGCGTAGCAACAACAAAGCCAGCAAATAAACCACCACGCCGCGCTAAAGGTATGGTTAAACAAACATACATACATACGTAAGTAGGTGTCACAGCGCTTTTGGCCGCTTTCGCAGCAATTCACATATGTATGCTAACCACCGCGCGCTCTCCGCTTTCGCACCGAAAATATAACTTTTTCTGCCTTTTTGCTTTTGCTTTTGGCTTCGCGCAGCAGTTTTCGTTGTTGCTTTCGCGCACACCGCGTTATTTATTTTGGCAATTGCTATTTTTACCCTCGCATTCGGCTGCTTGACATTCCAAGTTCGGCCGCCTGCGCGCTTGCCGCTCGTTTCCCGCGCGTTTGCTGCTTAATTTCATTTATTTTGTTTCGGGTTTTCGCGATTGCGACCGTGTGTGGCCGTGTGTGGCATTCCAAAAGGGCTGGGCGTGCTGGCGAGTGCGTTGAACTTGTTGTTTTGCCTCAAAAGTTGCGATAAAATGTTGGAAATTATGCGCTCAGTGACAATAATGTGCGAGGGAAGCAATAAGAAATCAATAAAATGCGAATGAAAAGGGCATTTTTGAATGTACACAAAATCAACTTAATAGCTTGAAAGCGCGCTTACATACAAACATGCAGAATAATTTTATAATATACATATGTATATACATACGTTATATATCTCTCGAACTAATGATTGTTGAGGCATGTCAACATGTACATAAATTTTCTTAATTTTAATGATATTTTTGTAGAAAAAGAACGTGAGTGAAACTAGAAAGGGTACATTCGTGTGCTAATAATTTTAGCTGAATAATTTATTGACATAATATTTAGTTTTATTTTTATACCCTGAACAGGGTATATTAAGTTTGTCACGAAGTTTGTAACACCCAGAAGGAATCGTCGGAGACCCTATAAAGTATATATAAAAATGAGCAGTATGTCGAGCTGAGTTGATTTAGCCATGCCCATCTGTCTGTCTGTCAGTTTTTAAGATATCGTTTATGAAATTTTGCAAACGTCATTTTCTCTTCAAGAAGCTGCTCATTTGTCGGAAAGTCCGATAACATATAGCTGTCATACAAACTGAACGATCGGAATCAAATGCTTGTATGGAAATCTTTCACATTTGACAAGATATATTCACGAAATTTGGTTTATATTATTTTCTAAAGCAACAATGTAATCTCCAAAGAAATTGATCAGATCGGTTAACTATAGCATATAGCTTCCATACAAACTGAACACATAGTTACTAACAGAAATGCACCTGTGAAGGGTATTTAGCTTCGGTGCAACCGAAGTTAACGTTTTTTCTTGTTTAGTTAATGAATGAAGATATCTTAATTATGGGCCTTCTAGTATCTAAAGAGTCATCCGAGAAGAGGTACATTTTTCAAAAGCATTTTTTCTTGACAGATCACGCGTGAGTCATGCAAAGTTGTCATGTTATTTTAGTAAAGTATTCTTTGGCATTTCATCATAAAAGACTTACGCCTGAATAACGTTCAGAAATCCTTCAACTTTCTTGCGAAAATTCACCTTCTGTAAAAAATGTGTTTCGCGCGCTTCGCTCAACTTACATATGGTCAACATAATCGGGCTACTGAGCGTACTATTCGCAACACCACAACCCATCTTGAGACTCAACATTCATTATTAGATAATATTCAACCAATTGACTTGGCGCATTTTACGTCGATATCTTAAATTGAAAGCGTACAAAATACAGTTTTTATAAGAACTGAAGGCGCTCGACCTTCCCAAGCAACATCGTTTCACTCCATGGACTCTTGAAAAGTACCAAGGAGATCCGATGTTTTCGAGCTAAAATTTGTTCAGCCATGAGACCCATTTCTGGCTCAAAGGGTATGCAAACAAGCAAGTTTACCACATTTGGGACGAAGAGAAACTTGACAAGATTTAAGAGCTGCAATTTCATTTAGAAAAGAAAACAGTGGGATGATGGAATTATGGTCGTCAATTGCGACCGTTATCGCGCGTGATAACCGACTAATTGATGCTTGAAATGTCGAGTCGAGACATCGAAAATTGGTCTCAATCGATGGACCATCTGAGACGTTGCCGCAGTCAACATTTGAAAGATATAATCTTAAAAAAATAAATGAAAGAATGTACTTTGAAGTTTCTAAATTTGAAGTTTCTGTTTTTTTTCTTTAAAAAGGTAGGGAACCCCGAAATGGATCACCCTTTATTTTTTAAGATACTTATTTTTTCAAGTGCTTACCGAAGTACTGTCTTTGGGAAATTATGCTGCTGATAAGTTATCGCCTAAAAATGGTCGCATTTGAAAAAAGTAAGTGCTGTTTCACCAAGACAATACACCGTGTCACAAATCAATGGATACGATGCTAAAATTTCAAACACCCTATATACTATACCAAAAAGAAGTTTAGCTTGATAATAAATCATTCATAGATGTACTTATTATTTGGGCTTCGAAATGCTTCGCATCCGTCGTATTCTCTAGATCTGGTCTCCAACGACTATTTCCTGTTCTCAAATCTCCAAACTATGTTCGCTTGGGAGAAAATACGTTGTACTAAAAAAATGGTCGTTATAATATAAAAAAAAAATATTTTTTCTAATAGAATATATTTTACTATTGTAGGTTGGGGATTTCGTTTGCCATGGTCGTCATCAAAAGGGCGGTTTCTCATCCTCAGGCTGTTTCATTGGGGTGTTTTTTTCTCGCCTTCAAACTGATGTTCTTAGGATATTACCCAGAGGATATCTTGGTCAAAGACCGGAAGTCGTGAGCTGCTTGAGTCATATGTAAAAGAATCGTTTCTGGCCACTCCCAAGTGAATGGCGATCAGAGAACTTTCCTCACTTGCGTGAACTCCACACATGACTCCATCCAGCGCAGGATTGCTCTTGCCAACAGGTGCTACTTCGGACTGAGTAGGCAATTGAAAAGTAAGGTCCTCTCTCGACGAACAAAATCCAAACTCTATAAGTCGCTCATAATTCCCGTCCTGCTATATGGTGCAGAGGCTTGGACGATGACAGCAACCGATGAGTCGACGTTACGAGTTTTCGAGAGAAAAGTTCTGCGAAAGATTTATGGTCCTTTGCGCATTGGCCACGGCGAATATCGCATTCGATGGAACGATGAGCCGTACGAGCTGTACGAGATATACGACGATATTGACATAGTTCAACGAATTAAAAGACAGCGGCTACGCTGGTTAGGTCATGTTGTCCGGATGGACGAAAACACTCCAGCTCTGAAAGTATTCGACGCAGTACCCGCCGGGGGAAGCAGAGGAAAAGAAGAAACCTCCACTCCGTTGGAAGGACAAAGTGGAGAAGGACCTGGCTTCGCTTGGAATATCCAATTGGCGCCACGTAGTGAAAAGAAGAAACGACTGGCGCGCTGTTGTTAACTCAGCTATAATCGCGTAAGCGGTGTCTACGCCAATTAAGAAGAAGAAGAAGGTTGGGGACTTTTCAATAGACTTGTTATACTTGTGTAAAGACCCCAAAGACCTATAATTCGAACAATTCCATCAACAGGGAGCTGACTATTTGTCGTTTCGATATTTCTTTGTATATCTACGGTTATAAAATCTCCAATATTCTGAAAGCAATCCGTCACATATCACTCACACATAAATCAACACACATACAACAACTAAAGCTGCATTAGTTTAACAGCAACGAATCGGTCCAACAAGTTGAAGCCGAAAAATTTCATTTTCACTCCTCCCTAAATCCGCATGTTTTCTTTGCCATTTCCTTTCAATTGTATTTCTGCTTCAACGGCTTCATTCTTTCTTTTTCTTAGAGCAGCAACTTCGTTCGTGGTGTCTGTCTTGTTTCTATCAGTTTGCCGCTTTGCTTTGATTGCGCACGAAACGCACATTTGCTGCACGTACGCACCGCCATCCGTCCAACCAGCCATCCATCTAGTGCACCGAAATGTTTACACTGCGACTCTTCAACGTTCACACATCCATAAGCCCCTGCGCCCCTAGGCCCTGGCAACACTGCCATGTAAACGCACACCGAAGAGCGCCAACAAGCTTTGTGATTTTTTGCAGTCTTTGTTTGCTTCTTTTCGTATTTCTGCTTCGTAGTTTCGGTGCATTTTTCGGTTTCGATTTCGTTGTTGTCATCATCGCCCGCCTTTGTCGCCCATCCGCCCTCCAATTATTCGCACTTTATCCCTTTGTGTGCGGTGGCTCTCCAACTACGCGGCAGTCATTGTCGCAAACGGTTCACTGTTGAGGTTGTGGTTGTTGCTGTTGCAGTTGTCACCGGTTCAATGAACGCCGTTCGTCGTAAGTAGTGCGTCAACAGTGAGTGCTGCGTTGACAGCGACTGCGGCAGCGATGACGAAGTAAACGCTTGCCCTCTCAGGCGTCCTGTTGGCCCATAGCCCTATTGCCCCATCGGCAAGCAGCAAATCAACCGACCGACCGACTAAAACCAACCACCACCACCACCATCAGCACCACCGGCAGCTCTACCGCGCGGTGACGTTGCTGGCGCGCTGCTTCTGCTCGCCTGTCATAAGAACCAAACGAACCGCACGAAATCGCAACGATTTAAGCGAAATGAGCTCATTGCGAACTCCAGTCGCCGAACGTTGTCGTTCGCCTACCGCTGGCTGCCGCGTAACGGCTGACTGACTGGCCGACCGAGCAGATGCCAATGACCAGCTGCAGCGTCGATAAGGGAGCCTGCACCAGCCGAAAAATGTTTGGCCTTGGTCAGGGATTTGCGAGTTATTTTTAATTTTGCTGCTCTTTTCGATTTTATTGTGTTTTCATTTCATTTCATTTCGCTTTGTTTGGTTTGATTTTTATTTTTCATTGCCAGTTGCAAGTTTTGTGTGTGTTTTTGTTTATTTGACTCGTGTACGAGGTGAATTTCGTCTGTTGCTCTTGTTGTTGTTGTTTATGTTTGGGGCAAGGGCAGCTTTGAGCATTTCATTAGCAGGCGGTGTAATAAATATTCGCACACATCCGCAGACATTCATTTATTTGTATAGATTTGCCGATCCGTAACCGACTCTGACCTACACCATGTTTATAGTGGTACATAAAATGTGGTAATTAAGGCCCAGCATTTGGTTATAATTGTATTGTTGAACAGTAATAAATAACAGATACCGTCGAGGTTTTGTAGAAGGATTATCTGACGGTGGGAATTTCTAAAGTTTTTTGTAAGTTTATTCGGAGTAAATTCAGTGTTGCATATTACATATGGACTATTAAAGACATATCCGCTAAATGGAGAACAATGATATTAGTCCGAACTGTTCGACGTTTATAGAGTATAAAGTAGGCTCTCAACATTGCCCTTGCTGTTTAATTTCAAGAAACAAACTTATATCTAAACTCTGTGGTATTTTTACAGTCGGAACTTTGACGTCACTCATGTGTCAGTCCATTGAGAAATGGAGTGCTGTTAACGGAGCGGGAGACAAAACTGACACTTTTCCACAGACTAGGCGTCCGTCAGTCCGCACGATAGATCAGACTTAAATGTCCTCTCACTCGCACAAAGTAATACTTAACTGGTGGTTCCGTGGGAGAGTCTTGAGCTGGAAGTAGGTTCGGCTTAGCTTCCGCACGCACGTTTTCGATGCTTCCCCCTAATATAAAAAAGTATTTGAGTGTCACAAAGCATGCAGTGAAGGTCGTAAAGCCATCGAAAACTTGCCTCATGCGTGTCGCCCTTATAAGGATATTCACTACCGTGTCTACCTCCGTTTATGGCGTTATAGAATCGATAATGTTAAAGAAACAGTTGGGCATATTGACATGAAGAAGATAACAGATGATCTCAACATCTCCTTTGGACTTATGCGACAAGTATTGGTTAAGCTGTCGGGCATGAAACTTGTCAATTCTGGACTTCAAAGGACTAGAATGTTTTGTAAAAACGACGCCGAGCAGAGGTGGCAATGAGATGCTTGACAAGAAGGGATGTGACCAGACTTGGTTCTATGAATATGACGTTCAAAAATCTAGTGAATATCCCTATAAAAATGAACCGCACCAAAAAAACTAAATTGCTCTGACGAAATTAAAGGCCAACTCTTTAGAACTTGAACTCTCCATTCAAAGAATCTTTGAACCTGTGTCGTATTTTGTGTTCAAATTGTGCTATCGCTAAGGAAATTTGGATTCAAGAATAATTATTTTGGCGATTTTAACAATTAATACAAAACTAAAGTCCTCGGGTCTCTAAGAACCAAACTTTGACATTCAAGCTCTCATTGTTTAAAAGTTCTGGCGATCAAACTACAACTAGTCCCAGGCAGCAGGTTTATGTCTACAGCTCGTGGTTATATACGACAGTATTCTTTTATCCAGGTATTCCTTTATGCTATAATTGCTTCATAGTTTATCTCGAACCGAACCCCTTTAACTTAATTTGTGTCAACATTAATAAACGAATAGGTATTTATCTTCTTTCCCTTGAACTAAAATACCTTTGTTCTGAAATTTGTAAAATCTTACTTGCTCTTGTTTTTGGCACTCGTCACTGACCGTGAGCTCGAAACGCTCGGTTGCAACTCAGTAAACGTGGATGGCGTCTGAACGCCTGACTGGATGTGACTTTGGCTGCAGGAATATTGAAAAATACGCAAATGTCTAGTCAAAGTATTGACGCGTCAGCACTTATTTGCTGAAAAAATAAGCGAAAAGAGGAACTATACCATCGAATGAGAACGGGAGTACCAAAAAAAAGGAAAAAGAACGGAAAGAAAAAGTAAACAAAACTGAAAGTAGACTTTTAACATACTGTCAACAAAATTGAGGAGTTCATAATGGTCGAAAGACTGATAAGGTCCGCAGCTATGGGTGTGTCTTTGCATGAGCCACTCTGCACCCTTTGTGCCTCTCTGCCCCTTACTGCTTGTGCAAGTGGCTTTGTCAACGAAAACTTTTGCCTTGGCTTAGGCAATTGAACTGGATAATTTGTCAGTGTGGCGGAGAGCGTTATACGCAGGTACATATATATACATGTACATATGTATATAGACATATATGCACCCATATCGGGGAAGATACGCCTGTGCCGACCAAGAATTTCTGTCGCTAAGTGCCATATGCCCGGGTGATATTTGCAATTTACAAGTACTTTGGAATTTTTTCGATAACAAAGTTTGCACACAAAAGTAAAGCAAGCAAAAGCAACAACAACAAAATATAATTGATAAGCCAAAAACAACAACGAAAATAATCGCAATTGTTGTTGCTGCTTATTTTTGTTGTTGTTGCTTATTATACCCTACACAGGCTATCTTAAGTTCGCCACGAAGATTTTAACACTAGAAAGAATCACCGGAGATTGTATGCATAAACGTTCAGCGTGACGAGCTGAGTCGATTTAGCCTCTCCGTCTGGCAGTATATGTATGTATACTCAAAATGGTACATCAGTTTTTGAGATATCGATCTGAAATTATGCATACATGCTTTTCTCTTTAAGGGGCTACTCATTTGTCGGAACTGTGGATATCGGACCACTATAGCATATGGCTGCCACACAAACTGACCGATCAAAATTAAGTTCTTATATGAAAAAATTGTTTGTTTGATGAGATATCTTCACCAAATTTGACAAAAATTACTATGAAAGATAAGTGTATAATTCCTGATAATTTTTCTTTAGATCGGTCCAATATATCATATAGCAGCCATATAGACTGATCGCTCAAAATGAAGTTCTTGTATGGAAAACTTTTTTATATGTCGAAGTATCTTCACGAAATTTGGCATGCATTACTATCAAAAGTTGCGGTATATTCTCTGAAGAAATTGTTCAGATCGAACCACTATTGCATGTAGCTGTCATATAAAGTGAGCGTTCAAAATTAAGTTCTTGTATGAAAAACTTTTTTATATGTCGAAGTATTTTCATGAAATTCGGCATGGATTATTACCCAAGGTTGCGGTATATGCTCTGAAGAAATTGTTCAGATCGAACCACTATAGCATGTAGCTGTCATACAAACTGATCGAACAAAATCCAGTTCTTGTATTGAAACTTTTTAACTGAGAAGGGTATTCAAGCTTCGGGTGGCTATTATTATTGTAGTTGTTGATTATTTTTATTGTTATTTTTTTTTTTTTTACAAATTTTTGTTGCTCTTGTTATCGCTGCTGTGTTGCGCTGTGCTGTTTACCCACTGTGGGGTGTGATAAAAAACGGGATTTCGTTTCTTCTCTGCCATGTTTTTGTCTCTCCTACACACACTTTTTTATCGCTCTTTTGCTATTTTTAATTGTGATTATTTCATTTTTATTTCTAGACATTAAATTTATCACGTAAAAGTGCTAAAAAAACAACACAGACACATACACACCCACATGCACACATAGGCAATGAGACGAAAGTTCAAGCGATAAGCAAAATTATCTGCGCGCACACACACAAACGCACGCGCAACTATTGGGTGCGCGTTTCGTATATCTGTTTGTGCGTGCAAATATATACATATATACATACAGACGAACACACACATAGGTATATGGCAAATCAACTAGCTGAAAGCAGCGTATTTTTCCCGAGTTTGTTGCACTCTCTGCCAGCCGGCATTTCAGCGCTTGACTTAAATAAATATTTTCCTATTCTCAAGCACATTTGCGCATACATACATATATATACATTAATATATTTGCATTTGTGTGTATTTTTTAATATTTTCTTAATTAAAATCTTTGTTATCCAACCGCCAGCGCTGGCTTTCTCCAATTGGTGGCACTCATCTCACCTGCCCCAATGCGATTTATATGTGCCCAACAGGCAATCTTATATATCATTCTTACTCCCCAGCACAGAACCCAAGTGGTTAGTCCCACTCTCTGTTTGACACGCATAATCGGGAGTTACCCCACACCCGTTTGCCAGTCTGTCGGCCGCTTCGCGCAGCGGCAATTGCAGCATGTTCGTTAGACTTTGTTGTAGAAATGTGGCATTTAACTTTCGTTTTATTGGTTGGCCGCGCTATTTGCAGAATTCAGTTAATCATATTTGTCCAATGTTGAGTTGCGTGTTTACCCGCAGCTAATCAGATAATTTAGTTAGCATTTTGCCACTCACCGCACAATTTTATGACAATTTAAGTCACTTTTAATTTGCCTTCGAAGAAGTTATTCCCTCGTTTCTTGTTTCCGTTTTTTTTTATCTTTTTATGAATTGATACCTCAGGTTTATATACTTATTTACATATATACGAGTTTGTACATATTTGATGAGATTATCATTGCGACACCTTTTTCTACTTAAGACTTGGAGAGCTGGAGAATATATGATTCAGGCAGACAAAAAATATCGCAATCTAAAAACCTTTAGAATTTAATACTTTTGTAGTTAGTCCAAGGGCACAGATTTCGGGTCTGATCAAAAGTGACCGAGGTCAATTCATAATTAGATAATATTCGACCATAGTCCACGTCAAACGTGATGCCGGTGAGAACATAACTGTCAATGACGACTGTTATTGCGCCATTATAACTGACCATTTTATGTCTAAAATTGTAGCTCGTGATTTCGGCAACATCTGGTTCCCACACACCGCATCAATCAATCGATTTATTGAGAGAACACTTCGGTGAGCGGATAATTTCACGTTTTGGGTCGGTTGATTGGTCACCAAGATCGTGTGATATCACACAGTTAAATTTTTTTGTCTGGAGATATGTAAAGTCTATGCGGAGAATTCCGGTGCGATTCAAGTCTTAGAGGAAAACATCACGCATGTTATTCACCAGTTTGCAGTCGAAATGCTCGATAAAAGTCATCGAAAAATGGACTAAACGGTTTGGCCATCTGAGACGTAGCCGCGGCCAACATTTAAAAGAGAAAATCTTCCAAAAATAAATGCGAAAGAATGTTTTTTCATTTGATAATAAACAATCCTCAATAAATTTGAAGTTACTGTGTTTTTTTCTTTAAAAAAGTAAGGAACCTCGAAATGGACCACTCTTTATTCTTCTTTTATATTCTTGCCAATTTTGATCTTCATTTTTCAAGTATTGTGGACATGAATGATTTTGGTTTACAATCCGAGAGATTTTGTTTAACGACTGTTGGCATTGTAAAAAAACTGAACAATAACACTCCTTCAAATTTTTTCAGTGGTTTCAAATGTTCCAAAGGGTAGAAGTTCAAAACGAATGCAGAACTAAATGCATAGTAAAAGGACACCATATTTCAAACAAGTTATCGAAATTGGATGATCGATTTGATTGGTAGTATATCACCCTGACTTGAAGCTGGTGAATCATGTAATTGAAGTTTAAAAAGTTAGACATGACGTAACATATATGGTGAGATATCTTCGACTACTCTTCCGCCGAACATAAGTTAGATATTGATCAGACCTTTATCACATTCTTCGAATATGAGGGAATTTTTTGTTCTTAAATCTGAATATAATGGAAAGGAATTTCTGAGACTGACCATAGTGCTGAAGATAAGTTGGAAGATCGGTTCTATCGTCATATCTATGGTACGTATGTTGAACAATGAAATTAATTTTGCGATTTTTTTCTAACAGCGGTCGACTAGTAAATGACAAACCTCCGAGTGTAGATTGCCCAAGAAGGCAAGAAGGCGGTGAAGACGTGAACGTTATAAGCTAAGTCTAACAAAGACCAGTGAACAGAGGATTAACACACATCACCTCCTCGTCACTTTAAAGCACGAAAAACAGCTGCCTTTTTGCCGCTTTTCCTGGATTTGGTATCCCCGCAAAACTAATACGAGTGTGTAAACTAACAACAATGTACTGCAATACCAAAAGCTCTGTCAGGATCGGGAAGGACCTCTCCTAGGTATTTGATATCAAACGAGGTTTCAGACAAGGCGATTGACTATGGTGCAAATTCTTCAATCTACTTCTGGAGAAAATAATTCGAACTGCAGAACTAAATAGTGGCGTACGCCTATGATATTGCTATCATTGGCCACAACAACCGCGCCGCTGCAGGCAGGACGAAATATTTCCATCAAACAAACGCTCGCGACTTGGTCCCCATGTCACTGTTGACGGTCATAACTTCGCAGTGGTAGAAAATTTCGTTTATTTTGGAACCAGCATTAACACCAGCAACAACGTCAGCCTAGAAATCCAACGCAGAATAAATCTTGTCAACATATGCTACTTCGGACTGAGTAGACAATTGAGATGTAAAGTTATCTCTCGACGAATAAAGACTAAACTCCTTAAGTTACTCACCGGTACCTATATGGTGTAGAGGCATGGACGAAGACAACAACTCGTCGTTACTAGTTTTCGAAAGAAAGGTTCTGCGGAAGATTTATGGCATTTTGCTCGTTGGCAACGGCAAATACCGCAATCGCCGAAACGATGAGCTGTATGAGATATATGACGACATTGACATAGTTCACTGAATTAAGAGACAGCGGCTATACTGGCTAGGTCAGGTTGAATGAAAACACTCCAGCTCTAAGAGTATTCGATGCGGTACCTGCCGGGGGAAGCAGAAGAAGAGGACCCCCATCACCTGGTGGAGATGAACCTGGCTATATTTGGAATCTCCAATTGACGCCAAACAGCGAAAATGAAGAACGACCTTCATCTCATAATATTCAGTACCAATTATGAGTTAGATTTCTGGAATTTTATTCAAATGACGCGGACCCGCATACATGAATACTATTTTGGGAACGTTTTGTACCCGTGTAACAACAACTTAACAGGCTAAACCTAACACCCTCAGGGAATTATTCACTTTCGAACTTTTTGAAATCCAAAGCTAAGAATGGACAATGCTGTCAGTCTTCTTGGAACTGTAAGGAGGTATCGGAGCTGTTATTATGGAAGAAATAGGCCGTATACCTCATTTTCTTTCAACATAAAGGGCTCTCTTAGTAGTCCTCTGAAAACATTATATGTTAGAACTATACCTAACAACTATAAAGAAATAAATAACAGCATTAATTTTGACCGTTACTTCCTGTTACTTCTTGCAAGAGATTACCCAATTTCCACAGTTATTATTCAACTGCTTGGAAGTCACCTGACAGCTTCGCACTTATGCTCAAGCCGTTGTATGTATATATGTATGTTAATTTTCGACTTCTGAAAGCCAAAGATTTGCAATCTTTTCCTGTCTTCCTGTTTCCGTTTGCGCCCATTTCTAATAAGACCGCAGCGATATCTAGTGCAACCGCTATCGCGTTGCATGCAACACCAACAACGCCAACCAAACCAGCATTTATCCGTTTAGCGAAATCAATTCAATAGCGGCCTAAGCTAAACAAGCCTAGTTGAGCCAATTTAAGTTATACAAACCAAAAGCAACAGCAACAACAACAAGAACGAGACCAAATCAAATTGCAACGAATGAACAAAAACCGTTGCCTTGATTTAGCTATTTCCTGTGTGCTGTTCCTGTTGCCGTGGCGGTCACTCATACACCCATATACAAACAAGTAAATAACAACAACGACAATAACAAAATTACTAACTGATTTCCTAAACAATCTAGCAACAATTTATGCATTTAATAGCCGAACATCTGTTGGTGCCGGCGGCTCGCGGCTGCAACCGCGGACCGGAAGTGCTTCCAGAACTGGCTGCGTGAGAGAAAGAACCAGCCAGGCCTGCCGAACTGCACATTGTAATAAATAAGAATGAATGTTGTTAACAAGAACGGTTGGTCGGCGGGTCGGTCGGTTGCTGGCAGTGGCCAAGCGCGCGAGCAACAAGTGGAAATCGCTTAAGTGGCTTGTAGCTTCCGACTTAAAATATTTATATGCGTGTATGGGTGTGCAGTGACCGCATAAGTTTGGCACAATTGCACAAAATAATGATGACAAAAGCATAGCAGCGCGCACCACTAACAACAACAACCACAGCAACAGTTGAGAGAGCTTGGCTTTGTTAATGACAGGAAAGATTTCATCAAAGTGGCAACTACAGCTAAGCGTATGTGCCAACAATCATCTGCATGCTTTCAGATTTTGTTTTTGTCACTAATGAGTTAACGCAGTTATGATCGCTTGGTGGCATAAAATATTCTTTGGCGCGCCATCAAGGAAGTATTCGTTGGCGGCAAATCATCTGCGGACTTTCATACTTGTTTGTATGTACATTAGGTGCGTTCTAATTGAAGTGAAATGCAAATAATCAACTATGAGTTCGATAGTTTTGCAAACTTTTTATCATACATATGTACATATATGTTTATCATAACAAATGGATACCTCATAACTGCATAAACACCGTATATTTTTAAGGTAGTCGCTAATCGGTTTAGGCTTTTTGCTTACTTAATTAAGGAAATTGTCAAATTTCAAACATCAGGTCCAGCGTTGGAAGACTCCAAATCGCAGTGTTCGGTACAAAGAAAAAAATATTTAGACAGTGGTCGCTAAGGGTCAAATATACGCGGTAGGATAGAGAAAGATTTATACTACAAATCAGTTTCAGTTGTTAATACATTTTTTCCCCTAAGGGTTGAAATTATTTTGTTAGAAATATGCATTGAAATGGCACTCAAATGTTTGCTCTTTCATTACAAAGCTTTCTCAAGTTGGTGACTTCAACTTCTAGTACAGTCTGAGGAAGATCCAGAGGATTCCAACATATGAAAATAGTTTTTAGTCTGGCTAGAAGGTACTTCGAAATGTATATAGAGAACTGGTATTGCGTTCCTTTCGTTTATAAATATAATATAATAACTAACCCGGACTAACTGACGAATGAGATTTCAAAACTATTCGGTCGTTATCGAGAAAAAATACTTTTTGAAGTGTCCATGTGTACAATGGTGTATTTACGTTTAAATTTAAAAACTATGCAATCTTGTTCATACTGCGTTCACACGAGCACTCAGTCGTCGCTCAGTTTCGGCAAATTCTCTTTTAGCCCTCACACGAGCGACACGATTCCCAAAATTTATAAGTCTTTTTTATAACGAGTGATCCAAGTAAAGGTACTTTTATCAATAGCGTGTCATGCTGTAATGTTATTTAAGTTCCAAGAAGATCCGACGCTTTCGTGCCAAATTTTGTTCAGCGATGGGGCTCATTTCTGGCTCAATGGGCATGTAATCAAGCAAAATTG
The DNA here is from genome assembly GCF_024586455.1 of Bactrocera neohumeralis. Lineage (NCBI taxonomy): Eukaryota > Metazoa > Arthropoda > Insecta > Diptera > Tephritidae > Bactrocera > Bactrocera neohumeralis. Next base: position 51,754,762 of record NC_065919.1, read on the forward strand.
TCGCATTTAGGACGATGAGCAACCTGAAGAGATTCAAGAGCTGGTATTTCATGCAGGAAAAAAGGTTTGGTATGGTTGTGGGCCAAATAACATAAGGAATTTAAAATACTTTAAGCGTATAAAAAATTATATGAAATATGACTAAATTTACGAAAAAAATTACTAAATTTAAAATTCTGAATTAAAAAAATATTGGAAGATAGGACAACCCTAGCACTCGAATAACTACTTTTAATATCTGCCTATAAGCGATTATATCGAGAACATGCTGTCACCTGCGTAAGTTTATTTGTGCTGCGGAAGCAAGCATTTAAGTTCAACACGTTCCGGTTTCATTAATTAATATACAATAACTATTAAACATATATATTTATGTATGTATATTAATTGGGAAAATATGATTCTAACATAGCGGCGATTGTGACAATTATGAAGAGAAATTATTATACATACATATGTATAAGGAGACTGTACAGGAAAAGAAATTTTCAAGCGAGTTTCTCTATACCATACACACAGGTGAGATTTAGTTACTAGTTATTGCGGATATAATCAATATTTTTCTAAATTATCGTTAATATTTGGTTGTCAAAAAAGTCTTTTCGTATTTTGTCAATAGATGTCGTTGCAGTTGTATATCTCCAGTGCTGCCAATCACATTGTGTCATACCATATAGTGTTGGAAGGGTGAGATTCTAAGCTTAATTTAACAAAAAAAAAATTAAATTCGGGGAGTTAAAAAAAGTTACAGCTGTTCAATAATGTGTGAAAATAGTGAAGAAATTCGCTATATTTTGAAATTTTTGTATAAAAAAGAGCAGAATTGCCTCGCAAGTCACCAATGAAATTTGTGCAGTCTATGGAAACGATGCTGTATCAGTTCGTGTAGCACAATAATGGTTTGTTCGCTTCATGATTGGCAGCACTGGAGATATACGATTGGATGGACATCTATTGACAAAATACGAAAAGACTTTTTCGACTGCCCAATATTTGCTGTTCTTCCGAAATGACTTCTTGATTCAAACTATGAGTCAGCCTATGTGATTCTCTCTAACTTTTTGGTCATACTTGATCAAAACCGATTGGTTTAGAGACTCTACAGGCTTCTGCTATAAATTGCATATGAAGCTCTCTTCTGAATCGATTTTACTACTGACAAGTTCGAAATTTAACATTATATCTGACAATTTCGAAACTTTCAGATTTTAATCTGGAGCAAGACAAGGAGATGCGCTATCATCCACAATATTTATCATGCTGTACCATTGATAAAATAAGTGACGCAAATAGAACTGGGCACCCATTAAATGGAACTAGACGCCAACGTCCAAAACTTTTGCTGGTATTGAAATGGCAGCTGGACACTTTAGTCTTAAAATCAATGAAGATAAAACTAAATATTATTAGATGATGTTCAGAAGAAACAAAACAGCGCCACGAGTACTCAACAAGCTGTGGCATCGGAGAAAGAGTTCAAGCCGCCTCCATATACAATGTAAATTGTCCCTATACAAAACTCTAATTCGACCAGTATTATGCTACGGAGCAGAATCATGGACGCAATTTGAGAAGGACAAAACCAAACTGCAAATATTCGAAAGAAAGATCATAAAAAAAATCTTTGATTCAATAAACCAACCAACTACTGTGGGATAGCCCTCCACATCGCATATAAGATTCTATAGAGCGTACTGTGTGAAAGACTAAAGCCCACAGTCAACAAACTGATTTGACCTTACCATTGTAGCTTGAGTCTCGGAAAAGACTCATGGAAAGAAGATTGACACACACCACCTCTTCGTCGGTTTTAAAACTGCTTTTGACAGCACGAAAAGCAGCTACCTTTCTTCCTCCTTTCCTGGATTTAGTATCCCCGCAAAACTAATATGAATGTGTAACCTAACGTTCAGCAATATCAAAAGCTCTGTCAGGATCGGGAAGGACCTCTCCGAGGCATTTGATAACAAATGAGGTTTCAGACAAGGGGACTCCCTATCGGAGACTTCTTCAATTTACTCCTAGAGAAAATAATTCGAGCTCCAGATCTGAATAGATAAAGAACAGATTTCTACGGGAGCGTACAGCTGCTGGCGCACACCGATGACATCGATATCATTGGCTACTTTCTCCAGGTTGGCCAAAGAAGCGAAGCGAAGGTTGTGAACGAGGGCAGAACGTAATATCTCCTGTTATTAAAACAAACGATTACCGCATTCGCGACTTGGCTTCTCCTCACTGCTGACAGCCATAACTTCGAAGTCGTAGATAATTTCGTCTATCTTGAAACCAGCATTAGCACCAACAACAACGTCAGCCTCGAAATCAAGCATTGCCCACAGCGAATATAGCATTCGATTGAACGATAAGCTGTATGGAATATACGACGACATTGACATAGTTCTGAAAATTTACAGGCATCGGCTACGCTGACTAGGTCATGTTGTCCGAAGGGACCAAAACACTCCAGCTCTGAAAGTATTTGACGCAGCACCCGCCTGGGGAAGCTGAGGAAGAAGAAGACTTCCACTCCGTTGGAAGGACCAGGTGGAGAAGGACCTGGCTTCGCTTGAAATATCCAATTGGCGCCACGTAGCGAAAAGAAGAAACGACTGGCGCGCTGTTTTTAACTCGGCTATAGTCGCGCAAGCGGTGTCTACGCCAGTAAAGAAGAAGAAGAAGAAGAATTCTATCAATAAACTCAAGTTGGTCTCATACAATGTTGTTATCGTTTCGTTGGCAAAGTTCAGTCAACTTTGTATGACTAACTAAATAATTAGTGTGCAATCCTTTGATATTTCACATGCACACCCACCTTTGCAACAAAAATCCCCCATTACCGAGTGACTTGAAAAAATTACAAAGTAAACAAAATCGCTCGACTGTTAAGTATCAGTGTAAGCATTCAAGTTATTAACAAAGTAAGTGACGAATATCTGTAAGTATGTAATGTAAATAATTTCGAAACGATCGTCTGAGCAAATTCATATCGACGATGCGTAAGAACACATACACCGAGAAATTGGCGAGGTAAATAAACTCAAAATGCCTTCAACTTTTCGAACTGTAAAAGTGCAGCAGGAAAATAAGAGCAAGAAGAAGCAGCACAAAATGAATGCGTAAAATATATAAACAAATAATAAACATGTGTGTAAGAAATATAAAAATTAATAAAAGTGAAAATGCAGCAAAATTCAACAGAAATATCTTGAAAATGCCTGCAAAGCAACAACAATCACTAACGCTGCCGAAGTGGCCGTCGCCGTCGCTGCCGCTGTAACGTCGCCAAAGAATTATCTGAATGTAAACAACTGACAATGTAAGTGAACGGCCGAGCTACTCACACTCCCGTGATGACGGCGGCACACAGGGCAGCCGAGGGGGCTTTGGACTTTTGTGCCTGCCCCAATGTGCGGCGCATTGAGCTGACACCTCGTCGCCGCCGCCGTCACTGCCATGCCCTGCGCACATACGTCCGAAATCAGAAATCAGAAAGTTCTTTGACTGATTTTGTGAGGCCTTGGAGCGATGTACAAATACAAATACACATACATACAAACATACACGCACACAGGCATAAAACAGCCATAAGCGGCCAGCCCAGCGCCGACATCATCAACACAAGCGATTGACCAAAGCACAGGGCGCTGGCAGTGGTTGCTGGCAAATATCAGCAGTGCTCCAGCAGACACACACACACATACACCATACAAAGAGGCAGACAGACAACGCGCGTGTGTGTGTGCGTGCGTACAAGTGCGGACGAAATAAATTCATTACAATTCATTTGATTCGCGAATTGATGGCCAGAGTCCAGCCACAGTCACAGACGTTGCGGACCACTAGAAGATGCGTCCAGCAGTCGGCAGCAGCGCGCAGAGTATGCGAAAATTGACAGCCGCACGGCATGGGGGTTGAGGCGCGGTTGCCTAGAGTCGTTATGGTCGTAAGCCAAATAAGAATATGACAACACTTGACAATTGCGAAAGTAAAGCGATTTCACAGATTGATTTGTCATAAAAATATTGCGCAGAGATTTGCGAAATCGTGTGCCAAGATTGATGAGTTCACAGGCTGTGTGAAACAAAAAGGCAGGAGTCGATAATGTACATCATATATATGTATGTATGTACTTATGCGCGAAGTGATTGCTGAAAACCAAGACAGTCTTGTAAGTTTCAAAAAATAATCCCTCGAGAATTCATTTTGCCTGAGTTCTTCTAATAAACTAATACTGAGTAATCATTTAAAATAGTACTAAAGTGATTTGAGGAGTCTACTTTGTAATTTCGTAACGCTGGTATTTGAGCAGCCTAGCGCATTCCGTGAGGATCGTGAGCGCTATCACCATCTGTTAATGAGGACAAACAAAAACGTATTACACTGTATTCTAAAATCATCGAAATAGTATTAAATATATCACAAACGTCTGTAACATTGCTTCTGTACTGAGATCATAGTTGATGACAGAGATGAAACACGTTGTCTTCGGTTTCGTACAAACAGATCGACAGTTTTTACAAGAAAGATTGCCGAACATAGGTTTTCAGCCTTAGGGGTATGCGAAGCCACATTTTTATACCCTGAACAGGGTATATTAAGTTTGTCACGAAGTTTGTAACACCCAGAAGGAAGCGTCGGAGACTCTATAAAGTATTATATATATAAATGATCAGTATGTTGAGCTGAGTCGATTTAGCCATGTCCGTCTGTCTGCTCGTCTGTCTGTATATATACGAACTAGTCCCTCAGTTTAGTGGTAGATATCGTTTTGAAATTTTGCAAACGTCATTTTCTCTTCAAGAAGCTGCTCATTTGTCGGAACTGCCGATATCGGATCACTATAACATATAGCTGCCATACAAACTGAACGATCGGAAAAAAGTTCTTGTATGGAAAACTTTTGCATTTGACAAGATATATTCACGAAATTTGGTATAGATTATTTCCTAAGGCAACAATGTAATCTCCGAAGAAATTATTCAGATCGGTTAACTATAGCTTATAGTTGCCATACAAACTGAACGATCGGAAAAAAGTTCTTGTATGAAAAACTTTTGCATTTGTCAAGATATATTTATGAAATTTGGTATGAGTTATTCTTCACATAAATAATGTAATATCGGAAGAAATTGTTCAGATCGGATAACTATAGCATATAGCTGCCATACAAACCGAAAAATCGGAATCAAGGGCTTGTATGGAAAACTTTCGCATTTGACGTGGTATCTTCACGAATTTTGACATGGATTACTCCGAAAAAATTGTTCAGATCGGATTACCATAGCTTCCATATACTGAACACATAGTTACTAAAAGAAATGCACCTGTGGAGGTTATATTAGCTTCGGTGCAGCCGAAGTTAACGTTTTTTCTTGTTTTTATTGAGACTTGTTTTGGTTCTCAGGGCTTGAATGTATGTTATGTAACCTTTGAGATCTTAGAAAGTGTAGAAACAAAAGTTCAGCATGATTAAGAATTATATAAAGGATATGAAGTACTATCAGAACAAGGATGAGTACATCCCTTTAACGCACACGGATATGGCTCTATATTATGAAAACTCTCCAAAAACATCTAAACATGTCACATCAGGGGAGAGATCAATTGCTGCAGTGCATAATCGAATCGGGCTCGATAACCGAGGTTGGGATAGGAAAGTCTATGGGCTGCGGGACATGGCGAACACTTATGTATGCTCAAACCGCAAAAGGCTTAAGTTCATGCCTTCGATTTCCAATTACGTTTAAGTATATGTATATCACATGATATAGTATTTCGATCTGAACGATGGGATTTTTAGTAATAAAAAATAATAGAAGCACTTGTGTAGGACCGAGTTCTTACAAATATGCAGCTCCTTAGGAAGAAAAGGACATATGCAAAATTTCAGATTGATATTTCAGAAACTAAAGAACTAGTTTGTCTATATACAGGCAGACAGACGAATATGGTTAAATCGGCTCAGCTCGTCACGTTAATATTTTATATATAGGCTACTTGATAGGGTATCTGACGTTACAAGCTTAAAGGAAAACGTAATATACCCTGTTCAGAGTATAGTAACATTAATAACCATGACAGCTAAGTTAGACCTTAACATACACTTAAAGAAACAACTGAGGATAGCCGAATTGGGACAGAACCACTGCATATTAAGGAGAAGAAGAAGATCGGGTTGTCGCCATTTGCACAACGATCGGATTTATTCCCAACAGACCCGGAATTTTTTACTGTCAAATACTATCAACTCGTCTGCATTTCTCAATTTATTTTAGAACTTTTTCCGCTATTATGTCCAGGGATCTTTTCAGTTTGCGGTTTTGGATAGCCACACCTCTAACTTAAGCACTGGCTCCAAATCTTGTAAAAGAACGGCTTCTGATCAAGTTCAAGTAGATCCTGTACCAGTTCAACGATTTAAGAAGTTTTTCAAGATACGTTTCTCATAATTTCTTTGAATTTCCTATAACATGTGTATAAATAACTGGAAACATTTGACAACATATACATATGTATCTCGTTTGAGGAAATTGCAGTCGTTTGCAATTTGAACTACTAAATAAATAATAAAGGCAAACGTCTGAAATAATAACAAGCTCGTTGACAATATAAAAATAATCCACGCAAATAAAAAAGATTTCAGCGCACAATTAGACGACGCAGTCACACTTTCTACAATAACCACGGAGATAACGGCAACGAGATAGCACCACTTTTAATTTCTCCTTTTTCATTTTGCAACATGAATTGTGTGGAAAAATTAATGCGTTAGCAAAAAGTGACAAAATGAGAACCAAACAAATGAACACACAAAGGTGGAGAGCGAAATTAAAATAAAGGAATTGAAATACAAAAGATTAAGCCTAAATAAGCGTACGCATGGCGGAGTCTACCCACAAGCAATCGGGTGCGTGAGCAAACCCACTAGGGAAAATAAGAGGCGATATTGATTGAACAAATTGTTAAGTCAATAACTTGAAACAATCGCGGATCTTAAATTAGTACTAAACTTAGCACTTATAGACTTCTTCGCTGAAACTCCGCAGCAAAATCGACAGGATGACTGCTGGTGGCAGGAGAATTTACGTAGAGAAACATTGGGCATAGCTCAGTAGGTAATGGACTACACGGATGTAAAAGTGCAAAATTCATATGCAAGACGGTAGCTAAGAAATACACAAAGTCACTCTCCCTCTTGATAGAAGGGAATGTATGAAAATTATTGGAATACTCACCAGCCATAGTCTGGTGATGGGACCGAGTGCGGAATGGGACCGAAAAATCAAGATGACTGCAGGAAATGTCAAGAGCCAGGCACCAGTGAAACAAGGGATCATCTCTTGTGCTTTATCAAGCCAGTCTCCAAGCATTTGTAGGCCACACGTTATGAGACACTGGAAGGGGTATCGATAGTGAGGTCGCAGAACCAACTAAAGCGTCGGTATCCTGAAAGATGACTACTTTTCATGAACTACGTAGAGACACCTTGCATTGCTAAGGACCAAAACTGTTGCTGGGTAGCTTAGTGAACTACCAGACTGACCTAACCTAACCTATTATGTATCCAAAACTGTCAGATTTTGAGGTAATTAAGTCGTAAATTGGTGAAACCGAAGATTGACAGAGTAGCCATTTTATGAAAATGTTAATGTTGTTAATTACACTCAAAAGTACATGCCTTACATATGAAAATCGAAAAGAGAGAAATCCGATACCTTTTGCCTAACTCTCAAAATTAATTTGCAAGATTGGGTCGTTTTGAGGATTCCTGACTACGCTGACCGCTTAAAATAGTGGACTTCTACAGGCGAAAAAGAAAGTCTTTTGAACTTTTGTGAAAGAGTATTTTCGCGCTCTCTTCATTGTGCTCGACTTTACTTCTACATTTTCCTACAAGGCATCTCTTCATGGACACATTCGTGCACCGCTTGCATTTGTGTGAATGACTTTTTAATAAAATTTTGCCAACGGCGAAGTTTTGCGTTGAATTGCGGAACATTCACGAATGCGAACGCACTTTGCACGCGGCTTAACGAATCAGCTGCAAGGCGGCGTGCAACACACACGCACCGCATTGGGATGGTTGTGGGGGTTTGCTCCTCAACACCTTCCATGCCGAACTGGGCGCGGCATTGGATGGGCGCAACGGATGGCGCATTTCAAAAATCGCTTTCGGCTAAGCGTCTGCTGCGGCGCGTTAGAAAGGGTGTCGCGGGCATATGTAGGTCTACCCCCATGCGACCTCGTCACATTTACGTTGTCTGTGTTGTTGTGCGGAGACATGTTTGCTTCTATGTGTGCGCGTACGCAGCTTACGCAACTTTCCTTTGGCATTTTTTAGCACGCTGATACTTTTTAATTTTTATTTTTAATAGGTAGATGCTTTTTGTGGTATAATTTCAGAGCCTTTGGGCGATTTCGCCACACAACAAATATATATTTTTATTTGCCACCAAGCATTTGCTTTTTAATATTTATTTATTTTTACTTGTTTTTTTTTTGTTTAATGTCACTTGCGTCTTTTGAGCGCGTTCCAAAGTCTGAGTCATATTTATGTCGCTTGGCAGCAAAGTATGTCAAAATTTTAAGAACACGCATGAAATTGTTTGCTCAAAGAAGCTTTCTCTAAATACTTCTTTAGAACAACTGATTATTTTGCCAGTGGAAATACATAGGTATATATATTAAAGGTTGAGATAGCTAAGCTTTCATTTACGAGGATTAGATTGAGTTAATTTGGAAATTTGAAAAAAAAATATCCCCTAAAGCCACGAGGATTGTTCAAACATCTTAAGGGACATACAGTTTATAAATCGATACGGCTTAAAATTGGCTCTATATACGAATGTGGTCTACCCAGTGACAAAAACCAGAAAAATTTTAAATTCATAACCTTCGAAAAAATGAGAAACCATTAACCACTATCTTCGAAACCTCCTGATAAATGTTATACGTAAGTCTTCAGAAGAAAAAATATCTGATGAACATTATGAAAGGAACGTTTGACGAGAAATCTTTCAATAATTGTCTATCACGAAGTGATCGCAGATAAAGCTTAAATAGATTCTACTTAGGAATAATTTAATGCACATATACGTCAAGCTATTGTTTACGTCGGCCTATTTCATAAATATTTCCTGAAAACTAGTATTGAAGATAAATCTTTATTTTGCTAGCATAGCTCAAAAGCTTTAAAATTAATTTTCTTTACTAAGATAATATTCTCATCAATTCCTTCAAACGAATAACACTTATTAATTTTTTAAGGTCTAGTACGGCCATATTCGTTCGATTAGTCAAGTATTTATAATATATGTAGTAGTAATGTGTGTCATCAAAAAGGGGTCTATCATCCGGGCTGTTTTGTTCTTTCCATTGCGGGTGTGTTTTTGTGAAACGGGTTCCAAGCCCAGCGCACAACCCAGAGATTACTTGGTCTAAGGCCAGAAGTTGTGAGCTGCTTGAACCATATGTAAAAGAATCGTTTCCGGCCACTCCCAAGTGAATGGGGCTGAAAGAACTTTCCTCTTTTACGTGAACTTTTACATATGACTCCATCCTATCACAGTCGATGAAACGCTGAGCCTTACGAGGCATACCGCGATATTGACATATGTAGTTCATCGAATCTATACTGGCTATGTCATGTCATCCGAATGCACGAAAACACTCCAGCTTTGTCTGTCAGGGGAAACAAAAGAAGGGGAAGAGGGAGACCTTTACTCCATTGGAAAGGAGAGAAGGAAGAACAACTGGCGCGCTGTTGAAAATTCAGCTATAACCGCGTATGGCATTTCGTTCGGTATTTAAAAATGATTCTTTTCATCGTTATTTTTGTGCCGAAATATTACGTTCAATATCTCCATTTTCCTACCCAACCTTCTTCTTCTAATCTCAATAATCTCAAAAAGTCAATATTTGTTGTGCTCTATGGACATAAGGAATCACTGGTCCATATTGCTTTACAAATGAAGCAGGCCCTAACGTTATAGTCAATGCCGAATGATATTGAGCCATGATTAATGGCTTTTTCGTGCCAGAATTGGAGGAAGATGATGTGGACGACCAGTGGTTTCGACAGGAAAGCACTGCATGAAATACAGCCAATGAAACAAGCAACTTATTGAACGAAAGCTTTGGTTATTTCCCGTTATGGGATTTTGGTCTCATCCACAGATCATGCGATTCAATGCCGTTGGACTACTTTTTGTGGGGTTATGTGAAACGATACACTCAGTTCTACGGAAATAGCTATTTTAAACGCTAAAAAGCTGTAGCAGGACGTTACAGCAAGCCAAGCTTTGTTTACATAGTCGACATTTTAACGGCCAAATCATGTCACGGGTAATGAAATTTCGATTGGGGATATGGTTTTACATGGGCTTACGGGTTTCAAAAATTCAATTTTTTTATTGCCTTATTAAATTCTACAACACTTCAAAAATATTTTCCTAAATTTTTAAGTTGATCCGAGTAATTGTTTAAGAGTTACAGTCTTGAGAACTTGTGTGCTCGAGGCTAACTAGACTAAGTGTGCCGTCTTTAAACGCGTTTTTCGCGATACTGTGTTTTTGAAGTCGGTTGATATGAACTACTCAACCGATCTTCATGAAATTTTACAAAGGTCTTTGAGATACAATTCTTAAAAGCTTGGATTTTTTCTTTCGATTACAACTATTTGAAAAGACAAAATTAGGGAAATTTTCATTACCCAATTTTCAGTTTTTTTTTCGTTTATGTTCTAAGTTTAGGTTTTAGGTTTTTAAATGATCCTGTAAAGAGTTATCCTGCCAACGCGGGCGTATCTTTAATCGAGGCGTCACCGGAAATGGCGTCGCAATGGCCGAGTTAAAAATATTTTTTTTTTTAAATTCCAGAATTTCTTTACTAATAGTGTTTGTTTGTAACAATAAAAAGTTCTAATAAAATATTTAATTTTTTATAAAAAAATTTAGAAAATAATAGGTATAGAAAAAATGTAAAAATAAAAATGCTATTTTTTTACCCATTAAGTCAATGGTCTATGCCGATAAATCCACGAATGAACCATTAAAAACCAGCTTTCGGTGGCCTCCATAAGAGTTTGGGATACGGCTCTTTTTAATTAAATGATTTTATCAGACTATTGATATTTTTCTTGGTGGTCGAGGTACTCAAATTTACTCTAGAGCATTTGTTAGATGCTCTAAACGATTGATCGATTTTAAGCTTATGTACATCACTTCGTTGGCCAATATTATCCATAGATAAGTATGTCAGTAAGTTATTCCAGTGAATTTAGCATTATCAATACAACTTCAATGCATTATGTATTTTCATGTATAATATACAGTTATTATATGTATATGTAAGTATACATATTTGTATTTTATTTGCATTGCTTTTTATGCCCACTGACACTGACACCGAACTGTAGAGGTGAAACCGAAAAGTAAACCAAAGCAATAGAATTGAATTCATATTCGGTCTTGGCCGAAAACAGTTTCAAATTTGTGCGGCCATATTTTTTTTACTAGTACTTACAACAAGAATAAAAACCACAAAGCGCCAATGCGAGCTTATGGAGTTTATAAAGCGCGAAACTTGAAAGGTTAATTTTCCAATAAATCGAATATTAACCTTGGAGTGCATTGCAAATTTTCACGAGCAACAACAATGGCAATAACAACAATGCAAAACATAACAAAAACCATACATACAAATACATACACACACATACATACAAACATGAATTCACAATGTGCAACGAAACCAATTAAGAAAAACAAAAGCGGCAACAAAAATGAGCATACACAATATACATACAAACATACTTATATACATTCATATCAAATATTATGAACAACAATAATGCGATATGCCATATATTTGTGTGACTACGTGTATGTATGTGTGTGCATTGCTACATTTTTTGTCGGCTCGAATATGCTAGATGCACGCAAAACGCAACAAAATTAAGAAACAGAATATGACGGCAACAAAAACAGTAAAAAAAAGCAAGTAAGGAAGCGCTAAGTTCGGGTGTAATCAAACATTTTATACTCTTGCAACTTGCGCGGAATAGAGCCAGAGAAGTACCTACAGGTACATAAGGCTTGTTAGTTATATGGGGTCTAGGATAAGTTTCCATCCGATTTTATTCATTTTGAGCCCAAAAATACACCGTTATCAGAAAAACACGCTCTCTCAATTTTATTGAGATAACTCACATATTGGCCAATAGATGCAGTTGAAAGTCACTCGGATGTTCAAAAATCGTTTTATTGGGTATATTGGGGCTAATGGAAGTATTAACCCGATTCAACCCATTTGTAGCACATAGACATAATACTATTAGGAAAGGATTATTGTTTCAAATACTTATATACCTTATACATTGACTGATATTTTCGGTAAAAAGTCAACTATGGGCACTGGATCCACATATTCGGTACTTAGGGTATTTTTAGTCATAAGGTGGCCCAACTTAAATGCACTATTCGTGCAAAGTTTTATCCTGATATTTCAATTTATTCCTGATTTATATATTGAAAAACAAACTTTCAAATGGAATTTAAAATTGAATTATATGGGAAGTAGGCGTGGTTGTTGTCCTATTTCGTCTTTATTCTCACTATAACATGAGAATTTCAGTAGCATGTCACGTACCGTACGTCTGGTTGAAATTTGTAGGGCGGATCTCGAGATGTGTATGTGATTTCGCCTAAAAGGGGGCGGTGCCACGCCCTTCGTCCAATTTTGAGCCCCAATTATGACCTCGACTCTATTATAGGCCTCTTATACCAAATTAAATGTCTCTGTCGTATTGAGTTATTGATAACATTAACGTTATATGGGGAGTGAGCGGGGTTATCATTCGATTTCATCCATTTTCACACTGTCGATAGGAGTTCTTATAGTATTTGCGCTAGGCGTATTTGGTTGCTGCAGTTTTAGTGGTTTACGAGGTACGTACATTAAAATTTTTAGAGGGCGGTGCCACGTCCACTTTTTCAAACATTTTAGAACCTTAGTACTGCGATTTCTTGTGGTAAACTACAGTTTTATACCTTACTTTAGTGCTTAGTTATAATAATTTACACGTTTTCGTGGCAGTGGTCCGATTACGCCCATTTACGAACTCGATTTGTTTCAAATTTCATCAAGATATCTCAATTTTTATTCTAGTTACAGCTTCCACGGACGAACGGTTGCGTGATAAGCCTAATATTTACATTCATATGATCCCATGAGGTTAGCATACACTCTCAAGACCATTTTGGAAAAGTTAAAAATTGAAAATATTATACCAAAAGTTCATTTTAAAATCTCCTCGCCAACTCCAAAATATTGCGAAAGTGGTCTGCTTGATCTGGTATATCAGCCACCCTTGCCTAGATTAGAAATTCGAAGGCATAAAACGTGTAAATACACCGGTTAGTAGAAGACTCAGTAGAAAAACAGTCTAACCTCTTATATATGCCCAAACATTGAAAGCGTATTCAATCCAAAGGACCATAAGAAAAAATCGTTTTAAATTAAATTATAAAGATGGTCCTCCAAGGGTCCACTTTGAACGTTGCAGAATTACAAACATTGAAATGACTGATCATTATTACTTTCTGCTTCACTCTAACCGCTATGAGGGCAGTTGTGTCAGAAAATTTTATTTTTTATTGAATCTTTCATAATACTCCACTTATTGTAATTAGTACCGTGGTTTGTCAAGTTATCGAACCTTTCCAGTATACATTAAATTAATGAACACCGCTTCAAAATATCGACAGACTCTTCATATACATATGAATAATACGAAAAGAGGCAAACTTTTTGGCCATTTTTATCCCCAATGAAACTGCTTAATATTTTTGAAAACAGAGAGAGAAATATTCTTAAAAAAGTCTCTGGGTATATCGATGTAGTCACAGTATTTTAACAAACATTAACGTAAGGCAAGCAATTAGATCTTGTATATAGGCTATTTGTGGATAATAACCCATGGTGCTTCCAGGTTGGCATAATACCTATCGGTTTCTTATGTCAAGTTAGTTTCAATGGCTGATCCCCAAAATTGATATTACATTTAGATTGATATATGTAGGTAGTGTTTTGTGCCAGAAAAACTTTTTTGGTTACATTTCATGTTTCGAAAAATTGCTTTGCAACTACCACAAACCTGCTTAGGAGTTTTTTTCCGCTTCCCACTAGTTTTTAATTGAG